>NC_063188.1:1928347-2573435 GCF_023159225.1 Perognathus longimembris pacificus | reverse complement strand
CATGGCTATGAGTGGTATAACTTCATGGACTATTTTAAGTCTCATGAAATGAAATAAAGGCATAACTTAAGTCCAAATTGGCCTCTGGACAGGTGGCTGGAAAGCAATCCCTTACAATAGTCAAGAACTCATAATGAATTGGGTGGAGATCTGACTGAAAATGTAGAATAGCCACAAGAGACTCCTAGTAGGAAGACTTCACAAAGCTCAAAAGTTGAGGCCATGTCAAACTACCTACTGCTTGCTCCCTACGTGGATAGTTTCTCTGTATGTGTTTCAGGAAGTCAATGTTTGATGTCACCAACCTGAAAAGTTTCCAAGCAAACTTTTGTAAGAGCCCTGTTTGCCCACCTGGAATAATTCCCAGTAGTCTGTCTCCTCTGAACGGTTCTCCTATGAACAGTTGGACCAGTATGAGACAGAGAGCATGTTCTTTTTCGAAATCTCTTTACTAGCCCTTCCACTGGAGTCCAGATTGATGACTCAAACCAAAATACTTTCTGATGAGAAGACCACATTTCCATCTAAATCACAAATGCTTTAAGAAACCTTGCTTCTGGATACTGAAACTAAACAAGTGAAATTGTGGCTGACCCAAAAGTCAGGGGCTGCCTAGGAGTAGAACCAGTCAGATAGTGCCAATGGGCATTTTCAGCCACCTGTCATTGATAATCTCCAAATGATCAGAGAAAGGGGAGAGGGGGGAGTTGTAGGATAGAAAACAAACCTTTCCTAAATACAATTGGGGCAATAATCTGTAATTCACAAAGACCTTGCAATTTGCATCTTGGGTCTAGGTTTGAAGGGCAGGAATGCTGGCAGTCTTTGCTAAAGAAACAAATGTAGCTCTTCACAAGACATTATGTTGGAAATGAACTTTACAAATTTGGGGGCAGGAGAGGAGAGTTGGGGGGGAAGGAAACTGGGACAAAATGAGGAAAGGGTTCTCACTGTTCAAAAAGAAATGGGCTTGTTACTTTACTTATGTAACTATAACCCCTCTGAACATCACTTGTACAATGAAGTAAAGTTAAATTTAAAAAACTACCTCTGTTCTAATTGCAGGTTGCTTTTCACAGCTATGATGATGTGGCAAGACAAGTCACACACTTTGTCCTTCAATATAGCAATAGAAAAGCAAAACAAAACATAACAGTGGAGTGTGTGCAGAATATAGACAGTGTGAGTGGATGAATGGATGAGTGGAAACACTGATGACAGATAAGAGAATGTCAAGAGCCACAGGGTGATCCCAGTGCTGCCTCATCGTGTGGCCTCCACATTGGGAAAGTGGGGCTCCTAAAATCTTTTCTATCTAAATTTGTTGGAGGGGCAAGGAAGGATAATTGCAAACTGCTTCTTTCCAGGTGAGATTTTTCAAGCAGGCAGGAAGCACATAGAGCATGTTACTCTCTCCTCTCTACTTCCGTTTATCTACAGCTACTAGAATGCTCATGCCAAAACCCCATAGGGATAGCAAAGAAATTTTTTAGGAAATTTGTATTGAGCAAGAGTATTAATTACATTTCAATAAAATAGTAAATAAATCCATATATTGAAAAACAAAGAGATAATGCATCATAGCAAAGTTGAGTTTATTCTTAGGATGTAAAAAGAAGTCAGTACCAGGAAATTTGTTGGTGTCATCACATATAGTAATGTATTCAGAGAACAGCATGGAAATATTTTTTAAAAAAGACTGAATAGATGTATAACAAGCATGTAATCAAATTTAACCCCGATCATTAAAAATTCCTGAAGTTCTCAATAAAGAGATTTATTTCATCCCTATCAAGACTACATAGCAAAAATCATTTTCCTAGAGGAAAAACTTAGAAGGATTCCTTTTGAAGAAAGAAGCAAGTTGAAGGTGTTGCTATTATTATCCTCTATTAGCACAATAAGGTAAAGAAAGAAGTGTGAAGATGTTTTAATAAGAAATAAAATGAATGTGCTTGAAAATGCTGTAATTGTTCATACAGAATGACCAAGAGAATTAATAACCTCTTAAAACGGATGAGGGGTCAACAAAAATCAATACTCTAATGTAAATCATAACTTCTGCACCAATACACTGGCACCTGTATGGGACAAATGGTGCAGATATGAATAATTTAAGAGGGATAGAGTATGATCACAGAACACTTATGTGGTAAAGGCTTGGTCCCCTCCTGGTGACACTGTTGGGAGGTGATGGGATCATGAGGATACTAAGTCCACCATGAGACCAACATATTTATGAGTTTGAAACACAATTGGCTATTAGGAGTTTAGGATTATTTGAAGGAACTAGGTCACTGTTGGTTATATCTTTGGAAGGTGAATCTTTTCCCTAAACTGCCCTTCTGATTCTTTCTGCTTCCAGGATGCCATGAGCTGAGCAGCTTTCCTCGATCACGTTCCTCTGCCATAATGGTCTGTCTCACCGGAGCCCAGAAAATGGAGGAAATGACTATGGATAGAAACTTCTGAAACCCTTAGCCCAAATAAATCTCCTTTGAGTTGCTTACTACAAATGTTCTGTCATGCCAATAAAAAGTGACTAACATCATGAGTAAACCTGAAACTGGCAATGTGGAGTGACAAAAATAAAAGACATTTTGAATCATGCTACTATCTACCACAAGATGCTTTATGCGCTAGCTAACCAACCTTCATGGGAACTTTATCAGATTGATAGTGAAATGACCCTTTCTTTGTAGATAAAGTCAAGCGTGAGACGCTGATGATAATTGTTTAGTCTAGGCAACCTTATTAAGGGGTAGTCCAGGTAGGATTCAAATGCAGGCAGCCTGACTTGCAAGACTGTACTCCTCATGATTGTGGTAGTTTTCAAGACTATTTTGTGCTCTCAGGTAGCCCACAAATGGTGTTCTCTTTATGACTTATCCTGCACCTTGGGATTTGAAAAGTACCTTCTAGCTCAAGATCACACATTTGGTCTTCATAAGGCACTTACAGATGAGAGAGGAATTCAGTGGCAAAAACCTTGGCCAAGAAAATGAAAGAGCCAGAATCATCTCCCTGGTTTTCCATTAGCATTTGGCCCTGTATGTGGAAGTCAGAGCTGCTATGGGAGTCTGGAAAACCTTTGGTAATTATCTGCTATGAACCAACTATTTTTATTTTTTTCTATCCTTTGAAATTTCCAAATGGGGTAGAGCAGTATTTTGGTAAAATGCAATAAACAGAATTACTGGAAGACTGAAAATAAAGACATAAATTGTTTGTTTTTATCATTGTTATTATTAAATTTAGTAAGCAGTATAAAATTATCATAAATGTTTGCACTTTTTCTCAGTTTCTATCCTTACCTCCTTGCAAACAATCCACGGACCACATGTTAACAGCACTGTTCTGTTTCTGTGTGCTTTGAGCCACCTCTGCTCAGTCTCTTTCACCTTGCCCCAGACATGCAGGGAGAAGTGTCCCTCCTGTCAGAATTTTCAGTGATCCCCAAAGAGCCACTCTTAAGGAGACCAGTGATTATTGGGATGCGAAGTGAGGCTACACTGAAAGATCTGTGTCCCAAGGCTTAGCCAAACACCCGGTGCCTCACCGTGAGTGACCAGGTATGCATTGCTCATTGCTGTGCCAGGAGCTCATGTGGAGGTGCAGGTTTGGGGAATGGAGATCACATTGAGTGATGAGGAAAAGTAAGATCAATGTTATACTAGTGTAGGTCTAACAGTTCCCCTAAGGGCCTCTGGACTGGTCTGTAGGGTAATGTTATTGGGAGGTAGTGGAACCTTTACGAGGTGGGACATTATATATGGTCCTTAGGTCACTGCAGACATACTCTGGAAGATAATATTAGGTTTAAACTCTGTGTGTCTGTCTGTTGTCTGTCCTGCCTATCTGTCTGTATGTCTGTCTCTGTCTCTGCTTCCTAGCTACCTTGAGGTTGCCACATACTCCCACCATGATATATTGCCTTTCTATAGGTTCAAAGCAATAGAACCAACTGACCATGGACTAAAGCTTTTAAAACCAAACTTCAAAGTAAACCTTGCTCTTTTTTCACTTATCTTGTCACAGTAACTCAAAGCTGGGTAACACAAGCAGAATGAAAGCATGTAGTGCTTGGTTATATCAAGTTGTTATTTTTAATGTACTATGTGAAATTATTTATTTCCTATGGTTAATCCCCTGTTGTCACTGTATTTGATTGTGGTACCCTGAGTATTGTATATATGTTTATCTGAATTATGGAAGGGAAGGGGAACATTAAAATGGTGAGACAAAGGGTAAAAGTTGAACCAGTGCAACGGTGATTGTCATGAAACAATATGTTGGAAATTAATTGTATAACTTCCAGGGGAAGGGATTGTGGAGGAGGGAAGGTGGGAGAAAAATGAGGGAGGAGATAACTAGTATGACAAGAAATGTACTCACTGCCTTATGTATATAACTGTAACTGCTCTATATATCACCTTGACAATGAAATTAAATTTTTTTAAAAAAAGTAGTACAACTATACATAAGGAATGCATTATGAGAAATTTGGCTCACAGGATTGTAGCTATGATTCAAACACCCCATACCTACCTTAAGTGAGCTCTTTACCTAGAGATGTGTCTTCCAGGCAAATTCCCCTCAGTAAAACATATACCTCTGCTGTGGATGTCCCTCAAAGCAGGTGAAGGTACTGGGGATGGATTTGGACAGGGCCCACTTGGCAGGCATGTGGTCACTGTAGACACACAGGGCCCTGTGTTTCAACCATCTCCTGTTATATTTCATTTCCTTTTGCACTGAGCATTCCCAATGATGTAGCCAGTCCTGCTTTGGGTTTGTGTGTGATAGGGCAGTCCACAACATGGCACCTTGGGAGGCACCGGATGAGGAATCATTCGGCTAGATTTCCTTCTGCATGACAGAACAACAATGCTGAATCCCCTACAGTACAGAAGAGAAATTGGCAGTCACTGTGAGTCATATTATTTCTCCTTGTGTGTCAGACAACATCAATTGTGTTGGGGGTATAAAACTGTATTGAGAATTCCTAATAAGATGATGTGATCTGCTTGTGTTTCTAGTCTGAAGTGAATCAAACACCATGGTTTTATTTCCCCCTCATGAGATCCCAGGAATCTCCAGAGAAGGGCTAATCAACCAAGACAGTTGCTTCTCATGTATTTTCCCCTTTTAATTCTCATATCTCTTTAGGATAAATATCATTAGCCTCATTTACAAGACAGAGAAACTGAGGTAAGGAGCTGATTTCCACGTAAACGATGCCTCTCATTACTGGGATGCATTGGATCTGAGTGGGAACTCTGGTGGACTTCATGCAGTGCTGCCTCTGAGTATGGAAAGCAGCATGTGAGCAATGGACATGTGAGAATCACCATGGGGCCTATAATGTCAGAAATCCATACTGAGATAGTTTGGGGGTGTTGAGGGCTTGAAGAGTAGGCACAGCTTCTATGAATGTCACCCACATGTTGACTCAGCATAGCCCACCTGCCCCTAACCAAGATGACCTAATGAGTGCCCTCTCATTTTCCCTCCCCTCCAATTCAATGGACTATTACCATCTCTCTTCTTTGACTTGTGTACTTGACAAAGACCTCAGTTTCCTCCTCAACAAGATATATTAATTCACAAGATCTATTCATTTACAGATCTGTCTGAGTTCTTATGAGTGGGTCAAACTTGACAGTTTGGGGACAAAAGGGAATGGAGAATGGCTGGGAAAGAGTGTAGTTATAGCTACAAGCCCAGAAGGAGGCCACCTGTGGTCTAGAGATTGACCCTTCTTTCCTGCAGAAATGCAGTTGTATAAGTGTGCTGCCTCTATTTGGTCTTTGAACTAGTCCCCATTTCTCTAACCACCTAAAAACAAGCCACTGTAAGATCTAAGCATTTAGGAATGTTGATAGGTCTGAATAAGTAACCCCTCATATTGATTTGCCGTGTCTGGGAAGAAGAACATATTCACACAAATGTTTACTACTGTTTATGGCCTTCTGTGGCTGATAGGTCTGCTTCCCACCCAGACTCTCCCATTCTGGTGTCTCTTTTCTTGGCTGTTCTTGGATCTCTTGTTGCTCTTATCCTAACCTTATTGCCATTTTAAAATCTCTCCTATTCTTTAAAAATGCCTGTATAATTCTGTGAAGCTTGATTCTCTCTGTACCTTTGTGACTGAAGTTAGGCTAGAACAAGTGTATGTGTCATGCATTGTCTTCCCGCCTCCAATCTCTCATTCCATCTATAGCTCCTTGAAGGTTGCCCAGGACTGCTTTATTTCCAAACCACAAAGCCTCATCCTATTACCTTACCAAAACATTGAGAATCATGTCCAACATCCTCCCAGGATTACACTTCTTCTTTAGGTTCTATGTTGCCTGGTCTCAGGCCTTTGTAGGACTTCTCTTGCTGATTTTCTTTAAACCGACAAAGTTCTGGTCCAGTTTTCTGATATCCCCTTTTATGCTCCTTTAGTTAGAGACCATAGCCACACTCCAAATGAAATTGTTATCTCTGCAGTAAATGCAAGATTCTGTCTCAGTTCAATCTTCCCTTTTAACTTCCAGAGCCAGACAAGGAGATATTTGAGAATCACTACTGGCATACCCTACAAGCAACTATTCAACATAAAGATCAAACTGAATTTGTCATATTCTTACTCCTCTCTCCAAAACTCCAAAGGGTTCTTTATTTTAGGAATGAACACCAACATCTATCAACCTACTCAAGCCAAATATTTAGGATTCATCACTTCCAAAGTCGTCTCCTATTCACTTTCCATGTTCTTCCTGAATGTTCTCATCTACTGCTTGATCTTTAGCTACCCCCAAGTAACTCAACCCCAAATATACCCATTGTTGATATTATGCTCAGCTTTATTAATTTTTATTTATTATTATTGTATTACAGTTACATAAGTCAGGTAATGCGAACATTTCTTTTTGAAAATTGTCACTTCTTCAATCATTTTCTCCTAGATTTTTCCCTCCAGACCCCTTTCCCCCACAACTTGTAATGTTTGTTTTCAACGTTTTTGTGCTGGTCTTGTGGCTTAAAGTCAGGGTCTAGTCCCTGAGCTCTTTTGCTCAAAGCTAGCACTCGCCTGCTTGAGCCACAGTTCTGTATTGTTACAGTGGTTTCTTTTTTCCTCCCGAGTCATACTGGGATTGATTCCTCAAGAGAAGGTTGCCTATTAGAGGGTCTTCCTATAAAAAAGTACAAGAAACATCCATCCGAAGTCATAAACAAATCACAACACAAAAAGACAAGAACTATGAAAAAGAAAGGACAACTTGAATCTTCCAAAAATTCCTAACTCTTCAATAAGTTAATCTGATTTACATATCAAAGCAGATGAAATACTGGCTAAAGAATTTAAAGTCCATTACAGAAACAAGTGTTATATCACTGTTGTAATTATTTGCAACATGCCATGTGAAACCATACCTTTTGGTATTTTTCCTGTCTGTTTGATTGATTGTTTTGTTTCGTTTCTCTTTCATTCTCTCCCTGTGGTTTTATCCCCGCTATTACTGTATCTCATCTGAATACCCTGGATACTGTATATACTTGTATTAGAACTAGGGAAGGGAAAGGGAATATCAAATTTGAGAGACAAAGGATAAAAAGACAACCCGTTCTAAAAGCAATACTTGCAAAACCATTTGGTGTAAACCAACTGCACAACTCATGGGGGGAGAGGGAAAGGGGGAAGGGGAGGGGGGAAATGAAAGAGGAGGTAACAAGTTGAACAAGAAATGTACTCACTGCCTTACATATGCATCTGTAACCCCCCTGTACTTCACTTTGACAATAAAGAAAAAGAAGAATTTAAAGTCTAATTGACAAATGGTCAATGATTTCAAAGAAGGCACAAATAGAAAGATCAGTTAACTAATGTAGACAATATAAAATTTGGGCAAGAAATCCAGCAGATTGAGATTATAAAAAAAGAAAGCTTGGAAATGAAAACTTTAATAAATCAAAAAAGTTCAATGGAAAATATGACCAATTGCACTACAACTGGGAGAAAATAAATTATCAGGGCTTGAATAAAAGATGATGAATTACTATACAGAGATAGGAAAAAAAGAAAAATGAGATGTTATCATAACTTCTAACACTTTTGGAATGAATAAAAGACCAAACTTCTAAATTTTTGCTATAGAAAAGAGACCCAAAATGTAAAACCATAGAAAAACAGAGAGTTCCCCAAATTTGAGGATTTTAAATCATTTATGACCAAACCGAAATAACCAGAAAATAACCACTTTATGCCATATTATAGTTAGAACACCAAGAATGTACAACAAATAAAGAATATTGGCAGGAGGCCTGTTGTACAAGCCTGTAATCCTAGCTACACAGGAAGCTGTGATCTGGAGGGTCATGGTTTAAAACTAACTCAAGCAGAAAAGCCCATGAGACTCTTTTTCCAAAATGACCAGTAAAAAGCCAAGTTGAAGGCCTGGATTCAGTGAAAGACTATCAGCCTAAGAAGCAAGCAAAACCAGCATAAAGACCCAAATTCAAACCTCAGTATTGCCAAAAAGAAAAAAATAATAAATCTTGAAAGCTACAAGATAGAAATGCCGTCAAAATCCATTAAAGAGAGAAACTCAGCAGAAGAGTTGCCCGGAATGATATCAAATCCTACCCCCCATCCCCCGGGTGTGTGTGTGTGTGGGGGGAACAACCTCTGCCAACCAAGATTTGTAAAGCCAGAAATGTTATCCTTTGAAATCAAACATATAGCAAAATAAGCCAAAATTAAAGCTATTCATTAGTACTGAGCCAAACTGTAGAAGATACTCAATGGAATCTTACACAGAAAGGAGGAAGAAGACTATATATATATATATTTTTTTCTTAACAGCTTAGGAATGAGTATATATCAGTAGAAAATAGATAGTAAGAATTAAGAAATAAACAAACAAAAAAACTAAGATGTATAATAAAGGAAGCAAATAATACAGTATTTCAAGCAACCACAACACATACACACACACACACCAACACACACACACACACACACACACACACACACACACACACACGCCAAAATTCCAAGAAGTAGTATAGACATTCAATAATAACCCTGAATATAACTACTCTTCCAATGAAAATATGCAGACTGGCTAAATGAATTAAAAAACAGGATCTGTTTGTTTTCAAATTCATCTCACTGGCAATTCAGTGAGGCATTAAATTTCATAAAACAATCACTGATGGACATAAACTGACAGATACAGACATGATTAATAGATATTATCTGAATACACAGAAAGTTAACAAAGAAAATTTGGAGCTAAACTGCACTACAGTCAATGAACTTATGAGATGCCTATAGCATATCCAATGGGTAGAGTATGCACATTTTTAGCAGCTCATAAATGTGTCTCAAAACTAGTTCAAATTTTAGCAAATAATACAAGTCCTAATAAATATAAAACATTGAAGTAACCTCTTGTGCTTTATCAGATTTTAACAGAATAAAACTAAAAGTCCACAGGAAGAGAAACTAAAAGAAACTGTTAAAACATGTGGGGACTGAAAATGCATGCATTTTTTAGCAAACAATACCTTCTTAAAAAATATTAAGTGTACCATCATATTTTGAAAGACAACTAAAACCAATTTTTGTGTTAAAATAATGCATGTATTGTAAGAATATTTGTTTATCAGTCATAATTCTAACTTTTTATTATCCAAAGTATATTAAATACATATATAGAATATAAGACATCAAAATCACTTAAAATTCTATATAAAATATAGCATTGTATATAACAATACATTTTTGAACTATTAGTAGGTTTAAATTGAAGAAATAAGCAGAGGGGACCCAAATTTCCTAGCATCTAATGAGTTTTAAAATTCAATTTATGAGAATCTATGTGATACAGAAAAATATTTCTTTTTTTCCAGTCCTGGGGCTTGGACTCACTGTCCCTGGCTTCTTTTTGCTCAAAGCTAGCGCTCTACTGCTTTTTCTGTTTATGTGGTGCTGAATAATCGAACCCAGGGCTTCATGCATGGTAGGCAAGCACTCTACCACCACTAAACCCCAGTAAAAACATTTCTAAGACAGGAGTTAATAGCTATGAAGGCCTACATTAAAAAAATCCAAGATCTCAAATATCCAAGGTCTTCAACATATTCAAAATTAGCATGAGGAAAGAAAAAAATTAAAGATCAAAGCTGGAATTCATGAAATGGAAACAAAAATACAAAGGATCAATGAAATAAAAAACTAGTTATTTGATTAAACAAGCTACACTGACTTGTAACCAAACTAACACACACACACACACACACACACACACACACACACACACAGAGACACTCAATAAAATGGGAAATAAATGGTGCTGTTACAACAGATGCCATTGAAATTGATAGAGTTGTTAGGGACTATCTTAAAACAATGCATTCCAATAAATTGGATAATCTTGAAGAAACGGAGAAATTTCTAGATATATATGATATACCAGCACTAAATCAAGCAGATACAAAGATGTGAACATAACAACAATGAATTTTGGAATGAGATAGAGGAGTCCAGTCTACTCTTTTTCAATATTCTGCTTTTTGTGGGGCGTGCCTGGATGCCTTGCCTCAGAGGCGGTCCTAGCTGGCCCCGCCTGTTTCCCAGCCTCGGGGTCACATGTGGCTATTACACCAGAAAGGTGGTTCTAGCTGGCTCCACCTCCCAGCCTTGGGACCACGTGTGGCCAAGATGGCGCCTGGTGGTGAACCCGGAGGCGGTCGTGTGGGCTGTGAGGTAGAATTAGGCCGCCTCTTAGGATTGGTCCCTCGGCCCCCCACCCTTGATGGACAGCTCAGGCCTCCCCTCACAGTTCCCAGATAGGTGCACGTACACCCCTCCCCTTCCTGCCAGTCTTTGACCTGATTGGCTCCTGTGCCTTATTTAATAGAAGGATCTACCTCAATAAACGAGACTTTGCACTGACTTAAGCTCCAGGGCCGTCTGATTGTCCTCCAGTGAGGGAGAGCTGGGTGCTGGCAGTCCGTTGACCCTTTCTTCTTCTTGGCTCCCCAGGTCGGGGTGTGCTTTCCCATCTCTCCCGCAGGTCAGGAGATCGCGGTAGGCTGGAGACCCTGACACTGCTTGAAATGTTAGCTGTGGCAATAAAACAAGACAAAGAAATGGATGGAATGCAAATAGGAAAGCAAAAAGCGAAACTGTCTGTGTTTGGAGATGATAGGATATTGTACTTAAAAGACACTAAAGGCTCCAGGCTAAAAGATGAATATGAAAATGCCAGAATGAAATCCATTGTCTTGTACAATTAATATATACAAAACTGTTACTCAACATTAATTCTAGTTGCTAAGGAGGCTGAGATCTGGCAAATAGAGGTTCAAGTCCAGCCCAGGCAAGAAGAGTTCATCTCCAAAATAACAAGCAAGAAGAAGGACCTCAGGTGTGACTGAGTCACACTTGTGGCAGAGTCCCAGTCTAGCAAACACAAGGACCTGAGTTAAAAAAAACCCTAATACCACCAAAGGAACTAATATGACATAAATATCTGTGTCAATATGAGGATTGTTTCTTGTGCTCTAGGTCTGTAGTTGACTGCATACTGAATACTTTTATCTGACCCTATAATATATCCACACTGATGCCCCTAACCTCTCTATTGTGTTCTCTCTCCTCTGATGGTTTCTATGACGGTAACACTAGAGTCTCTGTATCCTGTTTAAAACAATCTCTGAGTGGTTCACTTGTCTACCATTGAGCCAATTTTATTGACCCTGGCTACCATGCAAAGTTCCCCTCTTCATTTCTTGCCTTACTTTTTTACTCCAGTGCTTCAATATTGTGTGGACATCTTCAATAATTCTTATCCTAAGTTTCTGTGATGTCTCTGATTTTATTTCCAAATTTATTTTGTTAAATCAATCCTACTCTCCCTCCTCAGTCTGACTCCTCCTTCAATGTCTAAGGCTAGAAGTAGGTCTGTCTTGATATTTCTCTGAGCAGCGCTACTACTGTGACCTTGTCAATTAGCTTGTGATTTTCTTTTTTTTGCCGGTGCTGGGGAATGGAACCCAGGGCTTCATGTATAGGAGGCGAGCACTCTTGCCACTAGGCCTTATTCCCAGCCCAGATTATGATTTTATCTAACATGGTACTAAGCTCTGGGAATCGGGGCTGTGCCTTAGTCCTGTCTGTGTTTGCAGTGTCTTACATATAGTAGATGTTAGAAAAGTTCCTTATTAGGAATCTGTGTGTAGCATGTCTCCCAGAATCTAGTGTTTCCTCTTTGGATTCCTGGCTTTGCTACATATAAGCATCGGTGGAATTGCTTATTTGCCTTAGCAGAATATAACTCAGTAATAGTACAATCAGTGTCTTTCTTCCCCTGTACACAGTAAATTCTCCAGCAGCATGGACCAAACTGGCTGTACATAAAAGCTCTTAATTTTCTTTGCACACTTACATATGTTTAGAGAATATGAACAAAGTCAAAACCATAAGTCAATGAGGGAGTGTAAAGGATACACCGCAGAGGAGATGGCAGAGGGTATATATTAGTGAGAAAGTGAGCAAAGTAGATGGACAGGGGGACAGAAGGAGGGAAGGATGACGTTAGTGTGCCATAGTGAATGAGCAGATGAAAAGGAAAAGGAAAACTAAATGAGCTAGCGCGTGAATAATTGAAGAGGCAAATGGTTGGATAAATGAAAAAAGATTACTGAGAAACCAAAACCATGATGGAATGAATAAGCATATTCTTTCTCCCTGGTTTTTGAGGCCTTGTTTAGTTTTCAGGTCTGCTTGATTGATTGGCAGGGGTCTCACACCCACTTTGGAAGGGTTTCCTGCTTCCTCAGCTTCACAATTGCAGCTGACCTAGGTGGCCTCCAAGGATGTTCACACACACACACACACACACACACACACACACGCAAAAAGCTCTGCTACTTGAAAATTTAAAACCCAATTAATTACTGATGTTCTTCATCATTTATCAAGTACTGATTGTTGCCTGTGATCTTTAAAGGGAGTGAAATTAAAAGAATTAAGCAACAATTATGTGTAGAAAAAAAATCCCCCTTCACAAAAGTAATCACCTTCTGATGGAGAGCTTCATGCTGTGGTGGCTGGGAGGGAGGGAGGAAGAAGCGCCCACACACGACTGAGGCTCCTGATGCTGGTCTAGGGGGAAAAGATTCGTGACTAGCGGTGTGGTGTGACAGCACAGTCCCTTATGAAGGCTCAGGAAGTACAATTGTGCCATGTTCTACTGCTGAATTGGGCAGAGCTTTTGCTTGCAGGGAAAGAGCTCTTAGGAGAAATTCCTGATGAAGAGGGGACCCTGGTCCCATGCCCCATTGCCCCTTCTCACTGGGGAAAGGAGGCTTGGCTTGGGGCCAGTGAAGAAGAGCAGTTTTTAACACAAAAGTTCACAACAAAGACAGCCAGTTGTGAGATACAGGGTAAATGGAGACATTTGAACTTGGACTGTCTCCCATCTTCTCAGTGTAGATGTGCCAACTCTGGCCCATGTTAACTGTCCCCTTCTACTCTAGGCCTAAAGAGGCTTGAACCTCACTGTGATTGCTCCTCTCTCTGACAGAACTGCAAGGGTCTAACCATTTCCCTATTGTTTCAGCTACCTCAAATAGTGTAGGCTGAACAGCACACACTGATGCCCCTTAAAGGAGGTAAACAAAACGCTTGTGGGTACCAGCCATGCAGCTGAGAGGTGCCCATCAGTGTCCTGTGTGAGAACCAAGTGTCTTTCCTTACAAGTGATGCTTTTGGTGCTCCTTTGCAGTGCTCATAGACTTTGTCGTGGCAATTGTGGTGGTTGAATTCAGGGCTTTGCAGTTGTCCAAAGCTAGTCCTCTACTACTTGAGGAATACATCCACTTCTGGTTTCCTGGTAGTTAATTGGAGATGGGAGTCTCATACACTTTTCTACCCAGGCTAGCTTCAAACTGTGATCTTCAGATCTTAGCCTTTCAAGTAGCTAGGATTAAAGATGGTAGCCACAGGCACCCAGCTTCGCAGGCATTTACATAATGAACGGCATTTCCTTCGGCTGTGGCACAGCACACAGCGATGCTGTATTTGCATGTCTTTAAGGAGCAAATGCCAGGGTCCTGTTTTCAGCTGGAGCTCTTTAGCGCTGCCCAGGAGGAGGCTTGCGCACTGCACCGGCTGATGTCGGAACAAAGAACTACCTGGTAGATAAGAAAGGGTGAACCAATGAAACAGTGACAACACTCATAAGACCTGTTGGAAATTAACGATACAACCCCGGGTAGGGGAGGGGTTTGTGCACAGGGAAGGTGGGAGAAAAATGAGGGAGGGGGTAACAATTATGACAACAAATGTATTCACTACTTTACCTATGTAAGTGTAAGCCCTCTGTACATCACCTTGACAATAAAATTAAATTAAAAAAAAATTGAATTCCCATGACCCCTGTTAGGCAAGCTTGGTGGCTGTCACTTGATCTGGCACCTTGCTCCCTGTGAGCATGCAAAGTTTGAGCCTTCCCTGGGCCTCGATTTCCTTATCAATATGAAGTTGTGGTAGAGTAAGTACAGTTTCTTACATACTTCTACATCAGAATTCCTTAGAAAAGTTAATCAAACACAGCTTGTTGGGCCCATCACTTAAGTTTTGGGTTTACTAGGTGTTGCATTTCTATCAGTTCCTTAGATGATACTACTGATGCCGGAAGCCTGAGAACACTGCCCAGAGAAGACTGAGGTGGATGGCAATAAACTGGGTTACTAAGTACAAGTCATTTACCATTTGTTTCCCCATTTAGAGACAGGGAAGCAGGCTTGTCCAGCATCCCACCCTCAGAAGCTCCTGAAGCCAGGATCTGAACTCCAGTCTTCACTTTGCAGCCTTAGTTCTGTTTCTTCCACACCTTATGGCCTGGAGGATCCCTAGTGTCCTTACTAGATTGCACATTTGTCAATTGCAGTTCCTAGCACCACATCAAGGGCATGAATCATGACACACTGTGTATGACTTTCTACACTTTGAGGTCATTCTCAGAACTTGAGAAACAATATAGTATTTTATTTTTACAACAGTCTGAGGAAGTTGATTTGTTGTTATGGTCTTCACTTTAAATATTAGGGAATGGAGATACAGGGTGGGGAGTAAAGTTTCTGAGAGTCACAGAAGTAAATGCTGAAGCTCGGACTCAAATGTCAGTAGTTTGCCTTTTAGTTCACTGCGCTTAGCACTGGATTCCAGGAACGATGGTACTCCTAAAAGACTGCATGAATCCGCACCCTGAAGGAAAAGGAAGTTGAAAGAACAACTGAAGCTCCTAAGGGACAAAAATAATGTTTGGTCAGGGAAGACCTTGTTGCTTTTCACAGAGTCTGTCACAGGGTGTGCCTTGTGGCCAGTGCTCCCAATCTCCCTCTGCATTGTGCTTCCCAGCCTCCACAAAACCACGACTGTCTAGCAAAGGAATCTCAAGCAGGCACAGTGAGCTGTGAGAACGTAGTAGTCCAGGCATACATGTGGGCATGTGGGCTGACTGTAAAAGGCCTGATTGCATAATGGCATACAGAAAGTGGCACTTGTCTTTTCTTCAAAGGCCTTCAAGATGATGAATTAGAGCTTACTGACATGGCTTTCCTTAAATCACTCTACATAAACACCTTGCTCAGGCTGATGCAAAGTGATTTTCTCTTTATGTGGTTAATATTAGTAATTCCTGCTACTTTGTGAACTCAGGGCTGGGCCACAAATGAAATGGGCTGAAGTCACAAACAAAAGCTTAAAACCAAAACAACCACACAAGACAGAGTATATGAGGAGGAGAGATTGAAGCAGTGGAAACTGTGAGTCACTCCAAAACTTCCCCTCAGAGTCTTCAGCTAGTAGGACCTTGTAATTGCCATCTTCCAATGAAGCATCTGAGTCTTTGTGGCTGAGCAGCTTACTGCCCTCTCTGGACTCCTCTCCTAGCTGTCAGGATAGGTGTAGGTAGTCTGCAGGCTACTATATTCCTCTCTAAGTCCTGAATACTCTGAGAATCTTGGTCTTAAAACTTTAATTTGTATATTCCCCTATACCCACTATCTTTAATTGAACACAGTGATTCCACCCTGACAGGTAGAATCACTTGCCTTGTCCATCAATAGGACTTCAGTCTCCAGGACATCAAGAAATCTGAGAGTAAGTCCAGTCCAGGTCCACCATGGAACTTATACCTAACCTCCTTTTTTTTTTGCCAGTCCTGGGGCTTGGACTTAGTGCCTGAGCACTGTCCCTGGCTTCTCTTTGCTCAAGGCTAGCACTGTGCCACTTGAGCCACAGTGCCACTTCTAGCCCTTTTCTGTTTATGTGGTGCTGGGGAATTGAACCCAGGGTCTCATGTATACGAGTCAAGCACTCAACCACTAGGCCATATTCCCAGCATAAGGTATACCTTAATATTTCCATTTCCTCATCTGATAATTGAGAACAATGGAGGATCTGCTGCCTTTCCATCACTGAATATGAGAGTAGCAAGTAGCAAGAAGAAGGGAGAATGTCTTGCACACAGTAAGGTGTTATGTAGATACAGTGAGTGTTATTTCATGTTGTTACTGGAACCATCTCCATTGGCTTCCTCCATGAGCAAATTTTATTTTTTTTATTTTTATTTTTTATTTTTTTTTCTCAAATTTTTATTTTCAAACTGACGTACAGAGAGGTTACAGTATCATACGTTGGGCGTTGGATACATTTCTTGTACTGTTTGTTGCCTTGTCCCTCATGCCCCCCTCCCTCCCCCCTTCCCTCCCCCCCGCCCAGTTGTTCAGTTCACTTACACCAAACAGTTTTGCAAGTATTGCTTTTGTAGTTATTTCTCTTTTTTTACCCCGTGTCTCTCGAATTTGGTATTCCCTTTGAATTTCCTACTTCCAATACCAGTAAACACGGTTTCCAATATACTCAGATAAGATTCCATGAGCAAATTTTAATAGGCTAACTTATGACGGACTCCCATAGAAGCCATGGAATCATAGGTATAATGAACAAAAAAATCTCAATACAATTAAGTACTACTGCCAAAAAATATCAGAAGGAAGCAATATAATGAATATACATTAAACTGATAAGATCTGAAATGAATTTCAATATTTTGAAGGAGAAGACACTAAATAGATAGCACACCTCCTAGTAGCTACATATGCTGGAAACAAAGCCTTTAACATAATGAAGACCCCAAACTCCCACTATGGTGGATTAGAAGCAGGAGTGAGAAGGCATGTTTCAAAGTGGTGGCTATCAGACATGTTGGCGTGCAGTAGAGATGATCTAATAGACTTTGAATTGGTAAAAGAGCACGGGATCAAGGGCACCATTAAAGCAGCTGACCTAAGCTCAGAGAAATTTTTTAAGAGACAGGCATCAGATAGGTGCATGAGCAAACAAAAGGGAATTGGATATGATTTTGAAAAATTCAGAAAGTCCCTACTGACTACATAAAAGACAGGAAATAAACACTCAAAGCTAAAGGGAACCCGGGAAGTTATTCAAGAAATTTCTGGAGTATTTGAAGCTACATAGCTCTTAAGTTGAGACAAAAATTCTAGGACCTGAGCTCTTTTTCTACAAAGCACTCCTCTAGATAGAGGCTTGCTTGTGAATTGCATTGATTAGCAAGACAGTCTATCTACACTAGTATTTTCTCTGCTGTCATTTAGCCTTAGTGTAGAGCTGAAATGTGTATGGTAAGTCAGTAGACTAGGAGGTGGCCTCTGCCTTTTGCCCTGCCCCTGATCCTGGCCTGAAATGCCAGAGCTTGATGCATATTTTGCCTTCATAAGTTGTTCATAAACTGATGGCAAGCTCTAGATTTGTCATTCCCTAATGTGGTCACCACCACTACAGCTGGCTGACATCAAGCTCTGGGGAACAAATGCAGTAAATCATTTTTCTTTGTGTGTTAAAAGAAAAGAGGTGAAAAAATACATTCTTCTCTGATTTCACTTTTGAATGTTTGCAGTACTTCTGTCAAGAACTCCCTCTTGCAGACAAGAAAGCAGCATGTCCCCCCAGGGAGCTCACTTTCTAACAGGCACTGTCTGGGGAATTCCCACACAGAGAGGACCACAGAGCTGAACAGCAATTAGGGCATGTTATAACTCAGCCCATGGATACCTCTCAACAGCAGTGTGATCTAGGAGTCTAAAAATCTTAAGATCTAACAGTTGGGCTTCTTATTCTGAAGGTCAATGGCTGAAATTTCAGAAAGGTAGATATTTACTCAAGTCACCTATTACCAGTGGAAGGAGACAAAACTTACATCTGTACTGGAGTTGAATTCTGTATCATCTTTTCTACTAGGCTTCCTCTAAATTAGCAGCGGAGTCTGCCAAGCTAAGTGGAACTAACCATGTATATGCTATGTAAATCCAAGAGCATATTAATGATGATGATAAAAGTTTCCATTGATGATACACATTTCATTGAATAATCTTTAAATTGGAGGAAGAAACATGAAGGAAAGTTCTAGCCACAGTCACACTTTATGCCTTGTGATCACAGCCAGATGAAGCAGCATGGACTGACGGCAGGCTCCAGTATGTCGAAAAGTATGATTTCAGGCACTTAACCCCAACCCCTAACGCTGTGATGCTTTCTGTTGTGTTAGCTCCAAGAAGGAAAGAAGAAAGAGGGAGCTGTAAGCCATTTTGAACAGCACTTCTAGAACCGATTTCTAAGCAAACTGGATTACCTTCTATCAAATAAGCAAGTTGCTAAGGAAAAAGGGCAGGAAAGCAGTCAGTGGGCCATCAGTCAAACAAGGAATTGGCACCTCTGAGACTTCTTCCAGGTTTTTATCTTTTTTTTATTTCCATGTGTTAATAACACAAAGGGGTTTCATTGTGATATCTCCACATATGCATATAATGTACTTAGTCATAGCCCCTCTGTTACTTTTTTATAAAGGCAACAATTCAAATGGTTTTATTATCATATTTATATGCATAACTTTGTTCACTCTACTACACCCTCTCTTTCTCCTCCTTCCCACTGGCCCCCGTAATAGTGCCCCTGTTTATGCCATTTTTTGAGGTCTAAATTTTGCCTATGAAATAAATCATGTGATATTTGTCATTCTGAGTCATAGCTAGTTTGGGGCAGGCTGAGAAAACAAACTTGAAAAGGAATGAAGTGAAAAGGTAAAGAACATGGTAGAGAGAATACATTTTTTAATTTTTTCTAATTCTCTTTCCTTCTTTCCCTCTCTCATAATCCTATCATTACTTTCTCACTTTCACTGTTTATCTTGTGTTCTGTCATTTGATTGATCTGCCAGACTTCTTGAGGCTCAGTGAAAAGATGTAACTGGTTTTGTGAAAACAAAAAGAAAATCATGCTGGATCTGGCCAGCTTTGTGTGCTGGTATGTCAGGACTCTCCTGTAGTGCAACTGGCTAACATATGTGTGTGACAGAGAATCATAACTCTTGAGTTCTTTTTCAGTCATTGCTCCTAGAACCAGCTGATAAAGTTCAGTTCAATTGATAAAGTTCACATAAGATGATCCCAAGAGAAATGATCTCCAAAATATGGAAAAAAGTGGTTTATCATTGATGTTATTATTTTTAATGTACTATGTGAAATTATTTACTTTTTCTTCTGTCCATTTTCCCTATGATTTGGCCTCTGTTGTCACTGTATTCGATTCTGCTACCCGGGGTATTTTATGTATGTTTGTCTGAATTAGGAAATGGAAGAGGAACATTAAAATGGTGAGACAAAGGGTAAAAGGTGAACCAATGCAACAGTAATTCTTACAAGACAATATGTTGTAAAGTATCTGTACAACTTGGAGGGGGTAATTGGGGAGGAGGGAAGCTGGGAGAAAAATGATGGAGAAAGAAACAAGTTGGACAAGAAATGTACTCACTACTTAATTATGTAACTGTAACCCCTTTGTATATTACCTTGACAATAAAAAATTTAAAAATAAATAAAATAAATCTAACACGGAAAAAGAGGCATTGTAGTGTTTAATACCTCTAAATTTCTGGAAGCACAATTTCATATCTTCTGCCTCTGTAACTTCATAGTGCTTGAAATCTAAGAGGTAAATGCCCTCCCAGTTCACTGTGTTGTTTTCATTCAGACCAGGTCTTTTTGGAGTCTCTGCTTCTTATAAGTCCCTCCCAGGGTTACTGTGAGCATTCATTGGCACAATATGTATAGGGTTGGGAGCTTGGGACCTCCTGGAAAGGCAAGAATGCTCCAGATTCCCCTAGGAGTCTGCCTTTGTTGTCATTGGAGTAGAGATTGATATACTTATAGCTGCAGGTTTGTTTTCCAAAAGCCTAGATGGCCTGGTATTCCTGATCCAGTAGCCAGCCAAATGATCTCTGAATCTCTATCTTCTCCATCTTACCCCTATCACAGCCAGGTCTCTTATGTTTGGGGAAACTATTAGTCCCTGGGTCCTGAATTAGAGTCATCCACTCAGTTCAAATTGCCTGGGTCTTGATAGGCCCAGCTCCACCTCCTCCAGGAAATATGTGCAGGAAATGAGTGGCATGTTCATGGACATTAGAGCATATCAGTCTACTCATTACTCAGACTTCATTGATGTCCCTCCTTTGTATTCCTGCAGCACTTAGAGCTGTGGCAGACAATTGTGCACTTAATTACACTTTCATCAATTGTGTTTTAATTTTCTTGTGCATTAGTATCTTATTCCAACTCCATGAAAAGCTCCTAGAGGACGGAGTAAATATACCAACATTTCTTCTCACTACTGATGGAGAAATATAACTCTTGAGCTACCAGAAGAGTTGAAAAACAAACTTGTTATTGGGCTGTCATTTAGCTACCATAATGCCAAATTTAAGTGTTATCCCATACCTTGTATTTCAGCCCTTAAAAACTGGAAGCCTCATCTTGTGACAGAAGTAGTATTGTGCCTACCTGACCAACCCACCTCCAGGATTGCCAGTCTGGCCTGAATCTGGGGGTAGTAGATGAGGCTTCGGTACTCAGCCATGTGTTTTCTTTCCCTATTGGCTTGTCCATTCATACTAGGGCTTCACAACATGACGTTCAGGATTGGGGTCACACACAGAATATGGCCCATGTGGCTGCCTGCAACATTGCTGTAATTAGACAGGGCTTATTCTACTCTGCCTCTAGAGGGCTACTGAGATCTGAGGAAAAGTCTTCCTAGCAGGACTTTTACATATACAAGTTTGGACTAGCCTGTCTCCCCATCATCTGTATCTGATCTTTACTTTGCTTTACTCCCTTAATGTACCTTACTCCCTTAATCTATCCTCCCAAACTGTTTCTGCTGAGCCAATGATCTGAGAGAACAAAAAGCAAGAAAAGGAGTGGCACTAGATGGACAGTTGGCCCTGAGATTGTTCAGTCACATTTAATGAGTATTTTGTGTTATACCTGGACTAAAAGCTACAATCATGAAGAGGGGAAAGGGTCATTATAGCCTAGAAGGTCATGGTCTCAAAGTTCATGGTCTTCTGAGAGAGGTAATCTTTACCAACAACTAAATGTGATGATAGCAGAACCATGGGAGTTGTGGAACTCAAACAAATAACCTTCCTTCAGTCCTAACCTGACCCTGTTCTCTCCTAGTCCCTTATCCAGTTGTGCTGAACTTATTCCTCCATTCACCTTCCAGAAGAGTTCCAAAGAGAGAGAAATTAGTTCAACAGGCAAGCAGGGAGGAAATATTCTAGAATGATAAAAATAAAGGTGTTGGAGATCAGGATGTTGCTCAGAGAGTTGCTATTCCACTGGCAGTACCACTCAAACTCTAGAGGATTAGGTAAGGAAGGCCCCTGAGACACTGGTTATAGTCTTATCCCAGGGAGATAATTACACAATGGGAGCTATAATCATCTGTCTTCTGAGTGTTCTGCTTGCCTTTGCATGGTATTTACCAGACTCTACCTAGGGCAGATGTTGATATCAACTGTACAGTGGAAAGAGTCCTGAGTTTGATTAAGGTCAGAGATTTGCATTCCAACTCTGCCTAGGCCACTTAATAGTGATATGACTTCAAATAATATATTTTTCCTTATCTGAAAAATAGGATTTTTTTGTAGGGATCAAAAGTAATTTTGTTTTGAACACTCCTCTAAGGATCCCAAGACACTTTGTGCAATCCACAGCTGGTTGCTGCTTTATTATTTCAAACATACCTCCTTTTCCTCAGTAGTAGAAACAACTTTGTGCCCATTCCTCTTTCCCCCATATCTGTCCTTTCTTCCTCTCAGCAAAGAGTAGCAGCAAACCTGAAATTGTGGACAGCAATGTCATCAGGTGGGTCTAAGCTGCTTCTTGGCAAAGAAAGAACGAGTTGCTGCCAGAGAAAGGCCTCTGTGGTGGAGGATGGTGAGGATCTGGTTCGTGTGGTTAGATTATTGCCTTCCTCTGAGGAGGTTAACTTGTGCATTTCATCTGATGAGTATATTGAAGCAGTAATTAGTTCACTGTCATCCCTTTTCTGGGAATTAATGATGGGGGAGACAATGTAGTGCTTTTTTTGAGCCATTAGTGCTGAACTATTACTAATTCCGAGAAGGACTACATTAGTGTTACAGCAAGTGGATGGGCCAATGTTTGCTAGATTGGCTGATTGCCTGTGGGGATGCACTTGGTGAATTCAGCCTCAATGTCCTTCTTATTAGCTGTACAGCTAGCTTTCTATACCTTTTTTCTGCCATCCTATGCTTACACTAATAATGCTTATAGGTTTGGTGATTTTGAGTAATATGATGCTCAATGTCATTGCCAGTCACCAAATTAGAGAGTGCTTTTTAGATAGAAGGCACTTAGCTTAAACACTGACCATTTGGGAGAGAATAGATGATGGCTTTGGTTGCCTCTGGTTACCTCTTTTAGTCTGAGGTTGAAAGTCAACAAGTCTGTTTTTGACATTAGGAAGGTAGAAACAATAATATTCTCTGGAATTTATTGCAAGGTTCTTTCTGCAGCACAGGAGAGCTGCCTACTCTCTATGTTCCTATGGGGCTGCTTTAGTTTTTTGTCTAGGAGGGTCTTCAAAGTGCTACCTGACAATGTTATAGTCCTCTAGGACACATGCAAGTTGTAGAAAGTGGTAAAGAGGAGGTGGAGGGGATTGTTTCACTTTACAGGTGAAGAAACAGAGACTTGGAGTTTACATAACCTATCCATAAGAGTTATGCATGTCAGTGAAAAAGCTAGAATGAACATGGGCGTGTGCCTTCAAGTTTACAGTCCACTTACACTTCCTGACTGAACTAGAGATGATTGACTACAGGTACTCAGAAGAAATACTGCTCTAAGTACTAGTTGACTACAAAATGTGGTGTGTTACTACGATGAAAGACACAATTTAAAAGAGAAAACTATTTTGTCTTTTTTTCACAGTTTTAGCTGGTCCTAATTCTGTGGGCCTGTAGCAAGAGAGTGAGAGAATCATAGTGGCAGGAGCATGAAATAAAGGCTACTCACTTCTATGTAGCCAGGAAGCAGAGAGGAGAAGACATCAGGGACAATATACAGCCCCCACGTATCTGTTCCAGTGACCTACTTCCTCCAGTTAGTGAATACCAGATACAGTTTTAGCATCTCCCAAGACAGTGCCACAAGCCTCGAACACATGAGCTTTGTAGGGCATTCAATATTGATTGATTGATACTTCAAATTAAATTTTATTGGTATTTCAATTTTAAGGATTATTATTATTATTATTATTATTATTATTATTTTGGCCAGTCCTGGGCCTTGGACTCAGGGTCTGAGCACTGTCCCTGGCTTCCTTTTTGCTCAAAGCTAGCACTCTGCCACTTGAGCCACAGCGCCACTTCTGGCTGTTTTCTGTATATGTGGTGCTGGGGAATCGAACCCAGGGCCTCATGTATATGAGGCAGGCACTCTTGCCACTAGGCCATATTCCCAGCCCCAAGGATTATTTTCTTAAACTCTGAGAAAGATAAATTGCACTTCCAATTTTAGCTGAAAGACTTACATTAGTAAAAATCTCAATACAATTTTCTTGGGTGAGATTTTTTTTTAAACTTTATTGTCAAACTGATGTACAGAGAGGTTACAGTTTCATATGTTAGGCATTGGATACATTTCTGATATTGTTTGTTACCTTCTCCCTCATTCCCCCCTCCTCCTCCCCCGTTCCCTTTCCCCCCATGAGTTGTTCAGTTGATTTATACCAAACCGTTTTGCAAGTATTGCTTTTGGAGTCGTTTGTCTTTTTACCCTGTGTCTCTCGATTTTGGTATTCCCTTTCACTTTTCTAGTTCTAATACCAGTATACATTGTTTCCAATGTACTCAGATAAGATACAGAGACAGTGCAGGTACAACCACAGGAAGGGGATACAAGAAGATAATCAACAATAGAAGCTACAGTTTCATGTGGCATGTTGAAAATAATTCCAACACTGATATGAGTCGTTTCCATAACATGGAGTTCATTTCACTTAGCATCATCTTATGCATTCATAAGGGCATAGATATTGGGCTCTTGTGATCCTCTGCTGTGACTAGCCTAAACCTGTGCTAAGTGAAGTAAGCCAGACCCAAAGAAACATGGACTCTTTGGTCTCCCTCCTAGGGAATAATTGGCATTCAATATTTAAACCAGCACATGGGACATTTGCTGGGGAATCTGGGTCAATGCACAACTCATTTCTGAAAATATAAGAACAAGTCTACTTCTCTCCCTTATTTCCTTACGATACAGTAAGACAAGGACATTGTCTTGTGATACTTGTAAGGTATACTTTAAAAGATGGAGTGAAGGCAACTGGACAGTTTCAAGACTTTTATATTTTATATCATAGTATTTTAGGCATAAAAGGAACTCTAAATTAAGGAAGTTAGGTAGGTAATTTTACGTAATTAGAGGAATAGTCAAGAAGTAATACCGTTGTTTGGGCAGGTCTATATTTATACTTATTAAAAATTAAAATTTTATAATCTTCCAAAAGAGAAAGTACCAGGCCCAGCTTCATTCACTGATACATTCTACTAAACATTTAAAGAACTGATTATACTAATTCTCTATAATCTGTTTAAAAGATAAAAGCCAAAGGAATACTTCCTAATTCATTATATGATGTAGCATTATCCTAATAGCAAAGCCACACCAAGATGTTTCAAGAAAAGAAAACTATGAACACATGTGGTAGTACACACCTGTAATCCCAGCGACTCAGGTGTTACCACAGTATCTTTTCATTCATTTATACATTGGCAGTTGCTCAGTGAGGATAACTGACATACCTATTACCTTAAACTTTTATCATATTACATAAGTTCTTTAAATATATGTATTTTGAGACATATCACATATTGTTTTAAATTATATTCACCCTTTTGTTTCATAGAGCACTAGGACTTATTCCTGTCAAACAGTAACCTTGAACCTTTTAAGTAGTCTCTCCCCTCCTAGCTTTCCCCATACGCAGTTTCCTCACCATCCTATTGTTAACTTCTCTAGGATTTATTGCTCTACACTTCACTAATGAGTGACATTATTTGGTAGTCATCTTTAGGTCTCTAATGTATTTACCTTCCCACAATGTCATCCAGATCCTTCTGCATTTGTTACAAATGATAGCAATTTAAGCTTCTTTGTTGGATGAATCATTTTCCATTCCGTAATCAAGTTTATTGATTTTAAAAATAATTTAAATAGATTTTAATAATTGGCATTAGGTAGAGTAAAATGAAATTCAAATAACCCAAAGAATTCAGCAAAAGGACAAATGCAAGGGAGAAAACACAGAGGAGACACTCAAAAGAAGTGCTGAATATACTATCAATATCACATGAAAGTTTTCTCAAAGGGGAATGGGATCAAATGGTAGAGATAGGCTATATATAAGCCACATCTAGCTATAGTCCATCTACAAGAGACACATTTGAATACAGAAGCATAGAGATGTATCCCATACACAGTCATTAAATGAAGGATTTCATTGGTGTACTTGTATCAATAATACAAAGAATATATTTCTATTATGACCTCAGCAAAATAAACTTTAAGACATAAATCATTATAAGAAATGAAAAGTAAAATTTCATAATCACCAGTAGCTCACACCTGTAATCTTACTTAGAGCTCAAGATCGTGGTTCAGACAGGACAGGAAAGTCCATGAGACTCTTATCTCTAACTAACTACCAAAAAAAAAAAACAAACCCAAAGTGGATCTGTGGCTCAAGTGGCAGAGCACTAGCCTTGAGCAAAAATGATCAGGGATAGCACCCAGGCCCTGAGTTCAAGCCCTGGGATTGGCACAAAAAAAGATTATATGCAACAGAAATACTTAAGAATCATAGGTTATATGTTTATAATAAAGGACATTCAAATAATAAGTCAACAAAATAAAAGAAATCAATATCCTCCAAATCACTGAAAATTTTTGTAGTTATATCTCAACAATTGGTAGAATAAACAGTCAAAAGATTCAGTGCAGATATAGATAATAATAGTATTATAAATAACTGTGAAATCACAAAAAGGATTAGCATTTTATTTTAAATCCAGAAGACAATAAAATGCAAAAAAACAAACTTTGACAACTCTAGAGAAAGCAGTACTTAGAAGAAATTTATAGCACTGAACTTTCATTAGAAGGGAGACAAGGCAATCTAAATTTCACTGGAAAGCATCTAGGGAGAATATAGTCAAACTAGATAATGGAAAGACCATGAGAAGACAACAAAAGTGGAATTTAATCAAACTATAAATTTGAGACATTTTTGAAGATTTCAATAAAATTTATTAACTTGTATTTACTTGAATTATGAATAAAACAATTAAATGTATTTGTATCTTGTATGCAAATGGATTTATTGTTATACCTCTAACAGATTAAAAGTATAACATGAATTTGCTATGAACAGATTCATGCTAAGAATTTGAAAAATTACAGGACATAGACAAACACTTAAAATGAGATTTATTGAAACTGTCACAAGTCAATATATTAAATCTCAATAGCCTTATATGGATTAAAATTAATTAATTTTAAAACATTCATGCAAAGAAAATTTGAGACCAGTCTCACTGAAAACACTATCAATCGCTTAAGGAAATGACAACCATATTCTATGAATAGTCTCAGAACACAGAAGATGAAATGATCCACAACAGTTTCATACTGTTGAGCTGTTCAAAGAAAGATGACCATGTAAAAGATTTTGAAGACTGAGGAAGGAAAGGTGAAATTGTTGGCAAAGAGTAAAACTGTCCCTATTTGTAGATGCTATGACTGTAATATAGAAAACACTATGAAGTCTACAAATATCTACTTTACATAATTTGCAGAAAGGAAATTGGAAAATGCAATTTATTATAGCAACAAAGCCCAACTATAAAATATTTAGGGATAAATTTAACATAATATGATCAAAACATTTATTCTGCAAATGGAAAAATACTGATGAAAACTAAATAATTAAACATTCAGATAATTTTACATGATACAAGATTTAAGGCTGAGACTTAGAGGCATGCATGGTTCTAGTGGTAGAACACTTGTTCTATCTATCATCTATCTCTCTATGTACCCATCTACCTATAATCTATCTATCTGTCTGTTTATACATACACACAAATATAATATAGAAGGAAATTACAGTGTAAATCAATAGATTAGAAAATGAACACAAAACAAAATAAATCGATAAAACCCAAATGGATTCTTTTAAAAAAAATCAATGAAAGTGATGATCCCCTAACCAGAGGGATTTCAAAAAAATGAAAGATTGGCTTGTCCACTCAGAACAATAGAAGAGAGTGTCCAGATCTTTCAGACACCCGTGGAAAATCTAAAGAATTTTTGAAACAATTTTTTGACAATGTATTCAACAACTTACACAAAATCTATGACCAAAATGCATTACAAAAACTGGGAAAGAAAACAGAAAATATGCATCACATATCTGTTATGTAAATAAAATTCATAATTTAAACCCTTTTCGTTAAAGACTCCTAATCCAGATGGTTCATTGATCAATTCTATTAAATATTCATGTGAAGAATTAATGAAAATGGTATACAAACTGAATACCATTTATAAAGTCAATATATGTTTTTTTATAAATGGAAGTATTTCAGGAAAATAAAACTATACATCAATATCCCCATGGTCATGGACAAAATATTAATTTAAATGTAGCAAGGTAGAAAAATACATATATATGCACATACATATACATACATATATATATATATAAAATCTTGACCAAGTGGAGTTCACTGATGTTTATAGGTTTTCTTGATATTTAAGTAATTTATAATAATGAACTAAAAATCTAAATAACAACCTTCTTAGACAATTGGGAATAGAAGGGAATTTTCTCACTCTGATCCTAGACAAAAACAAAGGACTCTATCCAAAACTAATTAAACAAAATAGAAGGTGGGGATGTGGTTCAATTTGTAGACTGGCAGTGTAGGAAATGTGAGGTCCATTTCAAAACTCCAGTACCCTCAGGACCATAAAAAAACATTATTGGGGCTGGTAATATGGCCTAGTGGCAAGAGTGCTTGCCTCGTATACCTGAAGCCTCTGGTTCGATTCCTCAGCACCCCATATATAGAAAATGGCCAGAAGTGGTGCTGTGGCTCAAGTGGCAGAGTGCTAGCCTTGAGCAAAAGAAGCTCAGGGACAGTGCTCAGGCCCTGAGTTCAATCCCCAGGACTGGCAAAACAAAACAAAACACTCACACCATGTAGAAAATGAAAAGAAAAACTAGCAATATGGAGATTATAATCAGAAAACACAAATTTCATGCACATTTTTACCCAGATCTCATAAAGAATTCTTATAGTCTAGAATACTAAGAAAATCAATTCAATTATGAATGGACAAAAGATTTAAAGAGCCCATTTCACAAAGAAGATGTATGAATAATCTATAAGTACTTGAAAAGATGCTCATTGTCATTAGGAAAATACAAATTAATATCAGAAAATACCATTAACACACAAAATAATAAGTAGTTTTCAAAATAAATCTCATGTTACTAAAACAATTCACAAAATGTTGAAAACGTGGACTAACTAGAACTTTCCGGAATTGCATTAGAAATGTAGTGCTATAGGCATTTTGAAAAATAATTTTGAACTTTCTCATACTTAATATTAATACAATATTTAGTATTAGTACGATACTTAGTATTAACAACACTAGACAGAAGTTATACTTGCAATTTTTGCCATAGATAGGCAAATATAGTAGCAATTTATTCATAAGAGCCTCAATATAGAAATAACCCCCATGTCTAGTCATAAGCTATGAGATTGTTTAAAAGAGCACAATCATATATTCTACAAGAGCCAGTAATTTTAAATTCTACAAACTTACTTAAAAACTATAAACACATATGGTTACGCAAAAACCTTGTTTGGATGCGTTCACAGAGGCATTATTTTGAAGTGAACTAGGTGTTTATAAACTTGTGTACAGATAAATTTTGTTATGTCCAGTAGTACTCAGCAAGATAAAGAAATATACTGCTGACATCAGCCAAAACTGGATCCAGTGGCAGTAGGTTAAGAACAGAGAAGGATCTATTTACACTTGGGTTGCCATATCAGTGATGCATGTACAGACTGTTGAAACCGTGCTAATGATGTGGGGTCCACAATTATTTATTTACTGTATGTGGGAACCCTCCCAAAGTTACTACGCCCATGTGCATAGATATAGGCTTGATCTGTGAGGACTCGTGGAATCCACAGAACCTCACTATGCTGCCTACCTGTACTCCAGTCCTTGGCAGGCATTAGGCACGTGCCACATTTGGACATACACATACTACCATGTCTCCTGCCATCTCCTTCCCATTTTTTCTTTATCACCATATAGTGAGTGAAAGAAACATGGGGTGAAAATTCCAGAAACACGTATCTGATAAGGGGTTGCTATCCAAAATATACAAGGAATGTACAAAACTCAAAAGCAAGATAAAACCAAAAAGGAAGCAACAACAAAATTCTGATTTTTAAAAATGGTAAAAGGACTTGACCAGTCATTTTCTAAAGATGAAGGCATACAAATAGCCAAGATATAGATAAAAATAGTTCACAAAACAATTATTAGGGAATAGAAATCAAAACGATAATGATATCATCTCACCCTAGTAAGAATTGCTAATACAGAAAAGACAAAATATTAGAAGTGCTGAAATGGGGAAAGGGAGTTTTTGAACATTTCTGGTGGGAATGCAAATGAGTAGTTTTAGGGAACTGGGTAGAAAGTGCTCCAAAAATTAATATAGGATCCTTGGATTATCCAGCTATCCAATACACCATGCAAGCCATGCTTCTAGCATGCCAGTATGGGATGTATATTCAAAATAAATGAAATCATACTAAAAGACATCTGCAGTCTGTGCTTATAGCAGCACTGTTCACAATAGTCAAGCAATGGAAACAACTAAATGCCCATCAGAGGATGAACCAATAAAGAAAATGTGGTACATATACATGATGGAATAGATTGAGCCCTAAAACAATTCCCGTTGTTTGTGACAATGTGGCTAGAACTAGAGATCATTACATTGGGTGAAAGAAGCCAGGCACAGAAAGATGAATACCACCTGACCTCACTTAGGTGGAATCTGAAAAAGTTCATGGAACAGAAGTTGAAAAGTGAAGTAAAAGAAGGGGAGGGGAGAGTTTAGTCAATGGCTACTCAGCTACACTTAGGAGCACAAAGTTGTGGTGTACTATTGCGTAGCAGGTTCAACTAGATAACAATAACCTACTATACATTCAAAAGGTTGGAAGAAAAGAAAGATTTTGAATGTTCTTAGCATGAACAAATGGAGAGGCAAGTTTGTTAAACTTATTTAATCATTGTGCTATTGTACAATGTATATACATGAATTGAAACATCACATAGTACCCTACCAAATATGTACAATTTTACATTTGTATGTACCATATTTAATATTTGTGGGGTCAAATGACCAAGAGGCATATAAAATTAGGCTTACCATAAGTAATTATCTAGGAAGTGCAAGCCATAACCACAACAAGTTATCAACTCATCTAGAAACAATTGCTAACATAAAAAAGACTACGACAGATGGGCACGGGCTCATGCCTATAGTTACATCTATTCAGTAGGCTGAGACATAGAGGGTCATGGTTGAAAGCCACTCGAGGCAGAAGAGTCCAAGATACTCCATCTCCAAAATAACTAGCAACAAGTAGGGCTGGATGTGTGGCTCAGAGTGATAGAACATCAGCCATAAGCATAAAAATGGAACCCTTGCACACAGTTGGAGGGAATGTAACATAGTATAGCCATTATAGAGAACGGTATGTAGGCTGCTCAAAAAATTCTGTTTTATCTATTTTTCCCACTGACTCACTTCTTTATTATTATATTTTTGTATGAAATACTTTTTATTCTTTTTGAGTATTTTTATCTTTAAGTAGTTGTACAAAGGAGTTGCCATTCAACAAATCAGTTGATGTATACAGGGCATATTAATCAATGTTGCCCCTTTCAACACTTTCACACATCCGTCGCGACCCAATTTCCATCGCTTTTTGTAATTTTTAAGATATATATTGAACATTTTGCCATTTAACAAAGCAATTTACATATACAATGCATCATGATCTGTGTTATCACTTCAACGTCTTCACCCCCTCCCCTTATTTTCTCAATTATATAATGAATTGTTGCCTGCATTCTCCCCTTCCCCTTTCATTCTTCTATCCCTCTCCCCTTACCCTTATCCTCCTCGCTTTAAAGTAGCCATTCCCTGGGCTGGGGATATAGCCTAGTGGCAAGAGTGCCTGCCTCGGATACACGAGGCCCTAGGTTCGATTCCCCAGCACCACATATACAGAAAACGGCCAGAAGCGGCGCTGTGGCTCAAGTGGCAGAGTGCTAGCCTTGAGCGGAAAGAAGCCAGGGACAGTGCTCAGGCCCTGAGTCCAAGGCCCAGGACTGGCCAAAAAAAAAAAAAAAAAAAAAAAGTAGCCATTCCCTGCTACTTATTTTGTTGGATTTTGACTTAGTCTTTCTGAAGAATTATACTACTTGTGCTCTTCATAGACTCTATTCTAACTCCATTAATTCATTTATAACCCCTTCCTTACCATCCAGTCTGTTTACTTCTAGATTTATAGGCACATTCTAGCTACCACAAATGAGGGAAACAGTGAATTCTGCATTTCTCTGGGTCTGGATTACTTCATGTAATATATTTTTTCCAAGTATTTCCATTTCCTTATATTATTCTTTTTGATGGATGAGTAGAATTTCCATTGTGTATATGTATCACATTTTCTTTGTCTATTCATCCACTGAGGGGCATCTGGGCTGACACATCTTGCCTATTGGTAAATATTGCTACAATGAACATGATTATGCTCGTGGCTTTACTGTAACCTTGTTTGTGCTGTATAGGATGAATGCCTAGGAGTGGAATTGCTGGGTCATATTGTAGTTCTATGTTTACTTTACTTTTTACTGATTCCCACAGTGGTTGAACATGCTTAGATTACCACAAACACTTGTAATAGAGTTCTCTTTTGGCTGAATCCTCACTAACATTTGTTATTGTTAGTTTTTTGATAATGGGCATTCTAATTGGGGTGAGGTGGAATTTCAAAGTTGTTTTCATTTGCATTTCCTTTAGAGCCAGAGATGTTAAATCTTCTTCATATGTCTATTGGCCATTTTTACTTCTTCTCAGAAGTCTCTCTTTAAATCATTAGCCCATTTATTAATTGAGTTATTTCTTTGAGGGCTTATTGGAGGTGGGTAAATTTTTTGAGCTCTAAGTATACTTTGAGTATTAGGCCCTCGTCTGATGTGTAGTTGATGAAAATGTTCTCCCATTCTGCAGGCTTTTTATTTAGCTTGTTGGCTATGTCCTTTGCCATGAAGAAACATTTCTTTTGTTGGTCAGGGCACTTAAACTCAGGGCCTGGGTGCTATCCCTGAACTTTTTCACTCAAAGCTAGTGCTCTTCCACTTTGATCCATAGCTTCACTTTTGGTTTTCTGGTGGTTAGCTGGAGACAAGAGTCTCACAAACTCTCTTACCTGGGCTAGCTTCTAACGGTGATCTTCATATACCAGCTTCCTGAGTAGCTAGGATTATAAACATGAGCCATCAGTGCCTGCTCCATGCAGAAACTTTAAAATCTGATACAATCCCACTTATCAATCTTTCTTTTACTTGTTGTGTTGACTTGTGTGTTTCATTACTTAGAAAGTTTCCATCTGTGCCTAGAGCCCTACTGTTTCCCCTACCCCTTCCTGTAATGTTTTTCTTTTGTTTCTGATACTTATATATCACCTTTCACCAGTATCGATTCAACTTGTTCAACCACACTGGAAAGCAGTATGGAGGTTTCTCAAAAGAGTAAACATAGAGCTCCCCTATGACCCAGTAATGCCACTCCTGGGCATTTACCCAAATGACCACAAACAAGGCCACACTAAAGCTACTAGCACACTTATGCTCATTGCAGCATTATTTAGCATAGCTAAGGTATGGGATGAACCCAGATGCCCCTCAGTAGATGAATGGATCAAGAATATGTAGTATACAATACACAACAGAATTCTATGCTTCCATCAGAAAGAATGACATTGTCCCATTTGTAAGGAAATGGAAAGACTTGGAAAAAATCATATTAAGTGAAGTAAGCCAGATCCAAAGACACATAGGCTCCATGATTTCTTTCATTTGTAATAATTAGTATATGTCTAGGACATTCCTAGTAGATAATCATAAAACTTAATAGCTATGTACATATGACCATATAAAATGTTGCTAATCAAAATAAACTCAAAACATTTTTAAATAGATCTACTATATGATATAGTAATCTCTCCTTAGGGAATATATTCAAAAGGAACAGAATTAGTACAGATATTTTCACTCTCATATTCATTGTAGTATTACAATAGCCAATGTGTAGGATCAACCTAACCAACATATGAATGGATAAAAATTCAAGTATGTATTAATGGAATAATACTTGAACATAAAAGAGAAAATCTAACCATTTTCAGCAACATAGATTAATATGGAAAACATTTTTCTAAGTTCGATCAGCCAAACATAAGAAGACTCATATGATTACTCTTAAAAAGTCAACATCAAATTGTAAAAGCAAGCAGTGGTTCCCAGAGCTGGGAATGGGGCAGAGGGAGATGGGAAGATGTTGGTCTAAAAGTAAAAACTTTTAATTTTAATATCTTTAACCAATCTCTTGGTAAGGAAACACAAAGTTTCAGGAAGATTTGCTCACTGCAAAAATATTTTAGATAGAATGAGTACTGAAGCCTGGATCTGTAGGTTCCTGAACTGAGGTCTTCCACCTTTGTTGTCTCCATCTACTAGACATGAGTGGGAAGAGCCATTGTCTACATATGAAACTTCTCTCCTTGACCTTGGTCTGGACAGGTCTCAAACAAGAGCCCTGGGGTAGAAATGTAAAAGAATCTTAAGCAGGCTGGGAGCTGGCTTCCCTGATTGCACTTATATCTGTTCCACACCTCGATTCTACCATCTGTGCACAGGTATTCTTCAGCTAAATCAAATTGCAAACCGTTAGGGGTAAGAGCAAGTCTGTAAGTCTGCCTGATTGTCACAGCCTTCACACTTCAAAGAACTGTGCTTATTTTATTTTATTTTTCCTTCCTGTGCCCCATTTCCACCATTTCCCTTCCTCTCTCATCTAACCTCTTTCTCTTAAGATCCCTTTCCCAAATAGAAGATTCATTTAACTGATGTTTTACTCTCAGTCCTCATGATAGAGTAGTTCAGCCTGGGTTAGGAGAGCAGTGGCGGAGAGGTAAAGGCCAGGCCCACCAGCTAAACAGGAAGATGGAGAACTGAGGGAGCAGGCAGACTCCTTTCCTAGGAGAGTCAGTGAAGAAGCAGCAGCAGGCAGTAGTCATCTCAGGAAGAGCAAATGGCTTCCTTTCCTTCTTAGCCAAAACTCAGTAGGCCTGTAGAGAGCAGGGGATGTGTGCCAGCCTCCTAATGCTATTCAAAGCATTTAAGTTAATGAGTATTTATTGGGCTTTTACTCCGTGCCAGCCCCAGTCCTGAATAGTCTGATGCTGCAGTGAGTAATTTGTGGGTCTAAGTCTTTCCCAGGCCTGCAAGGGGCTTCTAGATACATATGAATGTTGGGGTAAGGTGAGAGACACTATGGGAAAGCATGCAAAGTAGGAGAGGTTCTCTAGTAGTGGGGAAAGGATGGAAATAATAGGAGAGTATCATCTAGAGTGGGGACATTTGAGGTGGAATTGAGGAGGCAGTGCAGGTATGGAGGTGGCATCCCCATAGGCAAAGAGGCACAGCAAGACGAATGTGCACATATCAAGGGCCTAATTGTAAATTTCCAATTCCTACTGGACTTCCTGGTTAAATTCTTTTGGGACTAGAGAGAGCCCTGGTTTAGTCCCCTGGACTCATAGCAGAGGCCTCAGATAGCTTCTCAGTCTCCAATCCCCACATCCTCCTGCTATGACCTCATTTCTGAAGGGTCACTCTGAACTGTACAGAGACCATATTTTATAATTTCTCTACCTATATGTCCAGAAAGAAGGGAGGGTGCTTGAGTACACTGAGGTGCATGGATTGCTCCTATTGATTGGGAGGACTTCATGGACCTGTCCAGTAATCAATACTGCTGAAATGAAGATTGGAGAATGAGCTCTTTATTTCAGATCTTCTGCCACTGGACACAATCTAGAGGTTCATCCTGGGGCTTGGGTTTGAGCTTTGGACATCAGTAAGGCCAGTAAGGAATTGAAGGTCATTTAGTCTCTCCTGCTCAGGGTAACAAAAATTACTTAGAAGGTCAAGTGCAGCTGCCTCACACCTGTAAGCATAGCTACTCAGGAGGGTGACATCTGAGGATCACTGTTCAAAGCCAGCCTAGGCAGAAAAGTCTGTGAGACTCTTATCTCCAATTAACCACCAAATATGCAGAAGTGGCTCTTGGATCAAGTTGTAATGAAAAAGGATAAGGACAGTATTGGAGTTCACATTAAAAATTCACCTAGAAATCTGAAATAACTAGTAGAGAAAGAAAAAGAAGCTATAAAGTATAGTACATGGACCAAGACAATGGAATAAAATGGCTGAAGGCTGAGCTTTGATCATGAATAGCCAAAGACCTTGGGAAAATTACTTCTGTAATCCAAACCATTTCACACCACATAGTGTTACTATGAGAACTTAATATACAATTCAAAGGATGCTTGAAAGAAGTCTAAAAGCAGGGGCTGTTAGCAGAAATGATATTTTCACCACACCATCATCACCAACATCATCTAGTCCAATAATCTAGATACTTTGGAGATTTAGAATAGGTGACAATAGCACACAGGCCAGCTGGAGCATTTATTTCAATTACCTTGTTTCAATACAGATGACCCAAGAAGTTGCATAAGTTGGGGACAGAGCCTTGGTATGAATCATTTACGTAAATACAAATTACCTGAAGGCAGCTTCTACATAAAAAGAGACTAATGGTCTTCACTTGTAGTAGGGATGATAACCCAGTATTGTAATGATCAGAATGACCTTGATTCTATCACTGTGAACCATGCTGGATCTAATTTTCTCCCAGGTCAACTTTGAGAGCACTCCATTCCCTCCTGTTTTGGGCTCCATGACTTTTCTTCATGGCTCAGGGAAAGAGCAATAAAGTAGTTCCATTCTCAGTCTTCCTGGCTTCACAGGTGTGGCTAAGGATGCTGTCAGAAGATGCTGTTACCCACTTATCCTAGAACGTGCTTCCCTTTACTATGCTCAAGTGACCATTGGATGTGTTTGAGCTGATGCAACCCTGTACTTTTGAAATGCTAAGGTTTGGGGATTATAGGAGGGTAGCATGGTATTTCAAGCTCCTATCAGCTGATGAGAAACCCCAAATCCATTTGTTCCTTTGCTTATCTTGTCGAACCATGCCATCTTAAGACAGTATCAATAGTAGGAGATGTCTACGAAGACATTCTGCTCCTATCCCAAGGAGATGAAAAAGCCATCTGTTGGAAAGCTAAGCACACCTTTTGGAAGATAGGTGGAATAGTGATTCTTTCATTCACTTTCTCAGATATGCCAGCATAGCAAATGAAAGGAATCATACAGTATATGACCCTAGGTGTCTTTTTCATTCAGCACAATGCTTTCAAGGTTCGTTCATTCTATGTATGTATCAGTATTTCTCTCCTTTCTGTGGCTGAATGATCTTCCACTGGGTGAACATACCTAACTTATTTATTTAGCAGTTAATGGTTTTTCTAATTTCACTATGTGAATAGTATGTTTTAAGAGAAAAGTTACTGAGGGCTGGGGATATAGCCTAGTGGCAAGAGTGCCTCCCTCAGATACACGAGGCCCTAGGTTCGATTCCCCAGCACCACATATACAGAAAACGGCCAGAAGCGGCGCTGTGGCTCAAGTGGCGGAGTGCTAGCCTTGAGCGGGAAGAAGCCAGGGACAGTGCTCAGGCCCTGAGTCCAAGGCCCAGGACTGGCCAAAAAAAAAAGAGAAAAGTTACTGAAAATCTTAATACATGCTTGTTATTCTTAAACTTGATAGGCAATAAAGAGGAGATAAGAACATAACATTAGGGCAAGTCATAGTTACAATGTGTGTTTATACTGAACCTTGTCACAGATTTCAGAATCTTATACTTTTCAGAAGAGCAGTAACGGGCAAGCATTTGTGGAACTCTTATCTAGCCCCAGTACCAGCACACACACACACAGAGAGAGAGAGAGAGAGGAGAGAGAGAGAGAGAGGAGAGAGAGAGAGAGGAGAGAGGAGAGAGAGAGAGAGGAAGAGAGAGAGAGAGAGAGAGAGAGAGAGAGAGAGAGAGAGAGAGAGAGAGAGAGAACATCTCTATTCCAGGCACTGGGAAATAACATGTGACAGTCCCTGGTTTCATGGACTTTGCTATCTTTTTTTCCTTTTTTGTTAGTTGTGGAGCTTGAACTCAGGGCCTAGGCACTGCTCAAGGCTAGTGCTCTACCACTTGGACAACAGCACCACTTTTGAGACTTTGCAGTCTTGTGGAGAAGAGAGGCAAATAAAGAGGCTATGGCATGGAGACTGATGAGTATTGTAGTCCAAAGGACAATGGGTCACAGGGGAAGTTCAACCCACCTGCAACATCTAATACTTGATAATTGTGAAAATCAGGAGAGAAGGAACTGGGGACTGTTGTATGAAAAAACGACTCGGGTTCTAAGAGTGAAATAGGAAGTACCACTTAATCAGTGGGTTCTAGCAGTTTCTATTTGTCTCTTTCCTTATTTTTTCTAGCCCTCTATGACTCAATAGATTTCAGTGAATTTCCTTATGTCCTCTTTGTTCATCGACACAATGTGTTTCAGTATTATTCGGTATAATACGCGATGTATGTTAGTATTATTCACCCCTCAGCATTCTCTTATCCTCTCCCCTCCATGTCTCTACATTCTCTCTCTCTATATATATGCATAATTGTGTATATGCATATTCATGTGGGTTTATATGTGGATATGTATACATGTATGTGTACATGTGAATGCAGTAAATGCAGTATATAAACTCATAGAAATTATTTGTGTTGCTACACACTGGAAAGTAATAATTCAGATGAACTTAAGAAAATAATTTCATCTAAATGCTAAAAAGTAGAAATAAACTTAACCAGAAAAATAAAAGACATATGTACTAAAAACCGCAAAACATTGTTTGAAGAAATTAAAGATTTAATTACTATATTGAAAGGTATCTCATGTTAATTTTTAGAAAGACTTAATATTGTTAATATGGCAAGTTTACTCAAATCAATCTTCAGGTTTAATAATCTCTAATGAAAATTCAATAATAAGTTTTGAAGACAGAGAAAAGTTAACCCTCAACCTCAAATGGAATTTCAAGGGACCTTAAATAACCAAAAGAATCTTGAAAATGAAGAGCAAAGTTAGAGAATTCACACTTTCAAAACTTCTGTCAATTTGCAGTAAGCAAAATAGTGTGTTACTAACATAAGGATAAACATCCAGAATAATGAAATAAAATTGAGATCCAGGAAAACCCAATACATTAAACTAAGCACTTTTCAGGAAGAGTTACTAGTCTATTCAATGAGGAAAATAGTCACTTGGCTGTTACATGCTACAGAATAAATAAATATCATCAACATTATGTAAATCTAAATAAGGTACATGATAGGATACATATTGTCTGACTCTTCGTTCGTGAAATATTTCAAATCGGCAAATTCATGGAGACAAAAAAAAAGTTTCAGTGTTACTAAAGACTGGGAAAAAATGAGACGTTAAAGCTTAATGCTTAAACTTTCTACTTAGTTTGGTGAAAGGTGTTGGAAATAGTCATAGTTTCATAATATTGTAAATATGCTCAACATGACTGAATAATACACAAAAATGATTACAATAGAAAATTTTGTGCTTCTTATTTTTATCAGCACAAAGAAATGAGAGAAAAATCATGGAAGGTTGTATCAGTATCATCCCTATGGCTTGGGACTCAATGTTTTACCCTCTTAGTCTTCAATTTATTTCTAAATATTTTATTCTTTCTGATGCTATTGCAAAGGGTATTGTTTTCTTAGTTTGATTTTGAATGGTTCATCATTATCATAAAGAAATATAACTGACTTTGGTGTTTATTCACTGTACTTTCCGTAATTTGTGGCACTTATTACCTTGAATAGTATTGTTATAGATCCCTTAGAATGTTCTACATACACATCTTCTGCAAAAAGAGACCATTTTGCTTCTAGATATATAAGCAGGATTCCTTTGATTCATTTTCTTGCCAATTCCTTTGCTAGAGCATCCAGGAAAATGTTTGGATGAAAGCATCCCTGCTTGTTCCTGTTTTTTTTTTTTTTTGGGAAAACTTCATTTGTTCATGCTTAGATATAATGTCATTTGTAATTTTTCTCCATAGAATCCTTCCTCATGTTGAGAAAGGTCAATTCTACTCTTATCTGGACTATTCCTTTTAGAAAAGAATGTTAGAGTTTGTCAAATGTTTCTCTCTACAGTAAAAGTGTGGGTTTTGTCTCTTATCATAACTATTCTATTGTATTAGACAAGATTGGGCGCATTCAGGGTGGTATGGCCATAGACAATTCTATTGTATTAGTATAATGACAGTTTAAGAAAATTGGCAAGCAAAATAAGTCATAGAATCTTTACCTTGTAGTTTAAAATGTATGTTACACATACCACATATAAAGATTAAAAAATAAGACTAAAATTGCACTAGAAATGAAAACTTGGCACCAAATTCCTGCTGTGGGGAAGGAGAACACTCTTATTGTCATGAGGAATGCTCCCTGTGCCAGGGAAAATTCAGGCATGAGGCAACAAGTATGGGAGCCATCGCAGACTCCCAATGAAAATGGAGAAAACCACCTTCACCATTAAATATAGCCTTGTGACTGGTAATTTTTGGAGAACATGATGAATTGCGCTTCCCATGTTTTCAACACAGGCTCAGAAATGAGGGCTCTCTCCAGCAGAATGGAAGCCTCCAGGTCCATCCTTGGTAGTTCTACTCAGGATCCATGCAAGTCCTGTGATCTTTGTTCCTGCTGTGGAGATGGGGAAATGGTTGCTAATCCCCATCCCCAAGAGCAGTGATGAGATCCTGTTTTATATAGGGCAAATGTTCAAATACCCATTGCTGGCCTTAGGGTTCTGTGTTTCTATCTACTTTGCTACAGCTCAGGACTATCTAAAGTCTATCTCCCTCTGCATTTGTCTCCAAGTATGGTGGCTATCCTAGAGTTTACCTCTACCAAACCGTTAGGCTTAGATTGGAAGCTGTGGAACAGATGGTTAAGCAGCCATTTAGACTCAATTAATTATGAGTAAAGCCTCAGAGGGGATTGTGGGGCACTGCAGATGGGGATTTGTCACTTGTGATCCTGCACATCATCTTTGGTGACTCCTTGGCAGACTTAAGCAAGGAATGATCCTGGAACCCCAGTGTAATTTCTTAGTGCTTGGGATGTTTTGTGCCTTCATGAATACCAATGAGTTGAACACCTCCTTCTCTCCACATGGAACTACAGTTTTGGCTGTCTACCCATTCTTTCCACCCTATTAACCCTTCCCTAGACAATTACAGAGCACCCGGAATCACTTTCCCTACTTGTACTCTTGCCCATTCAAGCTCCTTTCCCCAGTGATCAGAGAAATTTTCTATAAATACGCAACCATGTGTCATTGGCCTATGGAAGACTGCCCTCAAGATAAAGTCAAATTTGTTTATATTACAGAAAGACTTTCAGAATAATTTTCATTTAATCAGTCATTACTTCATTGTACTATTGGCATTTCTCCTTTACAGATGGAAACCTGGCCTCAGTGGAGATATGTCACCTATGTATGTGTTTTCCAGGTAGAAAGAGCAAAGATTCATAAGGTTGTTGTGAGAATTAAATTTGCATAACTTATTTAAATCTCTTTAAGTGCATACTGACAAAGAATAAACAAGAAAACTATGTTGGTTGCACTTTGTACTTCTTTGGTGCCCCTGAAAACAGGTATTTACTTTTATTTTAAAAGCAATTATGCCAGGTGCCAATGACTCATGCCTGTAATCCCAGCTACTCAGGAGGCTGAGATGTGAGGATCGCAGTTCAAAGCCAGCCCAAGCAGGAAAGTTCGTGAGATTCTATGTCCAATTAACCACCAAAAAACTGGAAGTAAAGCTGTGGCTCAAGTGCCAGAGAGCCATTCTTGAGGGAAAAAGCTAAGGAAAAGTACCCAGGCCTTGAGTTTCAGCTCTGGTACCAGTCCTCCTCCCTTGAAAGGCAATTACTTAAGTATATTGTACATGCAGTGAAACAACATGTTATGTTCTGAACACAAAGTGCCTTCTACAGGCTCATATGTTGATGTGTTGAAGGCCTGGTTCCCAACTGGTGGAGCTATTTGAGATATGATTGGATGGAGAAGGGACAATAATTTCACCAATGGACTGATCCATTTGTTATGTTCAACCCAGAATGGGATCTTAGGAGATGTGCCAAGTTGGACAAAGTAAGTAAATTGGGACATGACTTTGGAGGATAAATCTACTGGTTATCTTTGCTTCATGACCATCATGACATGAGCAAATTCTGCACATCAATGTGATTCTGAAGGGTATACATTTTTCTGAACTGTTTTTCTCAGGCCCAAGAGAATGGAGACAGGTGACCATAGACTGAAGCCTCAGAGCATGTTTTATGTACTATTGCTTCCTCAGATGTTTCTTTACAGCTTTGAAAAACCATCTAACATAGTATTCAAATGTTAAGTGAATGTTAACCTAGGTAAACTAACATATGTACATCTACATACATGTAAACGTGCATATCCCAATTCAGACTGAGAGGGGACACATTCCTTCCTCATGCTCCTTCCTGTTCAATGCTCCATTCCAAGGTGTAGTCAATAGACTACACTTTCCCCTTTTAGAGTTTACATGGAGTTAATTAGTTTGTGATTTTTTTATCTGACTTTTTTTATGCAGCACAGTATTTCTGAAGTCATTTCATGTTGTAGGAAAAACTGTGGCTTCTTCGTCCATTAAGCAATGAATATCTCTTATGTCCAATATGTCAAGCTAGATTCCAGGTTGCCAAGAACCTGCCAGACATTTCTGTCTGTCACACTGGTAAACAGTGCATTATCTAAAGCAGATGCAAAGATTCCTATAGAAATTTAGATCAGTAAAGGTGGACTGGACTCTGCTTTCCTTTGGGCTTATCCCAATTCATGTTTGGGAGTTTTTTTTGAAGAGGACATATGTCATAATATTATCTAACTGTATATTTATACAAAAAACACTTTCAATAATGAGCTCATGTAGTGAAAGGTTTGTTTTGGCTCATAGTTTTGAAGGCTTCAGTGCATAAGTAGTTATCCTTGTTGCTTTGGACTTGTGGCAAGGCAAGATCATGGCAAAAGAGAGAAAAACAGGAAGGGATTTGTGTCTTGCTGATCCCTTCAAAGTGTGTCCCTAGTAACCTAAATACTAGACTACCTATACTCTGCCCCACTAGAACCCTCTTGCTGGCCCCTACATCTTGATGCTCCTGACATCTCCCAATAACACTATGCCATCTTAAAGAACAAGTGTTTAAATCATGAACCTTTGGCATATATTTAAGGTCCAAACTCCAGCAGATATAGACCTTTCCATCAGAAAAATTTCACCCTAAGGGCTTTCCAAAGGGTGATCATTATTTGGAGACACTCACTATCATCTCTGCTCAAGACCAAGAATGGGCTGAATATTCTGTCCTAATACCCTCCAAAATTTTTCATGCATTTTCATACTCTATGTCTTACCTTCTTCAAACTTCCCTAATATTTACTAGCAATCCATCTAGCTATTTTTGAAAAGATAAAGAAATGGTTGAATGTTCTGCATCAGGACTGACAGGATATCAGTTTGAAAGGGCAGAGTAGGATGACCTTGGCTTCCTTCCTTAGATATATCCTACCCTTTGTTTGTTCCTTTGGTTAGTACCTGAGATGCTTCCCAGGGGATCTTTCCTGACATTTCCCTTGGAGGAATAAAACCCAGGTTGTTTTGTCTGAAACTGGTTTTTGGAGAGATTTGTATTCATTTTAATTTTTTAAAGGAACATGGGAAGAATTTTATTTCTTAAGGAGTCCTTTAGTGATAGACAGCTTGAGAATGAGTGATTGTGAAATAGTGTTTATCTGTAGATAGATGTCTTAAGTGAATATAAGTCTAAGAATTTCCTACTCCAAACACAACTAACAAATATCAACCTTGAAGTGCCAAATCGAAAGATTTTTCCCTAGATGATATAAACTCGCAGCCCAAATGTGAAATGGGCTAAATTTTGTTGTAATTTTAAATTTACTAGCATATATTAATTGTACAAAGAAGTTTCATTACCTAATTCCGTACATACTTATGATGTACTTTGATCAAAATTACCCCTCTATTCCTCCTTATTCTCCTTACCTCCTTCTTAAAACCATTTTTTCAAGTTCCATTATTCTGTTTTTATACATGTGTATAAAGGACCTCATTCATATTCACACAGACCCTTCTCCTGGAGTTTTGCTTTTAAATAATTATGCATTTATAGTAGATTAATAAATTTCCAATATATCATTTAGTGATAATTGATTGTTATGCTTCCAGCACACAAAAACACTCTTTAGTAATTTTGCATTCCCTTCCATCATCCTGCAGAAATGGCTAATAACATGTTCACTATTTATTTATTTAAGTTGTTAGTATCTTCACATGGTTGTACAAAAGAGTTGCCACTTGGTAAATAAAATGCATCTCGATCAATGTCACCCCTTTCAATATTCTCACCCATCCCTCCTAACTCACTCCTCCCTATATTTTTCTTAATGTTGTAGACTATACATTGAATTTTTATTGCATTCTCCCCACCTCCCTTCTCCTTTACAATTTACCTTTAGGTAATGCTAGAGTTGAAATACAAAAGGAAATGCTAACTTAAACCGAACTGGGGACTCTAAGTCACACCCAACAATTCTGGAACCTGAATAAGGAGGCACTGTTAACCTGTTTCCTGTCTCTGCTACATATCATACTTAGAAATGTCAACAATTATAAATAAGTTAAGCTCTTCCCAAGGTGGTCATATGATATCTTCTTTCATGTCATCTGTTATCTTGGCTATTCTAGGCTTTTGCATGTCAATTTTTAGCAGCGGTTTGCCTCTTTATACAAAATAATCTTTTTGTGGTTTTTGGTTGAAGTTGTGTTGAATCTACAATAATTTGTGAAAAATAATATCTTCACATTTAAACTGGACCTTTTGATTAAAGTATATATGTTAGTTTTCTCATCAATGTTTTGTGATTTCCAGGGCATAACTTGCCAGATTTATCTAAATACTTTCATTGTTTTTTAAGCTACTGTAAGTGGCAGTTTTAACTTTCAGTTTCTATAGATTTACAATTTTACAATGCTTGTCTTACTTCCTGCAAATTTCCTGAATTAGTTTCCTATGGTTGTTGTAATAAATTACCACAATGTTTAAAACAAAACCATGTTATTAATATTACAATTCTGGAAGTCAGAAGTCCAAAATTAGTCTCAATGGGCTAAAATGAAAGTGTCAGATAGTCTGAAATCCTTCTGGAAGCTTTGAAGGAGAATTTTCTTTTCTTTCTTTTTTCTTTTCTAGGTTACTGACTTCCCACATTGGACTCTTAGCACCACTTTCCGTTTTAAAGCCAAAAGCACCTTCCAAGTTTGCTCTCTCTGACATTTCCCCTCCTGCCTTTCTCTTAAAGTTCCTACTTCAAGGTCCTTACCTTGCTCACATCTAGAAAGTGTAGCCTTTTCACATAGGTAAGGAGGTAAACATATCATGGAGACCAGTATTCTGACTACAACCCTTATCCAAGTCACTGGAGCTTTTCAAAAGATTTTTAAAGACTCAGATTTTCTGGGTAGACAATCATGTCCTCAAATATTTTATTTTTGTTTATCAATATTTATACATTAATTTATTTTTTCTTTCAATTTCTCCCTTTCTTATTTCTTCTTTCACATGATGTTATATTATATTAACTTATTTTTTTCACTTGTGAAACGTCGTCGGTTTTTTTTATGTTTTCTATTTTTACCTGTTTGTTTTATCAATTTTTTTTCTTTTCTGTTTGTTTGGATTGTTCCTTTCCTGTTTTTTTTTTCCTTTTTATTTTTTTCTTTTTTAAAAAAATTTTTCTCTGTTTTGTGCATCTGTCTTCCACTATTTTTACTTTATTTCTCTCTTTGCGTTCTCTTTCTTTAAAAATTACTTTCCTATGAATAACACCTCCACTCTTTTCTGCTAACTCTCCATTATCTATCATTTTAACCTTGTTCTTTCTACTGATTCTACTCTTCTCCACATTTCCACGTCACTGAAACTAAAAAAAAATCACCACCCCCCCCTTCCCAATACATTTTACTCTATTCTCTTTACTACCTCCAACTTACCCTCCTGACTTACTGCCTGGACCTCCAGTTTCCATTGACTCCTGGTTATTGGATAGAGGGTATCCCAGCTTAATCTGAGTGAAACAAAGGGGTTCATAGAGAAAGCCAGTCCTAAAAGAACTTAATATAGAAACAAGAATTGCTTATAGGGCTGTAACAGTAAATAAGTAACTACTGAATACAGGGCCCAGGATCAGTTGTTATACTGAAATTGTATTCTTTAGGAACACCAAATCTAATTTTATAGACAGGTATACAGGGTATCTGTATATAATTGTGAACTTGTAAGATTTACACAACAGTGCTTGGTAAGGGCTGCTTTGGGTCTTAAACGGTGCTCACAGGTGCTGGTAGACTGGAATTCCCAATTCAAATGGGCAGAAGAAACACAAGAAAGATGGCAAACAATGAAGTCCTATCCCCCACTCAAAACAAGCAGGAAGCAGAGCAGTCAATCAAAGACATAGAAGAGAACCCCCAAAATGCTCTACAAAGTCTATGGATAAACATGATAAATGAAAAGTTTGAATCTCTTCAGTCAATTATTCTAGAGCGTGAGGGGGCAAAGCAAAAATTAATGGAGAACTTCATGACATCCACAAATAGAAAGATAAATGAACTTCTAAAGATTTGAGAGACAACACTCAAAACCAAAGTAATGAAGTTAATGAAGTAAAGAAGTCCATACAAGACCTAAGAAATGACATGGAAATCATCAAGAAAGACCAGTCAGAAGGAAAAGAGATTCGAAATCAAGTAGCTAGCCTAGAGTCCCAAGTAACTGAAGCAGAGGATCGAATTTCAGGAGTTGAAGATTCCTTAGATTCTATGGAGAAAGATAAAAAATCAATACAAATCCAGTCCAATCAACAAAACAGATCACTACAGGAGATTCAAGACACGATCAGAAAGCCCAATTTAAGGATAATAGGTATTGAGGAAAACTTGGAGAAAAAGGTTAATGGAATAGGCAACCTATTTAACAGAATATTAGCTGAGAACTTCCCAAATATCCAGAAGGAAAGGCCTATACAGATACAAGAAGCATTTAGAACCCCAAACCAACCAGACCAGAATAGGACATCCCACTCACACATTGTGATCAAAACAGGATCAGTAGAGTGCAAGGAAAGAATCCTTAAAGCTGTTAGGAAGAAGAAAACAATCACATATAAAGGAAAAGCAATCAGAAATACCCCAGACTTCTCAGCAGAGACCATGAAAGCAAGGAGAGCCTGGAATGAAGTATACCAAACACTAAATAAAAATAACTACCAACCAAGAATTCTGTACCCAGCCAAACTCTCATTCATAGCCGAAGGTCAAATAAAAGTCTTCCACAGTAAGGAAAAACTGAATCAATATATCTCCACCAATCCAACTTTACAGAAAATCTTCAAAGATGTACTATACAGGGAAAATAATCAAGATCCCAATACAGACAGAGAAATGAACCCTAAATAGTAAACATCAGATCAAGAAATGGGAAGACACAGCTTCAAACAAGATAGTGATAATGAAAGCAACAAACGATCATCTCTCAATCCTAACTCTCAACATTAATGGACTTAATTCTCCAATCAAACGACATAGGCTCATAAGTTGGATCAAAAATCAAGATCCATCTTTCTGCTGCCTCCAAGAGACACATCTATCCAGCAAAAGTAAACATCTTCTAAAAGTGAAAGGCTGGAGTCAAATCTATCAAGCAAATGGGCCCCATAAGCAGGCTGGAGCTGCAATCCTAGTATCAGACAAAATTGACTTCAAATTAAAAAAGGTAAGGAGAGACAAAGAAGGCTACTACATACTAGTAAAGGGATCTCTCCTACAGGAAGATATAACCATTCTAAATATCTACACACCAAATGCAGGAGCACCCAACTTCATCAAACAAACACTACTGACTCTAAATCACTCATAGACCCAAACACATTGATAGTTGGGGACTTTAACACTCCACTATCACCTCTGGACAGATCATCTTTAACAGTATAGTTTTTCCCTGTTTCTGTCTCTCTCTGTCTCTCTGTCTCTGTGTCTGTCTCCCTTTCTCTTTACCCACTCTCTCTCTTGCTACTGGGATTTGAACTAAGGGCTTCATACTAGATAGACTTGGTTACTCAGCAACCAACGCTCTAACACTTGAGTCATCCTCCAGTCTGGCTTTTTCCTGGTTGTTGTGGAGGTAGAGTCTTGGGGACTTTTCTATCTGGACTGGCTTTTAACCTCAATCCTTCAAATATCAACTTCCTGAGTAGCTAGGATTGAAAGTTTGATACAGCAGCATCTAACACAGTCTGTCTTTTAAATAATACTATAGAATTTAATGTATGGTATAAGACACTAAAATTATATTTCCATTTGTACTTTCCCAGGCTTTGTACTCTGGCTGAAATCCAGTTTCAGTCCACATGTTAAAAATATCACAGTATAATATCATTATTTCTTCTTTATCAATGGGTTACCTTTCTAAAAGACTTAACTAAGTATCACAAGTATTTACCCACAGACTCACTACTTCTAATTTTCTCCATCATTTATAGTCACACTTCTATCTTACAATCATATTCCTTCAATTTTCTTCTATATCTTATCTTGTAGGTAGGATCTGGTATTGATGATACTTTCACCTTTTGTATATCTGTAAAACCCTTAATTTCATACCAATCTGTTCTATTGTAGTGATTTTTACATCACTTCATTTTTGAATAACACTTTTTTAGATTGACAGAGTTTCTTCTAATTAAAAATATTATTCATCATCTCACATTATTTCCAATAGAAATCTTAACACCAATGCCAAATGGATCATGAATTTGTGGTGTGGCTGGTAGGAGCAGGTACTCTTCTGGGCTTCCTTATTTCTGGGTCCTCATTTTTGTATCATTCCCAGCCTCAACTAGTTTCTTCACATGCATGTCATGATCAAGTTTCTGGAATTCTTTGGTTATTCCTCCTTCTGACTCCTCTTTTCAACAAACTTTACTGTTTTTCTCTTTCCACACCCTTAGCTTTATCTCCTTGTGTAAGTTATGTTACCAGAATCCACTTAATTTCTTGTGAATGGTATCTGAAACCTTTCAAGGATATGTGCTCCATGCTGACTCCCCATTGTCCTTTGTTTACTAATGTCTAATGTCATGAAAGCTGTTGTTTCCTTAGGTGATAGTATAAATCAAGTGGACGTATCCCCTTAATTTAATTTATTTAAAGTTAAACTTATACTTAAGTGTCCCCATAGCTATCTGAATAGCAATGACAGAGGATTACAGAAATTTAGAATAACTGAAATGTAGCAAGGTAGAAGCATGTCTCCAGAAGAAGCTGGCATAATCTGGATGTTGGTTTTGGGTTTTAGTTGAGTGCCACTCCAGTTTCTTCAACTTGGCCTTCCTTTTAGATGTGAGGTATTTCTTATTGCCCTATTACTGGCAGTACCAGTTGTTTCTGTCAACTTCCTCCAGGGAGAGGATCACTTTCTATGGAGCCCACAGTGCTGTAAGAGTATAAGTGGTGCTAGCCTGCCCAGGCCCAATATACCTGAATTTAGCAGAAGAACTTTTGGTCTTTCCTATGACTTTCAGCCACAAATGAAGCACCTTGACCAAACATTCATCCTCAGTTCCATAATGAACACATGAGGGGTGGGTAATACAACCTTGAAATGGAGCAAATTAAGAACTTCTGAGTTGAATCTTCAACAATAAGCAGCAGGAGTTGGGATGGACTATTGTGTGACAACCAGTAATATTCCATCTACTCACACATGAGACCAAGCAACTGGCTGAGTTACATTTGCAACTATAGTTAGGTCATCATCTTCCACCAACACTTGCTTTCTCTCCTCTCTTACATTATTTCTTTGTTCCACTCATTCTCCCTTTCCTTATGATTGGTCTTCAAAGTAATATGTGAAACTGTAACCGTTGCTTTTGACCATATCTTTTAAAGACTAAGTTGTACAGGCCCTTTTGCAGGTTATAGTGCGAATTGGGGACATCAGGACCCTGGAGGATACTTGGAGGCAGAAGAGTGGTCAATACAATGGAAAATGTGCCTTGGTTGCTGAAAGGAGACAAAATTTGAGAGGGTAAGAATAGAGGAACCAAGATCATTTAAGGGAGTATTTATGTACCTAAATCCACAGTTGACTTTGGTTTGGTATAGGTGGATAGTGGACTGACAGAGAAGTGGAAATACTGAAGTGCTACTTAGAAGATAGAACCAGAAGTAAGTGATGATGGAACAGGTAAAAGTAGAATAAAAACTGTAGAGTTATAAAACTTAAGTCTCTGGCTTTAATGGATGGATAAAAGCCGTTGTCATTCCCTGTTTCAAGGGTGACTGCAGAACAGAAGATTTGTAAGAATAAGAATTTGAATTTAAACATATCAAATCTGTGTGTGCAATGCACCATCTAACAGAATGTGCTTAATTCTGCCTTCATGGGCATGCGCATGCATTCAGTGACCTTGCTGCCTGATCTGTGGCTTACACATTGGCCATCTGTCCACAGATGCTGGAGAAAGCACTCTAACCTCTTGGTCTTTTGGGTTTCCCAGTAAAAAGCGGAGAGCTGGTAACTGGGAAGGGTGATGGATTTGCTGTTTTACTTTTCTCTCTGTCCTTTAACTCACCTAAATGCCAATAGTGAGGGAAGAGTTGTGCCATGCTATAGAGAACCAGGGGCTCTGAAACCTATGCAAAGAAGTTATGTACTGATTGTTTCGTCACCATTAATGTGGCAATCTGTGCTGCTGTGCCACCTTTATGATGCTACCACAAGTTTTCCCAAAAGGAGATGGAACAGTCTTCTCCCAAACCCCAAAGGTTTTCTGTGCCTTATTTAGTTGGACCTTCAGATCAGCAGTGTTCTCTTCTTCCTAAAGGGTTTGAAGATTCAAGTTATTTGTCAGGTCTCCTGTCTGAGGGTTTGACGATTTAGGTTCAATGCTGAGGACAAGTCTTATGGAAGACATAAAACTTGGGACTTTCAGGCCCTCATTGTAGGCAGCTATGAAGCAGGTTTAAGTTATTATTCAGGCAGAGTCATTAAAGATCCGGAAATTGAAGCTATTTGTACCTCTGCCAAGTACTGCTCTCTGGTCTGAAAGAATCCTGGCTGTGTTGTGAACAGATAAGTAATTCGCAGCCCACATTGCAGCTTCTTCCGTGGGCAAGATCCAACTACCTGTGAGAATAAACTGAAGAAGACAAGGGTACTGATTTGGCAAGCTATAGTGCTCATTATGTGGCTCCCTGCCTCCATCTGCTTATTTATCAGTCTTATGTCCCAAGAACTGCTCCCAAATGGAATTAGCCTAGAGTAAAAGGACATGGTCCTGGTTCTCATCTGAAGGATTTTAGTGAGCTGCAGTGCTATAGATAGTTTCCGAATCCTCATTCATTGGCTTTGCTGGCCACATTGCCTCTAGCTTTCATGCATAAAATTGTGCAGTTTCTCAGCTTCCATAGTGGTGTTAACTGATACTTTATAATAAATCTCTCTTTGTATTTCTGCCTGTGTCCCTCACTTTATCTCTATGTTTAATGTATATCATGTATATTATGTTATATAATATATATGTGTATATATATGGGTAATCAATTTATATATAATCTAATAATAAATATGTGTATATTGTTTATGTGTCTGGGTTGATATAGCACCATCTTACTGTGGCTGGTACAGAAACAGCAACCATGCATGGTCTCACAAACTGAGGTTTAAGTGCCACATTTTCTTCTCATTAGTCTTGGGCTTACCCTGGGGACATTAAAATAAGCCTGGATAGTATTCTAGGAATAATTGTACAAGTTACTAGAGTCTCTGAATCCAATGGGTACTTGCCACCACTTTCTATGGGAAATATTGCCAGAGGTTGGACTTGAGCATAAATGATTGTTATTCAAGCCAATGTTCTTCTTCATTAACCACCACTGACATTCAATGGAAAGCTTCTTTGAAACTAGCTTCCTAAAATCACTATCCACCATTTTATGGTTTATTCTAGTTCTTTTTTGGTCAGTTACAGGGCTTGAACTCAGAGCCTGGGAACTGTCCCTGACCCTCTTTGTACACGTGTCTAGCACTCTACCACTTTAGCCTACGGCATAACATCTGGCTTTTTGTGGACAGTTAATTGGAGATAAGAGTCTTACACACTGCCCAGGCTGGTTTCAAATCCCAATCGTCAGATCTCAGCCCCTTGAGTAACTAGGATTATAGGTGTCAGCCACCACTGCCCACCTTTATTCTAGTTCTTTTTATTATGCAACTTTTCAATTTTAGCAGCTCTGTCTCCAAAATGGGGAGACTTTCAAATTATCCCTTCTAGTATGCAGGTGTGATGGTCCTGAGAAGACAATGCCCCAGGCAACTATGGCCTGGCTTCTGGCTGCATTCAGGTCAGGCTCTTCTATGCCCCTTCCCAATCCTAGGCATACTACTGAATGCTAACTCATCACCCTTCACTTGGGCTTCTCTAATCAATCCACTTCTCAGGAATGTTTTCAGGAGCACTACCCTAGAGCTGAATACTCAAGAGAAATTGAGGTATGACCTCATCTACTAGCTCACAAAGGAAAATGGAAAGCTAGGATATAGTCATGGGTGAGGGCAGGCTATCTATAACTTTGGCATTGCGTTGCTGCACATCAATGATAGTCTTGTCAACTTGGTTAGATTTAGAGATTCTACAACAATTAGGAAAGCATACTTACGAGTATGTCTTCAGGGATATTTATTAGATTGTAATTTAATCAAATGTTTTGTTTGATCCATTGATAGATTCAAAATGTAAATGAACTATTAAGAGGTAGTGGAATTGTGGACACTGGAATCTGGTTGGAGAAAGTTTTAGGTCATGGGGGGCCGTGTTCTTGGGGGCTCTATCTTAGCCCAGCTCCATTCTGATCCTCTTTCATTTTGTATTTTTTTCCACCATTAGATGAAAGTCTCCTTCACATGCTCCACCTCCGCGTTGTCTTGCCTCAAAAAGGGCCCAGAGAGCCCAGAAATAGAACCAAAATAGAACTATAAATTGAAACCTCTGAAGCTATAAACCGAAATTAGTAATTCCTTAAGTTGTTTTTTTCAGATATTTTGCTCACAGGTACTGAAAACTAATAAAGTGTTAGTAAAACCTTCTCATCGCTGGGAATATGGCCTAGTGGCAAGAGTGCTTGTTTTGTATACATGAAGCCATGGGTTCTATTCCTCAGCACCACATATGTAGAAAACGGCCAGAAGTGGCGCTGTGGCTCAAGTGGCAGAGTGCTAGCCTTGAGCAAAAAGAAGCCAGGGACAGTGCTCGGGCCCTGAGTCCAAGCCCCAGGACTGGCAAAAAAAAAAAAAATAAATAAATAAATATAAATAAATAAAACCTTCTCATCTATTTCAAGGAAGGAGAAAGGCTTGGGGAGGAGGCCAGTGTAGAAAATGTTTGTGGAAGATTAAAGCTGCTTCAGTACCAGGACACAAGCCCAGATAGCCAGTGACTAATTGCCAAGTGCTGTCAAAGAAACAACCTGCACCACTTGGCCCCAGTATGCCTGTTCAGTTCCTCTAAAACTCTATTGAAGCTCACAGCCTAGGGATGGCATCCAAGATGCCTGGCTAGAGTAGGTATCATGCAAATGAGTGTAGAATTAATGATTCCAGATGGACAGAATATTGTTCATAAACTATCATTTTCATTTAATTTTCTCTCATGTGCTCTTCCAGGTATTTCCACTGCATTTCATTTTATGTATTAATTTTGGAATGACCTTCTGGTTTGTGAGCATTTAATTTAGTGCCTGGTATATTGTCAGCAGCTAATAAATATCAGCTGCTACTATTATGAATCAGTATATTAAGTCTTGTTAAGTAGTCACCAACCAAGTTTTTTCTTTTGGAGAGAGGAGGAGTTTCCAGAAGGCTTGGTGTTCCAACATGCTTAATCACTAGGGTGGTGTTAGTTCCATAAGTACCCAAGTCCTAGTAGTGCCTTGTTTACCCCAGCTGCAGCAGCCAAAAACCAGCAGACATATAGAAGCTGAAAGGAAGTCAGGAGCTCAATACCTGGTGAGAATAAGGACATGTTATATGGACACAGCTCTGTCAAGGGTTAACCCATCTTCACTGCAGTCACTCTTTATGACACTCACTCCCACAGCCAGGACAGGAGTCTCACAGGAAAAGGAAGATGGTAGAGTAGCTGTAGAAGCCACAACTAAAGCTACCTTAAATATACTATCACATCAGGAGATTTCTCTGCTGCCTAGCTCCACATTCCTAGCTCTCTTTACTACTAAACAAATAAAAGAATTTGCAGAAAGATAAGAGCACCAGAAACATACATGAAGCTGCTTCTGTTTAGCAAGAGAGCCTTCTCCCAGATGATTTCTCCACTCCTCCAGCTAAGGTATGGCTATGCCCTATGCGCAGAGCGAAGACTCAGCTTTCTCTGGAGTAACGCCACAGCTTCTCGCCTAGTCTGCCTATTTTCACTCCACAGAGCAGTCAAAGGAATTTTTTTTTTTTTTTTTTTTTTTTTTTTTTGCCAGTCGTGGGCCTTGGACTCAGGGCCTGAGCACTGTCCCTGGCTTCTTCCCGCTCAAGGCTAGCACTCTGCCACTTGAGCCACAGCGCCGCTTCTGGCTGTTTTCTGTATATGTGGTGCTGGGGAATCGAACCTAGGGCCTCGTGTATCCGAGGCAGGCACTCTTGCCGCTAGGCTATATCCCCAGCCCCGGAATTTTTTTTAATACAGGTCAGATCACATCCCTTCTCTACTTAGAGTCCTGCAATGCCGTTGTCTTAGGAAATGTTTAAATCCTTCTGGGGCCCCCAAGAATCTCCATGTTGTACATGTTGCCTCCATGTTGCCTCCTTTCTCTTCCTTCTCCCCTCCTGACACACTGTGCACACACCACTCCAGCCTCAATTTCACCATGAGAATGCACAATGACCTCACTCACACAACGCACTCTGTCTGGGACATTTGACTGCAAATGTCAGCCTGGCTCAATTCCTCACTCTCCTTGAGTTTTGTTCAAATGGCCTCTCCTTAGAGATTCTCTTTTTAATGTTGCATTTAATGTAATATCCTCAGGTTGCGAAGGAAAGGAGGCTGTTGCATTCTGTTGCTGGAAGTGTAAGTTGGTACAGCTATTATGGAAAACAATATGGAGTTTCCTTTAAAACATAACCTGTTCACAGCAGAGGATCACAAGAGCCCAATAGCTATGCCCTTATGAACACATAAGATAATGCTAAGTGAAATGAACTCCATGTTGTGGAAATGACTCTTATATCACTTTTGTAATTACTTTCAACATGCCATGTGAAACCATAGCTTCTATTATTGATGATCCTCTTGTATCCCCTTCCTGTGGTTGTACCTGCACTATTTGTGTATCTTATCTGAGTACCCTGGATACTGTATGTACTGGTATTAGAACTAGGGAAGTGAAAGAGAATATCAAAATTGAGAGATAAAGGACAAAAAGACAAATAACTCCAACAGCAATACTTACAAAACCATTTGGTGTACACCAACTGAACAACTCATGGGAGGAGAGGGAAAGAGGGAGGAGGGAAGGGGGGATGAGGGAGGAGATAACAAACAGTACAAGAAATGTACCCACTGCCTTACGTATGAAACTAACGCTTCTACACATCACTTTGACAATAAATAAGTAATTATTAAAAATAATATGTTCCATCTATTCCACATGTGGTTATATATCCAAAGAAAATAAAGGGAGCATGTTCAAGAGCCACCTTCAGTCCCAGGTTCATTGCAGAACTATGCACAATAGCAAAGAAATGGAAGCAAACAAAGCATGTACAGACTAATAAATGTATTTTGTAAACATGGGTATATAATCAGACTAGAATGCTATTTAATCTTCAAAAGAAAAGGAAATCCTGCAATATGTGACAACATGGATGAAACTGGAAGACTTTATGCTAGGTGAAATAGGCCAGGAATAGAGAAACAAATACCAAATAATCTCATTTATATGTTGCTATCATTTGAATGTTTATGTTCCCTCCAAAACTGGTGCTGAAACTTAATCTCCAGTGCAACAATAAAAAGGGGGGGTGTCTTTACGAGGTGATTGGACCACAAGGGCCTTTGTCTGCATGAATGGATTAGTACTTATAAAAGGCTTGATGTTCATGCCTTCGCACATCTCCCCCCATGTACAGTGTTTGAATTCTCCAAAGAATACAATAATAAGGTGTCATTTTGGAAGCAGAGAGATTTCTTCACCAGACATTGAATCTGCTAGTGTTTTGAGTTTAAACTTCTCAGCCTCCATAGCTACAAGAAATTTCTGTTGTTTATATTCCATCTATGATATTTCGTTATAGCAGCTCCAACACACTATGTCATATATGGAACATAAAAGGGCTGAACTCAGAATATCAGAGTAGCATGGTGCTCAGAAAGGACAGACAACGGAGGACATTGACAGATATTGGTTAGAGATTACAAACCATCTGTTATCAGATGAAAAACTACTGGAGACCTAACATTCAATCTGGTAACTATAGTTAATTTTTTTTTGCCAGTCCTGGGCCTTGGACTCAGGGCCTGAGCACTGTCTCTGGCTTCTTTTTGCTCAAGGCTAGCACTCTGCCACTTGAGCCACAGCACCACTTCTGGCCTTTTCTCTATATGTGGTGCTGAGGAATCGAGCCCAGGGCTTCATGTATATGAGGCGAGCACTCTACCACTAGGCCATATTCCCAGCCTATAGTTAATAGTTTATTATATACTTAAAACTTATTTAGGTAATAAAATTTAAGTGTTCTTACCATAAAAATATTAACAAGTAATTGAGGTGATAGGTATGTTGATTCAGTTGATTGTGACAATCAGTTCACAATGTATACATGTATCAAAACAACACATTTCACATACTAAATATATACAGTTTCAAGTTGCATCTCATATCTTAACGAATCTTGGAAAAACCAAGTACCCACCTTGGACCATAAGTATGGCGCCAATTTGTTTCAGTTCTTTGTTGGGCAATTAACACCAACTGATCTTTCTCCTGCTCATTTCTTGTTTATTTCTGCATTGGCTGTTCCAATGGCCTGATACCAGGAGCATTTAAATACACAGAGAAACCCTTTCAACTGATGATGAATGTTTTATAAGAGAGAGAAGTAAAATTTGGTTGTTCTAAGCCATTGAGATTTGGATGTTGGCTTTTTTTTTAACAACAAAATCTAGTTTATTCTAACCAGTACATTTGCCAGGCCAAAACATTAAGAGCTCTCTTAGCTGCTTTGGAAATGACAGATTTCTTTTTTGAAGTGGTTAAAAGGTGTCCTAGCAGAATAGCTGGAAGTCTGCTGCCACACTCACTAGTACATTGATGTTAAATGAAATACAGCTGATCCTCTTGTATGATGTTTGTACTGAAGATAGTTCAACTCTACCATGGTGAAAGTAGCAGAAACTTTATTTTAAAATTAAAATTTAGATATTTTCCCTAGCTAAAGATGTGAGGTTTGACATTTTTGAGATACTGAACAGCAACCATGACCATGAGAAGAAACTAAAGATCTTCAGACTGTATTCTGTTTCTAAGTTTGACCATACATTAGATCCATTATATGCATTTTTACCTTAACATATTTTCAAGTGGCAGTGGTTTTACAGTATACCATTATAATTTGAAGAGCAGTTTCTGGAGCACTACTGGTCTTTGGAGGAGATGGATTCTTTGTTACATGGGACTATGTTTCATGCAGTAGGCTACTTGCCCCTCCCCCAATTGTCAGTAATGCTGCCTCAGGCATTGTGACAAGCAGCTATATATCCTTCCACTTTCAAATGTCTTTTAGAGGGCTGTATCAACTCTAGCCAAAACTCTTAGGGTAGATACATTTAGGAATGTCCAAAACATTAGTCATCCAGTCCTAAGGTGAATTTTTGTGAAAAGGTTTTGAAAGCACCCATGCCCAAACTACGTGAAAATAGCAGAGTGGGTATTAGAAATCCTCTTCTCCCCATTTTCGAATGAAAATATTAACAGAGGTGAAGTGGATCTGGCTTGAGATTCATCCTGAAAGTTATGTCTTGAGATCTGGGCTCAGTGCCTGCTAGAGCAGGTTGCTACTAGAATTGTGAATGAAGTCCCACTGGTAAGGAGTAATCCTTGAATGAAAAATCCTTGATCCTTCAGCTAGGAACAAAATCTTGGCAAGCAAGAGCATGTTGGGAACACATCTAGACAAAAATCAGTTCTTCCTTCTAGTGTCTGTATAAATGTGATGTCCCAGGGGTTAATGGACGGGTCCTTTTTCCTGTCACATCAACTTATCTGCACTGTTTTACTATTACATATTCCACACCATTTGAACTTCCAATTCCCTCAGTAATTTATCACATTTGCTGTTAATGTTACCGTCTCTCCCTCACCCCCATACAAATTGTGAGTGCCAAGACTTAATCTATCCTGTTTATTTCCATATACACAGCTACTGTCACAGCGTTTTACACATGCCAAGTGCGTATGACAGACATCAGTGCTGTTCACCCACTATTTCTGGCTTTTTCACTTAGGACACATGGTTAGTTTCAGCCTTAGATTGAAAAATATGTAGTTGGCATGAGAAGCAAATCTTCTCATAAAATAGGGGGCTAATCTTTTTAGACAATGTTTATTATTGCCATATAATGTAGAATATTCTAGCTGTGTATCTATTCAGTAGATACTCATTGAAAAAATGATTTTTTTACAGTTTTTACTTAAAGATGAGGACCAAACTAATGAGAATATAGAATATACAAAAGTCATAAAATGTGCACATAGCTTTCTATAAAAACATCAAGAATAATCTCAAATAGTGCCGGGCTAACTTTATACCCCCTTCCATGTGGAGATCCCGGGCCTATTTGCCCCCTCCATGTGTTCCCCTTTCGGTCTCACGCAAGCCTCTGGCCAGTAGGAAGTAATGCAGGAACGAGGGCCACGGGTAAGCTCCTGACCGGGTGTGGCCGCGAGAATGCCCTCCCCACCCCATACTCGCCAAGGAGGCCAGGTACGAGTGGGCATCTAGGAGTCAGCTTCAGGAGCTTCCAAAGTTTTATTCAGGGGAGGGGTTTATATAACAGTAATGGCGGCAGGAAGAGGAGGGACTAACTGGGTATTAACGATTGGCTGATGAACTGTCCATCACGGAGATGTCATGGAACTTCCCACAGAGGCGGAGATCACAGCTCCCCCAGGACCGGCCCCCTGGGCTCAGGCCGGCGCCATTATGAGACATGTGCTCCAAGACGAGAGGCGGGGCTGGTTTGGGTCGACTTTCTGGTTCTGGACGGGGGAAGGGGGGGAGGTAAAAGTGGCTAATAGCCACACAGTCCCAGGGCGGGGACTGTCTTAAAGGTATAGCCAGCCCCGACAAAATAGCAGATTACAAATGGAAGGAAGGCTATAGACTATCTTTAACTGGCATATTTTTTATTGTCAAAGTGAAGTACAGAGGGGGTTACAGTTTCATATGTAAGTTAACTGGGATATTTAATGGGAAATTGCTGTTTTCAAGAACTACTGTGATCAAAGTTGGGACTAACCAAAATGGTAAATGATTCCTAGACGTTAATATATTGCTCCTCCTGGTGAAAAAGCAATTTAGGCTACTGGACAGAAAGGGATGACTTGAAAAAACTCTAAGTTTTTGGAAATATGTCAGTGACAATAACTATGACCCAGGCAAGTATTCATTACCTGTGTGACATAACATATATTCACAAATAAAAGCGAACTCTGGGTGGAACCATTTTGCTTTTTCTCCTAATAAAAAAGTCGAAGTTTGCCTCTGATGTTCTTTCATATGTAATTTGTCATTTTCTATTTGACACGAGTGGCACTGTGTCCAGGAGCAGGGATGGAATGTAGAGTTGGAATTATAACAGCCCTGGATATCAAAGGAGACTTAGCTGGAGAAGAGACCTGAGAAGAGGAAAGAAATAGTAGCTTCAGAATCTAGAGGAGAAGACATTTCTACAGTAGACAAATGACTGCAGTTTAACCCAGGAAGCAAAAGCTTTCACCTTGTTCTTCAGCCTGCTGAGTATCTCTGTCAACTACTACGGTCTATGAAATTTAAGAATTCTTGACTGAGTGAATACATAACATGTAGCAAGATCCAAGGGAACCAAAAGTCATTTCACTAATTCAATACTCAGGCATGCTTGAAAAGGTATACCTTAAAGTCAGGTTACAGTTTTCTTTCCACCTTCTACAAAAAAAGTGGCACTAGGTGACATTTATTATACACTAGAAGCTACGCTGTATTCTAAGTGCTTTACATGAATTATTTCATTGAATTACTATCTTTTTGGCCAGTCCTGGGCCTTGGACTCAGGGCCTGAGCACTGTCCCTGGCTTCTTTTTGCTCAAGGCTAGCACTCTGCCACTTGAGCCACAGCGCCACTTCTGGCCGTTTTCTATATATGTGGTGCTGGGGAATCCAACCCAGAGCTTCATGCATGCCAGGTAAGCACTGTATCACTAAGCTACATTCCCAGCCCTCATTGAATCTTTAAAAACCCATGACACTGGATACTATTATGATCCTGATTTTATGCACGAGAAACTGATCCTTGGAGAGGTAAAGTAACTTGCCCCAAAATCACACCACTAAGACATTTAGTAAAGCTGCCATATTGACACTTAGGGATCTTGCTCTGAATACCATTCATCTTAACCACACACCAGTGATCAGGATTATGATGACAAAGCATTAGATAAAACATGAAACACAAGCAAAATTTATGAAAGGAATATCAAGTGTGTGAAAGCACATCGAAAGACAGACTTTTAATATCTTACTGTACTACCAGCCAATATCCTCAGCCCTGATCCTGATCCTCTACGCACCCCTACCTTTAAGCTTTCTCACCATGACTTTAGAACATGGATCTGCACTGAGTTTTGAGAGTTCAAGAGCAATTGCTCATGGGAAAGCTACTAAAGGTGACACAATGTGGGTGCTGTAATCTAGGTATTCAAGAGACTGAAATCTGAAGATCACAGTTCAAAGCAAAACTAGGCAGACAAAACTGGTGCGTGCACATACACACACAAGGAAAAATAAGGATGGCTCATCATTTAGGGTGTATTTTGGTATGCAATGGTAAAATTCACCTCTAGACAGTCTTAGTGTCAACACTGGGTATAGGTCATTTCTTTCAGTTCTGGATATAGGATTGGAAAGGGCAGGTGGATGCTACGTAAGAATTTCAAACTTCCTTCCTTCATTCATGGGTAAGTTTATGAGTTAATGAGCAAGGTTTGTGAGAAAAGAAGGACTTTTGAAGATACTTCAGGCTCTTAACTCAGTCTGCTTTTGGATAGCACTGACAAGAAAATGTTCATGTAGTCTATACCTTTTAATCGCCTTGTCTCCTGGTATGCTTCAAAGAGCTAGCTGGGGTCAAAAGTTAATAGTCAAATAGAGAGTATCAAATCCAAGACAAGAAAAAAATACTCTTGTTAGTGAAGGAATGATGCAGAGCTGCTAGTGGATCTTGGCATAAGAATAAAATTTGCCAGGAAGTGGGAGCTAGATGATTTTCAAAATGCTGATTAATATGGATAAGCAACAACCATTAACTATATGTGTCATTCCTCACATCATTGTGTTTCCAAGGCAACCAGATCACCAGGAATACTTGAGGAGTGAGTATTGCTCATAAATTGTGTTACTAGGAGTGGCTTCGCCCTAGCATGACCTTTGGAGCAATAGACAATATGGATTATACCTGCATTTTTACAAATGCCTTCAATGCAGGTCTGAATTTCCTAGTTCTGTGACTCAAATGAATGGTCAGGAATAAAAAGTCTCAGAAACATTGTCATGTCCCTTACATTTACACTTTGATGGTGGTACTGGGGATTGAACCCAGAACTTGTGCTTAGCTAAGCAAGTACTCTACCACTTGAGCCATGTGCTAACTTACAGCTTAAACTAATACATAGGATACTACTTTAATTTAGGTTTAACCTTAGTCCTGGAGCTGGAGAAAAAAATACTACTTGAGTAATACTAGTTGAGTAAAGACTAGACTATCCTAGTTGGAGTACAATATCATCGTTCATTGTCAGACTGTCTTTCTATCCATTTCTCTGTTCACCCATCTTCAGATCAAGAAGAATCACTACTGTTGGAAGTTTACCTGATGTTGAGGTTAGATATTGAGAAAGTCTGTTTGTCTCGTATTTTTGTGTGAATCTTGCAAAATGAAGCAACAGAGCAACAGAGGAAGAAGGAATAGGTTCATGCATGCCATCTCAGAAAAATAAGCAACAGGAAATATAAATTGAGGGATCATGGTCTAAGTCAGTTCAGGCAAAAAGTTTTATTTAAAAAAATAACCAGAACGATAAGGTCTGGAGGCCTGGCTCTGTTACAGAACCCGGGGGAGGTACCCCAAGTGGGACTCAAACCCACGGCCCTCCAGAGTCCACCACACAGAGACAGTCTCAAGCAAAGATGGATTTATTGGGGAAGCAAAAAGCGACTGACCAGCTAGGGATGCAGCACAGCCTCAAGAGCTAAAACTGACCCTAACACTCCTTGAGCTGGGGTTTATAAAGGTAAAGGCAGAGCAGGGATGCTGGGAGTTGACACAGGGGGTGGAGCAAGCCACAAAGGAGTTAAGCAAGCCATTTACAGAAGCAGAATTTTGCGGTCAGGTTGACCTAATATTTAACTTCATTTTAACAACTGCTACCATGTTTCCCTAATCAAGATGGAGTCAGCTCTAATCCCTACAACAGCTCAAGTGGTAAAGTACCTGCCAAGCAAATGTAGAGCCCTGAGTTCAAACTCTAATACTTTTTTTTTTTTGCCAGTCCTGGGCCTTGGAATCAGGGCCTGAGCACTGTCCCTGGCTTCTTTTTGCTCAAGGCTAGCACTCTGCCTCTTGAGCCACAGCACCACTTCTGGCCATTTTCTGTATATGTGGTGCTGGGGAATCGAACCCAGGGCCTCATGTATATGAGGCAGGCACTCTTGCCACTAGGCCATATCCCCAGCCCCCAAACTCTAAGACTTTTAAAAAAAGATAATTTTACCAAAATCAAATACAGTGACAACAGGGGTTAAACCATAGGGAAGAGGAACAAAAGAAAAAGGCATAATTTCACATAGTATATTGAAAATAACAATGATAAACCACTTATTTCCATAACATGATGTCCATTCACTTTGTTTTTGTTCCTTACAGTTAAATTCCTGTTTTCACTGTATTGATTTTGGTACCCTGGGTATTGTATATATGTTTATCTGAATTAGGGAAGGAAAGGGGAACATCAAAATGATGAGACAAAGGGTAAAAGGTGAGCAAATGCAATAGCAATACTTACAAGACAATATGTAGTAAACCAACTGTACAACTCGGGGGTGGGGTAAAACTGGGGAGGAGGGAAGGTGCAAGAAAAAAGAGGGAGGAGGTAACAAGTTTGACAAGAAATATACTTACTATCTTATGTATGTAACTGTAACCCTTCTGTACATCACCTTGACAATAAAAATAAAATTTAAAAAGATAGTTTTGCTAGATATAGAATGAATTGTAGATGTCTAAGATTGGAACCAAGAAGATCAACTGGAAGGCATTAACATAAACCTAGACAAAAATAAAAGGGTCTTCTATTTGGGTTCCACCGCTTGGCATAGTGAGAAGACATATCAGTAGGATATTCTACAGCAACAATTGAGGGGGCTTGGAGATATATAGATGTAGGAAGTGGGGGAGAAAGAAGAATCTAGTAAGAAGGTTCCTGAATGGTTTGTTAGGTCAGGAACTTATTTGTAAGTAGCCAAACTCCTTCATATCTATCAAATCATTAACAGGTATGTGTCCAGTGTTCATGCAAAAATAATGTGTCCGTGTTTGTCTGTGTCTTTGTATGTATGCTGGTACTGGATCTTGACTCTAGGCCTTCTGCTCTTACTGGTGCTCTACTACTGGAGTCACACTTCCACTTCATTCTTTTTGTTGGTTAATTGGAGATATGCCTCTCAACACTGTTGTCTGACTGGGCTGACCTCAACCTTCATACTCAGATCTCAGCCTCCCAAGTAGCTAGATTATAGTTATGAGCCGTCTGCTACCAGCCAAAGTAATTTTCTAAAATCATTTTGAAACATTTCCTGAATTTTTTACTAGAACCAGTAAACCTATTTCCTTTAAGTAGAGCCTATCTTACCTAAAGATTGTTCCAAAGTCTTAGTTCTGCCCTTGTCTCTAATCTAAAACTACAACTCCTTTATTACTAAATCAACAGGATTGGAGTTCCCAACCTATGTGGATAAACTGACTTTGACTCATCATTTCACTCCTCTATCCTCTATCTATTGATTTGTGTCAAAATTTTGGCTGGGCATTAGAGATTTTGGAAGTATAATATGGATCATGGTAATCATTCATATATCTACCAACCTGCCCTTCTATCCCTTCCTGTACTCCCCATATACTTGAATCTCTCACATCCCAGACCTACTATGGTAGAGAAGCTCTCATTCTCAGAAAGAACTTGGTAATGAATTGAGTGAGAGAAAATTGGATAGTGACACAGATAGACAAAAGAGAAGCTTCTAAAATTGTTTAATAAAAAGGCATAATCAAAGGGCTTCATTCAATTCTAATGGAAGGGTATCTTGTGTTTGGACCACAGTGACAGTCACCCCCACATCAGCTCCTGGCTCTTCCAATTGACTGTTTCCAAAGAAAGGAGAAGGAACTTTGAAATATCTAAAACTACTCATCTTTCTCCCATGCTTGAGCTCCCACTAGTTTTCTATCACGTTTTAAGTGAAATCCACATAGTTGTCCACAATTTTGCAGGGCCCTTCCTACTGATACAGTTGCACCTGTTACCAAGTTCTCCTGGGTGACTCTGGTAATGCCTTAAGGCCTTTCTTCCATTCTTTGAAGCCAAGATTTTTGTGTATGCTTATGCGGTTTTCTCTGATGAGAATCTATTCCCTGTGATGCCACCTCCATAGGGAGATTGTCCCCACTGTATTATTTATGTATTTATTGTGTTTTAAGGAGCAAGTGCAGCATAAGGTCAATTCTTTTCACTACTGTAGCCCAAATTTCACCCACAGAACCTAGCATAGAATTAGTTTCTTTTACATGATTGTTAAATGAACATCCATTTCCCCCTGAGAGATAGATGTTGTACCTCCACTTCATTGATGGAAGGCCTAAAGAAGTCAGCTAATTCACACAGGGTTAGAGTCTATGTATCAAAACAGCTTCTTCACTCCATAGTTCTGATAGAAGGCAAGGAGTTTGCCTGTCCAGTCCCTCAGGCTCTAGGAAAAATGGTTTCTAGTCAATTCCACCCAACTCTGTTTTTCCTACTTCTTACCAGTTCTACCATTCCCCAAGATGTATCAGCGTTAGTAGCCAATTCTCTAGGCTGGTATGCATATTGCTCAGATATGATAATGAATCAAGAGTTTACTTCCTAGCATCCTCCAGTCATTTAGGGTGAAAGATTGAAAGCAGCAACTCAATCACATGACTGCCCACTTCTGTTCTGTAGGATGGTTTCATTATGCCTGAAGAAATTGGTCAATAATGAAACACTTAATCAAGCCAGTTATTTAGCCCCATGGAGCCAAGGGGAAAATATATGTGACTAACTGCGAGTCAAGAAAATTCGCTTATGAAAAAAAAGCAGAATCTTACTTATCATGGTGTGTAATTTTACAGAAACAGAATTCCAATAGACAATTAGTCAGATCTGATGGCTGTGGCTATTTGGGACCAGTTCACTATCAGGGGTGCCTCACACACTCGTGCTTTGGGTGGTGGAACTCATCAGAACACTCCTCAAATTGGGATGGTTCCACCTATTCTCCTACGTGCACTGGAAAATAGTGGCTTAGCTATGATATAAACCATAAATTGAATGTCAGAATGTTCTATAGAGTTCTCTTCTGCCCAGGGTGATAGCTACCTAGGTATTTGTCATTTGAATATATTTGTAAATTGATTTTGAATGTTTATTTTCTGTTTCTGTCCTGTCTTCCCTGTCTCCCAATCCTCTTACTTCTTTTGTTCTGAGTATTTTCTTCTTTGCCCCTCCTAGTCCCTCTCTCCCCCACTCTCCCTCCCCTTTTCCCTCCTAATTTCTCTCCTCTCCCCCATTCTCTACCCCTTGTTATCTTTACCCTACTAAGGTAGCGAAATCTAGCAGTCTGAATACCTTTATTATATAGGTATTATATATTATTTATAGGTAATGAAACCTGGATATGTGATGGGGTGTATGTGTGTGGGGTGGAATGGTGAGAAACAGTGGTTGTATTGATTGGCTGGACACCTGATCATATATAGTATTTTATGAAAAGTGGTTAACTTATTTCCATTACATATTGCACATTAATTCATACAGTAAACTAGCCCCAAAGTAGTAGCCTGGAGTTTTGATCCTGGCTGACATTCATACACAAGACAGACCATTTGTAATTAGCATATTAAATTGGTGCAAATGATAACTGTCAAAATGTTTGGCCCTTTTCTAATCTCCTCCTCCCAAATTACCACTCTTTTTCTCTCAGGCTAGATTTTGGATGGTCCCAAGATACGAACACTTGTGCAGGTTGAGATCAAATGGGACATCACTATTATTTTGAGATATGTACCCAACTACTTGCCCAGTCTTTTACCGGGTAAGTTAAATATGCAGAGAGCTTAGCTGATCACTTTCTTTGCGGAGTAGACAGGCCTTTGTGAACTAGGTTCTCACTCACATGCTGACCTCTCTTCCCCACTGTTCACCTGCCACTTTTCACCTTTGCCACATCTCTTTACAGCTCCTTTCTTAAACCTTTACACTCAGAGTCTCAACATCTCCTTGGTACAACTTCTGCATCTAGATACCACCATACTATGAGTCAATGTGCGCCTAACTGACCCTAGTTCACTAATAAATACATTTACCACTAATCAAAGGCCCTCCAAAGCCAATGCTCAATGAATATTGAAAAAAATAAAGGAGACAGTAGTTGGGGGACTTATTTATTAAGCTGAAATTTTACCTACATTCATTTATAATAGCCAAGGAAATCCAAGCCAACATATATTTGTTCAGTGTACAAGTCAGACAAAATAATAAGGGCAAGCAATAATTAGTTTTACATTTTTCCATATCTTTATAAACTATCTGTTTCACTAATGAGTTCTTTCCCATTTCCAAGGAAATATCTGCTTCACTACCCTGTTAACCTATTTCAAGTGGAAAAAACAATATAGGATTTCTCCTTTGGTTGAACAGTTAGAAAAACTCAAACCTAAACTATATTAACAGACATAAGTGTGTGACTGTCATTCATAACTTTCCATAATGAAGCAAATAAACTCAATTAAAAGAGACAGTTGATTCCAAAGAAAATCAGGGTTACTTTCCATGTAACACAAACAACAGGTAGGCAACATGGTACATAGTATGTTCCCCTTAACTACCCTGGGACTGCACTACTGTCAATACTGGCTTCTCACTTTAAACACAATGGACCTCATGTGTCATGGCGCAGGAAATGATAATACGTGTGGCCCTGGCCCTAGAACACCACCCAGTGCCCCAGTAGGCCTGATAATACCTTAAGTGTGGGTGCCCTCATCCTCATCTCTCAAAGGCTTTTCATACAAGACTGAGAGAGACTTGGGATCACACCCACTGAACTTGGCCCATTGTTTCAGGACTTTCACCTTGCTAGTTTCTGTGCGGGCTCTCGGGCCCCACAGGAACTCATAGCGAGCAGGATCACTGTTGGGCACCTGGCAGTACTCCAGGTACTGCTCCTGCACAAAATCTTCAGTGATTAACTTCCTGGGATTCCCATAGAAGTAGTGTGGTGACCCAAGACTCACCCCCATCACAGTCAAAGATTCCCAGACTACTTCTTCAGGGGCACAATTGCCCTCTATGAAAATGACACCCCAAGACCATAATCAGGTGGCCTGTTTGGGGTATGCCCTGGACATCACACATTATCTCATCATAAGTGAGCCCACGGGAAGTGACCAGGATGTAGGAGTGGAGAATGGGATCCATTTCCTTCACCTCAGTGCCAAAGACCAGCTGCATTCTCTCAGAAGCATTGCTGACGATCACAGGGAAGTGTTCGTGATGACTTCTGATCACATGATTCAGCATTTCTGCCTTGGTCGTGGGCTCCTTCATCTGATACTTGACAAGCAGGAAGGGGACTAAGGGTGCTGCATGTTGCAGCAAGGACACAGGACCTGGGGCAATACATCTTGTGATACGTGGCTCTTAGAGTCTTGATTCAATTTGCTCTGTGGACTGGAAACCAAATCAAGGGCGTGAGAGGAGGCACTCACACAACTCTGGGAACCATGTGCTTCCCTAGCCTCATTCACCTCCTGTCAGGTAGCTGGGATAAGAGGAGTGGAGGCGGTTAAGGCTGTGGCAGTGGCCTCCTCCACTTTAGATACAAGGAGCAGCTCACCCATCAGTTGTACTACCCCTCTTTGGGCCTGAGGGCTCCCTTCACACTTTCCTTGCTGGGTCTTCTGACTGTAAGGCATCATGGCTTTCCTTGGGCACAGAAGGCAAGAGTGTGAATAGTCATTCAGTGATGAGAGACTCTCAGACCAGAGGAGAGAGGAATCTTGTGAGTGGACTCAACTAAAAATCATACAATTGATGGCTCTCATAAAGAACTATTTGAAAAACATATGAATAGTCTTCTCTCTGGATGGTGTTCTATGGCTATCAGAGTTCGTGTCTTGCTAATGGATCTGCCTTCTGAGGGCCTAAGAATTACAATGCCATCTCAGGGTACAAAAGTATCTTACAGAGCTTAAAGTTCCAGGGATTCCATTAGGCCATGTGAGGCTGGGCAAGGTGGGGTTCCCTGGGTTCTGTTGTGGGTGGGGCACTTGGGACATATTTAGACTATGTAGCTTACCATGACACCTGATATTATCTGGGTATCATCTCCACAGTGACCTGAGGACACTGCCTTAGACAAAGATCATCATCTCTTGGTGCCTGGAGCTCTTGGAAGAAGTACATAGCAGCCCTCCTTCCACGAGGCTGCATTCTTCAAGAACAATACTGGGTCTCTACCACTACAGAAGGGGTGGGATGGACTCTCTGAGGTCTACACTGTTCTGAGGAGGATGGCCCCCTCTGTGCTCACTGTGAGGTCTTACCTCTCCTCTGGAAGAAGCTGAGACCCCATGTCTCCCTCTCAGTCACCTGTACCAAACTCTTGAACGAGGTTCACCTCTCATAGTTGTTCCTCAGCAGGTGAACCCACGTGTGTTTTGGTCAAAACACAGTGAGGGGGATCCACATATGGGTACATCTGCCCAGGAACAAATGCCAAGAGCTAGAGCTCTCCCTCTGATCACATGAGGACAACTTTCTTCAGCCAAAACCTTACTTCTATGAGACAGTAGTAAAAGGCTTATATGCCAGTGTTCTCACTGTCTTTAGGTTGCCCATACCTGATGTAAGGGGCATATTGGGGTTGCGATCCCACATGTTTGAGTGAGAGGTTCCCCCTCTCTCCTCACCTTGACTCCTTACAGATTGTGGCAGACCCTGGATACCTCCCTCTGCTGACTAGCCAGAGCTCCTTCAGCGCTCTTGATCAGTTCTTTCACTTCAAGGTCTCACAGTCCTGAGACCTGGAAGACAGTAATGAAGCTATAACTCCTGTGGACACTGCTGCATAAGTTTCTCCAGGTAGGCTGAAAGGTTCTTCTTTTGCTCACATATTCATGTTTACTCCACAATATGTCTGATATCTTTAACTCTGATGATTTATACAACTACCTTGCAAACCTAAGCCATCATATTTCCCTGACCCTCATTAGAACCCTGAGTAGGAAGCCTATTTGCCTGCCTGGAGTCCTGTAGGCTGACACATGAGGAAGATTTCCCATATCTTGGATCCAATATCTTCCTTACCTTGCATCAAGGCCCTGTTGATCAGAGGCCACACTCCTCACAACAAGGTCTCCTCCCGGTACTCCAGAGGCAGAAGTAAAGGTACCCGGCATTTAGTCACTTAAAAATATGTTCCCATGTTGAGTGCCATTGCTCATGCTTATAATTCTTCTATTTAGGAGGCTAGGATGTGAAGGATTGCAGTATGAGACCAGCTCAAGCAAAAATGTTCATGACACATCCATCTCAACCAATAAAAAGCTAAGTATGGTGGTATAGTCCTTGTATCATAGCTATAGTGGGAAGCATAAAGAAGAGGATTACAGCCCAAGTTGGCCTAGGAAAAATATGAGACCCCATACAAAAAAATGAACAAAGAGTGGCTGGAAATGTGGCCTAGGGGTACAGTGCTCGCCTCATATACATGAAGCCCAGGGTTCCATTCCTTAGAACCACATATATAGAAAAGGCCAGAAGTGGCGCTGTGGCTCAAGTGGCAGAGTGCTAGCCTTGAGCAAAAAGAAGCCAGGGACAGTGCTCAGGCCCTGAGTTCAAGGCCCAGGACTAGCCAAAAAACAAAAAATGAACAAAGCAATAGGTGTGCCTCAAGTGATAGAGCACCTGCCTAGCAAGTGCAAGAACCTGAGTTCAAATCCCAGTACACACGTACCTCATATGCACGTACACATACACGTACACACACACACACACACACACACACACACCGTCCCCTAAAATTTTTATATTGCTTCTCCTTCCTATCATTGAAATCTGAATCAACTCTCAAGCCAACTATTAACTCCTGAACACAAGGTTGTCTCTGACTATGTATTATAAATTAGTACCCTACTATCATAACCCCAAAGTATATTCTGTTACTGTTTTATCTTTCATAGGAAAATTATCTAAAGTTATTTTATTTTTTATTTGTTTTTCATCTGCTTCTCCAAACTACATTTGCCACTGATTGTGCTAAGCCTCTCCTCACTGCCACCGTGTTAGCAAAAGCAGTTAGGTTAGCTATAAGCAATTGCTAGATGAATTTGTAAGTGCTTAAATGATATTGACTGGACACATCTATCAAGTACATTTCAACTTTAATCTTATCACAGTGCAAGAGACTCAGAATACAATGGCAGAAATACTTTCCACCAATACTGAAAGTCTAGACTGGTTATTCCCCTACTAGCAAATGGAGGAATTCACTCCATGAACCCAGGCAAATATCCAGTTCTGAATAAAACCAGCTTTAAGTCACCCAGTGCTGGGGTGTTGATAGTGCTCTCAATTGCCCCTTTTGTACCACTGGAAACATTTTGTTTCTACAAGTACTTGCTTGCTTAACCTATTTTGAATCCTGAGGAATCACACAGTACAGGTTTTCCTCACATTATAAATTATATTTACAAAACTTACTGCTTGCTCCAAGAGTTTCTTTTAGTTTTTTTTTCCTTTAAAAGTCTTCAAAAAGTCTTTCAAGTCTTTTCATTTTTTTCCTTATTCCATCTTGAGCAAGGAGAAATATAGAAATAAATTTGTCTCTTCAGCTTGTTTCCCAGGTACACTCTGGTCAGCAGTCACTGGGAGGGAATCTCTTGACAATGTAGCAAGTGTATGAACCAGGAGCTCCTAATCAGTTGTTCTGTGTCTATCACTGGGTGTTGAAACATTTGTTATTCATGAAGGCCCCTTTGGACAGCTCACAGACTTTCTGTGAGAAAGGAATCTGCAAATCCACCCTTAGGTTGTTGCATCAGTCCGCAATGAGTACCTAAACACTGACAGCAGTCCCCACACATTCCCTCATCAAACAGCAAACCAACGTAAGGACTCTACTCTGTACCAAATGGAAAGCTAGTGAAGGGTTTAGGAGAAGGTAACACAACATTAAGACACATTACCCCGTCAGCAATGTTAGGAGCAAAATTAGGAACAGAATGAGAATGAAGATGATTTGGTGAAATGATATTACAGAAACCCAGGATAGAATTACTGAAGGGTATACCAGTCAGGGTCCAACCATGAAAACCAAAACCACTCTAACTTTTGTAAGAGCATAAATGTAATGAAAGGGATTGCTTATATAGAAGACGGAATTACTGAGGAACCAAACTGTACAAGAGTCAACCCAATAGGAAACTGCTACCACGTCTAGTCTGGAGGGAGAAGGTGAGGCTGCCTCGGGTTTGTTTTAGTTAAAATACCTGTTAAGGTGTCCACGTGAAGGAAGGGATCAGGAGAGAGAACCACATGATTAGCTTTGAATCTTAGAAGAGAGCACAATGAATGGGATTAATCAGGAATATAAAGTTTGGAAGACCTGAAGCATAGTGTGGAGAATCGGCTCACTTAATGGTTACACAGAGAAACGTTAGAGAGAGAAATTGGCCAGTGATGAGAAATAAGTCAGGAGTAATATATGTGAGAGAGTAAAGAGAAAAGAGCACTACATGGAGGACAGCTGCAGCCATCTCTCCTCTTCCCCTTCCACCCTGTCATTAGCTTCTGCTTGACTGTACCCTGGTACTTTGAGGCAGTACAAAGCCTCCAGGTTGGAAATGTTTAAGCTCTGCTGCAGCACTGGCTGTGCCAAACAACATACACCTAGCACAGTACCACCCTCCTTTATGCCAAACTATGCTGGAATCATTGATGCTGTAGAGGAAGCTGCCAAGGGCAGGTTTCTTCTAAGAGATGAAACTCAGCTGGTGTTAAAGATAACTCTGAGCAAGAAGAGCAGATTCATCAAAGCTTCGGAAGCATGGAGGCCCTAAATGAATCAGAGCTGGCACTAGAGCAGGAGAAGTGGATTCAAAAGAGTGCCTGTCAGAGGTCAGGAGATGGGAGAAAGCACTTTGGGCAGAGAATCTAAGGTTCTGAAAGGAAGAGTCAAGGTGACCTCAGCCATTTGTACCATGGCCCTTACTGTTCAACATTAGCCTTGCATATTGAGCATTTACTTCCACAGTGGTAATTCCATTAGAGCTTTAAGTCATCCCTAAGCCCAGATCCAGGCTAACTAAAGCAGGCCTGGGACACTAGCTACCGTATTTCTCTGTTTAATTTGTTTTTAACATTTAATAGGTTTCATATAATCAATGTCAGTTATTTTTGCATTCTTACTGCACTCTCCTCTCTCAGCAGAAGCAAAGTTCCCTTGGATACTTCCTAACCCTACCCTAATGAATAAGGCAATGTAGCCCAAAGTTCATACTCATTAAACAATGCTCAGCCAAGTGAAATTTACAATGGAGTCAGGCACTGTAAGTCTGGGACAACTGTAGCCCAAAAAATAAAGTGGTAGTACTAAGGCTGCAGAGTATTCTAGGCCAAGCTAGAACTAGAAGACAGGCCTTCTCATTCTCATTTTGCCTCATCTCAGTAGGAGAAGGAAGGATAAATTTGCTTCAGGCTTTGTGATTCCACTTCTCAATTTAGCAAGCTAGATTTCTCAAGGATACGGGCAAGACTCACAGAGTTCTCCAAAGAACCTTGAGAAAGGAGCCAAGTTTCCCAGCCTGTGGACTTTGGTGAGAGTGATTCTCTACTAGACAGAACCTACTGGTTTCATGACCTGGTAGGATATTCTTCTGTCATCTATGGATCTATGAGCACTGAGAAGTGTGTGTCTGGCTGCTGCACCTGCAAGAGTGGAGAGGCTGGGAGGACAACTGAAAAACGAAGCGGAGGGCTAGGAAAGGACCAGGCACTGTCCTGGATGGACACAGGGACAAATGGAGCCCTAGAGAACACTGGAGTTGGGGGAAGATTCCAGATCCTGCAGACATCAAGGGCTCAGCTCTGCCACTGATAGATTTGCTAGTGATCTGGGAGAAAACCCTGTTGACTCATGTCCTGAAGTTTCCTCCTTCATGCAACAAGGGGCTTGATGGCCCTTGCCATCCCTGTCAACATCTCTACTTACTTTTCATGGCTATTTCTGGGTCTCTCCAGCACTCTTTATCAATGGGAAGAAGGGATCCACTGCTGTTCAGCTCTGTCACTATAGTGACTGTGCAACATGTCCCACAGAAAGGGCAGAAGGTATGTAGGCCTCAACAATTACTTTGGACAAGACACTTCACCTCCTTCATGACCAGATTTTGGGGCTGCAAAACTGCAGAGCTTCTGCAGGGCAAAGGACATAGCTCGCAAGATAAACAGAAAGCCCACAGATTGGGAGAAGATCTTTACCGGCCATACAACAGACAAAGGCCTCATATCTAAAATATATGCAACACTAAAAAAATTACATTCCTCCAATACAAAACCACAAAGAACCAATAGCCCCCTCATCAAGTGAGCTAAAGAATTAAAAAGAGACTTCTCTGATGAGGAAATGAGAATGGCCAATAGGCATATGAAAAAGTGCTCCACATCACTGTCCATAAAAGAAATGCAAATCAAAACAACATTGAGATTCCATCTCACCCCAGTAAGAATGTCCTATATCAAGAAAACTAACAATAATAAATGTTGGAGGGGATGTGGCCAAAAGGGAAGCATACTTCATTGTTGTTGGGAATGTAAACTGGTTCAGCCACTCTGGCAAGCGGTATGGAGATTCCTCAGAAGGCTAAACATAGAACTCCCCTATGACCCAGCAGCCCCACTTTTGGGTATCTATCCAAAAGACCACAAACAAAATCACACTAAAGCCACCAGCAGAACAATGTTCATCACAGCACAATTTGTCATAGCTAGAATATGGAACCAGCCCAGATGCCCCTCAGTAGACGAATGGATCAGGAAAATGTGGTACATATACACAATGGAATTTTATGCCTCTATCAGAAAGAATGACATTGCCCCATTCGTAAGGAAATGGAAGGACTTGGAAAAAATTATACTAAGTGAAGTGAGCCAGACTCAAAGAAACATGGACTCTATGGTCTCCCTTATAGGGAATAATTAGCACAGGTTTAGGCTAGTCACAGCAGAGGATCACAAGAGCCCAATAGCTATGCCCTTATGAACACATAAGATGATGCTAAGTGAAATGAACTCCATGTTATGGAAATGATTGTTATATCACTGTTGTAAGTACTTTCAACGTGGTATGTGAAACTGTAGCTTCTATTATTGATGATCTTCTTGTATCTGCTTCCTGTGGTTGTACCTGCACTATCTCTGTAATCTTATCTGAGTATATTGGAAACCGTGTATACTGGTATTAGAACTTGGAAATTTAAAGGGAATACCAAAATCGAAAGACACAAGTTAAAAAAAGACAAACAACTACAAAAGCAATTATTACAAAACTGTTTGGTGTAAATGAACTGAACAACTCATGGTGGGAGAGGGAAAGGAGGAGGGGGGAGGGGGGAATGAGGGATGAGGTAACAAACAGTACAAGAAACGTATCCAGGGGCTGGGGATATAGCCTAGTGGCAAGAGTGCCTGCCTCGGATACACGAGGCCCTAGGTTCGATTCCCCAGGACCACATATACAGAAAACAGCCAGAAGCGGCGCTGTGGCTCAAGTGGCAGAGTGCTAGCCTTGAGCGGGAAGAAGCCAGGGACAGTGCTCAGGCCCTGAGTCCAAGGCCCAGGACTGGCCAAAAAAAAAAAGAAAAAGAAACGTATCCAATGCCTAACATATGAAACTGTAACCTCTCTGTACATCAGTTTGATAATAAAAATTAAAAAAAAAACTCAACAGAGACACTCCCTTGCCATTCTCCCAAGGTTAGAATAAAGACTAAATCCGTGGTCCAGAATGGTGGAGCATGTCTATAATCCCAGGTAAGAAGCTCATGGTCTCCAAGCTGACCTTGAGGAGAAAAAAACACACCACAAGTACAATATCCTATCCAAAAAAAATAACTAAAGCAGACAAGGATTGTGTGTGTAGTTCAACAGGTAGAATGCCTGCCAAGAAAGCTCAAGTTAAATCCTACTACATCCAAAAGGAATTTAAAGAAAACCTATACTATGTGTGTGTGGGATTTAAAAGCATGAGGTATAGCTCTCAGGGCTTTAGCCTCTATTGTGAATTGAATTTCAGAAAGAGAATATTAAGAAGAGTATGGTGGGGCTGCGGATATAGCCTAGTGGCAAGAGTGCCTGCCTCGGATACACGAGGCCCTAGGTTCGATTCCCCAGCACCACATATACAGAAAAAACGGCCAGAAGCGGCGCTGTGGCTCATGTGGCAGAGTGCTAGCCTTGAGCGGGAAGAAGCCAGGGACAGTGCTCAGGCCCTGAGTCCAAGGCCCAGGACTGGCCAAAAAAAAAAAAAAAAAAAAAAGAAGAGTATGGTGGAAACTGTTGGGCTGCTATCTGCACTAGCCTTGCCATTCTGTGCCTCATCCTTACCATGCTCAGAAAGAGTCATTTTGACCTGACAGGGGCTGGAAGGGAGAGTGCTTGAACCATAATAGAAAATAGTCTCTTAGCAGGGGTAACTGGCGAGGGTTTTATCTATAACATCCTTGTACACAAGCTGTGTCTACAAGACGAATAAATGCCTAGTCCTTCCGGCTCCTGTACGGTACACAAATGAGGGAACAAAGCTTGATGCCTTTGCTCTTACTGTGTCTTCCTCGGGAAATATCTAGAGTGTGGAGGGTGGGGTAAAGTAGGCTGAGAGTTCTGCTTCAGTAAGAAGTAGCACTTCAGAAGTGCTGACCAAGCAACTAGGAGTTGGGCAAGCTTTAAATGCTGGCATCGTAATTGGAAGAAGTAAGTTGTGAAGTGAAACCCAGGGAAGCTAAGACGGCAGAGCCAGATATGGGGGCTGATACTACACAGAAACGACAACAAACTGTGATACTATATTATGATAGTACTGATCTCTTTTCTTTTTGGATTTTGTCTGAGTGTTGTCGTGACAGCTTTAATCTATACCCACTTACTTTTGTATGAAAGGGATAGAACTCTTGCTTGGCAGGTGACCGCTTCCACACATATCACTTCTACTGACGCCATAGTTTCACTTCAAAAGGGGATGAAAAACTTCAGAGGATGATGAATACATTTCATACCTTGACTGCAATTGTGAGTTTATAGAAGTATGTATTTGCTAAAACTTTGAATTGCCCATCAATATTTCCAAGACAAAATAAGTCAAAAGATATATTATATATGAAACCAGTAATCACTTTTACCTAATTACAATGTATAGAACACTGTAGCCAACAATAGCAACATAAACATCCCTGTCAAGTGTGTGTGTGTGTGTGTGTATTATATTTACTGCCAAGATAGCTGGTACTCTGGGCTTAAAAAATAAATAAAACTTAAAAATTGGAAAGAATAAAAATATATAATTAAAATTATGTCCTCAACCAGGTGCTAGGGAAAGTCTATAATCCTAGCTACTTGAAAGATCAGAAACGCTCAGACTGAGGCTAGCTCAGGCAGAAAAAACATTATGATAATAAGAAGGCAACCAAGAGGGAATTACAATGGCCAGCTCAGTAGTAAACGCGTATCACCCTCCGAAACATGAAGCTCAAGAGGAGGATAGTAGCTCAAGGCCACTGGGGCAAGATACTACCTAGAAAACAAAGCCGAAAGGGATGGGAATGGGGCTGAAGTAGCTGCCTAAAACATAATGCCCTATAACTCACAATCAAAACCATAATGAAGTAAAAAATTGAATATAGATCCCACACAATTGAGAAAAGTGAGTGAGGGGTGTGTTTGGAGGGTGGATAAGAATGTTGAAAGGGGTGACATTAAGTTTCATTATATTCTTAAACTGCTTTGTTGAATCACAACTCCTTTGTACAAGTAAAGATAATGATAAAAAAAAAAGAGAAAATTATCTGGAAAGTGCCCAAACATTGAATAATTGGAAAATATATTCTTAAATAATTAATAAATCAAAAGGCATTGAGGAAAATAATATAGAATATTTAAGTGTTTGTATAAGGAAGAACAAATCAGATTTATATATTAGGTTTGCATTTCAAAAGGCCCCACCTCCTGACCTTCTTACACTGCCTCTTCCCTCCTGTGCCTCCCTCTCAGACGTCACTGAGCACGTGCACACTCACATATCCCGTGAGCGGTCAGTTTCTGTTCATCCTCAGTGTGCACCAGTTCTCCAGAACCTGCCTACACGAACCACTTGGAGGCAGCCAGACCTCCGGGGACTCTCACCCAAGTGAGGTCCCTGGCCTCACTGTCAAGTGACTGGCTGACTTGTTCATACCGGAGCCGGTGGACTTCACCTCATTCTTCTGCTCCTGCTCGAGTTCACAGTATTGAAGTGTCTCACTTACCAGGTAATGACAGTTCACTTCTACTGGTCTTCTCCTATGCTTAACACTCACTGTCGCAGTCTGGGTTGTACAGGACGCTTTTCTCTTCAGCCTTCTTTAATGGGGTTTGGGGCCTTCAGTGTTGTCCTGGAAAGCTAGAAGGACAATAGGGACATCACAGGCATTGCTTTGGGAAAGGAGAGATGATGGTCATGGGTCCTGGGACTTCATGGGAAAGGGTGTAGTCTGGGGGGAGTTTGCTTTATATGTCTACAGGGTAGGAGTCATGGGAGGCAAGCACTCTTGCCACTAGCCCATATTCCCAGCCCCCCCCCACCTTTTTTTTTTTTTTGGCCAGTCCTGGGCCTTGGACTCAGGGCCTGAGCACTGTCCCTGGCTTCTTTTTGCTCAAGGCTAACACTCTACCACTTCAGCCACAGCGCCACTTCTGGCCTTTTTTGTATATGTGGTGCTGGGAAATTGAACCCAGGGCTTCATGTATAAGAGGCAAGCACTCTTGCCACTAGGGAAGGAGTCATGGGAGGAGGGGGTCATGGGGAATAAGAGGAACATGGGTGCCTTAGGTCACCTTTGGAAACTGGGTTGAGCACTGACCTCCTTTTCCTCCTCCCTTGGAGAAGTTCAGTGTCTGTGCTACATGTTGGTAGCTTGCTGGCCATCTTTTCCTCCTCCATGCTGCCCTGAATGTTTCCTCCCAGGACAACGAGTGACCCCACACTTAGCCATTCTGTGACCAGCAAGCAACTCCCCCAGTTGGTCTAGTCGTGGCTTGGAGGGGCTTGGGCATCACAAAGCCCCATCCTGACTCCTGTGGAGGGAGGGGGGCCAAGATGTTCTTGCTGCTAGCACTCCCAAGGATCCTTTCAAACTGACGTCCCATCCGTCCTCATCCGCCATATCAATTCTTTGGGTCACATGGTGCGGAGAGTGTGTTCCTCGATGGAGAGAGATTGTTCCTCCTCCCTGTTGTTTCCCACTGACACTCCAACCCCAGGCACATTCTGTTCTCTCCCAGGCTTTCACTTTACCCAGGCTGCGCATGCCCTACCTGTAGACATAGTGAACATCCCCCTTCTTGGTGACAACCCGGAAATTCCCATCCTTTCCACCTTCTTTCTCCCAGTGTTCAAAGAGGCCCCCTTGGTTTTTCTTTTCTAGATTGAAATGACACCTTCAAATGGAACATAAATTATGGATACTGAGTTTTGTTCAGTACTGAGGCTAGAACTCAGGCCTCATACTAGCTAGGCAGGTACTCTACCAATTGAAGCACATGCGCCAGCCCTTTATTAACTCTGTTATTTCTTGGTTGGGGTCTGAGCCCCCTTAAATCATTATCCTGTTACTGTGGTTGAGATTATAATTCTTTAGTTTATTGAGAAAGAGTTTGGCTAAATTTCTCCTGGGCTGGACCCAAACCTTGATCTTCCTGATTTCTACCTCCCAAGTAGAACGTATTACTTAATTTTATGACCCACTGTGTCGGACTCAAGGTGATATTAACTCTTGTAGCATGTTATACTTAAATCCGATTCCTTTATCCATCCTACTTCTCCCTTCGAAACTTGTAGTAATCTTTATTGTTGCATTCAGAGTTCTTTTAGTATCCACCACATCTAAGAAAGAACATAGGATAGTCACTTTTCTGTGTCTGGCTTATCTCTCTTAACATAAGGTGCTGTAGTTCCATCCATTTTCTTGCAAATGACATAATTTTATCATGAATGGACCAGTAGTACTCCATTGTGTGCGTGTGTGTGTGTGCGTGTGTGTGTGTGTGTGTGTGTGTGTGTTTCTTATCCACTCAAGTGCTGGTAGGAAATTACTTGAGTTCATATCTTAGCTGTTGTATATGAATTGTTCACAGTAAATATGGGAATGCAGGTATTTCTAGTGTATGCTGATTTTTTAAATGGGGTACTTGGGTCATCTGGTAGATCCCATTTCAACTTCCTGACGTACTGTCATACCGTGATGGCTCTTTTTAGGTTTGTTTTTGTTTTTTGCCAGTCCTGGAGTTGGAACTCTGGGCCTGAGCACTGTCCCTGGCTTGTTTTGGCTCAAGGCTAGCACTCTACCTCTTGAGCGACAGCGCCACCTCTGGCCGTTTTCTATATATGTGGTGCTGGGGAATCGAACCCAGGGCTTCATGTATACGAGACGAGCATTTTACTACTGGGCCATATTCCCTGCCCCGATTGCTCTTTTTATGTTCTAACTAACCATGTGTTGGAGTTCCCAGTCTTACATCTTCACCTCTTCTTGTTTTGTTGTTAGTAGCTTTTCTAAATGACTTGAAGTGTAGTCTCGTTGCAGTCTTGATTACATTTTCCAGATGTCTGATAATACTGAGTACTTTTTCATGTTTTTTTTTGTCACCTGTATTTTTTCTTTTGAAAATGGTCTACTTACACACCAAGTTTGTTTCAAGTTTGTGGCAGAACTATTTCTTCAGGAAATCTGCGTTTTTTGCTCTTAAAGCTTTTATCTATAAGATACCATCACAGCAACACATTACTACTACATTGATTAGAAGTAGAACTGTATGCTAAAACCTCACTAAAGTGGCATGTAACATTAATTGACATACATAGCATTCCCCATGTAAAATTATAACTCAAAATGAATCATAGGCCTAAATGGCAAATATAAATGTTTTTGTCTTATTCAGTGTGAAAAATATAAATGTTTTTAAGTGAAGAAACTGAATGAAGATTTTGCTACATTCAGTTACATCTTATTCATGTTTGGCTGGTCTAAGAAGGTACCATTTGTATGAGGTTGAAACAATTTTTTTTCTCATAATTCTGGAGGCTAGAAGCCTCCAATCAAGGTCTAGTGGGAGTGCCTTGTGGAGAAACTTTGATTCTTGTTTGAAATGGCTAGCTGTTTTTTGTTTTTTTAACTATACCTTTCCTTTGTCTTCTTTCAGTCTCTGTAATAGATAAAAGAGAGGGGAGAAGAGGAGTGGAGAGGAGAGGAGACGAGAGGAGATAAGGGCAAGGTTTATTTCACCTAGTATTTTTATAATAATACTAATCCTGTCAGATCAAGGCCCCAACCTTGTGACTGCCATTAACCGCCATTACTTCCCTAGAGGCCTCATGGTCAGACACAGGATACTGGTAGTGAGGGCTTTGATTCAGAAACTGATGAAAGGACACGAGAGCAATCCATTCTTGGAGTCCACCCCGGCCCTCCAGATTCCTGTCATCACAGGCGAGGTGCATTCATTCCGTCCCCCAGCCCCAGTAGTCTGCAGTCATTGTACTATCAATTGTAAAGGCTGAAGCCTGAGGTTCTATCAAAAGTGTCATATAAATGGCGTATGAGTGGAACATGAATTAGGATGGCTCTTGACAAAAATTCCTCTTCATATGGGAACCTGTGATATCCAACAAGTTACGTGCTTCCAACCACAATCATGAAGGTAGCACAGGACAGACATTCCATTTCAAACAGGAGATATCAGAGGAGAAACCAGAAAGGGTACTGGATTCCAAGAAAGTATTGGGATTTTAAGAGTGAAGAGTAGCCATGTTTGCTTCATTCTGCTTTCCAAGTGCAATGTGGTGGCACTGTGGCTCCCTTGTGTAAGCCTGTGATGGAGGTGACCATTGTGCTCGTGACTTGCACATACAGAAAGTTCTTTTAGTAACGTCTTAGTGTCAGTTAATGTAATGAAGTTAAAAATATTAGTTATGTAACATTTGCATGTTTATGTACATACTGATCTATGTATGATCTGTATTGTACATGAGATGTAAAATCTAGTCTGGAATGGTGTTGACATCATGGTCAGAGTTGAGCAATCTACTAACTTCTCTGTGAATTCCAGGGAATGTGAGTGTATAGGGAGTAGACTAATGACCATGAAGGACACGATATGTATGCCTTGTGAGAAACGAAAAGTGGAGGCTACAAGAGAAGGAGTTTCACTGTGTGGAGAATCGTCTTTCACGGTATCTGTCACCCTTGGTCAGCCATGTACATGAAGTGGATATAACATCAACAGCAGGTATCATGTGAGCCATGGTGATATAAAAGGCAGTTTGTGACATGAAGGGCGAGCGTGGGTGCTTGGATGAGAGCCGTCACTTTGGCAGCATTGGCACTCATAGCACACCTTTCCCCACCTCTCAACACCCTTCCTTCCAACTCCGGGAGTTTGGGGATGCCGAAGCTTCATATGAAGTTGCAGGTGGATGTCGCGAAGTGTAGGGTTGTACTTAGAGAAGCTCTAGCTCGTGGCTTTGACGTCTTCCCTCTCCCGCCTCCTCCCTCCTCTCCCCTCCCGAGGGAGTTGTGCGCTTCCGGGCGTTGGTCAGCTTCATGCGAAGGGGCTACCGGAAGTTGGTGAGCGGTCACGTGGGAGCTGTGGGACGGTGCTCAGCGGTCACGGGGGAGTTGTGTAGTTATGGACGAAGCCCCTAGCACGCAGAGACAGCGCCAGGATTGTAGTGGCATGTGTTTTACTACGCACAACTACGGGCGTTGAGTCATGTGACCGCCGTCCTACCGTCCAGTACCTTTCCGCATTCCTTTCTCCTCCCCGCCCTCCTATGTCTCTGCCTCGCACCTGCCTGGAACGGCAAGTCACGTGAGCACCGCTAGCCATCCCCGTGCTTTTCTCACCTCTTTCTCTACCCACTTCCCCTCCCCCCCCTTGGCAGCGACACTAAGGGCGTCCAGTCACGTGACCTCGCTGCGCCCCCGCACGCACGCGGTCTCTCACCTCAGTGCATTCCAGCGCGGCCAGTGAGCAGCTGCGGGTTGGCGGTCTGGAGACTGAGCCGCTTCAGTGCCTCGGTTGAGTTGTCCTGGAATCGGTGAGGGCTGGAGCGGGAGCTGGAGGGGACGGAGGGACAAAGCCAGCGACCGCGACTACCACTGTATAGAGGAATCCCACCGACCACTGCCACCATCTCTTTTACCTGACACCACCGGGGTGCTTTCTCCTCAGGGAACCCCGGCAGTGGCACAGTTGGTCCGGGCCTGTGGACGGGAGAGGACGTAGGAGGTCTGTGAGGGCTCGCATGGACAACCGAGGGTGGGCAGAACAAGCACCCCCGACGTACTGGGTTACAATGAAAATGCACCCCTGCTTCTTGTCACGTTGGAGCCGCATAGGGGTAGCTAGGTAGTCCAACACGGCCTGGGCCCCTCCTCACCCCGCTTTTGCCTCACGGGACCCACTAATCAGGTTTGTGGAAGGAAGAGGATGCTACGGAAACACCGATAAAATAGAAGGTCCCCTAAAATTCCAGCCCCCTGTCTTTCTTTACCTCAGCACTACTTGACGGCAGTCAGTTAAGAGAAATCCACCACCCCTGCCCTTCTTCCCCCACTCCTCCACCACTCTTAGTTTGGGGGTCCCTGGTATGTGAGGGAAGTTGTTTGTGCACCCTCAATTATCACGATGACAGTCGAGAAACCCCAAATAATCCACTCATGCCCCTGGTGTCACCTTTGTGCCACACAGGTACATCAGATGGGCACCCTCCCCCACCTGTCTTTCAGTCTCAGGGAGCCCTAGAACGCACAAACTTGCTCTGAGGTCTGAACAGGAGATGTTCTGGTTCTATGACAGATCTCAACAACAGTTAGGAATAACCGCAGCCAAGGTACAAGATCCCCTGCCCCCAATCCACCCTGCCTCTCTTTCTAACCTCGAACGACTACAGAGTACCATCCACTCAGACTGCCATCATCCATCCCTTACCTCCCCGTACCCCTCCACCAATTCCTGCTTGAAGGAACCTCAGCAATTAGAGCTTTACTTGTACATTTGCCACAGAAAGGTTCACACTCTGAAAACTCCTTTGAGACTTGGGGAGAATACAGGAAGTTCTCCAAAGGAACCCTGAGAAACCCTTCCTTGCAGGTCAGTAGGGGGAAATAGCCACTGGGAAGACTGTAAGGACCAGCTAAACACTGACAGAAAACAGACAAGCCCCCTACCACAAAGAGGGACCCGAGATAAGCCAGTCCTACCTCTGTCAGCCAAGCACATACAATTGTGTAAGTCAGGACATAACCCCCATCCCTCCCAGTCCAATCCCACACCCCTTCTTCAAATTCAGGGGAGCCTTGGAATCAGTACCTTAGACTGAAGTCTGAGAAAGGAACAGACTGGGACTGAAAAATATGTCTGTGAGAAAAGAGGGCAGACAGGCTGGAGCCCTCATAGACAGTCACTAAATAATCTAGTCATACCTTCCTTTATGACCCCAAGACCACACTGTGGTATCTAGTCAGACAAGTGTCCCCATCCTCTTTTTTACCCTTCTTTCTGCCTCAGGGAACCCTAGGAGTTGCAGCCTTGGTCTGAGGTTCGTGAAGCAAAGAAGTCCTGCCTCTTTGAGGTGTCCAGGTGAGAACTCAGAATATACAGAGAATCCCCTCCCAGATAGTTTCTGAATCGACTGTGCATCTGTTCTCACCCTACCCATGTCACCAAATCACAAAGATGATTGCAAGCCTCCTCCATCTCTTGCCCCGGAAGCACAGTTTTGAGTAAGATCTATGCAGGGAAGATCTATCAGCTCTGGGAAGTATGAAAACAACATCTGAACATGGCTAGAGGAAACACCCTAGATAAAGGGTCACTCCCTAACCCAATTGTGCCCTTGTTGTTAGACATGCACAAACGACATCTACTCACATGAGTGCCTCACCACTTTCTCATCCTTAGCCATGGGAATCACAGCCTTGGACTAACGGGATACATAGGACAAGGTCTAACACTGCTAGAAATCAAGGGGAAGACATAGAGGGAAGGTGCAGTGTCCCCCCAATTCCTATGTACCTCTGCTATTATTTCTAGGTATTTTGCGTACTTGAGTCAGATGTGCTAACCGCTAACTCCAGACTTGGCGATCAGGAAAGAATTGAAAACCTAGGTTTATTGGGACAGGGCATATATTTCAAGGAAGAGAATCTCAGACTTCAGAACAAAGGGAACCCTACCAAACCCTGCCCCTGATGATAATCCATGCAGACTCCTATGCAGAGTGACCAGGCTGGTAATGCCTAAATTCCATGTCTAACTCTCAGAGAAGACAGTACCTAAACAGAAGGAGCAGGGCCTCAGGTGAGCACAGTAAGAGATCCAGTAGAAATCAGGTGAGACATGAGGAAGGCTAGAGTGATCCAGGTCCCCATGACATGTTGGATACATGTCTGCCCCCACTGTCAGACTGAGTCATTTTGTGCATGTGATCTGACTCTCCAATCTAATGCAGAAGACTCAGGTCTTCAGAAGATAAGTTTCTTGCCTAGAATCAAGGGGGAAATGTCAAACACAGAAATGAAACGTCTTGCCATCAACATCAGACAGAGACCTCTGCCTGCCCACAAGTCTTGGGAGTCCCTGAGCATAGTGAACAAATCCCGGGTACCTTCACTTCTGCCTCTGGGATGTCAGGGAAGAGTGTGCCTTAATCTGAGGAATGTAACCTCTGTTTAGCAGAGACCTGGGGAAGGGAGGTGATGAGGATCAAGAAGACCCCAGACCCAACACATGGGACAACTGTCCTGCCTGCCAGCCCAAAGTGGCTCCAAACACGAACCTGGGAAAGAGATGCTTTCTTAGCCTTCCTACTCAATGTTGGGTTGGGGGTCAAGGAAAGATGGTGGCTTTGTGCGTGTGAGATGCATGTGCAAGTCAGCACAGGAAAAGTACCAGGCCTTGCATGGAATATAGGAATCTATTGAGGATATTCTAGACAAAAGAAGACCTCTGAAACTTGCTCCTTCCTTCAGCCTAGGGAAACCCCTGCAAGGGTGTGCAAATGAGCTATATCCTTACTTCTGTCTCCCAGGTCTGAGGACCTTGAGGCCTTGAAGTAAGAGGAAGCATCAGGAGAGTGGAAGGGACCATATCTGGTCAGCAGAGGGAAGTGTCCAGGATCTGCCAGGAATCAAGGTGAGGAGAGAGGGATCACCATCACAAAAACACACGGGACCACACACGAGACCCTGTTCCCCAACCTTCCCCCTTCATTAGCTATAGAAAAATGTAAGGACTGAATGGAATGGCCTCCCTACATTTCTTCCAGTATATGATAGACAAAGGCTGTGTCTTAAGATAATAGACTGCGATTCTCAGTATAGAGTTCTATATCTTGTCATCTATCAAGATTAGGACTGAACAGGTCTCACATCAATATGGCTTACAATCAATTTCCCCAGTGCTTGCTGTCTCTCCTAGAGGTGTAGCAAGATATGAGGTCCTCTCACTGCCTTTTGCTCTAACTCTGGGAAGAGGACCTTTGTTCTGAAAGATTGCCTCAAGCCATCAGAAGAAAGGTTTCCATAACCTTCAAGGTGACAGTTGGGATCCAGAGTGAGCACAAAAGAGGCCTTCTATCCCCCAAACTGTGAAACTTCACAAAATACAGCCTCCTTTCCTGTGGGCCTGGAAGCACAGTGATATACTCACAGGTCATAGCCTGAGGAAGCCAGAGAGAGCGAGAGCTTCTGCCAAGCTCCAGCGGCCAGGAATTAAGAACAAAGTCTAAGGCAACCTCATGTTACAAAGGAGGAGATGCCCAGGAGGGATCAGGTGTCAAGGTGAGGTATATACCCTGAATGTTCACAAAATGTCCCCCATATTCGAGAACACAGGAAATCCCATATTTTTCAGCCCCACATGCCCTACTAGTCCATGCACAGCCCCAAGCTCTGTCACCTGTCTGCATTCCAAGAAGCAATTTCAGTTCTCTTAAGCTCTCAGGAACGTAGGAGACCAGGAAACACTAGAATACTATCTAAACAAAAAACCGTGTGTGTGTGTGTGTGTGTGCGTGTGTGTGTGTGTGTGTGTGTGTGTGTGTGTGTGTGTGTATGCCAGTCCTGGGGCTTGAACTCAGGGCCTGGGCACTGTTTCTGAGCTTTTGGGCTGGCACTCTACCACTTAAGCCACGGTTCCACTTCCAGTTTTGGATTTGTGTGGTGTGTGTGTGTGTGTGTGTGTGTGTGTTTAATTAGAGATGTGTCTCAGACATTCCTGTAGAGGCTGGCTTTGAATTTCAGTCCTCAGCTCTCAGCCTCCTGAATAGCTAGGATTACAGACATGAACCACTGGTGCAGAGCAATAAGCTTTTTTTTTTAGTAGGTCTTTTCAAGAGTTGCCAAGGATGTGGTTCTCAATTGAGTCCACTCACATGCTTCTTCTCTCCCCTAGGCCTGTGAGGTTCCCATCACTGAGTACCTGCCCAAAGTCCTGCCTGCAGTCTCCAGGGAAAGTCATCATGCCTCATAGTGAGAAGAACCAGCAAGACAATGAGGGAAGCCCTAAGGCCAAAAGAAAGGCTCCTGAGTCAGGCCTCAATGGGCTAGTCCCTAAGGAGGAGGAGGCGGCCACTGCCACTCCCTCTTGCTCCGCTTTTACCACTCTGATGCTGGCCACTCCAAGGGAGGTGCCTACTTTTGGGATACCATGTGATCCCCCGAGTCCACCAAGACCTTCCTCTCCCCCTACTGCCTTGGTCTCTAGTGTGGGGCCTGAATTTGATCAGGGCTCCAGAAGCCAAGGATCCGAAATTCTGTTTTTCCAGCGCAACATCTTAGGTCCTTTGGCCTTGCTACGTTACTCAATTTCCCTGGTGCCATTCCTACTCCTCAGGTATCAAATGAGGCAGCCAGTCAGTAGGGCAGAAATCCTCACTCATGTGGTCCGTTGCCACCGTAATTTGTTCCCTGCAATCTTCAACAAAACCCGTGAGTGCATGAAGCTAGTGTTTGGCACTGACATGATAGAAATAAATCCCGCCCATCGCGCCTATATCCTTGTCCCTGCTGCCGGCCTCAGGTATGATGGGTTGAGGAGTGACGTCCATGGAGTGCCCAAGACGGGCCTTCTGATTATGGTCCTGTGCTTTATCTTTAGAAGTGGCAATCGGGCCACTGAAGAGGTGATTTGGGGAGCATTGTGTAAGATGGGGATTTGTGTAGAGAAACGGCACTATATCTATGGGAATATTAGGAGGTTAATCATGGAAGATTTTGTGCGGTTGCAGTACCTGGAGTACCGGCAGGTGCCCCATGCTAATCCAATTATCTATGAATTCCTGTGGGGCCCCAGAGCTCGTGCTGAAACCACAAAGATGAAAATCCTTCACCACTGGGCCAAGTTCAGTGGGAATGATCCCAGGTCCTTCCCTATCTTGTATGATGAGGCTTTGAGAGAGGAACATAGCCGCCGCCGCCGCCGCCGCCGCTAAGCATGAGCTATAGTCAGGGCCATAGCACCTTCTCTGGCCCCATGGGAAATGAGCCCCAATTTTTTATTTTCCTCTTCTAGTTGGGTGACTATGAAATTGACCTTTGTTTCCTTTGTAATTTTTCAGCTGTTCCTTTTAATTAAGTTTATTTCCTATGTAATGCACAACAACAGTCACCATGCATGTATACCTGTTAATATAGTTTAGGTGTGTCTCGCTAATTACTCAAGACTGTGTTATTTTGTCACTTGGAATAGGCTAACCTGGCAGTAGAGTTTTTCTTTGGAAATGGGAATAAATTCAGCAGTAACATAGATGGTATAAAGAAATGGAAAAATTGTTTTGTCTTACCTGTAACATTAAAAGGATATGTTGGCTTGCTTTTGCTTGGCAATTATTTGAGAACATAAGTGAAATTTTATCTTAATAGGTCCTCCAACTCACTGTCTAATCTTCAAATCTTCACTGAACACTTGTTCTTTACACTAGTGTCAGTTGGGCCCACATTTACCCGTATTATGGTGGGGCCTAGGAGCAGTAGTTATATCAGGGAGATGTTGAGATGTCTTCTAAGACAACAAATGAAGGATGGGTCAAGAGCCAGGGCTCTAGGAGAGCAAAGCCCAGTGTTAATGCCAAAGCACTTCAAGGCTTGAGAAAATGACAGTTCCTTCCTTAGACACTGATTACTATGAATCTGAGTGGTAGCAGGGGCCAGATCCTCAGAGAGTGTGACTTAGGCCTGAGAGAATAGGATATGGCTCTATACAGTTCCTTTTGGTTGCTGGCTAGGCACAAAGGAATTTCTTCCTGGTGCAGATGTATGCAGTGTGCCTGAAAGCAGCCCAATACATCTAGTTGAAGTATCCATTTCATCTACATAGATTTCTGGAAAGAGAAGGGTGAATTTCTGTCAAAGGAGACCTAGAAGGCCTTGGTCAATTGGGCTCTTCTCTCAAGCTGAGAAGGCCAGAACCAACTATTAAAATGACATTTTAAGCCAGCCTCTGGTGGCTCATACCTATAATCCTCGCTACTCAAGAGGCTGAAATCTAAGGATTGTGATGAAGCCAGCTGCAGGAGGGTCCATGAGACTCTCATCTCCAATTAACCACCAGAAAACAAGAAATGGAGATTTGAGTGAAAGTTGTAGTGTGCTAGCCTTGACAAAAGAAGCTCAGGGACAGAACCCAGGCCCTGAGTCTAAGCCTCAGTGTGTGTGGCACGCACGCACACACACATACACACACTTTATCTATATCTATACATATATATATAGTGCATAGTACATACATCGTGCAGTGTATATATATATATATACAATATAAACCGTTTATTTATATATATATGTATAACACGTGTGGAAAATGTAGGGGAAATGGAATAAGTTACTGATTCTGGGTACAATAGTAGAGAAGGACAAACAAGGTTGATAACTTGTCACCTGTTAGAGGTTAAATGTAAAAAATCTGAGGATCTCCCTGGCAACATACAGGGACTCTTTTTCAGTCAGAAGAGAGAGAGAGGAAGACCCTACTTTAAGATTCATTACATAATTATGAGAAGAGAAAGTTAAACTCTAAATCTTGGGAAGTTGATTACATGAAGCTCAGGGCCCTGATTGGGACTCTGAGGCAAGAAGAAGGACCCCAAGTGACGTACTCAAGTATCTTAATTTCTCAGCTTTCTCTGAATCTTCTAGGTTCTCTAAAGGAGGATATTTCTCCCCGTTTTAAAATAAATAGCACTCTGGTTTGCATGAAAACCTGGAACTCCATCAAGATGGTTTTTAATGGCTTTCCCAAAGCAATAATGGATTGAGAGCATAATATGGTCAGGAAAGGCTGGGTCTGCTCTTAGGTGACACCATATTCCAAAAGATCTATAAAGTCTATGCAACATATAATATCAGGTGCTGTGAAGATATACAGAGGACTAGGTTCTAATAAAGGTAATCACTGGAGACACCATCACATTGATCAAGGGAGACTTTGTAGGCACGGAAGTATTCCTGCACCATACATATTTACAAGCCTGCCACAGCTCTTGATAAAGTGTTAACATATCATCTAAGCATGGACTCCAAAACCACAAAGAAAGTGATGGTCCTTGATAACTTCAACTATAAGAACTGTCAAGATAAGGCAGTCGAAATAAGCACCAAAACACTTTCATGATATGGACAAAGTAGTGTGGCTATCTTTCCTTAGGTTAGACCCTCCCCTCTCCCCCCCCCCCCCAAATGGCTATGGGTCAGGGATATGATGACGTTCAGTTTCAAGACCAGCTCTATTAGTAGGCCTGTTGTGTGTTTCACTGGTGTTTTCTGCAGGAAAAGTAGCACAACATACCCAGGTTCTTGAAGGAAAGGGATGCGTTATAGTGGACAGTGGGGTGCAGCATCTGCACTGAGCCCTATGCCCCCTCCTGTCCTTCAGCACAGCTTGATTCTCAAGCTCCTGAGATTGTTGGAGGCCGAGAGCCCTCAACGGAGCCCTTCTCAGATATAGCTTGATTCATACCCTTTCCAAATTCATACTCACAGCTAGTCAGGGACTGAAGAGCCCACCCTCTTGACCCTATTTGTAATAATTTAGAATGACCATCGCAGTGATTCCAGAACTGACCATTGTTCACCAGAAGCCCTTGTGACTTCATTGTTTCCCATTTTCTCCTCTAGCTGACTTTGCTTTCTGCATTTCCAGACCCACAACACGGATCTTATCAAGTCCCTGAACTATAATTTTGATCTCAGTGACTTTTTCTCATGAAATTGACCTCTGCCAGTCTGTCTTTTGCTATACTGTTTGGTTTCCTTATTATATCTTGGTCTGGACCCATTTTTCCACCTTTTCCTTCATAATTTCTGGTGTTTTATATCATGCTTAGGAGGGCCTTTCCCATCCCAAGAATAGAAGCGTGTCTATCCATATTGTGTTACAGTGCCTTTACGATTTCCCTGTAATTTTTATTACCTTTAAGTGTTTGTACAATAGGGTTTTAATTGACCATGTCACCTTATGAGTACAATACCTGTTGATCAATGGCATCCCCTTCATCATTCTCCCCCATCTGTCTGAACACGATCTTTAGTTCCATTTTCACATATGTACATTGAATGTTATGACTGCATTCACCCACTGTTCCTCTCTCCATTCGTCTGTCTGTTCCCCCTTGACCTCCAAATAACACGTTTCAGCTCCATGGTAATCATTTTATTAACTTGCAAGTAACTTGTTGATATGAGATACACCATTGAACATCTACCATGCACATACCTTAATCTAGTAATTTGGATGTAAAAAGAGAGGTAGCTACACCATGTTATTTACTGTTTTTGAAATGATTATCTGGTCTTTTCTATGTTGCTTATATTACAAATTCCTCTTTCCTCTCCCAAACTTCTGTAAGTTGTAATACATTTTTAAGCTTTTCAGTTTCTCATTTGCAATGGCAAACTAATTTCTCTTGCACTGTATTTAGGAGCTGAAATGCTTAAATTATGATTTTTCTGTAAGTGCAGTGTTGGCTGCATCTCATGGGTTTTACTGTGTAGTGCTTTTTTCATTAATTTTATTTTTTCATTATACTCCCAATTATGGCTTCAATTTCCTCATTTTTAAAGAACTGATTAAGTGGGCTTTTAAAGACTTACAAATGGTAGGAATTTTATGCATTTGAAATGTTATTGTACTGCAATTATAAAATGTCTTGCACGATTCCTATGTTTCAAAACACAAATATGAGTGCTTACCAATTCACATTGCTACTGTGCTTAGAGCAAGTCTTCTGTCATTCCTCTTTTTAAGATAAGTGAAAGTGGAACTATTTCACTTGTTCCAGAATGGTGAATGACTTGCAATTTGCTATGTGTTAGGACATCAAAAATTGCACACTGAACATATGGATTATGTGGAATTTTTTCATTTCCTTTCATTCTATTTGTATCCTTTCTTTTCTTTTTAATTTGAAGTAGTGGAATTTCAGCTTAGGGCCTCCTGCTTACTATACTAGCACTTTACCACTTGAGGCCACACCCACAGCCCTAAGATGAAGGTTTCTTATAGGTAAAGGGGTTTACCATTACTCTAAGGCAAAAATGTCAGTGACTTTGATCTCCTCATGGGTTCTTATTATTGAGTTTTTTTTAATGTGTCACAAGATGTGAGGCCCAACAATTCCCAATGTACCTTTGGAGATTCTTGAAATGTATACCAGCAAGATATCCAGGCTTGCTGCAAACTAAGGCAAGGCGTAAGTATTTATGAGATCTGATCCTACTCCACTGTGAACTGATTGTTGCACAATACCTCCATCTTTTCATGGCAGTGGTGTAGTCTGAGCCTTGTGGCAACTATAGACTTTCTACTTCTGGTAAGGTAAAATCTAAAGTGATAGGCAAAGCAAAAGGAACATAGAGGGAAGAGAAACATAGGGGCAAGTAGCCAGGAAATCTATGAAGGGGACCACATGCCTTGATTTTCTTTTCCCTTTCTTCCCACCTAAGAGAAAAGAGTATTTGATGAATGTCTGGTAGGGTGGAGAATCACAGATACTAGAGGGAAATGAGTGTTTCCATTATAGATTTTAAGGTTTAAAATCTAAGCTGCAAATAATACTGGACATTAAAGAAACAAGCCACACCTTGAATGCTTTGCTGATATATTTATTCATATATTTCCCCTTTCCAGATGATGATGATAAAAGCAGATGGATACCCTACCCTACCCACCCCCCATAAAATACAGACACAGATTTCATTCAGCATATACAAGCATTGGGGCATGTCCAAATTCAAAATTCATCTCACTAGGTGACTAGAGCCAAGAGAGTTTCAATCTGGACGGACATTCTGAGCACCTCCAGGCCCAGTTAACAGAGCAGACCATTGTTGAGGAGAGCCTGCCATTCTGGGCCCTGCCACTTTGGTGTCAGCAGAAGAGATAGAATTGAATCATAGTGAACAGAGGTATGTAGCCCTGCTCTGTGGTCTAGAAAGTGACAGTGGGCTCCTGAGTGGCTTTCAGTGAGATCCACAGTCCCGTAGAAATCTGTGCCTCAAGGTTACCATCTGCCCAATTGGGATAAGAATCCTGCCCTGAAGATGTCACAGGGCCATTATGAGGCTCTAAATAGAAACAATTTATCAAAAGTGCTTTGCCAAAGGTAAAGTGCAATACAAATTTAAGGGAATTCAATTGATTGTGATTGTGTGTGTGCCCCAGGGATAACAGTGGACTGGCTCTTGGGTCCAATGGCCAAGGAAGCAGCCAGATTCCTAAGCTGTGCCTCAGATGGGCACCCATCAATGGCGAACAATGTCCGCTGCAAGACTGAATTTGCTTAGTTTCTTGGCACCAAGAAATCACCAAGGCCTAGCACCTGGATCAGGGCTGGGAAAGTCACTGGGGAGTTACAGACAACATCACAAGGGCCAAGGAGGAGGAAGAAGGTGGCATATCAAGCGGGGTTTTGTTACTATCACCAAACACGAGAATAGATACCCACTGGATGCAGGGCATTGAATTGGTAGTGCAGATGGAGGCGGGGGGGAGGGAGGTGTCACAGCAGCCAAAATACCATCCTCCATAGGTCCACTTGCTGGCTCCCTCCTCCTAACGAGGTGATGCCAGTGTTATCTGTCTGCAGGGAAATGGAGGGCAGGGAAATAGAACCAAGAATGTACTCAACTGATGTAAGGATGGGCACCTCCTCCTGTTGTACTGCTGCCCTGTAAACTTTCAGGCCAAGGTCAAGCTGGGCCCATTAGCACCATAAAGGCAGTAATGGGTTTGGGGGAATAGGCAGTAGCTGTCTGCTAGTCTGCTCATACATGGGAAGGGTTTGGGGGAACTAATCACTGAGAGGCTACAATTCTGGGGGTGGAGCATCATGAATGCTCCTTAAAAGAATAGAGAGATTGTGCTATGTTACCTGAAAGGGGTTTCTGAGGAGACTGAATGAAGGGGACAGTGACCGATAAACTCTCCTTAAGCTGGCATTTGGGTAAGAGGGAAGCAAAGATACTTTCTAGGTAGTCCTGCTGCTGCTGCTATCCCCCAACTCCCTTAGCAAGGGGCTTGGGACCTCCCGGGGAACTGGAGAGGCTGCCCCCACAGGGTACCTGGTGGCACCTACAGATTAAGGCAGACAAGCCAGTAGACCACATTGAAGAAGAAGAAAGTGACTGGGAAAACAACTCGTGAGTAATTATCCAGGCGGTAGATGTGGATGCAGAGGCGACCTCGCTGCCAGGTGCTGCCCTCGCAATCAGGCATCATGCAGAAATACTTTTTGAAACCCTTGCAGCACTCATAGCAAGCGACCTTGGAATAAGGGCTCCGGGAACGCTGGGGGCTACCTGGGCTGGGGGTGCGCTGGACCGAGCAAGACAGGCGTTCCTCTCCATCACTTCCCTCAGAGGTGACAATCTCGCACACAAACACTTCCTGCTGCTGGCGGGCACGGGCACGGGCGCGGGCGCGGGCACGAGCACGAGTACGGGCATGGGCACGGCCAGCGATCGGAGGCTAAAATAGGGAAAGGAAGAAATGCACAGGAGTCAAGCAAGGGGAGTCAAGGAAGATGATGGTTCTCCTAAAATTTTAACTTCCTTGGCACATTGTTGCTTGGTCTAAGCCTCTTGCCTCTCAAGACTCCCTCCCCATCTCACGGGGAGGTCTGGATCCCAACCCCACCCTAGGGAACTTCCTGTCACTTGGGACATTGGCTATCCACCAGCCATAACCTCAGCGCCCTTGCTACAAAGCTACCACTCCCATACCCAAGTCATACATGGCGGAGTTTTGGAGACGCATGGGCTTTGGTCCGGTTATAGGTGAGGAAGTTGAGCACAGCAAACTCCAACAGAGCACAGAAGCAGAAGACGAAGCAAATCGCAATGTAGAAATCCAAGGCTGTGATATAGGAAACACGCGGGAAATGCTTACGAGAAAAGGTGCCCAGTGTAGTCATGGTGAGTACAGAGGTGATCCCTGCAAAAGCAAGTAGTGAGGCCCGGATAAGCTTTGCACCTGCGCAGTGCCTGTTTACAGGACACCATGAGAATGCTGTTCTCTGCCGGGGTCAAGCTAGCTCATAGCTTTGATCCTGTGTGCTTATGCCCGAGCTCGTGGCCATCTTACCTAGAGAGGCCCTAGCTGGAGCAGACTCTTTCTTGATCCAAAAGGAAACCCAGGATAGCATCGTAGTCACAGAAGAGGGGACGTAGTTTTGAACAGCAACATAGCCAAACCGCCGGCTCACATTGAAGAAAAAAGTCATGACCATGAAGTCACCTGCAAGACATGAACAATGCACTTCATTACGGTGCTACCATGATGTGCAGCATGACATACACACTGTGCACTCCATGGGACTCCTTGCTTCAGTCCTAGGCTAGAAGCACCTTTCAGTGCAACACAGAGGCCCTGAAGAAACTGATGGGATACCTACGAGAAGCCCCATAACCAACTGAGGGCTGGCACAGGACCAGAAATTTAATTATTTCTTTCTCCACTCACTGTCCCACTCTCCGAATGTTTCTTTTCTGGGTGACAGGGGAGCAACAGAAAAGTGAAAGAATAAAGCAAAACAGCCCTCTTGATGTGATGACCACACAGCTGATATCCAGATAAAGTTCTGAGGACTCTACACCCACTGAGATGTCACATGTGATCTATAGTACCACAGCATTACACCTGCACTGCTGACCCTCCAACGTCAGTCAGGAAATTAGCTGAAAGTGGTAGAGGCTGTAGTGCAGAAAGTATAGGCTGCCTTATACTTCTCTCCATATATCCCTGCTCTACCTGTACCTAAGGTGACCTGGATCTAACACACACACACACACACACACACACACACACACACACACACACACACACTTTCCCAAAGCCAATCCTACATGCTTTGATTTCCTGAGATAGCCAACATTGTTTATGCCCATATCCAAATACAAAACCTCCTGCTCTTAGTTAATTATGCCTAACTAAAATGGAGTTTTTCAGGAAAGTAGAATTAGCTGAAAATGAAAATTTCAGTCAGCCCTCTAGATGTCAAGTCTCCAGAATATACATCCACAAGGCAGACTGAGGTCTTCACATTCACTACAGCACTGTGTCCCTCTTCTTGTTCTCATGCTGCAGAACAATGGCTCCTATAGGTCCTAATGACAACCTGTATCTCCAGTTGGCAAATTCAGCTCTACCCTTTGTTGTATTTTACCCTTTGCTATAGTAGCCCCTAACTGTGCATGATGTCATAACACCTCTGTGTCTTGTTTTGGCTTTTATCTGATCCCAAAGCACCATTTTTTTAACTGTCAACATGACATTCCATTTTAAACAACTCTCATCTTGGCTCTTTTGTGAGGGTAAGCCCCAAATCCCCACGTCAGTGATGCTACAAAATTCCTTGGCACTCAATTGTGTGGGCTCTGAAGTCCCTTTAAAACAGGGATCATATAGGATGTACACAGCTTAGTACCTAGCTGTCCAAGACGAAATCTGGCTGGAAACCAGTGATGTTCCATAACTCTTACTATTGCTGGGAAGAGCTTTGGAATGCAGAACAGAACACGAACCTGCCCATGGCATAGAAATAATCTACCCAGCAAAGACTTGGTGAGCTGAATCTGAATGAGAGCAGCTTTTCCTACTCACCTTAGAATCAATGACACCCAAGGAGGAATAGCTCTCAGATTCTTCAAGAAAAAGGCAAAGGAGCAACTTGGGATCATTGGGAAAACTGTTTTAAGTGTGGAAGCTTTTGGGTTAGACCTCCTCCATTGCTGAAGCAAAGGCTATTCCCACACTTGCGTATGGGCCAGAATGAATTAATCAGATTCCTAGTTCTCTAGTAATCTGTTCTAGGGTCTTGACTGCAATTTTAAGAGACTCGTCTGGTTAGCTATAACCATCCCCACCCGCTGCTGAGTCATAAGAAGATTTATTACTTGACTCAATTTCTCTATTTAATTGATGTAAGCTAAAGAACTTTCCCCACGCATCAAGACATGGAAATTTGTCTATGAAGGCAAATGGAGGAAATTATAACACAGTTTCTTCTTACAGAGGAATGGACAAATACGTATAAGGGAAGAATGATCTTTGGAGCTAAGGACCCAAAACAAACGTGTGTGTGTGTGTGTGTGTGTGTATTTTGTGCTTATACTCTTACCTGTTTTGCTCAGATAATGGTCATCATTGCACTGTCAGAAGGCAGGACACAGTATGTCAAGTCTGTGTTCAGAAGACTGCACCTAGAAGGATCATTGGATCCTAAACATGGAAGAACAAGGGAGCAAAAGGAACTAGGGCTCTGTACACTAAAAACAGAAGATGATCTGGAGCTTAGATGATAATATTGGTTCTTCAAATGTATGTGGGTTTTTGTTTTGTTTTGTTTTGTTTCTGTTTTTGCAATCGTAGGGCTTGAACTCTGGGCCTGGGTGTTGTCACTGAGCTCTTCAGCTCAAGGCTAGTGCTCTACCACTTGAGATACATCACCATTTCCAGTTTTCTGGTGGTTAATTGGAGATAAGAGTCTCATGGACTTTCCCGCCTGGGCTCACTTTGAACCTTGATCCTCAGATCTCAACCTCCTGAGTAGCTAGGATTACAGGCATGAGACACCAGCGCCCAGCGTTAAATGTGTTATCTTGGAAGAGAGATGAGACTTAATATAAGTTGGGAAAGAGAACCAGGTCTGATGGGTAGAAGTTCCAGAAACTCCAATTTCAGATGAACAGGGAGTTTAACTGATGGGCAGAAAAGGAAGACTCTCCCTTGTAAGATAGTGAACTCTTGATCATTGAATGAGGCTCAATAGCCATCAGTGAAAGGTAATTTAGTCGCCTGGGGCATGGGTGAACTTTCTGAGAAGCTCCTGAAGCAGACTATCTGGTTCGAGGGCAATGGTGCTTAGAGCAACAGGCTACCACTGCATTCTGAAGCCTTAGGAGATGAACAGGCAGGTCTGCTTCTGCTGAAGAAAACAGTATCAGGGGCAAATTGGAAGAGTATAAAAGTAGTCCCCATGATAACCTGGACACTAGATAAACTGTGACTTAAGAGCAACTAGTTTCTAGCACAAGAGAAAGAAGATTTCCTTTCTCCCCAAGGAAAGCTTGTGCTTGCTTACCTATTGTCACATTTTAGGTGATGATGCTGGCTCGGAGGCTTTGTAGTCACTAGGGTACCATTTTGAACCAGTGTACAATAATCTACTAAACGGAACCACTAGTGACTTGAGAGCCCCTGGGCCTTGTCTTCTCTGCCACTTTGGATGATGTGTCTCTACCTATCTAGAAAAATTGAAGTACAGAAAGCAAAGAGGCAGGGCCATGGTTAGCTAGCAGAAAAGCAAGGATCCCAAGTAAAAGATAGAGAAATGGCTTCCTCAAGGGAATAAGGGAAGGAAGGCATTTGTCAAGGAGTCCTTAGCTCCTGCCTAGTACCGTGCAAGCATAGCTGTAGCTGGGTGAGCAAGCCTGTGTCCGCTGGTCAAGGACCAACTCAAGAAATGAAGCAAAAGCAGATTTTCTATTGAGCCACATAAAAGCAAAGCAAGATGCTTCCCATGACAAATGGCTTGCTTGGGTGGCTTGTTCCATCCACATTCTGGAAATGATGAGGGCAGTCAGTATCTGTACTGCACTGAACTTTCTCAGTGCATGTGAAGAAGGTTTCCAGGGCTGATGTGGGAGCTACCCAGGGGAGGTTCCTTGGGTCCTTGTTCAGGTCACCTAGGAACACAAGCAAAGATGCTCACACCTAATTGAGAACTGAAAGAGAACACAAACCCCCTCTCATTGCTGTCCTTATTCCAGAAAGATCAGAAAAACAATAGTCAGCAGGTCCATGTTTAATCCACTGTGAAGCTGTTGATAGCAATTTGTGCTTTTCGGAGTCGTTCAAGATCAATGTCCAGCAGCCACTGCAGCGTCTCTTACTTCCTCCAAAGGACTGCATCCCTCACCCGATGCCTTTAAGACTCTAGCCTTCTCCTTCCATTAAGAGGGACATTGCTTCCCACTCAACCATCTTGGATTGGTTCTGGGTATGGAGAACTCACATGACTGCCATTCCCCAAAAGTCATCCAAGTAGGTCAGAGTCATAACAAAGACCTTGAACCTGAAGACTCTGCATGAAAAAGCTACTTGTAAATTCTGACAACCATAAAACTTTAGCTACTTACCTAGCCTCTCTGAGGAGTTGGCAAAGCACTTACTTCTTTGCAGATGAGACTGGGACATAGTTAGGAAGTCTCAGTTTCCTCTGCAAACAGTTGTAAGTGCTTAGCATTTACAAGACCGGAGCCATATCCTACTCATTATTTCCATGGGGTCATTGTACAACATTCATCTAATCCTCCTTGCCACCCTCCTTGGCCTTTCCCTCGCCCTGGCTTCCATGGAACTTACCAGCTGGGGTTGAGATGATTTCAGTTTTGTTGCTAAGTCCAGTAAAATCAAACTGGAAAAGCTTCCAGGAGTTCTTCTCATTAATTTCAAGCTTGAAATTGTCCCACTGGTAGATCATCTCACTCTCAGTATAGGAAACTGAAAAGCAACATGGGGCACATGAGATTGGAAGCCTAGTTGAGTTCCTAGCAGCATGGATTCAGCCTGAGTAGTGTTTGGAAGACCTCATCAGCTGTGGGATTTTGCCTCTCTTACCTGTTGGTTGAGCTTCACTTAATAGGTGCACTTATTGTGCATTCCTTATAAAAGACCCTGGGCTGTAGACAGAGATAAAAGCATGAACTTTCCCTCAAGTGTTCACAGTTTAAGACACTAAGTATACAACTGTGATATTTAGGATGACTCTGACAAACCTCTACCCATGGCACAATGAGAAATAAAGCAGCAAGTTTCCCTTGGGGATGCGCTCAGAAAAAACTTCCTAGAGTTGGTGACTTTCCCATTATGTCTTAAAAGTCAACATTCTCCACATAGACAAGGTTGAGGAGGGTGGGAGGTGACACAGGAAAATGCAATGCCTGCTTCATGGTGGCAATGACAAACTTCCAGGATGACTAGTTTACAGAGGCTGGACTCTGCAGAAGGAAGGAGCAGAAGCCAGTTCATGAAGGGCCTTAAGTTCCATATTAAGGAATTTAGAATTGATCTTTGAGAGCTAAGACAGGATTTGAAATGAAGAAGTGACCCTGGTCTAGACAATGCTTCAGCTAGGTCACTCCGGTTCTTGTGTGAGGATGGCATGTTGACAAGTTGACCAGTTATGAGAAGCTAGTGTAGTAATCTGAGCACAATCAAATGGCTGTAAGCAGGAGGAAAAGCCATGACAATCAGAACAAAGAGAAAATAGATGGGTTCAACAGAGTCTTGGAGGGAACACCAGCAAGATGTATGGAGTGAATAGAAGCGGTAGGCTAGGGACACAAAAGCATCAAGGTCCTTGGCTAGAACAACAAGGTGGGTGATGTGCTATTCATTGCGGCTGATGGGAACACAGCAACAACACACTTGGTTTGGAGGTAGCAGGTAGGAAGAGACAATGAATTTGGGGCATGTTCAGTTTCAAAGTGAAGATGTTACAACTGTCCAAGTGGAAGATGACAAAGCTCTAAACTAAGATGGAGATGGAGAGGAGCAGACATACTTCAGATACACTTTAGAAGCAGATGACTAATTTAAGGCAGGGAGGAGAAAACCCAACATGAAACCACATAGAGCAGCACAGTATTGTTGCCAGGAGAGATGAGAATGGGGAATGGAGGGTGGAGGCATGCACAACCATAGCGGCATCTTTGGAGAAAAGCAGAAGCATAAAAAATGTGAAGGGCAAAGAGGGGAAAAAAAGAGGGGCCCAGTATATCTCTGGATCCCCAGAAACCTAACAAGGTACTCACAGCTAGAGAAAGACAGAGGGCAAGAGTGAGAATCCATTGGAAATTTGAGCATGTGGAGTGAACATCCCGCATCAATGGTCATCCTGGAAGGGAGAAAGGAGCCTCATTAGGCTAGCTCTGAGCACTTGTGCATCCACTCAATAAATGGCAACAGTAGGATTTAAGACAAAAGCTCAAAGGAGAGTCAAAAAGAGAGAAAGGACAGCTTGGAAGTGTTGTGCACTCTGAGATCCATCATCAGAGAAGTGTCTGGATTGACTTAGATGCTTTCGTCTCTTGACTAGCCCAGTTCCCAAGTTTCCAGTTTCCTGCAAAGTTTCCCATTCCTCATGCCCTCCCCACACCCCCATCACTGACGCAAATACCTAACCTACTTTTAGGTACCTTTCCAATTGCTGTGTTGCTGCTCCACCTGGACAATTCCACCACCGTGGACGTGTCTTTACATCCAGTGCCCACTTGGGATGGAATTGTTCAGGCAGGACAGATATACTGGTCCATACTAGTTCAGGGACTTCTTCACTGGGATCCAAGTAACTGGAGACCTGTCCCAGCCTTGCCACAAACTTGGTGCACGACTTTAAACAGTCTCTGATTTTGATGCCTCGGTGTCTATATCTCTATAGAAGAGGCTGATCTCCTGACCTAAGAAATCTACATAGGCCCTTAGAAATACTATTCAGGATGACATATCTGCCCATAAGACTTAGGCTAAAATTCACAGAAGGAAAAGGAGAGTCCCTGAAGGTGAGACACTAAAGACTTGCCATACCTAATCATGTATAACACCTTGCCATCCTTGTAGATGCGAACCATCTGGTTGGGCATGGTAATCTCATGCTCTTGGGTCCTCTTAGAATTCCTAAAGAAGGTATCCGGGATCCACAACTGGCTCACCACGTTGCCATTCAAAACGAGGGACTCAAAGGTGTCATTGAAACGAAGGCGTTCATCATACCAGGTCTGGTAGAACATGATATCAATTGTATATTCCTGGTGGGAAGGACAGAAAACCACACACTTGGTGGCTATGGAGACAACGGATATTCACATACAAATACATTTTTGACACTCCCTATTCTCGGATCTGGAAGGCAATGTGGCAGCATAAATGGATCAATGGAGTAAGAAGCAGGAATTGGATGAGGCCCCTCTACACCAGAGACTGGAAAGGACTCACAGATTACCAAGAGTAATAATAATCCCAGCCAAGAAGTCAGTCGCACTGGTTTGTTTACTGTAGCAACAGGAGCTAGGTCCCCACATCATGCAGTAGTTAACAGCATTTTCACAGTGCTTGAAGCAGAAGAAAGTTTTTAAATAGAGTTCCCTCCTTTCCCTTTCCAAGCCCCTTTCTACTCTCAATAGTTGCTAACAAGCTGGGTGATTCATATGGTCACAGAAATGGAGCAATAATTAGCTCTAATATTCTAGCTTCTGAGGATTCTCCTCAGGACCTACTTAAGGGACAAGGGTTTGTGTAACTGCAGCCATATGGGTTGTTCCTGATACTGCACAAGTGAGAGTAAGAGAAATTTCATAGACAACACAGGACTTGATCACTAAAAATGATATGTGAGAACTGTGCCCATACCTAGGAACACGGAATCACATCAACGTAAAAGACTGGGAAATAGCTAGGATGAAACAAAGTGACATCCCCCAAAACAATGTGCCCTTGAAATCGGTCTAAGGGCAGGAATATGGCAGAGATGACACTTGTTAGGTTCAAGTGACAATTAATCTTAGTTTATTTTTTTCCTATAATGCTATCCATGACAAATAAAGTCTTAAATAAATGTTTCTGTGGCCTCAGTTGGAATTTGCATATTTATCTGTCATGTTTTTTATTAAAGGGGGACTAAAATGATTTGCAAGCAGGCCTTCCTTCCCCCTCAGTCTCCTGTGTCCAAAGCTGACGTGGTGATCCTTCCTCCTCTAATCACTAGGCAAAGACCTTGCGCCACAAATAGACCCCTGTACCTCCACAGAGGAAAGCAGCATGCCCTTGAGTGTAGGAACTTTCCATTTCCAGGAAAGTACTAATACGCTCACATAAACAAAAGTCAGGGAAAATATATTTCATCTAGAAACAGACCTGTGACAGTGGCTTAATTGCATGAGCTCAGCTTATCACCGCATCATGCTGTTTATGTAGGGCTGTGGTGTTACTTCAGTGAGGTCACCATCTTTCCAGCCCCACATAGCTACCATAAATAAAAGATCCTACCTTCAAATTACTTAACATGCATGTGCACACACACCTTTGATTCTATATGATCAACTTTCCCTTTTTCACTTTTATTTGGGGAGCATAGATATTAATTAACTTCAAGCGTACATTCCCCAGAATTACATTTAAAGATGAAATGCTTTGAGTCACAGGAAATGGTAACCTAGCTCCACATTTCTAAACATAGACAATCACAGTCCTTTTTTTTTTTTGCTTTATTTTTCCTTTGAAATGTGTGCCAGTAATCTCTGAATGTGTGTATGTGTGTGTGTGTGTGCACATGCATTCATATATCCATAATTATTTGGTTTCCAGATACTGTCTATCATCCCATAAACTGTTAATCATCAAGAAGGATGTTTAATAGGGAGGGCAGAAGAAGCTTGAAATTGGCACTAGAGAACAAATAGAGATGTAAGCAGCTATTTTAAACAGCAGAACTGAAGGGTAGCCTACCTCATTTCTTTTATTGGTTTTAGGGAAAAATTGAGGCTTGAAAAGATAGGGAGCTGTCCAAACGCACACAGCCAATGGCAGCACACTGGCTCTGTCACCCAGAGCGCCTTGACTATAACCCTACGTGGCAAGGCCTTGACTTACGTCAAAAATCCCTTTGGGTGTAAAATTCCCATTTTCCTCACCAGTATCCTTAAGTATTTCCTCTGAGTACCCTTTGCATCAAACAAGGGTAACCATCCAAATGCAGGAGGCCAGTAAAGGCCTCAATGAATAGGTGAAAACTCCCTGCTTGCTTTGCCTATGAGGACAAAAGGTGACCCAAAGGTGCTGCTAAAACTGGTGAGCTCCTGATGGTATAGAAGGGGTCAGGAGTGATTTCTTTTAGCTCGGCTGAAACAAGAAATTTGGTATTTGGCAAGTAGTGTAGTTAGTTTCCCAAAGTTTAGCTAGGAGTTTTAAAGAATGATTCACAACTTTGTAGAAAATCAAGTTGTTGGCTCTGTTGTGCATGCTATGTCAAGTTTAGTGGGCTCTGTATTAGTTGAGTGAATCCTTCAGGCTTGTCACCTCGGGTGAGGGCAGTGGCAGCATTAAGAGACATGGGGCAAGCAGAGATCAATCAACTGCCTTAAGTGGGACTAGTAGTCATTGCCAAAAGGGTTTTTGAGGATGATAAATAGTGGTGTCCCCAAATTATATGTCACACAAATTGCAAAAAGATTGTAGCCACAAAGTTTCAACTAATCTTAAGTGTTATAGGAGGCTTGTTCATCCGGGAAACAGAGCAAACTATTTAGGATCATTGGCTCTGCTTATCAATGTGTGTATATTCTCCAAATCTCAAATTTAGCCACCACCAACTGAGGAAAAGTGGACCAGTTGGTAATGTAGGGCAAGTCAGTTTATTGATATTTACCCTGTAACAGTAAAACAGAGGGCAAAAACTGCTTCTAGTATACACTTTCCCCAATTCATGACCTGAACAAAATTTCCTATTAAGAGTAAACAATGACCAAAATGGTGGAAACACAAGACCTCAGTCTTTTGAAAACATAAGACCTTGAGCTTTTTCTTAGGGCTTACAGGTTCTTACTTTATAAACAATACTAAAAAAAAAGAAAATTGATTGCTAAATTCATACCTAATTAGAAAGTTAAATCACAGAAGGAGACTAAACTTGTTAAAGTGGAAAGCACATTTCTAACATCAAAAGGTAAATCTGGCATTGAGGGGAAAGTCAGAATAAACCCCCAAACCAATTTTAAAATGCAGACAGAATCTCCAAAATATCTATCTGCTCTCATGCTTCTGTTCTTTATTAATTCTCAGCACTCCATGTAGGAGTTACAGGCTTTACTTTTTCAGACAGGAAAATATCATGGCCATGTGTAATGGGCAGACTCGGAGCTTTCTCCCAATGATCTTTACCTCTAGGTGTTTGTTCTGTATTGTAATCCTGAACTTAATGATCTGTTCCTAATGAACATAATACAGTTAGATGTTACTGTCAAAATTACATTACAGAAAATTCATGCCTTTCATTTTAAGCACCCTTTCACATACATTATTGTTCTGGGGAAAACAAGGAGGATATTCTGAACAACTTGATAAAGAATTCTACATAGCGAGGGCTCAAAATGGCCTCTATACCACAGTCAGGGAAAACTGAATCTTGTTGACCATGGAAGTAAACCCTTCTGCAGTTGATCCTTCAGATGACATCCCAACCTTAACTGATACTTCGGTTTCCGACTTGTGAAACTGAAAGATAGCACAGCTAGGCTATATCCAGTTTCCTGGAACACATAATCTCTGACAAAATGACATTCACTGTTTTAAGACACTGTGTTGTAGAGATAACTTGTTATCTAATAATACGTAATTGTACGCTGTGTCTCAAGACCCAGAGTAAAAGACAGTATCATGGAAGAACTCTTTCACTCACTCATGCACAGAACCTATGTATACACCTTGTTCTTCGTCATCAATGCCACTTACCTTCCAATGCCTATTAGCAAAGTCTGCCTCAAAGGCAAGACTCTAAGCTTACCCAATCACACAGTGCTTGTTTGGTGCCAGTGCCTATGTTAAACCTCCCCACTTTGGGTCTAGACAAGACTATGGCAACAATGGAGTTTGTTACCAGAGTCTTCCTTATTTTCAAACTCTTCAAATGTGAGTTTTAGAGTACTTTTCATGTCTCATTTGCTCAGCTACCATATACTGAGTTATTGGCCCCAATGAGTCCATAGTGTAGAAAGCACAGCAGAAAGATACGTGGCAAATAACGACTATGAGATAAACTAGGAAAAATAAATATAAACTAGAAAGATATGAGAGTACAGAGAGGAATGTGGTGATAGAGGGGTACAGTCAGGTGCTGTGGAAGTCAGGGAAATCCCAATGAACATGGCGCCATCTAAGCTGGGCCCGGAAGAAGGCTTCTGATAGGTAAGAAAATTAAGCAATGGCATCTAAAACAGGAAAGAGATTTAACAAGGGCTTACTTCAGAGGCTCAGGTCTTCTGTGATAGTACAGATTCTAATGTGGCCAAAACATGTGGTCTCCAAAGAGGTGAAAAAGAACACAGCCAGAGACAGCCTTGTTTTCTACACTGTGAAACTATGCTCAGCACTGTATGAGCATGAGGACTGCAGGAGGGTGGCATACCACTTGGGAGGCTGGCTTAATAGGACCAGGATAAGTGTACATGTTTGTGTGTTTGTTTAGTTTTTGCAAGTCCTGGGGCTTGAACTCAGGGCCTGAGCACTGTCCCTGGCTTCCTTCTGCTCAAGGCTAGCACTCTACCTCTTGAGCCACAGCGCCACTTCCCGATTTTTCTATTTATGTGGTGCTGAGGAATCGAACCCAGGGCTTCATGCATGTTAGTCAAGCACTGTACCACCAAGCCACATTCTCAGTGCCTTGGTATGCTTTAGGTGGGAGATGATGAAAGCTAGCTGAAGATCCTGTTGACATGGTGGACAGGAAGGAAAGCAACCAGAATCAAATTAAAGAAACATTCATAGAACAAGAGGTATTGACTGTAGAGTTAGTTTCTACAAATAATTATCAGGAAAAAAGAGCCATTTCATTGTGGTGTGGGTTTTAAATTGCTTTATTATTCTTTATTTGAAGCAAAAGACTGAAGATTTGATCACAATTCTGAAGGTCCTCTTCCAGCAGAAACAAACTTACCTTTTCTGGCTGTATGCTCAAGTTAGCAATGGTTAAAACCTTTCCCCCGCCCCCTTCCAAACAACATCCCACCTTGTTTTAGAGAAACAGAATACAATACACGAGTATATGGGAAGCCCCTTATCTTAGCCCCTGGTTTGAAAGTACTGTAATGAAAGTTCAGTACTCACCATGTCCAGGATGGAAAGGGGGCCAAGGCTGTTGACAGAGACCTCAACAGTGACCACAGTGGGCTTCTCTGCAAGGAAAGCAGAAGTAGGAGAGAGTCAGCATCAAACATGCACTTGAGGAGTGGAAGACACATGTCCACTCCTCGTTCCTTATGTCTTCTTTCCTGGTAAGAGGCATCTCAGGCACTGTTATGAATCGGAGATATACTTTACCAATAAATCATTTATTCTAGGTATCTCATTGGATAGTGACTAAAACTGAGGGTGAGAGAAAGAAAAGGTGTAAACCTAGGTCTGTGGCATTTGTCAGATCACAGTCCCCATTTCTTCCCTCCCTCCTCTATATACTAAGCCCACATGCCCACAACCCTTCACCACTTCCAGGAGGGGAAGAATTTTGTTCTAGTACTTACCACCAATGCCAGGACGCAGCTTGTGGTCATAGTGACCCAGGATGGTGTTCAGGATTCGAGAAGCTTCTGGCAGTTTGCTACCTGTGCGTGCAGTCTCGGTAACATTCAGCATTGTTTCTTCAGACAGGAGCTTCCTTCCCAGATGATTGACCTGGGGCTGGGGCTGGGGCTGGGGTTGGGGTTGGGGCTGGGGCAGGGGCTGGGGTTGAGGGTGAGGGTGACGCAGAAGTTGAGGGCGGGGCTGGGGCTGGGGCTGAGGGTGAGGCTGAGGAGGCTGAGGCTGGGGCTTAGGCTGAGGCTGGGGCTTAGGCTGGGGCTGGGGCCTAGGCTGGGGCTTAGGCTGGGGGCCATAGACGAAATCATCACGAGCACTGGTCTTGTTATTCAGTGTAGTCAGATGTCCTCCGAGCCTAGAATATAAACAAGAAATGAAGCCCTGCCCTCCACTGTGTACGGCTGCAGCTGCTGCCTGTCAGGATAAAGAAAACCAAAATATTTGCAATGAGAAGCTTAATTAGTGACTAGTTATAGTAAATTCGGAAGCACTAACAGATTATACTTGTTAATTTCTTTTAAATCTTGCCACTCTCTTGAGACATTCTAGCCTATCCTCCTTTTATAATTGTTTGTTTCATAAAAAGTCAAGAAAAATAAGAGCCAGATTCACAAATGATATTCTATATAAAATGAATATATGAGCTCTGGCCAATCAGGGACTGTTACTAGTTGGGTCTCTTGTTCACCTGGGCAGGAATTGGTCAGGCCAAGGACCATGGCAGCTGAGGAATGTTCCAGAAAGTCAGAGCAGCCTCTCCCCAAAAGGACTAGAAAATCATGGAAATATTGTACACTTTTGCAGGTTTTTTAATGCTCATTATATTGAGGACAGGAGGTAGAGGAAGGCAAGCTAAAGAGCAGCTTTTTGTGGCTGTGTCAGTACTGAGGGAAAGCAGGACTCCTTTGCCCCGTGACTGATTGTCATTCACAAAATGGTGGGCCAGCAGTAATCCACCCTGAGCACAAGCAATAAGAAAAACAATATATGTGTGTGTGTGTGTGTGTGTGTGTGTGTGTATGTTTTAAATTTAAAAATTCATTTGGTAATGTATGCAATTTCCCCCAAAGGGTCAGAGGGTCAAGGTAGTACTACCTTTGCTGGACAGTAATGATGAAAGGAGCCCAGGGACCTTTCTGAGGTTTGGGGCATATTCCAATCCTTGACTTTCTTAAGATTACTGTGCTCATTTTCTGACAGCTCACCAGCTGTATACATAACACGTGAGCACTTTTCCAGGGGTTTCAATTAATAGAATTGTCCTAATAAAGACACTCCAGCTGTTAATCTATGCATCTTACTGTGGTTCTTGATTTTTTTAAATAAAATGACAAGAAAGCCCCCCGAAACTTAAACACTGACAACATAGTTGAAGCATAAATAGATTATTCTTAAATTTTGAGGCAATAATGTGATAAAATGTTTTACACTTGTGAAATCATTTAAAAATTAAAATATTTACACACATGATGATATGACATCTGAGATTTGTTCCAAAATAAACAAAGCTAGACATGGGTGGTAGGCAGGGGACACAAAATAAGTGACAGTAGCTCATAGATACAGTGGCTGGTAGTGGGTATGCGAGATTCAGCGTAATTGTCCCTTTACTCTTATGTATCTTTGCCGACATGTATAATTAAAAGCCTTTTAAAAAACCATCAGCCTAAATTAGTGTGTGATGTTGGAAGGCAGGAAAGTGGTCTTCTTTGGGGAGGAGTCTGTAGAGGAAGGAGACATTTTGTGAGGTTTGGGTGGGGGTGGCTGCTAATGTTTAATTCCATATGTGGGTGTCAGTTACATGAGCATGTTTACATTGTGAAAATCCACTGAGGTATTCAGTCACAATCTCCAGGTTTTAAAATTTGTATGTTTTCCTTTGATTTTTTTAGGCCATTAGGCCACACTGGCTTTGTAAAGTAAGAGGTAAACTGAGTAAAAAAGCAGGGTGTTGCCCCTTTATTTCAGACCCAGGAGACTGTCTATATGGACAGCAGCATGAGGTTTGGGTTTCTGTGTGTGTTTTTTTTGCAGTATTTGAAGGTCTTAGAATTGGTTAACTGGCATCCAGATGTGTTAACTAGGTGCCATTTTTCATTTGTGAAGTGGCTAATTGTCATAACAGATGAAGGAAGACTGGACTTGGGAAAAGATTTTTCACTTTTAAATGCCATATCTAGAAAAGGTGTTCTTCCCTGAGGCTTTGCAAATCTTTTGGGTGGGAAGATCTCATCCCTTAGTCCTCTCAAGAGGTGAAGGCCAGCATTGTGGAGAGGAGGAGAGAAAATGGTGGCCCATAAGAGGTGTCATGTCACTGGACGAAATCTGCTAAGAAAATCATACCAGAGGACCTTGAGGTTGTTTTGACCCCACACTATGATTTTACCAGCTAAAATAAACAAATCAGCTCATCCTGGGATCTTTGAAGTTAAGCATCTCCTATAAATATATACGTTTCTCTAGCTTGCCATCAATCTCATTTTCAGGGCTAGAAAGAATAACAATTCAAAACCAGTCCTACACTGGACCGGTTTGAGGCTGATCCTGGACCAAAACGAGGCTTGCTGGCTGAATATGGCCCAGCATATTTCCCAGTCACCTCCTCTCTTGACATCACAGGTTGCCATGCTGACAGGGTTTGAACGTCAGTTGCTGCAGCCCTCCCCTCCTCCCCCCCCCCCCCACCTTGGCTAGAAGGGTTGTTTTTCTTTCATCCCCTCCCCCTCCTATTCCCTTCAGCCATCTTTGGCCCTAGACAGTCACCATGTTTAGATTTATTCAAGTAGCACAAATCCCACCTAGACCGACATGATGACTGGTAATTGTTAATATACATTGAGAAACAAGTTGCAAGCCCTTGCTCTGGCCATCTCCACCTTAGGGCAGCAGATATTCATCAGGGAGTCATGCCATCCTTCCTCAAAGCAGCTAACTCAGTCAGGTGTGAGGGGGAGAAGTCATCCTGTTCCTTCCCAAAACAGATAAACAAGGTACAAATCCAGTGTCTCGGAAAGTTCTAGAAAGCTCCACACATCAGAAATCTTAGGAAGTTGCAACAGTTTGCACTAGCAAGAAGCCGTCTCATAGAAAAAAAAAAAAAAAGAAGCAGGAGCAGCAAGTAATCATCTTCCCTCTTAAAAAGCCACAAATTCAGGGGATAATCTTTCTAGCAAAGTCCTAGAGTGAGAAAGGCGCGCGTGAATGAAGGTGGCTACTCCAGGGAAAGCTAAAGCAAGGAAGGGGAGTGAGATCCAAGACTTAAAGCACACATTAACATTCCTAGCTCCATCCCAAGAGTCAGTGGGGGTGCGGGGGAGGGTTGCTGATGCTGCCTGCAGCCACTCAAAGTGGAGGAGAGGTGCTGTACCAGCCCTTAGGCCAAAGCAAGGGTGCGACGGGCACCTAAAGGAGCGACGGGATGGGAAGCAAGTAAAGTCAGAGTTGCCTGGCATCCTGCCCTGTTTCCTCAGTAGGCGCTCCGAAAGAAAAGCAAAGACAGAACAAACAACCCCCCCCCCCGAAACCAAAAACTGTGAGCTCCAGAGAACACACTAGGCTACTCTGATACAATGTCGACGCACTTCGCCCCCCCCCCCAGCCAGTGGTCCCCCCACCCCAGGTGTGCAAGGCTCCGCTAGCGTACACTATGGCTCTTTTCCGCGCTGAGTCCTTGGGGTACCCCTGTGGTTTGGAGGGACCTTTCAGGGAGCCCACGATGCTTGGGACGACAGGACAGGCATCCCTGCGCCTTTCGTCCCGGGTACCCCGGGGCGGCCTGGGACGGCCAAACCCCATAGATCCGATGGCAGCCGCTGAGCGTCGAGCGGACGCGGGACTGGGGGGCCTGCTGCACAGTGCGCGGAAGAGCGAGGGAGAGGGTCGGGAAGCCAGTGGGGTTCCCAGGGCAGGGGAGGTGGGCACTGAGGGCGCGGGGACCCGGGCTGGAGACTCACCTGGCCTGCAGAATCATGAATATATTCAGGAGGGCCAGGAGAACTTTGGGCAACATCGCCGCGAAGCCCGGCGCGACCACCTGTGTGGAGGTCGCGGCGCAGGTCTGGCGGCACCGCGCCGGAGGTGCTGGGTTTTGTTGCGCTCCAACTTTCACTCCTCCCCCTGGCTCCGCCCCACCGCTCCGTCCCCACCCTAGGCCCCGCCCCCCGAGCCCCGATGGAAATCTCCGACGACGTGATCACTGCGGCAGTGGGGCGGGCTGGGGGACGGCGAGGGGAGGATGGAGGAAGGGGAGGGAGCCTGGTCGCCAAGGCCCCCGCCGCCACCACTGCGGCGCTGCCAGACAGCCAGGGGCGGATGCGGGGGCGCGGGGGGGAGCAATGGGAGGAGGGAGGAGGAGGCGAGCCTGCGGCGCTGGGGCCCAAGCTGGGGGAAAGGCAGCCAGCCGCTGAGGCTCCCAGGATGGCCGCAGGCGGGTCCAAGCAAGGCCAAGGCAGGAGATGGACTGAGCTTTAGCACGGCTGCCACCCGTTCCTGCCCGCAGGCACGCAACAGGCTCGCCCTGTACTCCGCACCCTTTCCCACCACCTGTTGCACCCTACTGCGTCTCCCCAGAGTCCTTCCCGGGCGTCACAAATCCGCCCTCCCGCATGTCACTCCGCACTCCCTCCAGCCATTCTCAGCACAGCTGTGTCATCGGAAACGGAGCACCTCAGCTCCTGGCTGCGCACAGGGCAGACACTGACACTCCACACAGCAATCTCCAGGTGTTTGCAGGCAAAGGATACAGGCCCCAACGGAAGACTAAGCTAACGCACTCCCCACAGTACTTTCTCAGAATCCCACAGACACTTCCTCAATAGACTTCCTAGTTCCAGGCTTGCAACTGCATATCAGAGCGGATCTTGGAAACCATCTCCCCCAAGATAAAAGTGCCAAATCTTTCTGAACACTTGGCTTCATATACTATGTCCTTCAAAGGGGAGGGGGTGGGGGGGTTGGCAGAGCTCTTATTGGGAAACTGAGGGGAGAACATTTTTTAACTCAAGGCTAGCATTATACACAGCTCCACTTTCCACTTTTTTGTGGTTGAACAGTGGCTCTGATTCTCTGATTTATCTGCCCGGGCTGCCTTCAAACCGCAATCCTCACACCTCAGCCTCCTGATAGGCTTGTGCCACTAGTACCTAGCTTCACCCTTTTTGAATACACCACACTGATTCACCTTGGAGCAAAAGGCACTCCAGAGATTGGATGCCTACAGCCTCCTTACCTGTTGCTCTGCAAAAAGCTCAGCTTTCAATACTGGGAGAGGTTTTGCTGCATCACACTAATCTAATGCACCCTCTCCATGCCACCCGCTCCCACTGAATCACTCTGCTTTGTCATCTCCACAACAGTGCTCCTAACCCATGATTTTCATGAGCATTTCTCTATGCGCTTGTTTACAGTGGGTCTCCCTAACTGACGTCAGCCAGTGAGTGAGAAACACACGCACATACAGAAAATGTGTCCATCTGCTTCTTCCAGTGTACTCCTGAAGACTCAGAAGACTTCCTAGCTTATCGTACGCATTCAATAAATATGTGTCACTGGCTTCCATGAACTTACGCATGTTGCACTGCTTTTCATACCATCAGGACCTAGACTACCTCCACAATGTCATGCATCATTTCTTAGTGATAACATGGCCCTTCTTGTCTTCTCTATGTGCTTCCTGGGCCTTTGACAGAGGACCGGCTTGCTGGGCATGTAACCTGTGCAGTTTCACAGGGCTTCCTCTAACACACAAGGGTGCCACACTTTGTTCAAGGCCTGGCTATTGCCCTCTTATGTTTCTTAATAATTTTGCAACAAGCAGTCTTGTAGGCTTTTTTCTCCCTGAACATGGCAAATAATGTATCTAGATTTGTCCCAGGGAGACATGGTACAGAGCAGGAAATAGGCAATCACAGAGCCCTCTGGAGCCCCTGGGAAAGAGAAAGCTGCCTACCAATGCCATTGCCTTTCACTGGCACCAGACATTTACTGTGGCTTCCTCTTTGGACACTGGAGTTCCAAAACAAAAAGCCTTGTCTGCTATGCCTGTGTCCCCCTGGATCAAGCACAGGGCCCGGGCCCACTGAACACTGGGCCCTGCATGTGCTGACCCAGCCACTAAATCCCATACAGCCGATGAAGCCAACGGTTTTAGCTCCTTCATCAGAGGACCCCAGCCACATTCCGCTTCCAGGTTGTGATTAATCACATTTTGCCATCTTCTTTATGAGCCACATGCACAGAATGCCTCCAAGGCCTTGGGGGAAAACTAGTGCATGTTATTGTTGCATTCTAGCTCTTAAAGACACAGCAAGACCTTAGGAATGATCTTGGCCTTCACATATTTTTTTTAAGGCAAGAGTGGGAACTTATCTTGCCAATAGCTAACATAAGGTTAAAAGACATGAGGACCCTGCTTGCCAGCAAACCATTCATTTCACAGGGACCTAAGCCTGTTGCAGCAAAAGGAAGAGCTTACAGGCATGTGGGCCAAAAAGACAGTTATCCCCAGAGGACTGAGAACAAAATGTATGGTGCTTGACAGAGAACCAGGAGGAGTTAGGTAGATGCATTTATGTCAAGTGAATGGGAGTGCAACAGGAGGGTGGACAGGCTAAGGTTGAACCCTGAACACCAAGTCAAGAAACAGCACTGTTATCCTGTGGATAATGGGGAAAATTCAGAAAAGAACTGAACAAGAATGTTGCATGCCAGATCTGCACTTGAACAAGATCCTCCTGGTGGGACAGGCAAGACACTGTAAAGGAAGGAAATACCATAAGAGCTACATGAGAGCAACACCAGGGACATCTAATTGACAGCACTGGTAGGTCATTAAATACCATGTTGGAGGAGGCAAAGGAGTGAGGGTTGCTGGAGAAGACTTGCAGGCTCTTCCCAGATGACCAGGGTGGCAGAATGCAAATAATAAAGGCAGGAGGTAGAAAAGGAGCTCTTAGTTATTGCCACAAGCACATTTGTCTGCATTTTGCATTATATGTTCTAATATCCCATTAGGAATAAATATTCATATTTGTTCTCTAGTTGTGTGCATGCACGTGTATAGGATGTACTTCCCTTCCCTGACTATGGGTATTTTAACTTATTATTGAAGCTAGACATAAACAAAAATATTAACAGTAGCTCTGTTTTTAACTTACCAATGATTAGAATCACAACAAGTAATGTCCTTTTAAGTTGAAAATTATCAAATTTAATAGCTAACATCAAATCACCATATGTCCCACTTCATATGTGATTTAAGAGTAAAATCAGAGCTGCTAGTGATAAAGTTTATGTGTACTTTCCCTAGTTTGGCCCCAATTATAGCACACACGCACAACGTGCATTTCCTATTACATCAAGGGGAATGTACTTGCCAGGCAATTTGTTCAAGAGCCTTAGATTGTTAATTAAGTCACAGCGGCCAGAGACACCAAAGGTAGCAAGCTGGAGAAGGAGCTACCTTCAGGGCTCAGTTGCTGGGGTGGAGGAAGGAACAAGCTGAAGATAGCCAGGCTTCAGAGTACAGAGAATTGACAGCGGAGGCCTCTGTGCACTGGCTGCTGTAGATGGAGAATGAGTAAAATTCTAGATCCTCATTACATGCTGAATGTCCAGGAGTAAGTTGCTTAGAAATCCTTTTATCCATGTTATGCAGACATAAAAATGCAAATTACAGTGCTTCCCATCTTACCTAGTACTCGATAGCATTGGTCATCTAGTACGTTGTGCAATAGTCTGGCACATGGTCAGTACTAAAAGATACTTATTTATCATTTTCACCATAGCTATGATTACGTAATAGCTGAGGAGTGGCAATAGGCGACCATGCAGGAAATGTCTGACCAAGGAGAAAGAACCTACATCTACATGTATACTGCAGAGGAAGTGCTCAGGTCCTAACAAGGTGAAAACAGTATGCATAAAACAAACAGTACTCAACTTGGAGGTGTCTAGACTACTGAACAAGCACCACAGGTGTGGTGGTGCCTAATCTATAACTGGAAAGTAAGGCATGACTACAATGGAGGCTGAGAGTCACCAGCACATGGTGGTACAGGATATATCTAGTAGAACGGTGTTTTCAATCATATGCCAGGAAGCCACATGCTAATGTTGCCCATTGGCTTAAGCAACAGGGATGTCACAGCAACTATGCCCTGGCCTATGGCAGCAGATTATAAGGCAGAAGCCAGTTCACAAAGGGTTGAGAAATGCCTCAAAAAGCGATGCCTAAAAATTGACCATTGTGGAACTACATTTAGGCCTCAAGCACAAGTGGAAAAAGATCCAGCCTAAATGTAGTTCCTCACCTTAGTTCTAGGTAACTCTTAACATATTGCTTCATTTATACATTTACAATTTTACATGTTATACTTCCCTCAAAGATGATTCTTTCTAATTAAAAGTGTTAAAATAAAAAAAAAAGAATTGACCATTGTGGCTAGCAAAACGTGTGGCTGCTGTCTGGGACAAGCAAAGTTCCTATAGGATGTGTGTGTGTGTGTGTGTGTGTGTGTGTATCTTCATGCAAGTTTAGGTGTGTGCATAGGTTGGGAAGGGTGGGGAGAACAGATGTATGACTGATTCATGTGGTTTCAGAGCACAGGGGTGGGGTATTGTAGCAGATAATGGCAAAATGAAGCAGTTCTTAATGGAAAGAGAGTGTGGTCTATCCTGATGGCAATGTCTCAGTACCAAGCAAAGGTTTTTTTGCTATTGGAGAGGGAAGGACCCCTGTGATAGCATGAGAAAAGAAGAGAAGATGGAGGGTTAAGAGTTGCCAAGCAGCAATGGTACCTCTAGATGTGAAAGGTCATGAAAGGTGGAAGAATAAACCCTTCCATGAAGCCCTGAACAGGAGACTGATTGCAATGTATCGGTGTAATGTGTGACTGCACAGCTGGGAGATTCGCAGGGGCTGCCATGTTCTGTAGGAAATGGAAGTCTATAGCTACAGTTGTATGGACAAAGAGCTGGGCGCAGTATTTGAAACAGGTGGCAGGTGTGAGCTGAGTATAGACGTACTTGCATGCTAGATTAAGGTGCAGGCAGGCCATTGGCAGCTTCAGAAGATGGGAGGCTTGCAAGAGTATAGTATGGAGCAAAGTGATGCACTGAAACGTTGGCTCCAGTTGTGGTTTAAGGGAGATGGCTAACAGTACTTCTGTCACCTCCCTCTATTTCAGAGGAATTTCAAAAGAATATGCAAAATCTGAGAAATACAAAGTACAACCACTTCCCACACATCCTTAATAAAGGCAAACAGAGTTCAGAGCTGAAGTCAAATGCTCTTTCGAAAATGCCACCTCATTCTTCACCCCTGCCCCAGACTAAACTCCTCCATCCTTCCTGAGGACAGGCAGATGTAAAGGGCATATGACTCCTATATGTGTCTGAAGTCCCTGAAGCAATCCTTCTCTGAGGAGAGCTATGCCTTTGTTTCCTCTGCCTGGCTTAACAACCAAGTTGGCATCTGCTTTTCTTCACAGAGAATAGAGGGAGGGAGCACAAACCACCACCCCCCTTTCTCAGACAAAGTGGAGACACTGAATCATTTCATTTCAAATCTTCACTATTCTATTGCTTTTAACTCTTTGTTCTTAAAAAATTCCCATAAACTAATCATCCAAAGCAATTTCATTGTGATATTTTGATCCACACTTAGACTGTGACTTGGTCAAATTCCTCTATTGCTCTCTATTCTAAACATTCCCTCACCCTGTGTAACTGTTTTTAGTGCTAACCCCTTAAAGGATCATCTGTCATAAAAGCCACACATGGAGCTCACATATTTGTATCTGAGGTTCGAAGAATGGGTGCATAATTCCCATTACCAAATGGCAACCCACACATTCAGCATCTTCTCTTTCTCACAGGGGCTCCTCTGAGGTCTAGGACTACACTCAGAAGCCTGCCCAAGTCCCATCCTCCAGGAGCTTTGACTTTTCATGCAACTCATAGGTAGGAGGTCTGTCAAATCATGTCCAGTTCCTCATGTCATGGCAAAGTTTGAATTGGTAATGTAGCCAAGAATGACTACTGGAGAATGTCTAGGAGAGCTGTTCTCCTGGCCAGTGCAAAGAGGATATCATAACTGCTTTGGGGATTTCTCTGCAGCTAGGAATCTCAGTGCAATCAGTTCCCAAACCACTCTTGCTATCTCTAATTCCAATGTGGAATAAAGAGAGCAGGAGGAAGGTAAAATGACAAGGCTATTAATATACAAGGAGCTGCGAAGCCATTATCATTTATTTCAAGTGGTGGTAAAAGCAGATGACTCATCTTTCAGAGATGCAGGACTTTGTACCAAACATTCTCGATGGTTTACTGGCTTGCCTATTTTCCAGAGCCTGGAATTCAGGAAACAGGGCTTCTGAGCTTGATTAACTCTGATAAAGACTTTTCTAGAAGGTCTCAAGGGAACAGAGAGATGTATCAACAAGGATTGGGAGCAGGGTGGTTTCCCCATGGAGATAGAACTATCATGCTAAACCAAATGCTCTGCCTTTTCCTTGCCCTCCATCACTAGCCACAGTTCCTTGCTTTAAAGTGTAACAATGAATGGTGGGAGTCTGAGGCTGCCCTTGTCAGGAGGAGCACATTTTCCCTGGTGTCTTGATCAAAGCATGTCTTCTCACAAAGCAATGGGAAATCAATTACTGAGTTCATAATACCGGCTGGGCCCTGCTGTTGATCAGTCATATGCCTGGCTGATGATCAGTTTCAATCATTGGGAGAGTTGAGCTTGGTCACATGCTCTGGGTAGAAGCTCTGCCACTGAATGTAGAGTGTGTAGCATCCTGTCCTCCAAGAGATTTGCTCAACAGTTTGGAACTGGGTGGTTCCAGTGTAAGGCACAGCCATACTCTTTTTAATGCATCATCAGTAATATCATTGATTGGCCATGGCTCTGAGGATGGAAAGGGCATAATGGTAGAGTAGATAAATTTGGGATCTATTTGCATGGACAGCTTTGACATCTAAGGGGAATCAGAATTTGGAAGACAGTCCTAGCCTATTCCCACATAGGAGGCACTATTACAAATGGGACATTCAATTTAGTTTAAAGCAGGAATGGACAGCCCACTAGCTTTACAGGACAACCTAAGTCACATTTAGACTAGCTCCACAGCAAAAAAAAAAGTTCTTTGACATGATGAATGAGGAATTTTCTGACAGAAAACTGGAGAAGCCTATAGAAATTTCCTCTTGCTTTGCAACTCAAAATTGACCAGGACAAAATATTTAACATTGAAATTTTCATGACTCAACTACTCTCATTCTCTGTGTACATAGGCAGGCCTGATTAGATTTCTGTATGTATAGCTATCCACTCCATCACATTGGTATGTGTTTTCATAAGGCCAACAAACAGGTGGCACAAAGTAATAGTCCTGATAGTATATGGACCAGAGATTAGCCAAGTGCATAGAGTCATTATACTCATTTGGCTATCTCAAACTCAACACTAAGACTTCTACCATTTCTTCAGAGACAAGTACGTTGGAATTTACTCCTTGCCAGATTACACTAGTCTACAAACAGTCCTAACTATCCTGTGGAATTCTGGCTTCCAGGCCCACAGAAGCTAATAGCAAAATTATAAGGACACACAGAGTATTATTCATATTGATTTAATTACAAGGGAAGAGCATATTATTCATAGAATAATCCAGACTCCAAATAGTTGTAGGTATTGGGACAATCAATGTAATTAGTCATAGAGTTTTGAGGGTATTCTTAGAAAGAAAATTACTTTCCTTTCTTGAGCTCCAGTTCTATTTCTATTTGTCTGATACAAGAAAGATGATATTCTCTTGCACACTTAGGCTGTGTTATTGTTCAAGTCAACTATTGTGTTGGATCATTTGTGGCGCTTTTAGTGCAAATAATGAAAACTCTCACCTAGACTGACTCAGACAACAAAAGCATTTATAACCAGTAAGTTGAGATGTACGTGGGCTGCTGAGTTGCTTCATTCAGCAGCTGAGCTATGTCATGGAGAGCCATGTCTTCGACACCACATTGTCATTGCTTCTTTTCTTTAGTGATAGAATTTGAAGAACAAGGACTGAACCTAAAGTCATCTGACAATTAACTCACATATCTGTCTACTGCCTGTGCCTCCATGAGATTATGGCTATTCAAAATACATCAATTGCCTTCTGTTAAGAGTCTGTATCAGATAAAAAAAAAATCGCTGAAATAAATCTGAAGAAAGCTATCTCAAGGAAGCTCTAGTGTCAAGTAGCCTGTGAAGTCCCGAAACTTTAGTAATGATTTGAATCCAAGGAAAAAGTAACAAATAGATTGCAGGCATCATGGGATCTGGTCAACACACTTCTGCTCAGGCTTGGTAAGAATATTTTTATTTAGAGGGATTTGGAGGGAAGCAAAGCTGGACTGTTTCTCTAGTGTCCATGTTTCCAGGCTGGGTTTTCTCCTCTAGATTCACAGGGGTCCTTTAAGGATGTATGGAAAAGGGTCTGCCACTGGCAAGTATGGTTTAAGGAAATGATTATGGTCAGAGGTTGCTGAATGTCTTCAGAAAAACAGGTCTAAAAGCCCATTCACTATTAATCTCAATCTAGTAGCTGCTGATAGTTTGAATATGAATGGTGACCAGAGTTCAGCCAGTGAAGACCTTTGGATTTCAGCCAGGACCTCCAATGCTTCTGGTGCCCTTCAGTGAGATGGGCTCGGCAAAAGAGACAAGAAGCCATGCAACAGCAGATAGAGGGGTTTGGTGTTTTATTTTGGACTTTTTAAAATTCTGTTTTGTAATTTGGATTATGTTGACCCTGAATCCAAGTGGAAATTTCCAGGAGGCAGTTGAATAATATTGAGCTAGAGTTTAGGACAGAAGTCTAGGCTACAGGCTGACTCATTAATATTAGGCATGATTTTATACAGTACTTTGTGTTTTACAAAGCATCTTCATCTTTGGTATTTTAATTAAACTTCATGTCAATTCTATGAGATTCTACTTTTTATGCTTCCTAGTTGAGGCAACTGAGTCCTAGGTAGTGTAGAGTCAGGAAGTAACAAAGGTGAAGCTAGATTATAGTACCTCCAGTGTTGAATACTTCATATATTTCATGGTTCTTCAGACAGAAAACCAACACAACAGAGATCATAGTAGAAGCTGTGAGAACTGCTGAGATTTCCTACAGAGAGCCAGAGGAGAATTAAGCAAAGGGTAGAACCCTAGGGCTTTCATGCAAGTAGATGTGAGCTCTCTCAGGCTGGGCCTGCAGAACTATGAGCCAAGGATGAACCTTGTCTAGGATCTTAGTTCTGGGTATTCTGCAACATTGACATTTCCAAACACTTCTATAAGTATGACTACTGCAGCCTATTCCTCTCTGTGTCCTTAGTGATGTCACTTGATTCTACCTTTTAGTTTGGACTGTAACTATAAAAATTGTGCTTTAGGTGGGTGCCAGTGGCTCACACCTATAATCCTGGCTACTCAGCAGACTGACATCTGAGGATCACAGTTCAAAGCCATCCTGGGAAGAAAAGTCTGAAATATTCTTATCACCAATAAACTACTCAGAAAAAGCTGGAAGTGGCACTGTACCTCAAGTGCTCTACCACTAACCTTGAGCACAGAGAAGCTCAGGGACAGAGCCCAGGCCCTGAGTTCAAGCCCCAGGACTGGACAAAAAAAAATTGTGCTTTGTGGTTCTGACTCCTGGATACACTCTTAAATTCTTCCCAACTCACCCTGGGCCTCCCAGTTTTGGTCAAGGTGTAGGCTGTCTAGCTGGCTACATCTGGGAGCCAGTGACTGGGAAGTGTAACAGGAGAGAAATAAATTCGCCTCATTTTTTCATCTTGCCTACTAGATCATGGAGGAATGCTGTGATTTGCCCAAATGGCAAACAAATCCAGGGAAAGTTCAGAGGACATATTAGAAGTGAAGGCTTTGTAGATTACAGAACAATTTTCCAGATGGTTCTTAGAGGGGAGGCCATGAGAAAAGTCTTAAAGGCAAGCATTAACGGAAGTTCAGTTAGAGGAAGTATCAACTACCAAGGAAGAGGAAATTTTGGGCTCCTGCCCTCTAGGCAATTGGATCCCTGGTTCTAGGAGCCTAAGGGCAGGAGGAGGGGAGCAAACCTGGGTGGAGGATAGCCATACTTCCTACATCTCTTTTCCCAGCCCAGGAATGAAAGCGCTTCATGGGAGTATGAAGAGGTGGGTCATCGCTATTTAGCATCAAAGACTTTGAAACAAATTATTTGTACCATATTAGGAAGGAAAAATTTCTTCTAGAGTGCATTTTTCCAACTTAGCACAATCCAATACTGCAGACATGTGTAACATCTTCCTGATGACTCTCGGTTCTTCTGTCCTTGGTCGTGACAGTAGTTTTCTCAGATACTACTTAGAGACAGTCACTTTACTCTTATGGAAAATGGACTCTGATGATTGCACCTTATGAATCTATGTATCCCTTTTTTGCCATTAATCTGTCAACTGCTTCTTTTCATGATTGTCAGTAAGCCTATTTCTTTCATGCACCTACTTTGTGCTTCTGTTTTTGAGACAAGGTCTCGCTGTATAGATCAAGCTACCCTCCAACAAGCCATTCTCTTGCCTCAGCCTTCAAAATGCTCTGTGAATCCACTTTCTCTTGCTATATTCCTCATTTGCTTTGAGATGGGAGTTTAAATGCATATATTTTCCAGAATTTTCTGTAACCTAAAGCTTGTGGACTCTGCTTCCTCTGAAAAATAAAGTGTATGTGATATTGAACTTGGCAGTCACAATTATGATTTCAATTATTCTAAAGGCCTCTTTTTTCTGTTTCTTTTCTCAGTAAGCATAACATATTCAGTCTTTTACCAAATATTTTTGAGCACTTATCAAATGCCAGAGAATCTTCTGAAGGCTGGAGGTACAGAAGGTCTTTGGTCTTTGAAACTTTCATTCTGCATGAGAAGACACCTTACATGCTGTACAAGAAGATAGAAATGCCATGAAGATAAATGAAGCTGAGGAGGGTCATGACATAGTGTTCAGGATGCAGGTCATTATTTTTAATAGTATGCTGTAATCGATAAGGAAACTGCTTGAGGGAATGAGCTATATGGACATCTGAGGTGGTGATCACTCAGGTACAAGGAGGAGAAACACAAAGGCCCTGAGGATGGAGATGGCATGCCTGATAGATCGGAGACAGGGCAATGCTGTTAAGAATGCTAAGCAGAGTGAACAAAGGACAGAGGAGAATGGTAGGAGATGAGGTCAGGGTGATGAGAGGGAACAGATCTTGTAATGTCTTCAGAACTACTGGATGGAAAGATGTTAGTTTACACTCTGATTGTAATAGGGACCATTAAAGAGATTTTGTGCAGAACAGTACTGTTAGGGCTGAATTATATGCCCCAAATTTATAGACTGAAGTCCTCATCCCCACTACCATAGACTGAGACTGGTTCTGGAGATAATGTCTCGAAGAGGTAATTACAGAAAAATGAGGTTATTATGGTCCAACACACACTTGGCAAGTGGTTCTGTCCATTTGAAGTAATCCAAACCAATATGATTGGTGTCCTTATAAAAAGAGCAGATGGTGACACAGATAGGCACAGAGGAAAGTCCCTGTAAAGACAGAATGAAAAAAAACAACCTTATACAAACCAAGTAGACAAGTTCTGGATATGCAGACACCTTAACCTTGACTCCAGCATCTGGAATCATGACAAAGTGTATTTATATCGCTTAAGTCACTTACTGTATGCCACTTTGTTATAGGATCTCTAGAAAATCAACACAACAAACATAATCTGACAACTTAACAGAAAACCGCCCCTCTTGGAAGTGGCACCATGGCTCAAAGTCATAGAGCGCTAGCCTTTAGCAAAAGAACACAGGGACAGCACCCAGACTCTTGAGTTCAAGCTCAAGAGGACCAACAAGATAAAAACAAAAGGAAAGTCACTCTGACATCTAGACAATAAGCTATTTAAACCTGGGGGCAGCCACTTGAATGTCACTTGTATATGAATATTGTGGAAAAAGAGTGAACACTGTAAGAAAACATGTGTGGGACGCAGATATGAAGGAACTGATGAGCATAAGCTTCAAGGAATAGAGAAAGGATATGCTAGCAAGTGTGAGTGACATGTACAATGAGATAAACCTGTTTTCAGTAAGAGTGCAGAAAAAGAAATGGGAAATTCCTTGGTCTGGCTGTACCTAGGAATCCCTGTTAACAACACACTCTCAACTGGGGAAAGAGAATCACAATTGACATATTTTTGAATTGTGAGGAATAATAGAAAACACAGACAAAGAGATGAACTGATCTCAGAACAATGTAGAAGATGGTTCTTGGAAAGGGTGAAGATAGAGCACAGGACACTGAAGAATATAGGTAGGTCAAGTGTGCACAACAGAGTACTATAACTCAGGCTTGCAACCTCCTAATAGATAACTTCTTTGAGTTTTACTTAACTTCTCTTTCCATTGGAGCCCCAAATTCACACCTTCCCTACTCAGAGATGTTGAGGGTGAGGGGAGGGAAGACGAAGGCTGAGGAAGGGCTTGTCTACCAGTTTTTCCTTACTGGCCACTAACATTTAATTAGCTGGACAACATCAACGTCATGATGAATATGGAACCAACAACCTACAAGGAACCCGAGTTAATGACTTCAGAGGAACAGGACTAATTGTCAAGAGAGTCTTTCAGACCAAGACTATTTAGTAAGAAAAAAAGTGCTTTGTTATTACAGCCATCCTACTGATGGTCTCTGCTAGAACAGCTTAGCTTTATGCTAACTAAAATGGAATTGCATCTTGACATAGGATACTATTGCAGAAAACACCCAGCAGGTAAATGGCAAGGACAAAGCCATTGGATAGTTTAGGCTTGAAAACTAGTAATTCTTTTCATGTTATGGGAAAGCATGCAGAAACTGTCACCAAAAATCACTTTATATGCAGTGTAGTATCCGCTTATCTGCTTGAGATTCTAGCTTTGAATATTCTCAAAAATCCAATAGACTGTTCAGTCAATCCAAAGATGAACCTGTGGTAAGGATTAAGCTAAAGAATACCTTAGCACCAAGCCCATTATTTTCCCAGGCACTCAAGTAGCTAGAATTACATGGTACAAAGAAACCATGAACCAAGCACAGAAATAAAGAATAAGGCATATCTGTAATGAGAATGTAAAACTGGAAGCAAATGTACTCAAGCCAACCAAATTTTGTTTCAAATTTCTCATGTAAATGTTCAATTAGGTAAAACATACAGAAAATAATATGAACTGCAAAGTACCTATTTTTAGCCCTACTTGAATAATTGTCAACTTACCCATCCCCCTCACTCTTCCCTGGGGTTGATAATAAATGTAGTTTTACAATCATTTTGTTGATGAGTCAGAGAGAGAGAGAGAGAGAGAGACAGACAGAGACAGAGACAGAGACAAAGAGAGATAGAGAGAAAGTGGCAGAGAGGGACAGAGGGAGAAAGGGACAGAAAGAATGAGAGAAAGAGAGAGAGAAATGAACATAACCTAAGGTTATAGCTCAATGAACATATTCTTTTAAATTGTTTTTATTAGAATTATTAATTATACAAAGTGAGTCCTTTCCCCATGATATTTCTACACATGCATGTAATGTAAGTTAATCATATTCACCCCATTACCTTTTCTTCTTCTCCTCCCCCAAGTTTCTCTTATTTAAATTTTCTTGCAAATGTATTTAAATGGATTTCATTATGACCTTTTCATATGAGCATGAGATGTATTTCAATTATATTCTCCTCTCGCCCTCTTTCTCCCTCTCACCTTCTACTGCCCCTGTAGTCTTTTTAGGTTGATGAACTTTCTATTTGTTTTTGAGTCCAGATCATTTCACTTAACATGATGATCTCCACTTCCATTCATTTTTCAAGCAAAGAACATAATTTCATTCTTTTTATGGCTAAATGATGCTTTATAGTGTCTACATTCTTGTAACCAGCTTCCATCTCTGGATACTGATTATGATCCATTCTCCAGAGCAACTCTTAAAGCTTCCTGCATGTACCAAGCAAAGAACCAGGTTATAGTGACTTCTAGCATCATTGAATAACTACATTTGTTTTGTATTTATATAATTTTAATTTAGAAAGTATGTGTCTAGCTTTTATTGTTAACTGTACAGTCTACTGAGGCTCTCCCATGTTCTGTTATCAGAACTTCCATTTTATTCACTTATAATATATAATGATAGATTAATTCTATTTTATTGGACATTTGGAAGGGTTAAGGGTTATTATCAATAAATATGCTCTCGAGATTCTTGAACACATTGATACCTGCATGTGCTTCTTTTGGTTATATCCCAAGAAGCAGAATGACTTGGGCAATGGGTACACATATATTTCAGCTTCAGCAGACACAGTCATTCTGAAAGGACTGCACTGACTCACTCTCATGCCAGTGATGAATGAGAGCTGCCTTTGCTCTACACTGTTGCTAATGCTTTGTGTGTACACACGGAGTGCAGGACACCCTGGTATGAAGCTATGGTTTTACTGTTCATTTTCCTGATACTGTTGACAATCACTTCATACATTTTGGAAGGAGCTATTCAGGTTTGTTAAGACTCATTTGCCCACGCTGGGATGTGGCTTAGTGGTAGAGTGCTTGTCTACCACGCAGGAAGCCGTAGGTTCAATTCCTCAGTACAACATAAACAGAAAAAGCTGGGAGTGGCGCTGTGGCTCAATGTGGTAGTGTGCTAGACTTGTGAAAAAAAAAAAAAAAGAAGCTCAGAGACAATGCCCAGACCCTGAGTTCAAGCCGCAGGACTGGCAAAGAAAAGAAACAGGATTTATTTACCCACTGGCCTTTAGGGTCTTCAACATTTTTTCTTAGTGATTTTTGAAAAGTTATTTATAAATTCTGTGTATAAGCAGCACATTGTTGAATATATTATAAATGCGTTTTCCCTTTTTATGCAATGTTTATAGTCTTTTAAACAATTGGTCTTTCCACAATGCTATGAAGATATGTCCCTATATTATATTCTGAAAATTTAGGATTTTTTTCTCTCACATTTGATGTATAACACCTTTAAATTGATTTACATCTCAAATTTAGATGTGTAACCCTCTAGAATTGATTTATAAATATAGCAGGATATAGACATCAATTCATTTCTTCTAAATGGATAACAAATTGATCCAACATGGCAACCACGCCATCATCATAAATCAAATGACAATATTTGTGTGGATTTGTTTTGGTTTTCTGTTGCATTGGTCTGAATTATTACAGCTTTATAGTAGGTCTCATATGTGGTATTTTTATTCCCACAACTTTATTTTCCAAGATTCCCATGACTTTCCTTGGGCTTTTGAATTTCTTTGTAGGGTGTGTGTGTGTGTGTGTGTGTGTGTGTGTGTGTGTGTGTGTGTTAGAATTATATTGTACTGTTCATTTACATACATATGTAAACATGCACCCACACTCAAAACCACTAAAAGTTTGGTTGTGAATTGTATTAAATGTATATGCCAATTTTGTAAGGACAGTTATTAAAATATTCTTTTCCAAATCATCAACATACTTAAATATTTTAGATAAGAGAACACATAGCCACTTATGTTGACTACATTTTCCCACAGGCTCTGAAGTTGGGAACATATAACTATATTCTCCCTTAATCACTTAGAAGCAGGTATAAAGTGAAGCTTAAGATGGTAGGTGTTCTGGTTTCCATTCTTGCTGACTGAATCCTTTTTGTGGTAGTCATTAAAGCTTGAATGATGTAGAAGGCAGTATGTCCTAAGGAATAGAACAATGGGATAGCAAGGACTTGTAAAGAAAGACACTGGGTCCCAGGATGATCTTAGGATACAAAGCTAGTTTAAATTAAGACTATTATATGAAAGAAAAGTCTATGCATATATACAAGCACGCACATACTTTTTCACATCAATGTATACATGTTTTAATTTGCTATATTCGTTCCATTAGTTGTCCTTTTAGCACTAGGTTTACCACAGTAATACAAGAGAAAAAGTTGGAGAAACTTCATTTTCTGTGTTCTATCATCAACTGAAACTTTGGAAGTTCACAATCACAAGGAGGAATACAGCAATTACCTTAAAATACATGACTATTATCTTTTATTGGTCCTGTTCAGCAGAAGGTATTTATAAATGGCACATCCTGTCATGTCAGTAATTGGCAATTGGCCTTCAGAAGTCAGTCCCACAGGAAGGCTGTGAGAAGAGGGGAAAATACCAGGCAGAAGGAATCTAGGCCTAAATCTGAGGTTGTGGCACTCACAGAAAGCTTGAAAGGTACTATTTCAGCTTCTTGCTCTCTTGAGTCTCAATATTTTGCTAAAAAATGTTGTACCCTCTCTAGTCTACATTCCAATTAGCTCAACCTTCCAAGAAAGAAGAATGTGTATGGTTCACCAGAAAGGAAACCTGCCACATGGTTCAGGCAGAAAGGAGTTTACTGGGGGGAAAGAAACTGCCAGCCCGCACAAGATGGAAACGTGGGGAGACAGAGGGGAAGGAAGCAGGGGAAGAGAGGGAAAGAAGAGGGAAAAAAGCAAGAGAGAGTAAGAGAGAAAAGAAAAGAGCGGGAACTCGTGTGGAGCCAGATTATGTAGGAAAAGGCTGTAAATATTGCCAAGTGGATTGGATGTGACCTCAGAGAAGGGGGAGGTAACTGCCTCCAGGTGTGCCAGTTACCAAGTGAGGCAGGTACTGGGCGCAGACTTAAACTAAGCCTCTCTATCAAAATTATTGGCCATCCTTGTACAAAAGCACCATAAAAGCAAGGCCCATAGTGCCTCTCGCTATCCCTGTCCAGTCTAGCTCCCACTGGCATTGAACTTGTGTATGTAGGAGGTGTGAGTTAGCATTATATCTGAAAAACACAGAACAGTTCTTTGTCTCTGACCACCCTCAGTAGGAACTCAGCAAATTCCAAAGGCTGGACTTGCTTACCAATTGTGACTTTCTAAGGGAATAAATGAAAAACATCATGCAGATGAGTCATTGATATCTATTGAACATTTCTAATTAGTTCTACTTTCGTTCCAAACCTGGTAAACAGATTGGTTAGTAATTGACAAGATCACTGCTTTATGGTTAATAGTACAGCAAGACGATCCACGTGAGAATTCAACCTCTGCCGATATATTGCCTTAGTAAGTAAACACATCTGCATATTTAGGTGAGGGAGAGGAATAAGTCCAAAGACTATGGAAGTTCCGTATGGCCTTGAACTTCTATGGTTTTCCTAAATGTGTGGGAGATAAGTTATGTGTACATTATCCTAGGCCATTACTTGGACAGTCTTGTAGGACAGTCTAGGGAAGGAGATTCTGCTGTTGGTGGTTTGTGTTAGTAATGGCTCTCAATTACACCACAAATTTCCTTTAGCCAGATTGCAGTGAGCTGGAATGTGTGTCTTATGTGTATCCTCCAAAGTTATTTAGTTATTCCACTTGGCCAGCTAGTTTGTAGTATGCCTAAAGCAAAGTACGAACAACAACTGCTGCAATCTATACAGATCTTTTCACTTCTGACATGCTTTCAATACCTACATTATGTATTTGATCTTTACATCACTCCTGTGATATGGCTGGCATGAATATCCCATTTTGTAGATGAGGAAATTAAGACTCTGTAAAGGAAACTGGCTTGCCCAGGTCTTTAGCTTCTGGCTCTCAGAATGTCCATTTCTGTTCAGAGGTATGGAACCTCTGACTTTATACAATGGTAAAAGCTCTTTTGGAGGCTTCACCACCTAGTCTAATTCCTCAAGTATATGGCCAGTATCTTTGGAAAGTTACCTTCAGAGGTGTTTGATGGTGAGAACTGTGGAGCAGTTGTGCAGGAGAACCTTGAATTGCCATGCTTGGGCTAATCTAAAGCTTTGTTATTCTCTATCCAACACGCTGCCCTCCCTGACCAGGGAATCAGCTCCCAATAATATGTAACTATTTACATATCAAAATGTAAGCCTTTTGTCATATATATACATATACATATATATATGGAATGTTTTAATTTTTCTACTAATTTTAATGGTATCTTTGGAACAGAATATTTTATTTTTCAATATATAATGAAGATGTCAAAACATTGAACAATATGAACATTACATATCAATACCTAGATTCTACCACAATTTCATTGTATTTACTATATTACTTTTCTCCATCTCTGTAAGCCCATAAATTCATGTTCTTTTGTAAGCATTTCACAGCAAATACGCAAGGGACAAGAGTTATTTCCCTCATAAACACTTCATTAGATATCTCATTAAGTAAAATTCAGTATTTCTTGACTATGGTTCTTTCCCTATAAATTTTACAGTTGCACAGATGTGAAGGGTGTGTCCCTTGAGTGTATACCAAACTTAAGTAAGCCATACTCTCAGAAAGATTCTAACGTTGCCCGTGATTACTTTTCGTGCTCTACAATTATTTGGTTGTATCCATTTTCTTTAAGTTTGAGGTTGCATTTTCTTGTTCTATTTTGGAGAGCTTTATTAATGCAATAGTGTCTTCCTTTTGATTGCTGGATAGGCTTCCATGATATGGGTAGCCCATATTTTATTTCTTCTCCTAATTATAGACTTTTGTTCTGATTTTTTTATTATAAGCAATATTCCCACTATGAACTTTTTTTTTTTTTTTTTGCCAGTCCTGGGGCTTGGACTCAGGGCCTGAGCACTGTCCCTGGCTTCTTTTTGCTCAAGGCTAGCACTCTGCCTCTTGAGCCACAGCGCCACTTCTGGCCATTTTCTGTATATGTGGTGCTGGGGAATCGAACCCAGGGCCTCATGTATATGAGGCAGGCACTCTTGCCGCTAGGCCTTATCCGCAGCCCCCATTATGAACTATTTTGAACATTTTTGTCAATATATTTTTGTCAGTACATAGTTCCTGTATTTTTATTAGAGCAATATGGAGGGGGTTTATTGTGAAATTGGATAGTATCAGGGGTTCATATTCACTTCAGTATTCTTTGTCATTTCCTCAACACTCTTTTTCTAAAATACCTCAATTTTTCAATGGGATCGTTATGAGCTTTCCATACATGCATACAATTTACTTCAGTTATATTCTGTCACACACACCCTGTCCTTTCTTTCACCTCCGACTTCCAGTTGGTTCCCTCCTCTAAAGTCTTCCATTTATCCTTATACCCATTTTTTTCTTCAATCTAGTTTCCACATATGAGCAAAAGCGTACAATATTTGTCTTTCTGTGACTTGTCTTAACATGATGATATAGCATAATTACATTCTTCTTTGTAATTTAATAATAGTCCATAATATATACAAGCCACATTTTTATCCACTGATCTATCAAAGGGAATTAAGCTCATTCTATAACTTAAGCTGTAGTGCTGCAAGAAACACGTGTGTGCAGGCATCTTTGGTGTGCTAATTTGCTTTCCTTTGGTTATATGCCTGAGTGTAGTATAGCAGGATCATATGATAGCTGTGTCTTTACATTATTCAGAAGCTCTATTATGCTTTCCACATTGGTTTCACCAACTTACATACCTATTCACAGTGTATAAGAATACCTTTCATCCTAAACAGCTTTTGCTACTCTTTGTACTCTTTTTTTTTTTTTTGGCCAGTCCTGGGGCTTGAACTCAGGGCCTGAGCACTGTCCCTGGCTTCTTCCCGCTCAAGGCTAGCCCTCTGCCACTTGAGCCACAGCGCCGCTTCTGGCCGTTTTCTGTATATGTGGTGCTGGGGAATCGAACCTAGGGCCTCGTGTATCTGAGGCAGGCACTCTTGCCACCAGGCCATATCCCCAGCCCATACTCTTTGTATTCTTGATGGTGGGCATTCTGACAGGTAAGACAGAATCTCAGTGTCACTTTGATTTGTGTTTCCTTTATGTCTAAGGATGTAGAATATGTTCTTCATGAATTTCTTTAGATACTTGTATTTCTTTTGAGAACTCACTGTGCAATTTATTTGTCCATTTATTAATTGGATGGCATGTTTTGTATTTAATATTTTGACCTCTTTATATATTCTGCATGTTAATCTCTTCTCCAATGAATAGCTGGCAAAGATTTTCTTCTGTTTTCTGTAGACCATGACTTCATTCTGATAATTGTTTTCTCTGATGTGCAGAAGATTTGTAATTTAGTATAATCCCATTTGTCAATCTTGCTCTTGTTGCCTGAGCTATTGGAGTCCCATTCACAATGGCAAGACCTGCACCTGTATCTTCAAATGTTTTCCTGAGTTGTTTCAAAGTTTTAGTATTCTGTTAAGGTCTTTGATCCACTTTGATCAATTTTTTCACAGACTAGCAATGATGTAGTTTGTTTCCTGCATAAGTAAATTCTGTTTTCTAAACATCATTTATTGATGTAGCTGTCTTTTCTCAAAAACGTCCTTTTGGCACCTTTGTCAAAAATCAGATAACCATAACAGTGAGGAATTATTTCTGTGTCATCAGTCTATTCCATTGGTATATGCACCTGTGTTTTTACCAGGACCATGCTGCTTTTGCTCTCTGTCCTAATAATTGAAGTCAGGTATTGGAATTTTCAGGGCGATTGCATTGAATTTGCAGATTGCTTTTTACTATAGAGCCATATTCACAATATTAATTCTGTTGATCCATGAACTCATTATTAGTGATCTATTTTCTAGTGCCTTTTTCAATTTATTTCTTTACTGTTTTACAGTTCTCATCATAGAGATCTTCCACTTGTTTAGTTAAGTTTATTATTTATGAGATACTTTACTTTGAGCAAGCCTATTTCCCCAATTTCTTTGCTAGCCTATTTATTATTGGTATCCAGAGAACTACTGGATTCTTTATGTTGATTTTGTATTGTGTTACTTTGCTTACAATATTTACCAGATTAAGGTATTTCTGGTGAAATCTTTAGGATATTTTGTGCAAATAGAGATAATTTTATTTCTTCTTTGCTTATCTGTATCAGTTTTTAATTTATTTCTCTTGCCTTATTGCTCCAGCTAAGAATTCAATAATTTTATTTAATAAAAATAGAGAAAATATGCATCTTTATCTTGTTACTGACTGCAGAGGAAATATTTTCTATTTTTCCTCATTTAGCATAATGTTGGCTATAGGTTTATCCTATATAGTCTTTGTTCTCTTGAAGTACATTCTCTATGGCCATAATTTTTTTTCTCCTTGATACTTAGAAGTAGAGTGGTTGGATAATACAGTAGAAATATGCTTATTGCTTATAATCATCAGAAGCTTCTAGGCCTTTTGTAATGTGTTGTAATATTTTATATCATATCCAACATTGTATAACAACACCAATTCCTCTCCTACTCTCCTTAAATTTTAATGTGTATTTAATGGTATTGCCTTTAAATTTAATTTTGCATTTCCCTAATAATAAATGGTGCTTAATTTTTTCGTGTATTTTTTATCATTAGCATATTTTCTTCTGTGAGTTATTTTTCATCCCCCCCCTTTTAACGGTTTTTGGGGTGTAATCCTATAGGGATGTATAAACTGAAGATAGTGATTCCTCCGATATGTTTTAGTGATATTTTTCTTACAACCTATCACTTGAAATCTATTTTATTAGTAATGTATTATTATGAGCAGAAAATTTAACTTGAAGTCAACTTTTCGTCTGTATTGTTGCTTTCTGTTTTGTTAGGTTTTTAGTTTTTACATAACTTTACAAAATCTCCTCCTGAATTATTTTATTGTGTATCATAGCAGCTGATGTTTATTGTGGAAGATAGATAGATAGATAGATAGATAGATAGATAGATAGATAGATAGATAGATAAAGTAGATAGTAGCCCTAGCACTATATTTTCCAAAGGTTTTTATTTCTCTCTTGGATTTCTTTGAAACTTTTTTAAAAAGTAAACAACTATATAAAGATGAGTCTATTTCTGAATTCTCAATTATGTTCCACTGCTCTATATGTCAGTCTGTCTGACACATTTACAATCTCTTAATTAATGAAGGCTTACAGTAGATCTCAAAATCTGGTAGCATAGGATCTTGAACTTTGTTCTTCTTTGCAAAGCATTTTAATTTACAGCAAACACATTTTTCATTCTCCCCTTTTATGGTTAGTGACTTTTGTATATTGATAAGAACTTCTTGCCTACTCAAAATTAAAGTGAATTTTCTAAAACAAATTCTAGCAAGAAGTCTAATAGTTTTGGTCTCCACGTTTAGATTGAGGCTCAATTTAAAATTAAAATGTGATAATTGTGAAGACGGGATTAGAGTTCTCCTTTGTCTCAGTTGTTCTAGCACCTGTGATTAAAATACTTTTCTCCGTTAAACTGACTTGATTACAGAAATCTGAATGGTTGTATCCTTTACATTGGAGAAATTCAAAGGTGGGACCTAGAGGAGGTGATTCGATGATGAAGACTAAGCCTTCATGAATGAGACTAGTGTCCTTAGGAAAGACTGCAAGCTGCCGTTCCCTTGCCACCTTGTGAGAGTGCAGCACAGAGCTGCCTCTATATGGAACAGACACTAACTTATCTGCTTTGTAATCCTGAAAATCCTAGATTCAATAAGTAAAGTTCTTCATTCTCTTCAGTTTTTGTTATTATTTTAGAGTGCTGGAGTTTATCTTGGGGCCTTATAGTTGTCAGACAAGGTCTCTAAATATGCCCTTGGGCCATTTTCATATAGTTTTTTTTTGTTTTTAAAGTTTCAGTCTTTTGGCCTGGACAACTATCCTTCTATTTTTCCTTCTCACATAGCTGGAATGACAGAATATGCCACCACACTCAGTTCTTAGTGGTTGAGATGGAGTCTTGTGGACTTGTTGCCCAGCCTAGCCTCAAACTCTGATCCTTTTGGCTTCTTCATCCTAAGTAGTTGTGATTAAACATATGAGACACTGCAATTAGCCACTCTTTTCTACTTTCACAAAATGTTTTTTTCTTTTAACTATTCTAGTTTTTTTGTATTTGCATAAAGGTTTTAGAATCAACTGACCAATCTAAAAAACTATTGGACTTCTCATTGGAACTCTGTCAACTGTAGATACCAATTTGGAGTAAAGGACATCTTTGTAAGACAATCTTGTCTTTCAGTCCATCTTTTTATTCTTAAACTTCTCTCAGGTTTATTGATAGTATGAACATTTACTGTAATGTTAGTTACATTTACTTCAGAGTTATAATTTGGTGTTGTTGGTAAAGGTTATTTTTTCAACTATTTGCCACTAGCATACATACATAATTGTTATTTTCATATTGACTTTATAATATGGCATTTTATGGATTTTCTTTTTTCTTTTTTGGCCAGTCCTGGGGCTTGAACTCAGGGCCTGAGCACTGTCCCTGGCTTCTTTTTGCTCAAGGCTAGCCCTCTGCTACTTGAGCCACAACGCCACCTCTGGCTGTTTTCTATATATGTGGAGCTGAGGAATCAAACCCAGGGAAGCAAGCACTCTTGCCACTAGGCCATATTCAAAAATTAATTTTGTTGTACATATGAGAGATTCCTTAGAATTGCTTAGGACTTCTTTTTGTAGGAACTTGTCTCCAAATAAAATCTGTCTTCCAAACATATTTGCGTTTTATTTCTTCTTGTTCCATTCCTGTCCCACTTATAGTAAAAAAAATTGAAGAAAAGGTGTGTAAATGAATAACCTTGCCTGGCTCCTATGCTTAGAGAAAAACCACTCATATGTTTTGCCAGAGTAAAGATGCTCATATCTATCCATTGTTTCCTAAAAGCTTTTATAATGAAAGGGTGAAGACATTTGTCAAATGTTTGTTTTTAATAATCTTACAGAGATAGGATTCTTTAAATACTTTTACTATAGTGACTGATTTCTGAATGCTAAAAATATTCTTGAAATCATGGATTTGTCCTGGGTGTAATATATTACCTTTAGGTAGTGTTGGATTCAATTTGCTAACAATCCATTGAGGAATTTTAAATGGCCTTTCATGAGTAATCAGCCATATTTCCCAATTCTTATTTTTCTTGGTCATGGGATTTGAACTCAAAGCCTAGGCTCTGTCCCTGAGCTCAAGTTTAGCACTCTACAGCTTTGAGCCACAGTGCCACTTCCAGTTTTCTGGTGTTTGATTGGAGATAAGAGTTTCATAGACTTCGCTGCCTGAGCTGACTTTGAACAGCATCCTCAGATCTCAGCCTCTTGAGTAACTAGGTTATTTTCCAATTCTTAGAAGGTTTTGATGACTGTAAGATGAACTGAGAAGTTTACCTCCTTGTATATGTTCTGAAATGACTTGTGGAACTTTGGTCTGTTCTTCCTTCCTTCCTTCGTTTCTTCCCTTCCTTCCTTCCTTCCTTCCTTCCTTCCTTCCTTCCTTCCTTCCCTCCTTCCTTCCCTCCCTCCCTCTTTCTTTCTTTCTTTCCTTCTTTCTTTCTCTCTTTCTTTCTTTCTTTCTTTCTCTCTTTCTTTCTTTCAACTTAGGGGCTTGCACTTGCTCAGCAGGCCATTTATAATTTTAGCCATACCCCCAGCCCTTTTTGCCTATTTATTATTATTGTTGTTATTATTATTATTACTTTCTGAAGGCAGCCAGAGATTATAATCCTCCTATGTCCAATTGTCAAATCGCAGAGATTAAAGGTATGTGCCAAGCCCAGAAAATTAGGGTCTTGTTAGATTTTGCCCAGGCTGGACTTGAATCTCTGTCCTATAAACCCTGCCTCCACAATAGCCAGGAGTACAGGTGTGGTGGTGATATTTAGTCTGACATATGGCTTTAAATCTTTAAATTTCCATCTAAGTAGTGCTTTGCCGGCATCTTACAACCTTGATCCATAATATTGACTAATATTTGCTGTAGAGTAGTTTTAAAATTCATTTGTGATTTTTTCTTTGATGTATTTTATTTTTATAAAATATTTCTTTTCTTTTTTATTGTACAAAATAATAGGTTTCATTATGACATTTTTCCACATGTGTGTAATCTCGGTCAGATTCAACCTCCATTTCTCTCCTCCTGCTGCATCCTATTCTCCTTCCCTTCTATTTGCATGTTTGGCTTTTTAAACTCAATTCTGTATCTGAGGAAAACATGACAATTGGCTCTCTAAATCTAATTCATTTTACTTAAAATGTTGATTTTCAGTTCTTGTCTACATGATTTAGAAATTGTTTAATTTTCAAATATTTTGAAATGTACTAGACATTTCATATCAATTTCAAATGTAATTATGCTTTTGTTCAGATAATATTTGCATAAGATTTTAATATTTAGAAATATATTGAATCTTATGGTTCAGCGTAAGATTCCTTTTATGATTTATCTATTTTAATAGAAATTAAGATGTTGTTGCAGTTCATGGTTGTATACTACACGTATTCATTGAATTTTATTTATTTTATTAAGTACTGAAAATGAGTTTTTAATCTTCAAATTTTCAATTCAGCGTGAATTTGCTTGTTTTTTTAACTTGAATTTTGCCCTAATACATTTTATTACAGGCATTTTGAATCTTTCTGTTTCTTTCTCTGTGTGTGTCTTTCTCTATGTCTCTATCTTTATATGTCTTCCAGTCTCTATCTCTCTCTATAAATATAAGTATAACTGTGTGTGTGTATATTTTTCTGCCCTTTAGTATTTCCTTGATATCTCTGAACCTATTTTACTTTAGTCATTTTTATCCACCCTTTTTTCTCACTGGCTAGTTTCTATTGACTTATTCTGCAGTGCTTAGAATCAAACTCAGAGCCTCACAGATGTGGAGCAAGCAAGTATTTAACTACTGAGACACAACTAACTCATTTGCTATTTCAAGTCTGCTGGTAAGCCTAGCATTATTCATGTACATAAACATATTTTTATATTATTTATATAATATATGTACTATGGCCTACATGTTTTAATCATTTCACTTTTCAATACTCATATTTCTACTTGTTTCTTTCCATTTTTTCCTTTTACACCATGATGTCCTACTTGTTTATTGCTCAAGACCCCATTTTCTTTAATTTTTAAAATATATTTATAATCATTGTTAAATCTATTTCTTGATAATTACTGGATCATTTTGAATTAATGGCTGTTTTCCGGAATACGCTCTATGTTATACTGTTTCTCTTTACATTTTGTTGGTTTCGATTTTATTACACATATTATGAATGATACTTGGTCAAGTCCATAGTCAGTTGTTTTTCTCTGATAGTAGTTTTTGTTCTGAAGGTCTGGCTGGTCATCTTGAAGTTGTTTGGATTCACTTCATGCTTTCTTTAGAAGATTTTCTGAAAGTTAAATGTGTTTTGTATAATCCTCTAACTTCTACCTTGATCGTCAAACACTTTGTACCTTGCAGATCAACCCTTAGTCCAAGATCTGACGTTGGTCAAGCTAGATAAGGTATATATATTTCAAAGAAGCCTTTGTCACTCACAGTACTTGGATGGTTATGGATGTTTAACAAAAATTACTCCTATCTGGGGAAGAATTCCAACATCTACTAAAATAGCTCAAACTCTGATATTCTTGCTCCAACATTGACCCTTACCCACTTTCTGGTAGGTTTCCTGTTTCTGGACAGCTCATTCTTTAGCTACAGACTCATAGGGGAAAGTCTTTAGCCTGCCTCTATGATGGAAGCCTCCATGTGGACTTTGGAACTTTGAGGGTATTCCCTTTCTTGCAGATCCCCCTTCTTCAGCATCCTGTCACACCGATCCAATCATTTACCTACCTTTACCTCGGTATTTGCTTTGCTTCCATTCTTGTCCACTGCAAGTGATGAGGACACTTTCTGTAGGCAGAGATTAAGATGAATCTGAGTCTTAATTCATAGGCTTTATTACCTTAGTTATCATTCATGTACTCCTGTTCACTACATTCTGAAAACAATTTTCCCAGATATTTTGAAATGGCTTATGGTTGTTAATAACTGCATTGCTTTTATACCGGTTAATATAGCATAGATAAAATTCATAGCAGGTTTTAAATTACCACTGTGACTACTTTAATGAAGACTATAGGAGAGCAGTATAGCATTTGGGGCGGGGGGAGTCGGGAAAGTGTATCAGTATAGAGAAGGGATGATGGTGGATTGGGACAACATAGTAGCAGTGTAGATTTTAAGAAAGTATTGGACTCTAGATATTACTTTAAAGCTATATGCAATAATATCTTCTTTTTTTCCACATTGGAGTTTGAACTAAAGACCTTGAACTTGTGGCAGGCAGGTGTTCTACCACTTGAGCCATGTCCCATTAACCCAAATTGATATCAGCATTTAATATTAAAGCATCTACTGATGCCCCCCACAGAGGTAGAAGCAGAGGCCCATGCCACCACAGCTGCTTGGTGATTGAAATGAGGGTCTCACTGTCATTTTGCCCAAGCTGGCTTCAAGCCACATTCCTTATCATCTGCACCTCCTGGATAGCTGACACTCTATGTGTGAGTCACCGTGCCTGCCTACAGCAGTATTTCTTGATGAATTATATATAAAGTAGAAAATTAAAGTAGGAATCAGGTATAATTGCAAGGTTCATGTCTTCAGCTATCTGGACTATGAAATTCTCATCAACTGAACTAGGGAAGGATTTTTGTTTTTTTTTCAGAGAAAATTGTGAGAGTCATTTTGGAAATAGTGAATGTCAGGTGTCTTTATGACGTGTACAGATATTGAAATAGCAAGTGGACATAGGAAAACACAGTTTTCAAAGAGTGAACTGGAGTTATAAATGTGAGAGCTCATGATATATAGTCGGTATTTAGAGCTGGGAAGAAACTCAGTGTCAACGGACAGAAGTGGCTCTGAAGCTCCTTGTATCACTCCAACAACGAAAGTTCAGTAAGTAAGAAAATCAAATAAGACTGAGCCATCAGTGAGCTAGTAGGAAAATTAAGATTGCATGGTAACTTGGAAACCAAGTTAGAAAATAATGAAACTGTAATTAACAATAGCAAATGCTGCTAAAAAGTCATGTGAAATAAATGATGAATCTTAATGAATAGATGTAGTGATATAAATGTCATTGTTGACCTTGTGAAGAGCACTTCTTCTGAGGGGGGTAGGGGTTATGTTGAGTGATTATAGAGCACTCAAGAGGAAGTTGGTGATGAGAAGTGCTAACTGGTATCAGTAGTTTAGGAATAAGGCAGAGCCTTGCAGGGGTCAAGAGAGAGTTCATTTAGAGTAGTGGGCACAGACAGAGCATATGGCTGAAGTTAGTTATACAGAGTATATGTGAGGAGGATAGAAGTTATGTGCTAAGTGTTTCTATTTCTTTGAGGGAACTAGAAAATATGCTCAGGGATTGAGACTGAAGCTACGAACATGTGAACCCAACTAAGTTGAAGCCCTTCGTGGCCTCCAATCTCCCTGTCAACTTACATCAGTATTAACATCAGCCCAGAGTATGAAAGGAGAACTAGAGAAGGATTCCAGAGTTAGGACATAAGGATTTCGTTTTTTCCCCCCAGGCCTGTAGGGTCTTACAGGAATCTAAGCACCACTCAGAGTTGGTGCTAAGCAGTTGACATTATGTAAGTGCTAGAATATGTTCCTCCTTTGGTGTTACAAATGTACTGAATTAGGAGAGGTAGAGTCTTGCCATGTGGAAATTGGGTGGCTGATGGGAGTAGCAGGATTAGGACTAGGCCCAGAGAAGCTTGACCCAGTATGTCTGTAGTAAGCATTGGCTTTGCTCTTTGGTGTACCTGGGTAGGTTTGAGCAAGGCAGAAAGGTCATAAATATGTAGTCATGGGATTTCTCTAGGCCTCTCTGAACCCCCTACAACTTCCCATTGATGTGAGATCTGAAGAGCACATAACTACCGAAATTGGGCTTCAATCCAGAGTACCAGGGATCTGGCTCATTGCTGGGGGAGGGAGCAGCATTCATTTTGTTACCATCTTGAGAGCAAAATGGAGCATTTTAATTTTATTTTGAAAATGTTTACTTTTTTGTTTGCCAGTGCTGGGGCTTGGACTCAGGGCCTAAACACTGTCCCTGGCTTCTTTTTGCTCAAGGCTAGCACTCTACCCCTTGAGCCACAGCACGACTTACGGCCGTTTTCTATATATGTGGTGCTGGGGAATCAAACCCAGGGCTTCATTGCATGCTAGGCAAGCACTCTGCCGTTAAGCCACATTCTCAGCCCCTGCTTAAAATGTTTTCTTTTTGTCTGCTTTTAATTAAGCTTATTGTATCAAATTTGCAGCATATCAAAAATAAGAGAGAAACTGAATAACACTCAGGTAAAAGCATTGGGACCTTTTGGATTTTGTTTCAGGTATTTTATTATATATCTATACAAATTGTTATTGGATTCCTCCCTTGCTATTAAGCGGTGACTGATGAGAACATCAGCATATGACAACCATATCTATAGGTTTTGAAGAATGTGAACACATATAAGAGAATGTGACAAGTACTGTGTAATCTCCCCATTCAAGTATCCCCAGAATGGATAATGCAATTTTCACTAGCTGCACCTTCTTGTGTCTGATGTATTCTTAGATAACTAAATTCAAGAATTTGGGCTTTTTTCCTATCCCCCCAATACTATAGGTCTATAAACCACTCTCACATATGGTTTACAAGCCCTCCCCCCCAGCTCCCTTATTTTACAGGCGAAAGTAAAATCAGAAGTACTAGCTTCCCGTCCATGAAGAAATGAGTCTGCCGCCCAGGGTTTTTTTTTTTTTTTTTTTTTTTTTTTTGCCTTGAAACATAGTTCACGCCACTACATGCAGCCACTTTCCCCTCTGTAGACGGAACAATTTTCAGCGCCACCTTCCTTGACCTCCCCCGCGCCTGGCTTCCTCCAATACCCTGAGTGACGTAAAGAGAGTTTAAAGAAGTCAAATTAGCCCAGAGTGGCAGAGTGAAGGGCAGCTCCTGGGGGACGTGGGAGGTAACAGAGTGAGGCTGCTTATTTGATTGGAAAGGAGACCCTGAGGTCTTTCAGCAGGGAGGGAAGAAGCTCATTCATTCAATTATTCATTTATGTTCGGAGAAAAACAACTGTTATTTTAAGAGCTGGTTACAGACTGAGCATGTTAGCCCTGGAGGAAAGCTGAATTTTATTAGAAAAAAATACCCTTTGTTTATAAAATCATCTGATTAGTGCCATGTGGCCATGAGAAACAGAGCCAGTGGGCATAGAGAGGAGGTGGAAAAAGAGAGAGCAACAAGAATTAAATTCCTTGGCATAATAAAGTCACAGGTGGTTTGCTTTTCCTCGGGTGATCCAGGAACAGTGAAGTTTAGAATTCGTAGAACTGATGTGGAAGCTTAGAGGTAAGAGGATGAACTTTCCAGAAGATGAGAACAATACAGCCTAGAGGGCCATAGACTAAAGGGGCCAGGGGCCAGTCAGGTCTCATACTTGATTCTTGTTTGTTACTGTATTCAATATAATCTCTCTGTGACCCACTCCAAGGATAACAATTATTAGTATTCATATTATTGGCATGTATGATATACAATACTGTTAAATGAGTATTATATTCTTTAATTCTCACAATAACTATGAAATAGATATTATCCATATTCTCATTTTTCAGATAAGGAACCAAATAGCTTAGTAACTTGTTCAAAGTCAATCAGCTGGTAGAGGCTTCAGGAAGGATATGCTTACATATGTACTATACAATAAAAATTTCCAGTTTAAGGTTGCCAATGCCATCATTTTAACTTGTTTTTGGACTTTGGTACATTTTTGTACTGGTACCTCACACTTATTCAGCTTTCTTTTTAATGGCTGGTGGTTTACCACTTGGACCATGCTTCTTCTTTGGAATTTTATTGCTTAATTGGAATTTAGACTCAAGGACTTTTCTTCCCAGGCTGATTTCAAACTGTGATTTTTCTAGGTGTCAGCCTCCTACGTAGCTGAGATTATGAACATGAGTCATTAGCACCTAGTAGACAGACTTTTGAAGATGTACAACTAGATGATCTCTTTAAGATTCTTACCTACTTTGTAAGGGTGGTTGAGTTAAAATTGAAGAAGATTATGATGTGGCTTTTCAAGGTTCAGACTTGTGTTTTCTCTAAAACTAGTGATATTGCCCATAATACATAAAGAGCTCCCAAAATTGAACACTAAAAAAGAAATAATCCGATAAATAAGTAGGCAAATGAAATGAATAGAAAGTGTATAAAAGAAGTATGAATAGCCAATAAATATATAAGATATTCAACATCTTTATCTAATGCAAATTACATTAACATTAAAATATCAAAATGATAACTCCAGTAATATCTATCATCAAGGAACCAATCCTTAACAAATCCCAGAACAAATATTGGCTCAAATATATATATAATACATATTATGAATATTTATATATATTTACACACAGATGTATAAAGAACATATTTGCAATTGTGTGATTGGTGGAGGGAGTTAGGGAGGGAAGAGAATGTTAGCAGTTGAACAACACTGAAGCACGTTGCTATCTATGAATGAAGATAGCCAAATTAAAGTCACAGAAAGATGGAAGTGAGAGTAAGCAAGGGGTGAATCTGATTATAGTACTTTAATATTTATAATTATCCTTCTATTCAAACCTCAAAATCATTTAAAGTAACTTCACCTGTATGTATGTGTGAAATACCCCAGTAAATCCCTTTGAATTATTAGCATATACTAAAAATAAAAGAGACAAGAATGTAAAACCATCCCTGTCCATAGTATGAGTACTACTTGGAGAGAGACTCTGATCAAGGTACACTGTATATGGACATGCCAAAATGGATCCCCCGTGTACAAGTAACACATCCCAATAAAATGTAGGAAAATAAAACAAACAGCAACAAATACTTGTGAGGAGACAGAGGAAAAGGAATCTCTCTGCACTGTTGGTGGGAGTATAAATGAATACAGTCACTACAATACGGATGTTTCTCAAATAATGAAAACTAGAAATACCATATGATCCTACTATACCACTAGTGGGTATTTAGCAAAAGAAAATGAAGTCAGCTTACAATACAGATGCCTGCATACCTAGTTACTGCAACACTATTTACAATAGCCAAGTTATAGAATTAGCCTCCATGCTATTGACTGATGAATGGATAAATAAATGTGTTCTATGTGGCTAATAGATATTTAGACAGGAGATGATAGATGGATAGATAGATGATTGATTGATTGATAGATATATGATTAATAGATAGATGGATTGATAGATGATTGATCGATACCTCCTAGATAGCTACACATAATGGAGTATTACGCAGCCACAGAGAAATGCAAAGTTATTCCATGTTCAAGAAAATTGACGGAGGGGCTGGGGATATGGCCTAGTGGCAAGAGTGCTCACCTCGTATACAAGAAGCCCTGGGTTTGATTCCCCAGCACCACATATACAGAAAATGGCCAGAAGTGGCGCTGTGGCTCAAGTGGCAGAGTGCTAGCTAGCCTTGAGCAAAAGGAAGCCAGGGACAGTGCTCAGACCCTGAGTCCAAGGCCCAGGACTGGCAAAAAAAAAAAAAAAATTGACGGAACTAAAGATCATCCTGTTAAACAAAATAAGACAGAATCAAAAAGATAAATATTGTGTCTTCTTTCATAAACAGAACCCAGATTTTTTTAAAAATACATGTCAAAGAGCAACAATTTGTTTGGGAAAGGGGTCATGGTAATGGACTGAAAAAGAAATAGGGGCAGATTTAATTCAAGTACATTATGTACATGTGTGAAAATGTCATAACGAAGCCCATTATTTTGCAAAATAGAAATACCTAAGCTTGGCACTAGTAGCTCACCTAGCTACTTCAGAGACAGCAGAAAAATCCCCATGAGAGCATTACCTCCCTCCAATAAACTACTCAAGTTGGAAGTGGTTCTGTGGCTCAAGTGGTAGAGCACTTGCCTTCAGCACAAAGAGGCTCAGGGACATTACCTAGTCCCTGAGTTCAAGCCTCAACAGAAAAAAAATCCAAAAAAATTCCTTCCTTGGAAGATAGGTTGTGGCACGTAACTTCGAAAAAAAGTGATACTTAAAAACTTTGCAGATTTTTTGAACCATCTGAATATTATCTTTAATTTTTTTCTACCCAGTAACCTCAATTATTGTTGGATGGTTTGTTTCTGGTAAGTTCTGAAAGTTTACTTGCTATTGTAGATGCATGTCTTTTATCAAATACATACATTTGTGTTTGGTCATGCTGTGTATTGGCAAGGAAATGAACACATATTGTAGGTCATATTATAAAACATTGATCCTCATATACCTCATGCTAAATTTGCTTCTAGTAAAAACAGTTACATCCCAAAGCCTTGCCAAGTCAACAGAGGCGTACCTCCACCACTATCCCAATTCTCTGCAGGCGGTGTCAGTTGCACATATGAGAAGCAGAAGGGATAATTAATAGAGTTATGAGAAACTGGGACCATGTGTGAACCACAGCTAGATTGGAGATATTCAACGAGACAGAAGGACAGCCACCTCCTCTAACATAGATGAAGACACAAATAAAGATGAGTGCATCAGTGGTTTATTAGCCTTGACATCTGGATATTTTCCTCTGATTATTTTTATTTTGCATATGTAATATTGCAGTGAGGCATCTGTTCAGAGCAAGGGGAGATTAGATGTGAGAATCAGAGGTTTGAGATTGTTATTGTGGGTAAATGGGAGGGGTAAGCATTTGGCAGAATTGCCAAGAAGTGTTGGAGGACTGTTGGAAGTTGATTATCCTATATTTAGGATGGAGTCAGCTTCCCTTAAGTACAATTTTTTTTCTACAGAATTATTCAAATACTGATGTTCAGGCAGAGAAATATGAGCTTTTGGTTTATGCAGACTTGAGGTGACCAAGAATCAGATGAGAGTATAGTCAAGGCAAGGAATAAACTGTATGACTCAAACAAAGTGAAAGGTCAGTCAGAGGAGGGGAGTGGCTAGCAGTCTAGGGTGGACAAACAAATAGTGTCTTCGCCCCAAGTATGCAGCAAGCAATCCAGAAAGTATTGGTGGTCAAATAGTGGAGTGCTTATAGTACTGGTTTGTGAAGTGGACAGGACCATAAAATGACAACATCCAACATAGGACTTTGCAGGAGTGGGGCTGTGATGAAATGAAAAAGTCAGCTGTTGGAAATAAGGAAGTGAAAGAACTTAGAAGGTAGATTTAGAGAAATTAGATAAACACACACACACACACACACACACACACACACACACACACACACACACACACACCCCAGACCTTTGGGTGCAGAAAAATACTGTGAACCAGGTGCCAATTACTGTGAATGGAGCTATTGTGGATAGGAGATTAAGGAAAAATATCTGTACAGTATAACAGTAAGGAAAGAGAAAATGGGCTTGCCTAAATGAAATGGGATTTGGACAAACTGAAATCTCCTTGTTTTGTTTTACAAGAAACCAGAAAATCACAGTCCAGAGCAAAAAGTGCACCCATACAGTGTCTGTACCCTAATGCATCTGAGGTGTAAAGAAATAATGTACTTAAGAAAGCCATAGGAAAGGTATATTTTTAGAGGAAGATTGAAAAGCATACATTGGAGGAGGAGAGCAAAATTGAAACAGAAAACTAACATTAGTCAAAAGAATGCAAGCAGAATAATAAATTATGAGCAATTTGAGCCAGAGTATGTATCACACCTTTGTATTGCAATAAAGGAGCATTGCACATACTCTGAGCCATGTGATACATGTTCCACTTCTACTCCAAATGTATAATAGAAATTCTTAGGGCTGGGCACCAGTGGTTCACACCTGTAATCTTGGCTACTCATGACACTGACATCTGGGGATCATGGTTTGAAACCAGCTCAAGCAAGAAAGTCTGTGAGACTCATATCTCCAGTAAACTATTAAGCCACAAGTAGAGCTATGGCTTAAGTGCTAGAGTACTACTCTTCAGCAACAAAGCTCAGGGATGGTGCTATAGCCCTATGTTCAAGTGCCAGGACTGGCACACACACCCCAAAAAAACTCTTAGTACAAGATATAAAGAGGTAAACCCTTGAGAAGAAATAGGCATGCCCAATATTCCTGAGACTCAATGTCAGGTTAATAGGGCAACATATCACCCTTAAAATGACAATTGCTTTTGTCTTTTCCAGTGATTACTGAAGGCTGTCATGAAAGTTACTCATTACCTTCCTTTATTTTTTGATTATCAGAAGTAGAGATCTGGAGAGAGATGGTCAGAGTAGGGGACCATGTAGCTCTGTGGCTCCTTTTGTCTTCTCTTTGGAAGTAAGCTCCTCAGAAAGAATCTATATGAAGAGAGAGTCAATCACTAGAAAGGCCTTGGACCCTTCTGTGGCAGGTTGCTACTGCGGAGGCAGATACAAATGTTTTAAAACATGGGAAATTCCTTAACTCTTTTCATTTGTGGCAGTGTTTCTAAAACCCTCTGCTCCTTAAATTTCAGTGGACTTGTGACTTCTTCAATCAATATGGTACAAGGAAAAATGATGCTATTACTTTAGAGGTTAGCCATAGAATGCCACAAACCTCCCACCTGGGTTACCAGAACATGAACTCTTGCAGACCTCACCTGCCACTTTAAGAAGTCCAATCACCAAAGGCCTCATATCTAAAATATATGCAGAACTAAAAAAAATTAAATTCCTCCACAATAAAACCCCAAAGAACCAACAGCCCCCTCAACAAGTGAGCTAAAGAATTAAAAAGAGACTTCTCTGATGAGGAAATGAGAATGGCCAAGAGACATATGAAAAAATGCTCTACATCACTGGCCATAAAAGAAATGCAAATCAATACAACATTGAGATTCCACCTCACCCCAGTAAGAATGTCTTATATCAAGAAAACCAACAATAACAAATGTTGGAGGGGATGTGGTCAAAAGGGAACCCTACTTCATTGTTGGTGGGAATGTAAAGTGGTTCAGCCACTCTGGCAGGCAGTATGGAGATTCCTCAGAAGGCTAAATATAGAACTCCCCTATGACTCAGCAGCCCCACTTTTGGGTATTTATCCAAAAGACCACAAAAATAATCACACTAAAGCCACAAGCACAACAATGTTCATCGCAGCACAATTTGTCATAGCTAGAATCTGGAACCAACCCAGATGCCCCTCAGTAGACGAATGGATCAGGAAAATGTGGTACATATACACAATGGAATTTTATGCCTCTATCAGAAAGAATGACATTGTCCCATTTGTAAGGAAATGGAAGGACTTGGAAAAAATTATACTAAGTGATGTGAGCCAGACCCAAAGAAACATGTATTCTATGGTTTCACTCATAGGGAATAATTAGCACAGGTTTAGGCTAGTCACAGCAGAGGATCACAAGAGCCTAATAGCTATGCCCTTATGAATGCATAAGATAATCCTAAGTGAAATGAACTCCATGTTATGGAAACGACTGTTATATCACTATTGTAATTACTTTCAACATGCCATGTGAAACCATAGCTTCTTTTCTTGATGATCCTCTTGTACCCGTGCTATCACTGTATCTCATCTGAGTACCTGGATACTGTATATACTGGTATTAGGGAAGTGAAAGGGAATATCAAAATCAAGAGACAAGGATAAAAAGACAAATGACTCCAAAAGCAATACTTGCAAAACCATTTAATGTTAACCAACTGAACAACTCATGGGGAGAGAAGGAAAGGGGGAGGGGGGAAGGGGAAATGAGGGAGGAGGTAACAAACAGTAAAAGAAATGTACCCAAGGCCTAATGTATGAAACTGTAACCTCTCTGTACATCAGTTTGACAATAAAAAATAATAAATTCTACATAGAAAATAAAAAGGAGTCCAATCACCTTGAGACGTGCTATGTGTTGGTGCTCTGGTTAACAGGGTCAACTGAATCTAGTCTTTCAGCCATCCCTGCTAAGGCACCCAATATATGAGTACATCTGCTTCCATGACAGACCTTCCAGAAAGCCTATCAACCAGTCAAATACCACTGAGTAACTTATACTGATCCAAAGAATTATCTAGCTGAGCTCCCCCTGAATTCCTAAACCATGAGCTATGTATGCTATAATAAAATGCTTTAATCAACTGTGTTTTAGGGTCATTTGTGGTACAGCAATACCTAAGCAGAACATCAACTATAAGAGTGCAACAGTCAGTCTTATCCTCCTATTAATCCTGTCCATCTCTTTTCCCATGCTCCTGCCTGTAGCCCAAATTGGCTCAAAACACACATTTCTCTTCCCTTCCTTTATTGAGTTGCTCTATTTTGACTGAAATTGCCTTTCTCATCCCCCACAACTAAACTTTAATTCCCTATTTTCAAAGCCCGGTCTCACCATCAGTAACTTATGTCTCTTTTCCTGCTCACATTGCAGACATTCATGGCTCCTTTCCCCATGTTGCCACAAGCCATCTACTTACCCCTTCCACCTAGAAGCTTTGTAAAGGACATAATCTGTCACAATCTTCTTATCTGCATTGTTACACTATCAACCTCTTGTGGGGCAAGAATAGGCCTCTGTTTTCCTTTGTATCTCCTCTAGTGCCAATGATATTGCTCAAGTGGGTTCCCCATGTTACGGATGGGAAAGAGGACAGGGTAGGTGGCTTAGTCAGAAGGAAGTGGAAGTCAGGATGTGGTGGATATTGAGTTTACCTGGCAGTTGATCTCCAGAAGATGCTTTAGGTACGGTTAATCCTCATGGGTGAGCCTTTTCTTAGATTGGGTACAGACCAGTGGCCAAGAGTAGCCTGTAAGCAGTGTACTGCTCAGAGTTGTGATGTTTATGTATTCTAAGAATTTGCCATTTTGTCATACAGCTTGCAAAACTCTAGTTGACAGAGGACTGACTTCTCTGACCTGGTAGGTGAGAACAAGCGGGCAGCTGCAGGAATGTATGAACACATACCATCTCGTGGTTAGAAACTTGAAATGGCCCATTCCACATGCTCCCAGTGGATGAGCTCGGCCCGCCTGAGCACATGGACATGGCAAGGGGAGCAATGAACGGCATAGAGAGAGAGTGAGCATCACAGTATGCTTCCTTTTGCTCTACAGATTTCTTTGGTCTCAGACTTCGAGATCTATGGGAGATCTAGGGGAGACTTCATATTAGGGATCTAGGGGAGACTTCATATTTAGGGACATTGATCATCTTTTAGGTTTTAGTTCCTTCCTGTAGTCCCTAACTCTGCCCCAGAATATACTGCAAGAACCGTTGAACCTTCTTGGTGATTCCTGAGAATCAGCAGCCTGAGTGTTTGCATGCTTATAACAAGGCATTTCCATGTCAGGAACTAAGTTTGCCATCCACAAAATGTGACTGGGCGATATGTGAGGCCTCCCCCTGCCCTGCCTCCAACAGCAGTAGCTGAAAGGGCGAACTGCACGTGTGGCCTCCCTTTGCCATGAAGCCTTGGCTCTTGGCCATCCCACAGAACCAGGCGCTGGCAGGTTTCCAAGGACAAGTTGGGACTTTTGTACTTGCTCAGGCCAGGGGGCCAATTAAGAGTGGGGTTAATCATACTCTTAGAAGCTCATTCTATTTATTTACTGAGTCATCACTAGGTCAGGCCAATGAATAGTTTTAGGGTGGATTTCTAATTTTTGTAAGGCCCATATGTGAAGGTGACAACGTGCAATTAGCAAGGCAACAGGTGATAAATGACAGTGGCATTACAAGGAGATGAAAGTCTTTCCCCTAATCCCCTTCATTCCATATGCGGAGAAATCACCAATAGAAGAAAAAAATACTCGGTGAACCTCACTATAAATGATGCAGCACTGAAAACCCCTATTATTTTTGTGATATTGCCAGAAATAGAGCATGGAGACCGAAGGACAGGCATGTATACCCCTTCGGTGATTAGCAGTTGGATCACTTTGGCTTCTCTTTTAGAAAGGTCCAGGGCTCTAATTCAGGTCTACATTGCCGGTATTTTAGGGGAATTCAAAAGGCAGGCATCTATGTCAGCAAAAAGAGGTCTTTATCAGGCTGAGCTCTTTAGTGAAGGGAGCTTCTGAGTGTCGACACCCAAAATTCTTTAGGACCTTTGATCCTGACAGCACTGGAGTTTGTGTGTCCGAAGGCATACTTCTCTGTAAGGGTTCTGTACTGTCTTTCTGGTGAACAATACAATCTTGAGTCAGAAACTTCTGTGTGTTTTATTCCTATTCTCTCAGTAGCTGACTGAGAATGTAGTCTCTTCATCTTTTTTAGTCCAGTCAAATGGCTGTGATAGTAATTCGTAAGTCAGAGGGATTGTGCCAAGGTGGCCCCACCTTGGGTGGGAACAGAATCTTCCCAGAGAGGCAAAGCAGGAAAACATCTGAGAAACTCCCACTTCCAATATTGAGTGCCCACAGTTTGGATTTTCTACTCCACTCCAAGTCCCTGTTAGATTCAATGTCCTGACAAAGTGTTTGAGGGACTTGCTTGAGTTCCAAATGTCTGAGTGCAGACTGAGAACATGGTGTATATGGGGCAGTAGCTGATGAGTCAGGTTCCAGGGGCAGCAGATACTAACTAGGCAAGGCAACAGCAACCCAGGGGTGGCACTCAACTAGGGGAGAGCCATCTGGCTCTGGCCAACAACCATATCCATGCCACAGTCCATCATGTAAACTTGGCCCAAGGCCAGGTGATTAGCCACCTTCCTCACACTGAAGTTAGAAGGCCCAGTGCTGCCTAATGCTGTTCTTCCTTCTGGCCAGTTAGTAGAATTCCAAATTACTTTCAGGATTCACTTGACAGGGAAAGACTATATTTACAGTGCTCCTCATATTGTAAAGTGACCGGGATCTGGATACGATGTGGATCTTGTCTCAGAAGGCCTGGGGTTCACCTGTGGACCTTTATTTCCAAGATACTCCTAGATGACAGAACTGATGCTGGGGCCTAGACCACAGCTTGAGTGGCAACTAGGAACTAAATGAGGCTGAAGCCAAATCCTAAACGAGTCTGTCCAGGGTGGTAAGCCCCAGTGCCTGATGGAAATGCTCCATGGCTGCCAGAGCCGGCTCCTCCTCATGGCGGCATTCTAAATAGCTAGAATTGTAGCATGAACTACCTTGCCTGAAAGCTATTAATACTGATTGTTCTATATCACGAATTCTCTGTCTTGGCTATACTTCACAATCACGTGGATAACTGGGATTAAAAACTTCTGGACACCAGCCAGGCACTAGTGGCTCATGCTTGTAAATCTAGCTAGTCAGAAATTGGAGGATTTCAGTTCAAAGCCAGGCCAGGCAGGAAAATCCATGAGACTCTTACCTCCAATTAACCACCCAAAAGTCACAAGTGATGAGGTGGTTAACGTGGTAGAATACAAGGCCTAAGCAAAAATTTAAAAAAATTACTAGAGATTATAAAATGGGAATGGACCAGAGGGAGCTTCCTGGACCGCCAGAAACGGTCTCTATCAGTGGTCAGGAAACTACAACTGATTGGTCAAAGTGGACACACCACATATTGCCTAATTTTATTGGATCACACCCATGCTCATATGTTTATAGAGTCCCTATGGCTATTTTGTGCTGAGTACTTTTGACAGAAACTGTGTGGACCCCAAAGAAAAAAAACTCAAGTGCTGTGGTACCATTTCTAGATATTCTCGTTTAATTGTCAATGGGATGGGATGCATATCAGGATTTTTCAATCAGCTAAGGTAATTCTAATGAGTAAACAAGGTTGTGAACCACAGAGCTAGATCTTCATTTTTATCTGGAAACAGGCATACTAGGAAAACAATATAAATCCAAGACATCCATTGTATAACAACAAACCCAATGACAAAACAATTAACACACAAAGAGATCTTCAAAATATAAAAGAATTTGATGTCCACTAAACAAGAACCATCAGTTTTTAACACGATTAACCAAAGAAATCAGTTGTTTAAAAAATGATTAGCATATATTAGTCATGGGTTTCAATGGGAGCTATTAATATATTCAGATAATATCCTTTGATATTTGCCCCATTCCTTTCTTGTTTACTCTCCCTTGTCAATGTTGTATTTTCACGCATGCATGGTAGTTGGATCATGTCCAGTTCTCCAGCACCTTTTCTTTCACCCTCCCCCATCTTACTGCTCTCCCACAGACCTCTTTCATATTTGAGTCCATTTTAACTCTATTTCCTACATATAAGAGATATATGCAATATTTTTTTTCTTTCTTGAGGCTTATTTCTCTTAACTGAATGGCCTCTGATCACCAGTTCCATCCACTTTCCTGCAAACAACATAATGATTCTTGATGACTTAATAATAATCTATTGCATTTATATATACACCACATTTTCTTTAATCATTCATTAGTTGATGGGCTTCTAGGCTAATTCCATAGCTTAGCTATTAGGAACACTCAGAATCTTTGCTGTGACTGGTTTAGCTAGATCGTATCGTAGTTCTATTTTTATGTTTCAAGAACCTCCATACTGACAGAAATCATTTATCTTGAGCTAACAATTATTATAAAAACTTCTAGTAAAGCATTTAAGTTACACAAAAATATAATATTAGCACACATTAGTGATTATGGAAGTTAGCTGGACACAGTCTTCCTACATGTAATGCTGAAATAAAAAGGGTTAGGAAGATTATAGGAGACAAGGAGCACAAGAACTGAAGAAGCAAATGCCCATTGAAAATAAGTCAGAAGAAGGAACAGACAGAACAGAATAATTGAACAGTAAATTAAAATGTCCCTATCTTTTCAGGAAAACTTAGTACACATTTTCATGACTGTCTAAATGTGTTTCCCCAGATTGTGATCTTAATTAGCCTGTCAAAATGTAATCATTGGACTGGGACTATGGTAAAGTGCTTGCATGCATGAAGCCCTGGGTTCGATTCCTCAGCACCAACACATATAGAGCAAGCCAAAACTGGCGCTGTGGCTCAAGTGGCAGAGTGCTAGCCTTGAGCAAAAAGAAGCCAGGGACAGTGCTCAGGCCCTGAGTTCAAACCCCAGGACTAGAAAAAAATGTAATTATCTTTGTTTTTGAATGAGGATGATTTTATTCTTGACTGGCAAGTATCACTCCCAGGAGTCCCAATTTTAGGTTATTTCCATATATTATTTATATTCAGGTGAGAATAGCCATGTGTAAGTAAAGTGACCAGTAATTGGGGGGAAATTAAATGATATACCTATGTTCTTCTTAGAGGAAGGCCACAGTACTGCATTTGGAAAGATTTATATAGTGGAATGAAGAAGAGATCACATAGTTTCACTTATTTTGGCTGTCATAGGGCTTGAACTCTGGGCCTAGGTGCTGTCCCTGAGCTCTTCAGCTCAAGGCTAGTGATGTACCACTTGAGCCACAGTGCCACTTCCGGTTTTCTGGTGGTTAAGTGGAACTAAGAATCTCATGGGCTTTCCTGCCTGGATTGTCTTTCAACTGCAATTCTCAGATCTCAGCCTCCTGAGTAGCTAGGATTACAAGTGTGAGCCACCTGCGCCTGGCTATGGATTCATTCTTGAACTAAATAGAAGGGATTCTCAGACTGTGTGAAGGTGTATAGCTACTTTTTGGACAGTTAGGGCTTGCTCAATAAAGCATACTGTATCCTGGGACCTGGTATGGAAGATAATTTATAATTGTATAGACAATGAGAAAACTCCAGAGGTATTAATCATCAGAGTTCTATATTATTCTTCAAGGGCGTGAGGAGACATTCCTGGACTGTAAAGCTGAAGATAATGTCTTCCTCCATGAAGAAATTTCTTTATATTCTGAAAAAACAGTAGAAACACAAGATTCTTTAGGAGCAAGAGTTTTACTCCTTCCTGTGGACACAGCCCTCCCTCTTACATGAATTCCTGTATTCACTTCCATGTATCTTGCTTGCGATGAAATTCTGGTTATGTGATATGACATTCTGCTCTCATCTTGTTACCTTGGTTATAAAAAAACTGAGACCAAGAGGATCCATATATCTGCTTGAAAGTAAATAACACTCTATGATCCATAAAATGTGTATGATACTAGTAAATAGGGAGATTACAAACATGCCCTGCAAACTTAACCTTCTTTGTCACTCACGAGCATGGTATTTAATAGTGTATATAATTAGATCAGATGGAAATGCAATTACATGGTTTCACATTTCTTATGAGTTGCTTTACTAAATAAAGAAAATCCAGAGCTGAAAGATAGGAGATATGCTTTAGGTAGGTTTTGTGATTTTCTATGGATAATTAATAATAATTTTAGCAACTTGCAGCTTTGATTCCTTAATATGTTACCTACTTCTACTACAGAGAACCACAATTGTGTACATAGTTACATTACACCATATGGTCCTCCAAATGGCACAAGAGAGATGAAGTGGGGCTTGGTTGTGTGGTGATAGCAGCAGCTATCTGAAATCACAGAAATGAATCCCACAAATGATGGTTTGCTCTTATGCTGTGTTATTGCACTCACTCATGCATCTGTGCTGCTTTCATAATCACAAAGCTGGATAAAAAAAAATCTCTGATCTTAAAACATCATGCCATGAGTAAAATACAGGATGGGACTCCAAGTTCTTGGATAACACACATCACTTGCAAAGAGGAAAATCTTACCATGTGTTCAAGAACAAAACCAGTCCATTTAAAAAAATTATTTTGCCACCAAATATTTTATTTCCATTTTTCATGAGAAACATTTACTACTACCCATGAGAAAAAAATATTAAAATCCCATTCTATGACTCACACTCTCAAAAATCTAGGATCACTGAGTGGTGATGGAAAGTTTTAATCTGTAATGAAGATGGTGTCTTTTAGAGGAGAGGCTTATGAGTGAAAAAGTACAATTGCTTGGCCCTTCATAAGCACTATTCACTGGGCAACAGCAACAATGACTTCATGGGAGAAAAGGAAGCAAATCCTAGATTATTTCATGCTCCATATGGGAAGGAAAATACTGCAATTTTCAACAGAGAAAGGGAAGATTGCCTACAAAACTATGAATATGAATGACATTGGACTTCTCTTCTGAAATGAAAAAACATTAGAAAGCCAAAATCAAAGGTTAGCAAAATAAAACACCAGGAAGTGGGTACTTAAAAGGGATGAGGTGGAGTTAATGGGAAAAGGGTAGATGAATGAAGAGAACAGGGGAAAATGCAGACAAGAATCCAATGTATATCCTACAAAATTCGTAAGAGTGAGGGAAGGGGTGGGGGGTATGGGTAAGAATGTTGAAATGGGTAATATTGATTAAGATGTATTTTGTTCATAAACTGCTTTGTTAAATGGCAACTGCTCTGTACAACTACTTAAACATAATAATGAAAGATACTTTAAAATAAATCAAATTGAAAAATAGCAAAATATCAAACAATAGAGTGATGTATACAAGCTGCTCAGACAAAAAAAATTAGCCACAAAAATAGCAATCAAGTATAAAAGCAAAATAAAGTCCTTCTTAGAAAAATTAGGTTCAGGAACAGTGGAAGTATTATGCTGACAAATATTTGGGCAAAAAGAAATGAGACTCTAACAAAAGAAATGCAAATTATTATCACAGAAAAAATTATTCCACTCATGCATACTTGTCATCCCAGCTATGTGAGAGACTGACATCAGGATTATGGTTCCATTGCAAGCTGAGGAAACATGCTTGCAGAATACTATGTCTACCAAAAAAAATCTGGGTGCGTTGACATGCACCAGTTATGCCTGCTACAATCAGAAGTGTAAATATGACTACAGTCCAGATGATTCTGGGAAAAAATGAAACTATTTCAAAAGTAACCAGAACAAAAATGGCTGCATAACTCAAGTGGTACAATATCTGTCTAGCAAATGAAAAGCCGTGAGTCCAAACACCAGTAATGTCATAAAAGAAAAAGGGAAGAAGTATTGAAAGGCATTTGTGAAAACATAGTATGAATGACTTTATTCAGAACCATCAAAATAGATATAGGACCACTGGAATGGTTATTAGAGGGAAGAGAGTAGACAAAACATTGGATACAGTGTAGGTGAGAAAATAGGATAGAAACAGACCATAGGATATAAAATTATTAAGAGGATATACTGGAGTAAGGAGGATTCTGAGTAAAAGGACAACAGAATTCTTTCTGAAGATAGGCCAAAGCAATTCAGACATCATCTGAGAACAGGAACCCAATCAGATATTGAGGATGGGCTGTGGAGAGAGTTCTTGCACAACTGACTTAGCAGAGTTCTTGCTAAAAGTATATTTTACCAAGAAGTACAAAGTGGACAGAAGACTCAAAATCTTGACTAAAGTTAGATTAAGCAAAAAAAATGTCCCTATAAAAAATAATGGTGGAGGCTGGGAATATGGCCTGATGGCAAGAGTGCTTGCCTTGTATACATGAAGCCCAGGGTTCAATTCCCCAGCACCACATATACAGAAAACGTCCAGAAGTGGCGCTGTGGCTCAGGTGGCAGAGTGCTAGCCTTGAGCAAAAAGAAGCCAGGGACAGTGCTCAGGCCCTGAGTCCAAGGCCCAGGACTGGCAAATAAATAAATAAATAAATAAATAAATAAATAAATAAATAAATAAAATAAAAAATAGTGGTGGACAAAAACATAAAATAGTTTATAATAGTTACTGGTGACAAGAGTATAAACACTTAATTCAATATTTATAATAGCTTATAAAATAGAAATGGTACCATAATGAAAATAGTGATTTCAAATAAAAGGTCAATTGACATCAGTAAGACATGAATAATGTGGGACAAGCTGAAAATAAATAAAATCCTACTAAAAATCTTATTTGAGGGGAAAGGTAGATTTTGTATAATATTCTTGTTGATAGGAGATTCAAAGTTTGAACATTCTTGCTGAAAGTTTTAAGGTCACAACTCACACAGCGGAGACAAATAGTAGAAGTTCCAAAATAGCAGGTGACAAAGGAGGAACAAAATGAATTCTTATGCGTCTAGTACATTAAGGAAAGAAGAAAATTCTTAGTCCATTTGTATTGTCCTAATAGTGTACTAGACTGAAAACTGCATATTTCCTGAAGGATGTAAGTAAGTTTATTGCTAATTTTTGGAGGTGCTGGCAGGTCATGTGTCTGGTTCGGGCATTCTTGCTGCATTTCCACATGGTAGAAAGTATACAAGGACCAAGAGGTGATGAATTCTGCTTCCTGTGGTACAGGACCAGAGGAGAGTGAACTATCTCTCTCAAAACCTTCTATAGGGATTGGGGAGGAGGGAAGCAGGGAGAAAAATGAGGGAGGAGGTAACAAGTTTGATAAGAAATGTATACACCACCTTACATATACAATTGTAACTCCTCTGCACATCACCTTGACAATAAAAATTTTTAAAAACCCTTCTGCAACAAAGATCCCAAATGCCATCCATGATGTCTCTATCTTCATGACACGATCACCTTTCAAAGGAAAACACTTTCCTCCATATCAATAGATGGTCCCTTACCAGAGGAATGTTAGAGGACACACTCAGATGCTAACAAAGATCAAATATAGACAAATAAAGGACATGGGAAGCAAGAGAAACATAACATCACTTTAGTTTCTGAAATTTCACGATTTTTAATACATTGCCAACAGAAGCCCTCTAATGACACACACAATTCTATAACCAAATGATTCAATTGAATATTTAAAATAAGAAACAAATTCCACTAAATGAATTTCACATTAGGCATTGACAGCATGAAGAGCTCTATGGAGCCACTCTAAGTGAAACTAAAAATCATTTGAATTTTGGCTATTCTTTTCACAGTACTGGTAGTTAAATTTAAGACCTTGTGTTTGCTAGGCAAGTGATTTATTTCTTAAACTGCACCCTCAGACCCTTTTGTTTTAGTTTATTTTTCACATAAGGTCTTGTGTTTTTGCATAGGACAGGCCTCAGACCCCCTCCACTTCTACCTCTGTCTCTAGCATAACTAGAGTTAAAGGCATAGGCCACCACATCCATCCTAATAGCCATTGTTAGAATAGCCATTTGATATCTGTGGAAAGATCCTACTGGCATACAGAAAATAAAGAAAAATATTCAGGAAAGTTACACTTACTAACAATAGTGGTGACATGGCATTGATCCACTCATCACCACAATGTAAAGGCAGCTCCACTGCAGGTAAGTGTAGACAAGAGCAGAGGGGTCTCTCATCCTTAGATTCCAGTTGGAGGGCAAGAATGTTGACGTTTGTTATCCCATTCCAAGTAACATATTTCAGATACCAAGCTCCAACAAAGTATAGTTGAGGAGCAAAAGACTGCCTTCCACCCAACCCATACTCATGGGACAAAATGTGTGTTTTTGTTACAATGCACTGAGAAAACAAAGGCTTCATTTTCCCCATCATGGTTCAAAGGGAAGAGCTCCCATGCCAGGAGAAGCAAGCACAAAAGAACTGAGGCTATTTATACTCCATGCCTCCCCTCACTCAAATATGAATTTTCATCTTTAAAGCAAATGTGTTATTTAGAAATAATTCCACTGGTTCTTTCACCTGCTACATAACCATGAGTCACTTTAATGGGGTGGGGAGCAGGCACGGTGCCAGAACACAGACTTCTGAAGCTTTTTCTAAATGAACTGACTTCATTTAATACACAGGGTGGGAGAATTTCAAACCTAAAAACACTCTTTAAAATAGAATGTTGTGATAAAAAGCAATTATGAAGGGACAGTAAATCCATTAAGGAAATAAAGTAAACCATAGGCCAGCTAGTTTACCAGAAATAACCAGGGAAACAGATAACTAAAAGCCCTCCCAAAGGTCAGGCTAAACCCCAAACTCTGAACTTAAAACTATTTCTGCAACAATCTCAAAGTAGATCAATCTATGGAACAGTTTTTAAAGCCTAAAAGTAGAATGTGGTTGGGAAACAATCAAAGACAGCCATGTTAAAGCCACTGTCATCACAGCATAGCAGTCACAAGCCAAAGACTATATTGTCTGAAGAACACCACTACAGCATTCACAATATGGGGTAGACATCCCTAAACTGATCCAGGAAATCAGGCAAGAAGAAAGCACACAAAAATCAACACAATGAGAAAGCACATAAAAATCAAACTAAGCGAAGTGAGCCAGACCCAGAGAAATGTAGACTCTATGATTTCCCTCATTGGTGATAATTAATACACATCTAGGATAGTCCTGGCAGAAGATCACAATAGCTCAATAGCTATGTGAATATGAACACATAAGATGATGCTAAGCAAAATGAACTCCAAGTTATGGGAATAAGTAGTTTATCACTGTTGTTATTTTCAATATACTGTGTGAAATTATGCCTTTTTCTTTTGTTGTTCTTCCCTATGGTTTTACCCCTGATGTCACTGTAACTGATTTTGGTACCCTGGGTATTTTATGGTTGTTTATTGGAACTAGGGATGGGAAGGGGAACATCAAAATGAAGAGACAAAGGATAAAAGGCAGACCAATACAACAGCAATACTTAGAAAACTGTACGCAGTAAACCAACTGTACCACTGGAGGGGAGGGAATTGGGAAGGGGAGAAGGGGGAAGAAAAATTAGGGAGGAGGTAACAAGTTGGATAAGAAATGTACTCACTGTCTTATGCATGAAATTGTAACCCCTCTCTACATCATCTAGGTTTTTTTTTTGCCAGTCCTCAGGCTTGGAGTCAGGGCCTGAGCACTTTCCCTGAGCTTCTTTTGCTCAAGGCTAGCACTCTACCTGTTGAGTCACAGTCTTAAGTCTTCAGTCACTACTGCCTTTTCCTCTTTATATGGTTCTATGGAATCAAACCCAGGGCTTTGTGCATTCTAGCTAAGCCACATTCCCAAACCCCTGTATATTATTTTCACAGTAAATAAATTCAAAGAAGGGAAAGCACACGAATAAAAGCAAGATATCCTGGAATAGGAGACAGAACCAACACTTGCTGCATTTTCTAAAAGATCCCAATTTCCCACGAAAATTATGAAATATGATAGGAAAAAATCTTTAACATAGCTTTTGTAAGTATATTCACAGAACTAAAGGAAAACATGTTTAAAGAAGTAAATGATGACATTCACTCCATCTTGCCATCAGATACCATCTGATATGCTGTTAGACACAGCAAGGAGCCTCTTAGCATCACCTCATTCTTCAGAACCATGAGCAATGTAAACAGCTATCTTTTATTACCAAAAATGAAGCAAATGAAGATGTAAAGATGATGCCTTTGTAAAAATCTTAATGAAAAGAACTAAATGAGAACTCTACATTTAAAAACTAAAACATCAAATAAACAATTTCACTATGTATTCTCAACAATGACATTAAATGGTAGCAAGACACATCAATAAATTTATAGACATCTGAAAGACTTAAAAGCAAAAGAATTAAAGAAACTAGAGTCACTAAGAAATGCAGGCTTCTTCTAGGCACATCACTATACATATGATTAGAGTGCTAGAGGCACAAAACAGAAATAAAGAAACAAAGACATTTAAATAAATATAACCACAGCATCCTAAATATGACAAAGAATTAATGTGGACCTTTATCACACTCTATGAACTCAAATAGTATAAAAGATAATGAAGTATAAAACACATATTTAGTAAAAACAATGCTCAGAGATAAAGAAAGGAAACTGAAAGAAAAAGAATAAAATGACTCCTCATATTCAACACAACATTAATAAGATTAATAACTTTTAAAACTAGAAATAGTGGTGGTCACACCAGACTGATGTTATATACTATAAGTGCTTAAAGAATAAAATGATGCAAAGGAAGTGGAAGTATGACTCAAGTGGTAGAGCACCAGCTTTGAGCAAAAAAGCTAATAAGCAAAAGTATAAGGCCCTGAATTAAAAACCCTATTACTGGCATGTAGTACCAATAAAAGCAATCAAACCAAAAACATGAAATTTCCAAACAGAAAGATTTCACCAAGTACTGGCTGTTCATGCCTGTGATCATAACCACGCCAGAGGCTGAAATCCAGACGTTCAAAACTAGCAACAAAAGAAGCAGAAGAAGAGCAAAGCAAAGAAAGAGAAAAAAGAAGGTGTCCCAGGCAAAAAAAAAAAAAAAGTCCAGGAGACCGCCGTTTACCTCTAAAAGTAACTAGCAAAAAAACAGGCTGCAGGACAATTCAAGTCTGAGGTGCTGAGTTCAAACTCCCATAAAGGAAGAAAAAAAACGATGGAGGGAGGCAAGGAAAGAGGGGAAGAGTGAAAGAAAAAGATCTCATTACTAGTATATGAACTTCTATAAATATGAAAGAAAGCTCTTCAAATTGAAAGAAAATTACCTTTACTAATTTAAGAAAAACAGATGAGTAAAACAGTATGTGTCTAATTGCACTGTTGGACCTATAACACAGGAAAGCCATATGTTGTACAAAAGACATGAGTGAGACTCAACTTATATTGAGATAGAAAACTAGCAACAGATGGTTACTTAACTCCATGGAACAAATGAAGAAAACTGAATATGGCAATAGGGAAGGCTAACATAAAATGCAGTGTTAATACATACTTTAGTCAAATTATTTAAAATGAACATAGTAATTACAACAGTGCATTGTTTGGTTTAGAACAGGTGGAAAATAAAAGTATGGAGTAATATTTCCATCTTTCATTGGGGCTAAGTTTTCAGGAATCTAAGGCATATTTTGAATCATTCCAGGATAATAAAGAAATATTAACACCCATTAAACAAAAGAATAAAAATATGAGGAAATTCAATCATTAAAAGAATAGTTATTCTTTGAAGATTATAAAAATATTCTTGCCCAACTCTGTGTCTATACTAAAACCAAGTAATCATACTCTATGCAGATTTGTGGTATGTGACTTGGAAGGAACTATACTGTAATAAAGTATAATGAAATTTACGTAAAAATATATGACTTAAATGTATGTATAATAATTAAATTTATCTCACTAAAAGAAACAGGCATTCAGATTTTTTTAAAAAGAATAAAGCTCCATGAAATTGATATAGTGTCCCTGTGACAAAATATCTGAAATAAACAACTTAAAGAAGAAAAGTTTACTTTGACTGGAGTTCAGATGCATTGATTTGGGCCTATGGCTAGACAGAACAATATGAGGGAGAATGTATGTTTGAGTAAAGCTGCATAACATACCGTGGACAGAAGTTCTGTCTGGGCCATAACGTACAGAGGATGTTGAAATTTGAACCATAAAAAGATACAAGAAGGGTATAGGGTCCCAATATTGTTTTTCTGGTCCTGAGGCTAGCACTCTATCACTTGAGCCACAGAAGCACTTCCAGCTTTTCCTGAGTAGTTTATTAGAAGAGTCTCATGGACTGTCCTGCCTGGGCTGGCTTAAAACAATGATCCTTAGATATCCATCTTCTGAGAAGCTAAGATTACAGGCATGAACGACCCAAGCCTAGCTTGGGTGTCCAATATTTACTTCAATATTTACATCCCAGTGACCTAACTTCTTTACACTAGACTCCACTTTTTAATGGTTCCACTATATCCCATTAGTGCTAAGCTAGTGACCAAGCCTTTAGCATATGAGTCTTTTAGGGACATTTAAGATTTAAACTATAGGCCAAGAATGGTGGTACATTTCTATAATCTATTTCAGAAATAAGCTGGTTAAGAGGAAAATTAGTAATATAAATATACAAAAATTTTAATATTATTATGAAATAAATTTTAAATAATATATTGTCCAAAATATAAAATGTAAATACATATTGTGTCAGATTGCTATACTTTGATATTCAGGTATTAGTCCTAGTTCTACATTTCCTTCTACCTAGGTGAAGCCTTATGATTAAACTTTCATAAATGGAATACTACTGGCAATGATTTGGGCATCACATTGTAAGTTTTTGCCTGCAATGATTAAATAAAAGCCATTTGGCTTATATGTTCACTTTCTCATTTCCAACACCTAGAACAAAAGTGTGTCTCAGTTCCAGCTCATACATGAAACCAAAAAAGACAATATTCCCAGGACAATAGATTACCAAAATAGCAGGATCATGGCTTCTAGACCCACCAATTAAAGCACTGTGTCTTAGATAATAGATAATAATTAAATATGTACAGACATTTGCACCCAAACATATACATAAAAATGATAGATAGACAGACACACAAAACACTAAGAAAATAACACTAAAAGTCTAAGCAAATTCCTTTAAAATTGAAATGAACAATAAACTATCAGAATGTATGAAAGACAATGAGATCATTATGTATAAATACCAATGGGATGCATAGAGACAGCAATATTCAGAGAAAAAACCATAGTTTTGAATGCTTTTGTTAGAGCTTATAAAAAAACAAGAATCGCTTAAATTGGATAAATTAAATATTTAATGTGAGAAACTCAAAAAAGAACAAAACTATTTACCAAAAGAATATATGAAGTAGGAAACAATCAAAAATATATCAAAAGTTGATGAAACAGAAAATGTACAAAATAAAGTTGATAAATGAAACCAAATATCAAGGTTATCCTTCAAAATCATATATATATGTGGCAAGTCTTGAGAAATAAAATTCAAATAGACATAAGACAAAACAAAATGTTACATAGAAATACATTAGAGAATTTAAAGTGAAGGATAGTATGATGAATGACCAGTCGCAAGAATAGATGAAAATTTATATCATGTGGACTGTGTTTTAGAAATCATTGATAGTAGTGCGTCTGGCTGAAAAAGAAATAGAAATGCATCTATCCTCTGACCTGCAACCTTGTACCACTTTAAATCCATTCTAAGCATAGAGAAAAATATCATGGGTAGCAAGCAACGTTTTTGTCTGTTTGTTTTGGTTTAGTTTTTGCCAATCCTGGGGCTTGAACTCGGGAGTCAGGCACTGTCAATGAACTTCTTTTGTTCAACACTAGTACTCTACTACTTGAGCTACAGCACCAGTCTGGCTTTTTCTGTGTATGTGGTACTGAGGAATCGAATCCATGGCTTCATGCATGCTAGGCAAGCACTCTACCACTAGGTCATACTTCCAGCCCGTGACCAACTTTTAAATGCCTAAGTAATCCAGTAGAAGAGCTCTGGTATTACATTTGAACCCTGCCATCCCACCGTCCACACTTCCTTACTCCCAGTCCCCTCCTGACCTGACTAACAGAATTGGAAAAACTTATCGACTCACTAAGGCCAGAACTTTCTCTGAGCCCACTAGGCCTCCCTCAGAGTGAAAGTCTTTACTATCGGACAATTTCACTTAAATGTAATACTTAAGATAGAAATATTGAAAAATATGACATTTGGTGACAATATTTTATTTCAAAATAATAATAATATGGAATGTTTAATAATTTAATTTAATATTTAAATAAGGACTTCAGAAAAAATATATTAAGTATATTATAGCGAAATCAGGAACTTTGCCATGTCAATGCAATAAAGATACCATAAATGAAAATATGGTATCTATAAGAAAAATCCAAAAATCACCTTGAAAGGATTCTAACAAAATTCAATAAGCTCTTAATGGAGATAGTTGTAAATATTTGCTGATCCATTGAGATTAAGAAGTAAGTAGGGTAGAATATCATTAAACAGTAGAGCAAAAATATGATGGCTGAATTCCTCTTATTTAAGGTGCTTTATTTGCTGATTTTGTCCCAAAAGCAAAATTGGAGAAAAAAATTACAATGACCAAACTGTAAACCAACAAAACATGAAAAAGTTTTAAGGAGATTTAAGGGTATGCTGAAGTAATATTGGTGTTTGGCGTGGACTTAATAGAGGATAGATAATGAGTTTGAGGAATATATTTAGACTGTGTAGGTTGTAGATGGCAAAATGATATAGGAAATAACGTATCGCCTTGCTTCAGTTTTTAATGTGAGAAAACACCTTACATCTCAGTAGGTTTTAGGCAACGTCAGGACTGGAGAGTTAGTGGTCATAAGTGAAGCCATCTTAGTGCAAAGTAGCGCAATGTAGTAGAGTTGTACTTTAGTAATCCATAAAGAATGGACTAGAAGAGTGATTGACTAAATGTCACATTGTAAGGTACGTAGTTTATGAAATCTTGGGAGTAAACATAAAAGACGTTAAGGAAGATTGAGAAGACCAGAAAAAGGGGATCGCAGGATTCACTCTCAACTGTATAATTATTTCTGGTGAGCTATAACGCACAGTGAAGACCGAGTCGCTCACTGTGGGCTTTATTCCACCCTCGTCCCCCAGTCCTGGGCCTTGGACTCAGGGCCTGAGCACTGTCCCTGGCTTCTTCCCGCTCAAGGCTAGCACTCTGCCACTTGAGCCACAGCGCCCCTTCTGGCCGTTTTCTGTATATGTGGTGCTGGGGAATCGAACCTAGGGCCTCGTGTATCCGAGGCAGGCACTCTTGCCACTAGGGTACATTCTGAGTCCCCATCATTGCGGGATTTTTTCCAAAAGAGGTTAGGGCTTATGCTTATGGAAGGAAGAGTGGTGCTGAACAGTAGCCGCGCAAAGCCATATTGGGAAGTCAGTACTTGACGGAGTCTCTAGGGACACTGCATCTGCACTTGATTCCCCTGCCATCCTGGAACGTGCGCGGAGTGTGGAAATGCCGGCAGCACGGCTCCCTCACCGGGAACCTCTCACACCTTTTCTGTGGAGAAACTGACGTATGGACCATAAAGGGAGAATCGCCAATCGCACAGCAAAGCTATAATCTTCACACACAACTCAGATACCGAATACAAGACTCCCTCACAAACACAAGCCACTCCTGCCATCAGTGCTGGCAGCACCCTCCACAACCTAACCGGATGTAGGCGCTTGTGACTTCCGCCTGGCCTAGCTCACCACAGGATGCTCACTTGGCTGGAACCGCCTGCTGTCAGCCACGATTGCGAAAGAAGACCAAAGGTAGGGGTTCTGCTATCTGCTGCACAGCAGAGAGGGGCACACTATCTTGGTGACTAAGAAAAAACTGCAGTTCTTCACTCTGCTTTTCAAAATCAAACAAGAGCCTCGCCATTGTGACGTGAGACTCAGCTGACTTCCTGTGGAGGACAGGAAGTCACATGTCCATTTCAAAACAAGACTGGAGCAAGGTGGGGGATGGGTACATACTCCAGAAGCAATCTCCCCTACTTACTACCTAGGATAGACTACACAGCAAATGTACAGCACTTGGACTCACCTCGTTGTTATGGAAAGACCTGTATGTGTACATATGTACTTTCCATTATATTTTGTATATTACTTATACTATATAATACACATTATGTAAAACTTTACACACTACACTTTATATTGCTACTCACCACTCCCTTCTACCTCCTTTCTTAAGAACGTATTTCATGAGTTTTAAAAATTCTTATTTTTACATACTTGCACAAAACAGTTTTAATTAAGCCTATCAATTTGTAATCACAAAGCATGCTGAACAATGTCACCACTTCGATGTTGTCTTCATACACTCATATACAAAATTCCTATCCTCTTCACGCCTCACCATCCTTTCCATTCCCTCTGTCCTACTTTCTGATCTCACACAGTTCCTGTTGTACATTTACATTCCACCATCATCACAATTACTGTTAATATTATTTATAATAAACACATACAGAGTGACATTTTCTGCCACAAAGTGGCCTAGACAGTTTACATATCGTGAAGAAGTGGATACTTGTTCCTAAGTTCATTTCAGGACATCAGAGGGGTGGAATTCGTGTTTCATCTGTTATGGAGAGTACTCAAGGAGAGGAAACACAGAACCTTGATCTCCAATCACACAGGAACCTGTACCCTGCCTTCACCCCTAAATTACTCTGACCAAAGTCACAATATATGCACCCCCATCATTTCTGCTTCTGGGTATCCATATGGACTATGTCCTTACTTTTCTCCAGATTTAAGGTACATGAAGCTTTGCACTAAGAAGAGTCACCAGTACATGGAACCCTGTCGGGTCAGCAGAAGGAGGTTTCCAAGATCTGCCAGGAGTCAAGGTGAGGAAAGAGGAATCACCCTCACCCAAACACACACAAAATCCCATTCCTAATGTACCCCATTTATGATATATGGGAAAACCTGTGCACATGGGTGGGCTGATCACTCTGTTCTTGTTCTAATGTCTCAAGCACAAGGTCTTTAGTTTAAGGGACATGCTGTCAGGTCATCACAAGAGAGTTTGAGAAACTCTCATTTGGAAAGATGAGGACAGAGAAAACCCCTGATCCATTTGACCTATACTGAATTTTCACACGTATTTCTGTTGGTTGTTGGCAGGTGTAGTCACATGGGATATCCACTGTTTCCTTTTCTTGTATCCTTCCTGACGCTTGAACTCAAGGTATCCTCCTTTTGCTTGCCTTTTCCTTTCAAGGCTAGTGCCCTACCATTTGAGCCATAGCTCTACTTCTGGATTTTTATTTGTTTGTTTTCTGGTACTTAATTGGACATAACAGTTTTATGGGCTTTTCTGCTTGGGCTGGCTTTGAAGCATAATTCTCAGACCTCAATTCCATGAGTACCTATGATTACAGGTATTAGCCACCAGTATCTAGCCTCATGGTGTTTTATTCCATATCAGGGAGTTAGACCCTTGTTCTGAAACTTTTTCACAGACTAAGAAAGGGTGGGTTGGGGTTCAAGCCTAGCCATGATAAAGGTGGGGTCCAAACTAGGCACAAATGGGTTATCTATTTCATAGCAGTACGGAACTAAGAGAATGCAACTTTGCCATTCTGTACAACTAGGGGCCCAAGTGTAGTCCTTGTACAATGCAGCCTGACACAGGAGAAGAGCGAGGGTTGGAGGTCTGCTTAGTGCCTCTTTCATGAAATCCATGGGCTAGGAGATTGGGAATTGGTTTCAAACAGTGTCTTCAGGCCATAGAGCATAGTCACTGGAAGGTGAAGCACTGTCAAGAATTAAGATGGGATGCACACACACTTTGTTTATCAATGGCCATTACTCGCACCACAGAACATTAGGGACCTATGTTTCATCCCCATACATTCTGCTGGAAACCCCAGAGTCTGACTCATTGTGATCTATACTCATATCCTCCCTTACACTCTGGAGGCACAGGCCCATCAGGAAGACAGGAGGCCTACAAACTTTCATGAGAAGCACTCTGAGTACAATTTCAGCTCTGCATTCTCAGGCCATTCACATTCTTTCTCTCTCTCCCAGGCTTGTGAATTTCCATCAGCAAAATCTTGCCTTGCTCTCAGATCAGAGTCGTCATGGCCAGAGCTCCAAAGCGTCGGCGCTACATGATTGAGGAAGATCTTCAGGCCCAAAATGAGACACAAGGCTTAATGGCTGTGCAGAATCCCACACCTATGGAGGAAGAGGTTTCCTCTTCCACCTGTCCCTCCTCTTTACCGTCCCCCTCCTACTCTATACCTAAATCTCCTTTCCGTCCCTCTCTCCCAAGTTCTTTGTCTTTTTCCGCTGCCTCCTCTCCCTTCTCTCCACCCTCCACCTACTCTAGCTACAATCCTCTGTTGCCAAGCATCCCAGAAGAGGATTTTGATGCTGCTGCGACCCAAAGTTCCAGCATTCCGGTGGAACCCCAGAATCCTCGTAGAAATCAGCAAAACCTAAGGTCTGGAGTTTTTGGCCAGCCTCATTGGCAGTGATCCCAGGTCTCCATATGGTATAAAGAGGCTTTGAGAAGAGAGAGAGAGAGAGAGAGAGAGAGAGAGAGAGAGAGAGAGAGAGAGAGAGAGACAGAGACAGAGAGAGAGACAGAGACAGACAGAGACAGAGAGACAAAGAGAGAGCACGCCTAGACTAGACTTCCCATACAAATGATGCTGATTTTCCAGATAGTTGTAAGTTCTAGGCTACTAGTGACTTCTGCTATAAAGGTCAGGCAGGTGCTAGAAATACACAGTGTAAGATATCCCAGCCTCACTACTCTATTTGGAAGACCTGAATATTTATCTTTCCAGTATAGTCAAATATTGTGATTTTTTTACGCTATTGTTTATTAGGTTCAGAAGTTAAGAGGAAAACTCACATTACAAAAATATTTATTGCTTTTTATCTAGTGTTTAAAAAAAGCTTTGCTATTTGCTAAAACAAATCGGGATGCCTTCCATCTTAATTGTAAGCTATAACAAGATGCTATGGTATTGCAATTTGCTTGGAATTGTGAAAGAACTTAACATTAAATAAACCAATAATTAAATACTGGTATATTTCTTTCCTTGTTATTGTAGTCTGTCATTATGGAAAATTTAAAAGAATACACTGGGGTCTAAGTTCAAGTAGCAGAACACCAGTGGCTCATGCTTGCAGTTCTAGCTAATGAGGAGGCTGAGGTCTGAGGATCCCAGCTCAAAGGCAGCCCAAGTAGAGAAATCCAAAGACTGTCTCCAGTTAACTGGCAAAAAGCCAGAGTGGAATTCGAGCTCAAGCAGTACTGTGCCACACTTGAGTGAAAAACTCAAATGATCACTGTCGGGACCTGATGGATCCCTTCTCCTCACTTCTCTAGAGGAGATGCCCAAATGTTGGGGTCTCTAGGACCCCTTCCCCCTTATCTCCCGGGGGAATGCCTGAACCTCAAATCTATGGAAGAAGCTCTGCCCTACCCCTCATACCGGCAGAAGGAGTAAGGCGTGTCCTTACCGGACTGCTCTAAGCTGAAGTGGGATGCCAAAATCCCTTCCTCGGCCCCCCCATAATGTGTCAGGAGCCTCAGGACAAAGATGTCTGGGAGACGGTTGGATGTTTGAATGAGTCTCAAAGGATTTAATTGGGAGGGGGTATAGTGGTAATGGCGGGAAAGGAGGGGGACTGGCCAAAGGGCCACTCATAGGCTAAAGTCCGTGTCCATCAGGTGATGTCATGAAACTTCCTTTGTGGGCTGGACAACCCCCCTCATGGTGGCACCCACGTGTCTGCCTCCCCCAGGGGCGGGGTCTTCTCTTCCGGTTGAGGCCGAAAGGTGGGAGTGGCTAGCCCCAACACTGTCCTAGGGATGGGGGAAGGGCAGAGTCTCTGGAGCTCTTGTCGCCCTTCTCCCACCAAGGCCAAAACTGAGTCCCCCAAAATCACAACACCTTGAGTTCAAGCCCCAGAAACACAGAACACACACACACACACACACACACACACACACACACTTCAGTGCAGTGGCCATTTCCTCCTGAAAATGTCATGGAGTATCTGCTCCTGCAAGGCTGTCTGTTAGCAGTGGGGTACTAGGTAAGTCAGACCTGTCCTGGGATGGTGTGGTCCAGGAGGCAGAGTCATTCAGGGAGATATTAAGAGGTTCTCTGAAACACAAACACCCAGGGAATGAGAGATGAGGAAGTGGGAAAGTCCAGGGAGAATGCGCGAGTGTCCACGCAAATACAAAACAGTTTGGGTTGGAAAAACAAATGCTTTTGTAGGAGTTGAATTTATGAGGCTGTGGCGGGGATAAGCTAGAGCTTCACCCCATAATGTGGGGCATAAGCCTGAGAGGACCAAGTCCCCTTTGCATGCTGCATAGAGCAGAAAGCAATGTTCACGGGGGCAAATGTGACCAGATTATAGCACAATAGATCTAGGTGACCTCTCTATTCTCCAGCAAGGATTTCTTGGATGAGAACGGCAAATCTGTGTTGAGTCCTAGAAATTCCTGCACAGATACACTTCTGCATGGCTTGGGGAGCCAGAGCTAATTATTAAAATGCAATGTTGCAACTGCATGGATCCATGGTCATGTGACCATATTTAAGTGTCTGTGGACAGGTGATCATCCCATTTGCCTCAAATAAATTTCTCTCAGATGTCGTCAAGACTTACTTTTTGGTGATCACCTGGGAGCTTTTCCATCCCATCTCTCCCTTTTCCCAGGGTCCACAGAGGTCTGCCTGGGTTTTCTTTTCCAGTCTATAACCCACTTCCTTAGGCTGTCAAATTTCAGTGAATATGCAGACTTGCTCCCCTGGTGGCTTAGTCTTGTTACAATCCTCAATGCCCACTTACCATAGTAATAACTCAGGCTTGGCTTTTACCAGTGTAGGAAGAGAAGGCATTATTTTGTTTTCCAGAAGTCAAAGGGATGTTTGCAGGTAGGAAGTAAGCCTGATGATTCCAGTGTATGGGTGTTTTCAATTTTTTAACCTTTCTTCTGATATTCTGTCACATGTAACAAGTTGTTTTTTAAAAAAATATATCCATCATTGAAAGGGCAAACTAAAGTTTTATGTCTGTAAGGAAAATAATACATACAGAAATTTCTATCAATTAAAAATGCTTCTAGAATAATTAAGTTTAGCAATGTTACTAGATATAAGATAATTATGTTTACAGTTTTATTGTAGCAATTAGCAAATGGAAATTGAAATAAAATCACAATTTAAATTATTATTTGAAAAGATGGAATAAAATAAAGATGAAAAAAGATGTAGAAAGTCATTACCCTAAAAACTAGAAAACATTGTAAAGACAAATTAATAAACATCTTAATACTGTGAACAGTAGAAAATAAGCATGGGCATACTGGTATATCTTTTGTGTACTGACTTCTGACTTTTTGTATGTACGAGTTGCATGCTGATAAATGTATATAATAAAATTATACACACACACTTGTTTTAATGTGTGGGGATTTCTTTTCTTACATCCTCCTTATATTTTGTTTTCTTGCCAGGAGCAATTGCAATCAAATTGAGTTACAATCTCATAGATTTGATCACATTTTCCCAATGGCCGATAATACTGAGGTTTTCTCTCATGGTGTTTGACCACTTTTTGACCATACAGCATGTGTTTGTTAAAGACTTATGATAGAATTAGTTGTTCGTGAATCTGGGTTTTTTTGTGTGTGTTTTTTTTACCATTTTAACTGATTAACTGATTAAAGAAGGCCCAACACATGTGCTTTATCACTTGATGTTGAATGTGAATAATTCTACGAAATGTAATCACTGCAGTACCTGTTCTAGTGTCTTGGCCATAAAACAAAATACGATGACTGAACCAAACTGACACATCAAATTCATCATCATAAATATTGCTCTCCATATTAAAATGTAAGTCAAAATGAATCACAGGCCTAACAGTCAAATACAGATATTTGTATGTAAGATCAAAGAAAAAGTTTCTCCTTTGAGTTACATGTCATTCAGCTTGGATTGTTGTAAGAAGATGCTATCAGTATGTAATTGAAGCAAATGTTTATTTCTTCACAGTTCCCGAGGGTACAAGTCCACAGTGCAGGCCTGGCAGGATTGGTTTCTGGAGGTAGCATGATTTCTACCTGAAATTACTGTTTCTTAGTGTTTCACTATGGCCTTCCTTCAGTCTCTTTGAGAGAGAGAGAGAGAGGGGGGGGGACGGACCTTTTTTTTCATCTCCACTCCTTATAAGAATACTAATCGTGTCCCATCAAGGCCCTAACCTTTTGACCGCCATTAACCACCATTACTTCCCTAGAGGCCTCATGGCCACACACAGGATACTGGTAGTGAGGGCTTTGATTCAGAAACTGATGAAAGGACACGAGAGCAATCTGGGTTCTTGGATTCCACCCCTGCCCTCCAGATTCCTGTGGTCACAGGCGAGGTGCATTCATTCCGTCCCCCAGCCCCAGTAGTCTGCAGTCATTCTAGTATCAACTGTAAAGGCTGAAGCCTGAGGTTCTATCAAAAGTGTCATATAAATGGCGTATGAGTGGAACATGAGTTAGGATGGCTCTTGACAAAATTTCCTCTTCATATGGGAACCTGTGATAGCCAACAAGTTACGTGCTTCCAACCACAATTATGAAGGTGCTAGTGACTTGCACATACAGAAAGTTGTTTTAGTAACCTCGTAAGGTGTGTTAATCCTGTGTTCAGCCCTGGAAGCTGCAGACAGACAACACAGTTGGACTGTATATTGGCCCCGCTGTAGGCAGTTGGGCATCTGAGGGGGGCATTGTGAAGTACACTGTGACATCAGGTACGTGGTCCATGGAGAGACCCCTTGTGAGTTTCCTGTGAGGTCTCCAGTGAGGTGCCCTCTGAGAACGACTGTGAGGCCCCCCCGTGGGGTTCCCTATGAGAACACCCGTGTGGCTGCTGTGAGGCTCCCCATGAGAACGCCTGTTAGTTCCCCATCAGACGTCCTGTGAGGACTGCCATGAGTCCCTTGGGAGAACACCTGTGAGGCTGCCCGGGAGAATGCCTGTGAGGTGTTCGTGAGGTATCCCATGAGAATGCCTGTGAGGACCGCAGGTGAGAACGCTTGTGAGGCCCCTGTGAGGTTCTCTATGAGAATGCTTGGGAGGTCCCTAGGAGTCCTGTGTGAGGCTCAATGTGAGAATTCCCATGAGGTCCCTTGTGAAAACTATGTGAGGACCTCCTGGGGCCCCCATGAGAACACCTGTGAGGCTTCCCGTGTGCCCCCTCTCCGTGAGGTCCCCTATGAAAACGTCTCAGAGGCGCCTATGATGTCCACTATGAGGCCCCCGTGTGCCCTCTGCCGTGCCCCCCCCCCGTGAGCTGCCCCTTGGGCTCCCCCGTGTGCCCCCCCCTCCGTGAGCTGCCCCGCGAGGCCCGTGTGAGGCCCCTCCCGCCCCCGTGTGGTGCCCGGCGGGGGGCGGGGGTGGAGGCTCTGCGTGGCGGGAGGGGGAGCCATGGCCGCCTCCCGTTCGGCCGTTTCGGTGGGGGGGGGCGTCCGTCCCCGTCGTCTCCCCTGCCGCCCCCTGCCCGCCGCTCCGCCGGGCCACGCAATGTCAGGGTGCCAAGGCCGGTCGGGGGCCGGGGGCGCAGGGGGACCCCGAGTGCCTGTGGGGTCAAGGGGGAGCTGCCGGTGCACGGACCGCGCTCCCCAACCCAGGCCACAAATCACGTGCGCTTGCCGCCGTGGAGCCCACCCGGCCCCAAGGGAGCATCCGCGTCGACAAGGGCGCGAGGCACGTGACCGCCTCCGCCCGCGGCCCACTTCCGCCGGAAACCGCGGACGGACGAGCTGCCCGCGCCGCACAGCGTCGAGCTAGTTCAGTCGCGTCCCGGGTGTGTGGAGGACGGACACGACCCGCTGAGCCTCGACGCCGTCAGTACTCGGGGAGCCCATTGGAACCCCTCAACGCTTGGTAATTCCCAAATAATAATTTAGCCTTCGCTCTGTAGTGACATTTATGTGACAATGGGGTGTGTCAAGGGAATGCTAATCCCATACTTTTCTTTAACCTTCGCTCCGAGTTTCCACCTCAGGGCACCATGGGCCTCAGAGCCTCAGTGTGGACCTATGGCGGGACGTGACTATATAGAATTGCTGGGGCGTCGAGTGGTAGCTGGGGAGGGGGAAAGAAGCCTCGAAATCTGTAGAGAGAGCCCAAATGCTGTCCTGCTGCCCTGACTCCCGTTTTACCTCAGCATTCCCACCTTTCCCTTCGCTCCCCCACCCCTCCGCCACTCCGACCTGAGGTAACCCCAAGCCCCACAGCGTGAGTGTCACACTATGGCGGCGGGAAGGGGAGGGGGAGTGACAGGGAGGGGAGGACAAATGCCTAATGTGCAAGGTGCTTTAAAATTCCACTTGTGACCACTGGGGGCGTTAGGTCTGAGGAGCACCGCCATCCCGCCGGCCTTTGCCGTGCCCCTCCCCCACGTCTATGTCTAGGAACAGGGACCGTCACCGCGCTGCTCCTTTATGCGGGAAGACGCTGCTGGGAGCGGTGGCTGTAGGTGATGGGTCCCGATAGGAGCGGACGGATGATGAAGGACTCTCAACATAGATGAGCAAGCTAAAATTCCACTTCTCCTTCATTTTGCATACCTGCTCCACTAGGTGGACCCCTACGAGCATGCCCTCCCCTCCCCCACTCCACACACCTCACGGGACTCTGGGATTTGCTAACTTGGTCAAGTTCTGTATCCCGAAATGGCTGAGCCAATGGGTGGGATTTCTAAGGGATCAGAATAAAAGATGGGAAAGGACGAAGTACCCCCCGAACATAGAGGGTACCCTAAAATAACACTGCACTTGTCTCATTTCAGTACCACTAGATGGCGTTCGGTCTCGCGACCACCGCCGCCGTTCCCCACCGCTCGATCGCCCGGAGTGCAGCGCGCACCTAGTGGCACTCTGCACTAACAGCAGCCTCAATGCCTTGCTCCGGTCTGTGTCGGGAAAAAGAGGCTGGAAGGTCTTGAGGAGTCAGATAGGAACTAGAGCCGAAGGGAGGAAGCCCACAACCACGTATCGATACCCCAACATTACATTACTGCCTTCTATTCCACCAGGCAACACCAGGGCACGTTCAGTCACCACACGACTACCACCTGCCTTCCGAGCCTGTGGACCAGACATCAGTCGTCGTGACACCCAACACTGGATAGACGAACAAACGAAGCACCCCCAAGGTACAGGTCACCCTGAAAATCCAGCCCTGTGACATATTTTGGGGGGGAGTAAGATGCTAATCCGGGGGATTGAATGCAGGACCTAGACTCTGTCCTTGAGTATCCTTGTGCTCAAGGCTGGAGCTCTACCACTTTAAACACACCTCCACTTCTGGATTTTTACAAGAAGTTTAGTGGAAATAAGAGTCTCACAGACTTTCCTGCCTGTACTTGTTTCAAACCACAATCCTGACCTTATTGTCCAAACTACCTACAATTACACTACCACCTGCCTTGCCTTTGTTTTTTTAATACTAGCACCACTAGGGAACCTTGAATCAGGCAGATGCCCCTCCCCCCCTACCCTTACCCCTCCTCCACCTTTCCTTAGGCCTGGTGAATACCTACACCTCACATCTTTGTTCCATGACTGTGGAGGAACATGGCTACAGGGTCGTCTGTGAAGGGTCAGAGTAACAGTTGACTGGAGGGATGAAGCACACCCAAGGTACAGGGTCCTCTCAAAATCTAGATGTACCTCCTACTTATCCCTGGCAGCCCTAGCAGGCATCTTGTCACACAAGGCCGATCACGACCACCCCCACTACCCCTTTGTACTCAGAGAACCCTGGGAGTTATAACCTTGTTTGGAGGTCTGAATAACAGAAGTTCACACTCTGTGATCAGTCACATGACACTTGGGGAGAACGAGAATCAAAAGCACCCTCAACACTGAAGATCCTCCAAAATTCTAGCCCTGCCTTCTTCTGTACACTGGCACCACTGGCAAGTGTCAAGTCACATAAATACCACTACCTCTTGCACACCTTTCACCACCTTTCTCCTACTCTCTTCTCCCTTAGGGATCCTTGGGACATATACTCTTGCTTGGAGGTCTGGAAGGCAGAGGTTCTGGTTCTATGAAAGATCAGAATGAGAGTAGAAGAGGACACAGGCAGCCCCCCCACAAAAGGCATAGGATTCCGCACACCCAAATCCCATCACTGCATACTTTATCACACTGGTACCACTGGCGGCATGGAGTCAGGAGGGTTACCAAGCTTACCCTACTTTTCCCATACTTCCTTCAATATTTCTGCTTTGGCAAACTATGGGAGTCACAGCACAGCTGGGAGGTTTGTTGGCGTTGGCAGAAGAGCCTAGGGAATTTCTGAGTTGTTAATGTGATAGCCAAAGGAAGACAAAGGAAGTATATCCCCCCCCAGAGCCACTCCTGCCACTATGTAAGATCTACACAAGGAGCTTTTAGTCAGTTGAGTGCTGCCCCCATCCCTTTCTATAAGCCTGAAAGGATAGTGGGAATCACAGACTTCACCTGAGGGGTGAAGATGAGGTTAGCATAGGACAGTTTCTACACTCTGCAGTTAGAATCCTTGGTAGTAGGGTGATGGGTGGGGGCAGTTACTGTAGCCTCGAAGTATAGGTTCCCCATCTCAGGCTTCCAGGTGAAAAAAAGGAAGGGAGTGACTATTGTTGGAGAGGACCTTGAACTCCAGGAAAACGGAGGCCCCATGCAGAGTGCTCATGTCAGTAATGCCTGACTTCTATATCTCAGTTTGAGAAAAAGTGGAAATTATTTTAAAGCAGTAGTACCTCTGGCAAGCACTGTGAGAGTCCAGACCAAGCTGAAGTTAAGGTGAGGGCATAGGAAGGGTTAAGATTATCCTTGAGGCTTCCATCCCCAGGCCTTGCTATGGTACTTCCCATGCACTTTGATCAGGCAGATAATTCCTGACCTCTGCCTCTGGAGCTCAGATAAGATGGGGTTTTCTAAAGAGGACATCATCTTAACAGAAGGAAGAGCACAAGTCCTGTTAGAACTCAAGATGAGACAGGAGGGAGAACTGGTTGATGTGGTGGTCAGTGAGCTGATATCCTTGCCCTCAAGATGTGTGTACAGATCAGCAGAGAGAAAGGGCCAAGGCCCCATGAGGAGTAAGTATGAATAGTTTGAGGACATTCCATGCAAGAGGACTCCCCGAAAACAGCCACATCTGTAAGGCTAGGTGACTTCTTCACGGGTGTCCACATGAGCTGCTTCTGCTTTCTTTCAGATCTCAGGACTGTGAGGCCTTCAAGTAATTGGAGGCGTTGGAAGAGCAAAAGGGACCATACCAGGTCAGCAGACCTCCTGTCCACGATCTTCCAAGAGCCAATGTAAAGGGTGGAGGGATCACACTCACAAAAATACAGGGCCCCAGCCCCAACCTGCCAGCTGTTGGAAAAACCTAGGCACTAGGTGGATTTGCCTTCCCTCAGCTCCTCTTCTACTATCTCACAAAAAAGGACTTTGGCTTAAAGATGGCAACTTAGCAACATCAGGAAAATTCTAGACCTTGCCTCTTATCAAGATGAGAAATGACAGGTCTCTTATCCACCTGTTCCACACTGAATTTGATCTGTCTTGCTTTTATTCCTGGGAGGTATAGCTAGATGTGGGGTCCTCTTTCTGCCTTTTCTCTTGGGAGGGTTGACCTTTGTTGTGAGACTTGTCCTTAGTCCACCAATGGGAAGGATAGGGTTCAGGTTCTTCCAGGAGACATTTGGTGACTCACAGTGAATTTATATTCTCCACGGGAAGAGTTGGAAACTCTTAGGGTGCAGCCGATCCTTCCTGTACTAGTGGCATCCCAATGTTCTTTCCGTAGGTTATAGTCCCAGAGACCTGCTAGGTGCCCCTTTCATGAGTTCCAGAGACCAGGAGTTAGGATTTGGATTTCACACAATATCCTCAGATCACAGAGAAGATAAGGCCCAGAGAGAGTTAAGGAGTAAAGGTGGGATGGACATCCTGCATGTGTCCACAGCCCACCCAGAAACATAGAGGGCCTGTGCTGTCAGCATCACAGATCCTACTGACAGCTCCAGAGTATTCATCTCTGAGCCATGTTTATCCCCTCCCTCAAAATCTTACAGGACCCACCCACCAAGAAGACAGGAATCTTGTCTGGAAAGCCTTAATATATCACTTTAACTTCTCAGTTGAGGCCACTCACACTCTTCCCTCTCTCCCCCAGGCCTGTGACTCCTCATCACTAAGACAAGAACCATCATGCCCCAAACACCTAAGCGTCGGCGCATCATGACTGAGGAAAACCCTCACACCTCACATGAGGAACAAAACCTAATACATATGCAGATTAATGCATGTCTGCAGGAAGATATGTCTCCTTGTTCCACTTGCTCGCCTTTCCCTTCATCCCCATCCTCTTCTTGCTCTTGCTCCTCCTGCTCCTCTCTCTCTTCCTCTTCCTCCTCCTCTTCTTCCTCCTCCTCTTCTTCTTCCTCCTCCTCCTCCTCCTCCACTCCCTCTGATGATGTTGGGTCCTCAAGTGATTCCCACAGTTCTGTGGGACACAAGTCTAGAAAACGAAGAAAGCGCTCTTCAAGCACTGAAGAAGATTCATCTGACTCAGAGTCTTCGCCCTCAAGTGAAATAGATGAAAAGGTGAATGATTTGGTATACTTCTTGCTCCTCAAGTATCAAACGAAGGAGCTTGTTACTAGGGCAGAAATTGTGGAAAGAGTCATGAAAAATTTCCAGGGAAGCTTCACTTTGGTCTTGAATGAAGCCATTGAGTGCTTGCAGCTGGTCTTTGGTCTTGATTTGAATGAAGTGGACCCCATTAACCACACCTATGATCTAGTTACTGCCCTGGGTATCACATATGATGGGATGGAAGCTGAAGTCCACGGTGTGCCCAAAACAGGTCTCTTGATATTTATTTTGAGCCTAATTTTCATAGATGACAAGTGTGTTCCAGAAGAGGAGATTTGGAAAGTGCTGGGTATGATAGGGGTACGTCCTGATAGCTACCACCACATCTATGGAAATCCTGGGAAGCTTATCCTGGAAGAATTTGTGCAGGAGCAGTATATAGAGTACAGGCAAGTGCCCAACAGTTTTCCTCCTTGTTATGAGTTCCTTTGGGGACCAAGGGTCCTGGCAGAAAGCACCCTAATGAAATTTCTGCAGTTTTTGTCCAGTCTGATTGGGAGTGAACCCAGCTCTTTCCCCATATGGTATGAGGAGGCATTGAGAGATGAGATCGAGCGAGCCCAGGCTAGACCTCCTGAAACAGATGCTAGTGCAATAGGTATTGCTGTTGCCCCAGACATTTACAACCTGGAGAGCATTAGTGGCTACTACCCTACAGAAGGGCAGGCTGGGGCTAGAAATACAGTGTAAGACATCCCAGCCGCACTATTTGGAGGACCAAGGCATTTATCTCCTTAGTATTCTTAAATGTTGTAACTTTTACTACAGTTTATTAGCTTCAGAATTTTATACATGTTCATTGCTTTTATCCAGTTTAAAAGTTATTGTTATTTAGTGAAACAAATCAGGATGCCTTCCATCTTAATTGTAAGCTGTAACAAGATGCTATGGTGTTGTGATTTCCTTGGAATTGTGAAAGAACTTAACACTAAATAAAACAATTAAATGATTATTATATCTCTTTCCTTGTTATTGTAGTCTGTCATTATGGAAAATTAAAAAAAATACATTGGGCTCTAAGTTCAAGTAGCAGAACACCAGTGGCTCATGCTTGCAGTTCTAGCTAATGAGGAGGCTGAGGTCTGAGGATCCCAGCTCAAAGGCAGCCCAAGTAGAGAAATCCAAAGACTGTCTCCAGTTAACTGGCAAAAAGCCAGAGTGGAATTCGAGCTCAAGCAGTACTGTTCCAAACTTGAGTGAAAAGTCAAATGTCACAACACCTTGAGTTCAAGCCCCAGAAAGACACACACACACACACACACACACACACACGTTTCAGTGCAGTGGCCATTTACTCCTGAAAATGTCATGGAGTATCTGTTCCTGCAAGGCCGTCTGTTAGCAGTGGGGTACTAGGTAAGTCAGACCTGTCCTGGGATGGTGGGGTCCAGGAACCGGAGTCATTCAGGGAGATATCAAGAGGTTCTCTGAGACACACCCAGGGAATGAGAGATGAGGAAGTGGGAAAGTCCAGGGGAGAATGCGCGAGTATCCACGCCAATACAAAACAGTTTGGGGTTGGAGAAACAAATGCTTCTGTAGGAGTTGGATTTATGAGGCCGTGGCGGGGATAAGCTAGAACTTCACCCCATAATGTGGGACATAAGCCTGAGAGGACCAAGTCCCCTTTGCATGCTGCATAGAGCAGAAAGCAATGTTCACGGGGGCAGATGTGACCAGATTATAGTACAATAGATCTAGGTGACCTCTCTATTCTCCAGCAAGGGTTTCTTGGAAGATAAGGGCAAGTCTGAAACTTCTGGACAGGAACTCCCTTCTTTTTTTTTAATCTTTAATGGGGTTTGGAAGCTGATAAGCTGATGCTAGATTTTTTTCGGTGATGAAATAAATCAAAATAGTATGGATGAAGGGGCAGTTTTAAGGGAAGAAGAGGGAGAGTGAGGGAGTGCTGAGAAAACACAACGAAGATAATGGTATGAAAGGAGAGAGGGTAGGGAGTACCTGGCTTTTGATTCAAACTCCAGCAAGTGCCCAGTAAAGAAGTGTCCTTCATACTTGGGTTTTACACCCTGCCCTCAAGGAGGGGATATGTACTGAATTTGCTTCATGAAAGTTTGTTTTCACAGATGAGCTATTCCATGTCCTACATAGCTGCATATTCTCTAAGCTGTCCTAGTGGAAGCATGAACACTTCAAGAGAATGCCAGGGTGGAAGAAGCTGGTATTAAAAGAAGTGAAAGGTGCTGAGCACATACACAGATGAGCTTGCCTGGGTGGTCAGCAGCCAAAGCTGTCTAAAAAGTGGGAGATGAAGAAGGACTATGGAAATCATGTACATTGAAACTCGACTGAATTTCTTTCTTAAAAACACCAGCACCCCCAATGAGATGAAAAATAGTTTATTTGCAAAACTCTAAACCTAATTTAAAAGGGAAAAACCCATTACCATCCTTTTATTTCTTGCCTGTGAATCAATAGCACAGGAAATTCCTTATTTTCAGTGTGCTTATTGACATATATGTATGTGGATATATCCAGTCATGTGAAAAGGAACAAACATAGGGTTTTGAATAGGCATCCAAAGATGAGAAATTTCTCAACCTGAGATGATAGATATTATAGAATATGGAGGACATATAGTTGATTTTGTACAGAAGATGCTTGGACAGTGACATACTGTATTTGAATGCACCTCTCCCCTAGTATGCCCTAAATGAATATCTGAAAATATTTCTACATACATATTAAATACTCTCTTTGGATTTCTGGATGGGTCATTGTCTCCCTTTAAAGCCTTTCTATCTACACTATACTTTGGATGACTTTGTTGTCTTAGATCACTTTATGCTGTTTTAATACAATACTGATTACCTGAGACTAATCAATTTATGCAGAAAAAGAGACTTTCTTCCACTGGTTTTCAGGCTGAAAAATCTAATATTTCAGACCCTCATCTGCTCAGAACCTTTTTACTGAGCCATAACATGTTGAAAAGAAATACATGTTGATTCTATAGTTTGAATTTTCAATGGCCCCCAAGGCCCTTCTGTTCTCTGTCCAGGGCAGTGTTGGGATAGGTGAAGTGTTCAGGAGATGAGGCCTAATGAATGGTCTGGGGTCATTAGTGGAATTTCCTGGAAGGGTCCAGTACTACTCCTACCCTTGCCCATCTCTGTTATTGCTCTTGACTATGCGAGGTAAGTGAGCATCCTCTACCCTGTACTCTCCATTCTCAGCAATAGAATGACTACCCTTCTTCCAATTCACCACCTCCCCTCTAAGGATTTTTCATAGTCTCGTCCTTCTAGTGACCTTGTGTCTACCTTTATTTCTAGTCGTGCTGAAAGCTCTGCTATGGGGAAGAGTACTCAACTATTGCCTTTGCCTTGTTACCTATCAGAATCAAACAACACTGCACACATTTTCACTTTCTCTTTTTCATTAGTGTGTACAAATTGTGCAAAAGGGTTTTATTGAGTTATTTCCACACATGCTTATCATATACTTCCCACAAATTCACATGTTTCTTATATTCATTATTTTTTTTCATTTCCTTTTAAAAGTACTCATATCACATGCAAGTAACTTGAGCTAGAACAAAGAGTGTGAAACATTTTACTTTTATATACCCCGTCCTCATATCTATAGGTTCCTCACCTGTGGTTTCAAACAAATGAATGCTCTTCGTTTGTTTTTCAGGTGTTATATGTCATGGAGAGATAAGACATACAGGATAATGCTTGTACATTTTAGGTAACTGCTATAGCACTTCATATAAGGGACTTGCACATTAGTATAGTTTGCTATCTGTAGGAGATCCCAAAAACAGTCCCTATGGATATCAAGTTACCATGATCAACTTTGGTTGTCAAATTGGTCAGATTGAAAAATTCCTGGGAGATTAGGGGGACATATTTCTGTGGGTCTGATTGAAGGTTTTAATACACAGATGGATTCAAACTTTGAATAGGTTATTTGGAAGGTGATGGAAGTATGTGAGCTGGATCCTAGTTTGTCTTTGTCCCTTTCTTGTTTCTTGCTGCTTCATAGCCACCATGAGCTGAGCAGCCCCCTCTACCATATGTTGCCGGTGTCCTAGGTCAATAGCGATGGAACTGGCCATTTTATTTACACCTCTAAAATTTTGAGCCAAAAAAAACCCTTTAATCACCTCTTTAGAGGGTAAATGGACTTAGGGACACACACACATACACACACACACACACACACACACACACACACACAACTTTTTGTTTTTGTTTTTTATTTCTGGCCAGTCCAGGGGTTTGAACTCAGGGCCTGAGCACTGTCCCTGGCTCCTTTTTGCTCTCCTTTTGCTCTCTAGCACTCTGCCACTTGGGCCACAGCGCCCCTTCTGGCTTTTTATATATATGTGGTGCTGAGAATTCGAACCCAGGGCTTCATGCATGATGAGCAAGCTCTCTACCACTAAGCCACATTGTTTTATAGTATAATTTCACAGTGTACAGGATTCTACATTGGCACTTTTATTTTTGTTTAATTAAATACATTATTTTAATCCCATCTTGATTCCATTATTTGCTATTATTATATGCATTAATTTTGCACAAATTACTCTGATATATCCATGCATACATATGATGTGTATTGATCATGCCCTTCCATCTTTCTTTTATCCTAGGATCCTTCCTAATCCCCAGTAAACCCTGTCGTACTGAAAGGCAGTATTAAATCTAGTTTTAACTTACATCTGCTCCTTCATAGGTAAACATGCTTTATTCGCTATGTATTAAGTTCTTTGATTTTGATAGACTTTGCCTGAATTTTTTCATAATCCTTATTCTTGGGATTCCGTTAGCTTTTAAAACTGTGAATTTACAGTCTATCAAATTTGCAAATTTTCAATTCATTATTTCTTCAAATACTTTATCTTCCTCATTTTTCTTACCCTTTAGAGTTAACAAATACGTAGCAGGTCCCTTGAACTCCTTTTACACCTTACTAATATTCTATTTAATGTTTTCCTCTCCGTATGTTTTATTCTGGAATGTTTTATCACATTTGGTTTTTTTGAGGAGTAAATGTCCAACTTATTAATATATAATAACTCTGTCTTCTCAAACTTAGACATAGTAGCTTTCATATCTCAAAGTTGGTTAAATTTCTAAACAATAGTTCCATGCTCCTATTTAACACGTTTAATCTTTTCTCTTTTTGACCATATACAGTTATATATAATACTAATTTTCTTAGCATACATTTACTTGTGGAATAGAGGTTTTATTTAGACATTTCATATATGCATCTAATATTTTCCAATGAATACCACCATTATTATTCCTTCTCCCTTCTAAAGCAATTTCAACACATTTCATTGTCCTATTTTTGTACACACAAACAAATTACAATGACCAAATTCATCCTCATTTCCAATTCCTGCTGATAATACCCCTAACAGAGCCTGCTTTAACTTTCCCATTAAAGAAAATACCAAAGACTTTTCCATATTATATTTCTCTGCTGTCACACATGTTTCGTTTATAGGTCATTTTTGTTTTTCTCCTCATTATTTTTTTTTTTTTTTTTTTTTGCCAGTCCTGGGCCTTGGACTCAGGGCCTGAGCACTGTCCCTGGCTTCTTCCCGCTCAAGGCTAGCACTCTGCCACTTGAGCCACAGCGCCGCTTCTGGCCGTTTTCTGTATATGTGGTGCTGGGGAATCGAACCTAGGGCCTCATGTATCCGAGGCAGGCACTCTTGCCACTAGGCCATATCCCCAGCCCTGTTTTTCTCCTCATTATTGATCATACATTGGTTTCTTAAAATGTCTTGAAAATTGGAATTGAATGTTAAACATTGTGAAATTTACCTTGTTAAATACTGGATACTTTCGTGTTTCTATAAAAACACAATATTGATCTTCATTGTGCAACACAGTCAAATTATTTGGGAAAACATGATAATATGGAGACATGCTTTTCAATGCTTTTAGTGGTTTAATGTGTAGTCAATATTTATTCCGTTCTATGGCAAAACTGTTCTCTATACTCTAATGTCCTATATGTTATGATGTTTACTATTCTGACTAGTAGGAGCAAGGGTAATTTCCAAGCTTGCATGGTCCCTGGTGTTCTCTTCTTTCTGAAATTTTGGACAGTCATAGGGCTTTCAACTCTAGGCATAAAAAAATCTCTTAAAGGGCATTCTTCTTGATAACTAATATATTGAAAATCACTGTTTCCATGTATTTTCTGTTTTTTAGGTGTCTCACATATGTGTAAATATTTCCCTGTGTTCTTTCCAGTGTTTTAATATCATGTGTGTGTTTGTGTGTGTGTGTGTGAGAAGAGAGAAAGAGAGAGAGACAGAGACAGAGACAGAGACAGAGAGTGCCCTGGAGATTGAACACAGGGCCTGGTCACTGTCTCTGAACTCTTTTTTGCCCAGGACTTTGTTGTGTGGTGAATTGGAGATCAGGCTCATGGACTTTCCTGCCCAAATTGATCTCCAACTGTGATCCTCAGATTTCAGCTTACTGAGTAGTTAAAATTACCAGTGTGAGCCCCGACACCCAGCTAACACAATTTCTCTGTTTCAAGTGCATGTTTCACATGTATCCTTGGGGAAAAAAACTTCCCTCTAGAAAAAAAAATCATATTTTAATCCATATTTTCCATGATATTACTAGATTCAGTATTTGTAAGGACTGTCAAAGAGGTTTATCCTAATTTTCATTATGAGTGTTGTGTTTATGTCTCCTGTCAAAAGTTGTCTCTTGTAAAAGCCCATACTGAACAAATTGTCACTGATCAATGTATCTTCAGTCATGAATTTAATCTCATAACAGAACACTGCTTCTTCTTCTTTTTGGTATCAGTCCTGGAGCTTGAACTGAGGGCGTGGACACAATCCCAGAGCTTTTTATTCACCACTGGAACCACAGTTTCACTTTTTTGGTGGTGAATTGCAGCTCTAAGAGTCTCATGGAATTGCTTGCCCAAGTTGACTTTCAACGGTGATCGTCAGATCTCAGCCTCTTGATTAGCTAGGATTACAGGAATGAGCCAGTGGTGCCCAGTGTCTTTTAAGCACTGATTATTGTAAAGATGATACAATATTTTCATAATAATGACCTGAATTTACCTTGTGTTTTCATCACTTTATTAATACTCAGTACTACACATTTTATCTGTTTTATTGTTCATTATATCTCACGTACTTACTGTTTTGCATTCATACTTCCTCTATTTAACAATTCACCTCACATACTGTTATAGCAAAATTACGAATAGTTTCTCATATTAACATGATAGCACAATTTTCTTGTGCATTGAAAATTTTCTCATCATTGAATAATTGGTCCTTTCCTTTTTTAAAGGGCCACACGTCTTCTCTGTCTTTATTTATACACCTAACATTTCTTTTCAATAGAATGACTTTATGTTAGTTTTTCTTCTTCTAAAATATGTCACATTCTACAAAATCAAATATAATGGAATTAACAAATACCAGTATTCCTGCCAAGACCTTGCTTTCCAAACTTATATCTCTCACAAAATAAAAATAGTATTTTTGATTTTTGAATATTACCACTTTTATCTTTCATATGGATTTCAGTAGAGCTAAGGAATTTCCTGTAATTTACATTGTCTAGGGTTTGTGATATAAATATCATTCTAAGCACTGCTTTAACTGAATCCCTTACATTGTAAGATATATTTTATCTTCATTCATTTAAAATATTTTCTAATTTCTGTTTGTAAGTTCTTTTGAAATATGTTAGTAAAATATTTGGTTTGCTTTTCAAATATTTCATCTCTTCTATTTAGATTAATTCTATTATGAATAAATAATATGCTTTGCATGACTTGAATTCTTAGTGAATGTCCCAGGAGAACTTCCTTATATTCTGCTGTTGTGTTGTATGAAAGCATATTAAATGAAGTTGGTTGATGGTGCTAATTGACAGTTTCTGTATTTTTACAGATTTTCGGTCACTTAGAGAAGATTACCACAGTTTCCCAATATAACTATGGATTTGACTATTTGTATTCTCAGTTCTATGTCTTTGCTTTAATTCATTACAAAGTTCTACTTTTAGGTAGTTATTCATTTAGGTTTTTTTTTTGTGGAATTACTTCCATCGCTATATAGCAATTTACCTATGATAACTTTTCTTCTAGTGAAATTGATTTTTTGCTTTCATATATTTACTCCATCTTTTCATTTTTAAATTCTCAAAAATCAGTGACTACTAAAATTCTTCTTTAGAAAAAGTTGATGTTAGTCTGGATATGACATGTCCATAAGGCTCATGTGTTAAAGGCATGGTAGCTAGCTGGTGGATTTGATCCTGTTGGTTCTGATGTAATCAAATGGGCTAATCTTTCAATATGATGGCATAGGAAGGAAGGACTGAATGAAAGAAGTAGATTGATTCTGTCAGCTCTCACAAGGTGAATAATTTTGCTTCATCACACACTTCCTGCCATGCTGTTTAATGGCACGTTACTCCCAAAGCAATGGGATAAAGAAACATTGGCGGAGATCTCTGGACTCAAAATAAACCCTTTCTCCCTGAAATTGTTTTGTTTGATATTTTGTCCCAATGATGATAAACAGACTAGTATATTTGGTTTACACCTAAAATCCATGTATATTTTTGTATAATCATAAGGAAAAACAGGATTTAAAGTAGCATATAATGTCCCACAAGAAAGTCTTCCACGTTACTGCTTTCTAGTTGTACTTTCCCTCAACATCTAAGCTTGACACTCACATTCATCTATTCGCTGTTGCTGTCATTTTTATCCTTTCATGGATATCATACACATGGTAGAATAAATATTTTTGAAAATGTCTTCTTTCACTAAGCAAATAAGTTTAAGATTCAAGTTGTTGAGTGTGTAATAATTTGCCCCTTGCTTCCCAGTAACATTCCATTTATGAGTGCATCACAGTTCATTCAGCAATGGAAGGGTATTTGGGTTGTTCTAGATTTCAATGTATATGAATCAGAGCTCTTATAAACAATTATGTAGGTATGGGAGGTTTGTGTGTGAACATAAGTTTCTATTTCTCTCAGGAGTACCGTTCATGAGTCATATTCTATGTCTATCCTTAAAAGAAATTATCTAATCATTTCCACAAAGGGTGTGTCAGGACACTCCCACCCCTCACAGGGGAGATTTAGAGCCTTCTCAAATTTGAGTCTTCTCAAATGTGTGTGTTGGTAGCTCATCATGATTTTAATTTACATTTCTCTAAAAGTTTGGAATGGGGCTGGGGATATAGCCTAGTGGCAAGAGTGCCTGCCTCGGATACACGAGGCCCTAGGTTCGATTCCCCAGCACCACATATACAGAAAACGGCCAGAAGTGGTGCTGTGGCTCAAGTGGCAGAGTGCTAGCCTTGAGCGGGAAGAAGCCAGGGACAGTGCTCAGGCCCTGAGTCCAAGGCCCAGGACTGGCCAAAAAAAAAAAAAAAAAAAAGTTTGGAATGTATTTTTGTCACTCATGTGTTCATGTTGCCTACAAGAAAGGTTAGACATTATAGCTATGCATTATTGAATATACAATTTTCAGATACCTCCAGTTCAACTTTTTATGATGACACAGTCCAATTTATCATTTTTAATTATTTGAATTTTTTCAGGTTTAAGATTGTTTGCCTAACCAGGTCATGAATATATTAAAACTGTTTATACATATTTTCTCCATTTATCCTTTGGTTCTAATTTCAATTTCGATAAAATATGGTGTTCAGCTAGAAATGTATATTTTTTTGGTTTCTTAGATATATAATTGTCTGATAGTTCCTTTATAATTTATTGAAATGTTGAACATTTCCCAATTTCCCAATTGAATTGTCCTTCCTAAACACTTCATGAGCTATGTGTGCATGGATCTATTAGTGGACTCTGTGTTCAGTTATGTTGATATAAATGTGAACAACTTAGTATCACATGATACTGATTAGTATAGCTTTCTATAATAAATTTGAAGTATTTCATTTAGGTAATGTGACTTTTGCAACTTTATTTTTCCTTTTTCAAGATTGTTTTTATTAGCTATTTGGCTTTCTTTGCCAGTCAATAAAATTTCTTGTGTGTGTGCTTGCTTGTACTCAGGGCCTGGGTACTGTACTTTGGCTGTTTCGATCAGGGTTGATGCTCTACCACTTGGGCCACAGCTTCACTTTTCTTGATTAAGTAGAGATCATTGTCTCATGGACTTTCCTGCCTGGGCTGGCTTCACACTATGATGCTCAGTTTTTAGCCTCCTGAGTAGCAACGATTACAAGAATGGGCCACCATCTTGGACCACAAAACTTTTAAATCAACTTGTTTACTGTGCACAAGAATTCCTGCTGGGATTTTGTTTGACAGTTTTTGTTCGTTCTTGTTTTAGGGGCTGAGAATGTGGCTTAGTGGTTGGGTGGTTGCCTTGCATGCATGAAGCCCTGGGTTCAATTTTTCAGTACCACATAAGCAGAAAAAGCCAGAAGTGGCGCTGTGGGTCAAGTGGCAGAGTGCTAGCCTTGAGCAAAAAGAAGCCAAGGACAGTGCCCAGGCCCTGAGTCCAAGCCCCAGGACTGGCAAAAAAATATATACTTTGTTCTTGTTTTCTGTGGAAGTTCTGGGACTTGAAATCAGGGCCTGGGTGCTATCCTTGGGTTTTTGTGCTCAAGGCTAGTCTCTACCACTAGAGCCACAGATCCACTTTCAGCATTTTCGGGAATATTGGTTAATTGTATATAAGAGCCACAGAGATACTCATAAGAGAATATGTTGGAAATTAACTGTACAAATCAGGGGGGAGTTGGGGAGCAAGGGAGGGTGGGAGAAAAATGAGGGAAGGGGTAACAAGTTTGACAAGAAATGTACTCACTCACTGGCATATGTAACTGTAACCCTTCTGTACATCACCTTGACAATAAAATTAAATAAATAAGAAAAGAGCTTGGTTAGACTGTCTTTGAACCATGATTCTTAGGTCTCAGCCTCCCTAGTAGCATTATAGTCATGAGTGACCAGTGTGCAGCTTGACATTGCTTTTAATTTAAATACTAATCTGGTAGTAAATGAACAATTTATTAAGTTAAATCTTTAAATGCATTACAACACTTTTTTAAGGAGTTCTTTGATTTCTCCCATCAGTTTGTTTTGATCATTACAAAAAGTGATATGTAAAAATTTCTTTGGGGGACACTATTGAAAAGATATTTTTATATTTTTGATTTGTGTACTTTGTTATTATATAGAAACACGGCTTTGGCTGTATATTTTGCCATAATGCTAACCTCTTTGGTTCCTAAAAAATCCTAGAACTAGAGCCTTACACTGGGTAGGCAAGGATTCTACCACTTGATCCTATCTCCCAGTTATTTTGCTTTCATTTTCTTTTCTTTTCTTTTTTTTCCCCAGTCCTGGGCCTTGGACTCAGGGCCTGAGCACTGTCCCTGGTTTCTTTTTGCTCAAGGCTAGCACTCTGCCACTTGAGCCACAGCGCCGCTTCTGGCCGTTTTCTGTATATGTGGTGCTGAGGAATCGAACCCAGGGCTTCATGTATGTGAGGCAAACACTCTACCACTAAGCCACATTCCCAGCTAGAAGTAATTTTTAATGTTATTCTAAAGGTCATATACAGAGGGATGCCAGTCACATAAGTAAGGTGGAAAGTACATTTGTTTTTGGACAGTGTTCTCTCACGCCATTCCCTCACATCCAGTTTGAGAAGATCCTTTCTAAATGCTTTCAATTGCACCTTTTTTCCATTATTATTTGCCAACTCGATTTCATTATGCCGAAACTATATCCTTCAGATGATTCAAATTTTTAAATAATTTCTTGTCACTTGTTTTATTATCTAGGATATATGTTGATGAATATTCTACATGCATTTGAAAAAATATATGTATTTTGCTAAGAGGATGCAGACAGAAAAATAGCAAAGGATATTTTTCACATAGTTTCCAGTTATAACTTTCCTCATCAGAGAAGATTTCCTTTTAGAGTTTTACTTTCACAGCATTTTATAGGGTCACCGTAGACTCCGTGTCAGGAGCAGAGAAGAACTGGGAATATTTTTCCTTTGCTGAATTTGCTCACCATTTGTCCCTCCATTTCTATGCCTCCCTTACCCTCCCCCAAACATATAAACAAACAAGATAAAAAGAAGAGCAAACAATAGCAGCAAAGAAGAAAAAAAGGCTTATTTCCATTTCCTGGAATTCATTTTAGTAAATATTATTTTGCATGGTCGGATGCACATAGGCATTGTGCCTTTTTGTTTGTTTCTCTTCTAAGAGTATCCTCCTTTGGTCTCACTGTATGTGAATACCTAGAGAGCTGTATAGTTTTGATATCCTGGTATTTCAGATGTTGCTTCTGCATACGAGAGAAAACATTTGGTGTTTTTCTCTCTAAGCTTGGCTTACTTCACTTAACATAATTTGTTGTCATTCCATTCATTTCCCTGCAAAGGACATAATTTTATTCTTTCGACTTGCTGTGTACAATTCCACTGTGTGTAGGTACCACATATTTGGGATCACTCATCTGTTGTGGGGCATCTGGGCTGTTACCGTATCTTGGCTATTGTGAACAGTGCAGCAGTGAACATGGAGGTGCAGGTGTCATTGTCAGATCCTGGTTCATGATGCTCCCGGTAAATGCCCAGGAGTGGTATGGCTGGTTTGCAGGGAAGGTCTATGTTAGTTTGCTGAGGAACCTCTGGACTTCTGTCCAGAGTGATTGCACTAGCTTACATTCCCACCAACAGTGCAGTAGGATTCCTTTTCCCCATAGGCCCACCATCATTTGTTGCTGTTCGAATTCACAATACTGACCAATCTAACTGGGGTGAGATGGAACTCAGAGTTGTTTTGATTTGCATTTTCTTTATGGCCAGGGATGATGAGCATTTGCTTATGTGTTTCATTCCCACTCTTACCTCTTCTTCTGTGAAGTATTTCCTTAGGTCCCTTGCTTATTTAGTAATAGGTTTATTAGCTTTGACATGGCGTGGCATACTATCTTGAGCTCCTTGTATATTTTGGAAATCAGGCCTCTTATGTATAGCTTGTAAAGATCTTCTCCCAGTATGTTGGTTGTCTTTCTAGTTTACTAACTATATCTTTCTCTGTGCAGAAACTTTTTAGTTTGATGTAATACCATTTGTCAAATCTCTCTCTATGTACTGTGCCCCTGGACAATTTTTAAAACATTTCTGCTTATGCCTATCAGTTCGCATGTTTTTCCTGCTCCCTCTTGCAATAATTTCAAAGTTTCACATCTGATGTTGGGGTCTTTTATCTACTTTCTGTCGATATTTGTGCAGGGTGACAAACAGGGATCCATTTTTTTGCTTTCTGCATATGGATGCCCAGTTTACCCAACACCACTTATTGAAGAGGCTATCATTTTCCCACTGTATATCTTTCACTCTCTTATCAAATAGCAAATAATTCTAAGTATATGGGTTTATTTCCAGGTCTTCTGGTCTGGTCCATTGATCTTCTGGTCTATTTTTGTTCCAATACATACCTCTTTTCTTTAAAATTATAGCTTTGTAGTACAGCTTGAGGTCTGGGCTTATAATAATACTAGCATTAATTTCTTTTGCCTAGAATTGCTTTGGCTATTCTAAGTCTTTTGTTGTTCCATATTAATTTTGGATTGTTTTCTGTCAGCAAAGAACTTCCTTGGGATTTTAATTGAGAATGCATTAAATTTGCAATTATTTTTAGCAGTATGGACATTTTCACAATATTAATTCTACATATGAACATGGAAGATCTCTCCATTTCCTGTTGTCATCCTTGATTTCTTTCTTTAGATTTTGATAGTTTTTGCTATGCAGGTGTTTTGCTTCTTTGGTTAGGTGTATTCCTAGATATTTATTTTTGAGGCAATTTCAAAAGATGTTTTCCTGGGCTGGGGATATAGCCTAGTGGCAAGAGTGCCTGCCTCGGATACACGAGGCCCTAGGTTCGATTCCCCAGCACCACATATACAAAAAACGGCCAGAAGCGGCGTTGTGGCTCAAGTGGTGGAGTGCTAGCCTTGAGCGGGAAGAAGCCACGGACAGTGCTCAGGCCCTGAGTCCAAGGCCCAGGACTGGCAAAAAAAAAAAAAAAAAAGATGTTTTCCTGATTTCTCTCTCTGCTTGTGCATTGTTGGTGTACAGAAAGGCTACTTATTTTTGTGCATTCATTTTATATCCTGGTACTTTGACAAAGTTATCAATAAGCCCTAGGACCTGGAAGATGGAATCTTTTGGGTCCTTAGATATAAGAGCATATCATCTGCAAATAGTGATAGTTTGAGTTCTTTTTTCCCTATGTGAATCTCTTTAAGTGTTTTTCTTGCCATATTGCTCAGGCTAGGAATTCCAGAACTGTATTGAATGGTGGAGTGAGCATCTTTGCTTTGTTCCTGATTTTAGTGAGAATGGTTTTAGTTATTCAATGTTCACCATCATTTTGGCTGTTGGTCTGTCATACAGACTTTATTATTTTGCGTTATGTTCCTTCTATTCCTAGCTTCTCCAGAGCTTTATGATCATGTGGTTCTTCTCTTTGGCTCTTTTGATGTGATGTATTATTTTTATTGAGTTACATATGTTAAACCAATTTTTCATCTATGGAATGAAACTTGATTATAATGTATGGTATTTTTGATAACTTGCTGTGTTTGGTTGGCTCAAAATTTTGTCTACCATCTTCTTATGTCCCACACCTGTTTCCAAGCCAGGGGTTGAGGTCCCCAACCCTTTTCACTGGACACCCCATGTGTCCAGTGCACAACTCATGGTGTTTGGTGTTCATGTAATGTCCTTTCAGGGTTTTGCCTGTGAAGTCATTTCTCTGTTGCACTTCAGCTGCTATTTTGCCCGGCAGGCTGTTCCAAGGAGAGATGAGTTGGGTGAAGATAACCACTGAGCCTAGGGCTGGTCAGATAACTGCGGAGCTGAGTGCTGCTCGGGGTGTCAGGCTTTCCAAAGCTGAGGTCCTCACCGAATGTGATTTCTATGTGAGTGCGGCTCTTCACTGAGCAGATGGTCATGCTAAGGTGCAATCCACTCACAGCTGTGGGCTGGCGGCTGGTGGGCTGCGATGGGACTTGGTTACAGGACTTGTTTTGTGATTTTTCTCCTTGTCCTGAGTTATAAGTTGGATAATTCTTGATTGGTGCTAGGTTCTTAATGCTTGTCATTCCCTGGCGTGCACCATCAAGTTGAATTTGAAGACTGGAGATTGTATTTCTGATTAAACAAAGAGAGCTCTGCTCTTGCCTTGTCTGTAGTTCATCATCTTGTAAGATATGGATACTAGGCCTAAGCAATGCCATTTTGTCCCCACTGCCATCTTAATTCCTCAATAGGTAATGGGGACATTTCACTCAATTCCAAAAACTATAGATGGGGCATAGGTCATTCTAACCGAAGATATGTCATGGATTGTTAGACTCCAGGAAATCCCTATTTGTTACCCCTATTGTTGTATTGTGGTAAATCTCTACTCCTGATTGCAGCGACTAGTTAACTTCTAACAAACCCTAACTGCTTCCATTACCAAACTCATACATAACTGGCTCATTTTGCTTCTTTAAACACACGTTGCTAATCCCCATACCATGCAGCAACTGCCTTGATGTGGCTTTGCCGTTATAAGCTTTATGCTAACAACATTCAACACTGTAGGTTCTTTGGGATGCTAGTCCACTTGCAGTCACCAACTTTCTAATAAAGCCTCCAAATGTGACCGGTTGAACTGTGGCTTTTCTGTATCTCACTGATCAAGTTCCTGTATAACACTTGGATCTGCCCCAAAGAGATTCTAATCACTCTCTGTATCCTGAAGTATGTCTGCCTCATAGTCCTTGGACTAAAAATAGAGAGGCATTTTCTTGGAGCTTTTTCTATGCATACCTTGGGTACAATGACTAAATTTGGATTGCATTTTAGTCCAGAGTGGGAGATATAGGACTTAAAAATAGCACTAGGAACTGTCATTACTATACTGGTCTTCTTTTTGAGGTACAATTCTCATTCTCCATTTTTCTAGAATTTATTTTTAAATAAAATTTTATTTTAAAAAATTAAGATCTCATCCTCAAATCTCATCCTCCTGAATAGCTAGAATGACAGGTATGAGCCACCAGTGCCTGTCTGTGATTTTCATTTCAATCACAATATCTTTATGCTACAGCATATTTTTGCATGTATTAGAGTTTATTTCTTTGTCACAAAATACTGTTCTGATTTTGCTTATTTTTATTTTCTTCCAACTTATTAAAAATAAGTTTTTTACTACCTATTCACATATGTATATACTGTACTTCTGTTGTGCACTCCACTTTCATTGGTCTTACAAAATGTACATGCTCATTTATATATGATTTCTTTCTTTAATTTCGATTTATATTTATAAGGTTCATCCATGTTGCTGATTTAACATTTGTTTGCTTATTCACATCACTGTATAGTATTCTACTAAGTAAATAACTCATTCTAAAATCTATTAGTATTTTTTTCAGTTTGGACCTTGCTATTGTTGGAATATACCCATAAAATCCTTGTGTCAGAAATTTAATTCCTAGCATGACAGTGTTAGAAGCAAGGTCTTCTGTGAGATGTTTATTATGCACACTGGATTCATGCTGATTGCAGAAACACTTGAGGCTTCAAGTTGAATCTCTTGCTCTTTCTCTGTCACCTGTTCCCCATCTGCCACAGAGCGGCCCAGCAAGAAGATGCTTGCCACATGGCTACATTTCAATATTGCATTTCTAGAAATGGAAGAAATAATTTTTAAAGAAATGACCCAATTTCAGATATTCTGTTTTAACCGCAAAAGAAGAAACTAAGACAGGGTTCTTGTGCATAATTCTGCCATGAAAATTCATGTTACCTGTCCTGGAACAATTGCTGGGATTAGTGTAAATATTTATTCAAATACAATTAATAGTGATCTCTTGTTTTCCCAGGTGGTATATCAACTTACACTGCTGGCTCTGGTGTGTAAGTATTGAGCATTCCTGTCACTTAGCAATCAATAGTTAGTTTAGAAAATTGTCTTAATTTTTATCAGCTCTTGTGAGTATGTTTTTATGACTTCCAATGGAATGAGCATATATTCCTATGATTAACAAGTAGGTTGTTCAGTGTTTTATATGCTTATTGACTATTCATACATTTTATGAAATATCTGCATGAGTCTTAAACAGTTTTGTATCATGCTGTCATTATGATTTTATTATTGATCTGTGGGACTTTTTTATACATTCTAGATGGGAACTTTGGTTCAGTTGATGTGCCACAAATATCTTCTACCCAATTGCCTTGCCTTTTTATTACTTTCAAAATCATAACCAAAGCTCTTAATTTAATGTACTTTCATCAATATTTTCATTTATTATTATTGCTTTAGTGCTTGTTTTATTTAGTCATTATCATCTCTATAGTCATCAAAATATTCATAACCATTATCATCTAGAATTATTTTTATTGATTTGCATTTGTCACTAAGGTTGCATAATGCATGGTATTGATTCTCTCTCTCTCTCTCTTTGTGTGTGTGTGTGTGTGTGTGTGTGTGTGTGTTGTGATGTAAAGATCAAATTCTTTTTCCACGTGGGTTTTTATTTTTACTGGTAGGATCTGATGAATAAACCATCTATCACCTTTGTCATAAAAACGTTAAGCTACACATATAATTTCTTCTTTTTCTCCTGTCTTTGTCTCTCTGTGTGCTCACGTATGTGTTCATGTGTGTATGTGTGTGTATGTTTGTGTTTGTGTGTGAGACTGGACTCTATTGATTTATTTTGTTGGAAATACCATCACACTGTCTGAATTCTTGCAATCTTATGCTAAGGCTTGAAGTGACCTTTCTTTTTACAATGAGGTTTTACATGCAACATCAAAAGCCTGATTTTCAATAGAAAAATGAGCTGGACTTAATTAAAATGAAAATATTCTGCTGTGTGAAATACACTATTAAGAGAATGGAAGAACAAGACACAGACTAAGAGAAAACATTTTCCAAACACACATATGGTAATGCAATTGTATCCAAAATGTTCAAATGAACACTTAAGAAAACATACAACTCAATGAAAAAATTAGAGAAAGGTTCTAAGAAAATACCAAAGAAGATTTTCAGATATGAAATAACGTTATGAAAAGAAATGGTCAATATCATTTGTCATTGAGGAAGTGCAAATAGCACAAAAATATCATTAATTATTTATGAAAAAGGGAAATAGCACATTTTAGAAGATAGTTTGACAGTTTCTTAACAAGTTACCATAGCTTTATAAGAAAAAAATATATATGACTGAAATCATGATCCTAGTCCCCCAATTTATATCAAACTTCATGCTCACACAGTAACCTGCAAATGAATGTGTGGACAAGCTTTGTTCATAAGAATCAGAAATTGGAAGCAAATTGAATGATGTCTTTCAGTAGATAAATGGAGAAATAAATTATAACACACCAACATTTTGGAACTTAGTTATGAAAACTAGTTATTAAGCTATAAAGGGACCTGGGTATTTGTTAAATATATATTTTAAGTAATGGAAGCCCGTATGAAAAGTTATAATATAAATGCATCCTAAGTTGAAAGAATTTTAGAAAAGGAGTTGGGGGAATGGCACATGTCAAAGAAACGAAAGGAATCTCAGGGATTACAGGCACATGGACTGCACATGAGTATAGTAGTGTGGTTGATAAAATTGCTGCCTGTGCAGGTAAAGTTTAAGAAATTCTGATATTGCTAGACAAGTCTACTGGGAGTGAACAATTAATTAAGCAAATAAATGGCATATGGGAAAGCCAGATTTCTCAGTGCTTGAGTAGGAGGGTATAGATAAGAAACTGAAGGAGAATAACATGATCCTTGTGGTACAGCGTTAGAATGGAAGGCACTGGTTTGAACTTAGGTTCAGCTTAGTGTACTGATTGTTTTCTGTATTAAATGTTGTAGACACATTTAAGTATACAGCTTGTGAAGCACCTGTATGTTCTTATTTCATCAGCAGAGAGGACCTCTAAGTAATGAATTGTTGGTAGCAGAAATTATTCCTAACAGTCACATTTAAGTTTGGAAAGGATGCATTGGAAAAATGACTCCACAAATAAGGCAAATTGCCGGGCTAGATTTCCCTCCCCTGGTGCGGGTATGCTCAGCTTACTCCCTTATCAATGCTCCCCTTTTCACCCTCTCCCCTGGGCGCCCGACCCGCAGGTGGCCAAGGTGGAGCTAAGAGACACGGGCTAGCCTAAGGTGCACGTGGCCGAACGAGATCCCCTTTTCCTCCCTCCTTACCCACCAAGGAAGCCAGGTGCAGACGGATCTCGGAGACGCTTCGGAGAGCAATCCGGTTTATTTGGGAGGGGCTCACAGTAATATAGTAGTGATGACGAGGACTGAGCAGGAGCTGGCGATAGGCTGGCGAGCTTGTCTATCCAAGAGCAGCTCCCAAGGACCTCCCTCATGGGCTAATGTCACTTCCCATAGTACCGCCCTCTGGGCAAAGCGTGCGAAAAGGGAGCACACGTGCTTGCTGGCACAAGGTGGGGGATGGTCTCAAACCTATGTCTTCTGGTTCCGGACCCAGAAGGAGATAGTTGTGGCTCACTTCCACACTGCCCCAAGGCTGGGGAAAGGGCGGCGTCTCGGGAGAGCTCTCATTGCCCTTCCCCACTTAAGGCCAAGATGAATCCTCAACAGCAAACGATTATACATAATGCACCAGAGAATCTTGTAGTGCAAGGAAATAATGAAGTAGTCAAAAAAAAGAAAATATAGCTGGATGTCTGGAATCCTAGATAGCCAGGAGGATAAGACCTGGAGGGTAGAGGTCCAAAGCCAACCTTAGGCAGAAAAATCTGTGAGATTCCATCTCCAGTTATCCAACAAAAAAACTGGCTGCATATGGCTGAATTGGTCAATCACCATTGACAAGAAAGCCCAGTAAAAGTATAAGGAGTGTGAGTTCAAGATTTGGGACCAGCAAAAAAAAAAAAAAAAAAAAAAAAGATACTATCTGTCTGAGACTATGTCAAAGGGACAAACAATCCAATTCAAGAGCTGCCAATCACCAAGCTGCATTTATTTGATAGGGGAAAAAAGGCATTGTATTATAACTTAAAAAGACAGTATGTTCCATGTGTACTGCCTTCATCTCGACTTTAATGTTGTCCCCTTCACCTAGGTGGGAAGAATCACAGCCCACATTCATGTCTCCAGCTGTAGCCCCAGTGGTAGATTATTTGCTGTCTGCCCAGAATTCATCTGTGAAGCTCACTGGAAAGTATGATAAAGTTCAAACACTGCACAATTCCTGACACAGTGATGGCAATGCCCGAAGCCTTGGCCTGTCAGCAGAACACTGTATTGCTATTTCTCCATTCATACCATTTCCTAGTTGAATTTCCTTTTCCTTCAAATGGCATGTGAAGTTTCAGCCAAAAGTATCACCGTCTGTTTTGCTTGAATTCCTAGAACGTCCCAGAATGAGTTGCAATGATTCAGATGTGCTCTTCAAGGGGGCTGCCATTCCATGCTGTTCTATGCAGTCCTTGTTGGTCTCCTATTCTTCTAGCTAATTTGTAGGCCTGTGAGAAAGGTCCCATCTTCTTTCTCAGAAATTACTAGTCCCTAGACTCCAGTGAACTCACAGACAGTATTTATTGAACGGGTGAAAGAAGTGAAGTGGTTCTACATAACTTGCCTCAACTGGTGTTTCATGCTATCAATCACACACATAAAGATAATAAAAGCTAGCAGAATTTCAAGCTCAGCATCTGCCTTAGATGAGAGGACTTCTAGGTTCTTCCATTCTCCAAGCATCAGTATGATGCAGGTCATATCATGGTTATAGATTCAGAAGAAAACTAGTCATATACTCATATACTCAACTTTGCTGTATTGTGGTGTTGGAGGATATATTCTGTACAATATCCTGCCTTTTATTTTTTCTCCCTTCTTCAGAAACAAAGTCACTACCTTAACAGGTTTTTTAATACATTTAATGGCACACTTTTGATTGATCATTTTGTTAATTTATTTGTTCATTTCCCAACCTTTCACCTTTTCCTGCCAATCAAGTTGGAAGCCCTCCCACACAGGAGAACTCTCTGGTCATTCAGCGTGGCCACTGACAACAGCCTTCTTAGTTGGGCAGCTTGTATTCATAGTGACTGTCTGTACTTCATTTCAGCTGCCATCCTAAAATCTTCCATTGCACTTCATTTTGCAATTTATTTCTGTGAAGCATAACCTACTTACAAAAACTGCGTGCCCATTATCCAATGAATTATTACAGAGTGAATACACTGTTGTATTAATGCCTTAGATTAAGAAACAGCATTTTGAAGACCTAAAATGATTTCATGCTCCTCTAAAATTATGCACTTCTCTTTCTGCCTTCCCCCCAATACTCTTGGCTATTGGGAATTAAACTGTATGTAACTAGAATGCAGCAATATGTGTCATTTATATTTGGCTCTTTTTTATACTAAACTTTACATTTTCAGAGCTATCTGAAAACATCTGTTGGACATAGCTGAAGCTCATTCATTTTAATTGCCGCACAATATTAGGTCTTATTATTACACCCCTAATTTAATTTATCCAATCAATTTTAATGAACATGTGGGTTGGTCTCATTCTTTGGCTTTAATAAATAGTGCTTCACTGAACAGTTTTACAACTGTTTTAGTGCACATGCACATGAATATCTGTTAAATACAAAGGTAAGGGTGATGTTACTGCTCACAATTTCCATATTTTTAACTGGAGAAATTAGTGCCAAACATTGTTCCAAAGTACTTGAATCAACTTATACTACCACTAGCAGTTTATGAGAGTGGTGTTAAGTGTACATACATTTGTTGTCTGTATTTTTATTTTTAGCCATTTTGGTGGGTGTGAAGTGGTATCTCATTATGGCTTAATCTGCATTTCCCTGATGACTAATAAGGCTGAGTACCTTTTCATGTGTATGTGTTGGCTATTTTGATATCCTCTTTTGGATAATGTTCATTTCAATTTCTTTGCCCATTTTTCTGTGGGCTTTTGTCTTATTTTGATAGAAAATTTTCTATTGCTTATAAATTCTGGATAAGAAGAACACTTTATTTACTAATTGTTATATAACAAATCAGTCCAGCAAGCATAAGCAAAATCTATATTTATTATGGTCACAGATTCCATGGGTCAGAAGTTTAGAGAAGACACACTGAAAATGGCTTGCCTCTATCACCCAATGCCTGACCTCTCAGGTAGAAACACTGGAATGATGGGAATTAGTTACTGTAATGACTTGAGGGCTTCTTCATCCACATGTCTCTCATAAAAGATGACAAATGTCATAAAGAGAGCCATAGTCTGATTCTGTCATCTAGAGCACTTCTCTATGGCCTTTTCATATGATTTTAGATTACTTTCCAATAGAACTGCCTTAGGAATGTTGGATTTTTTTTATGTGTCATCTTTGGGTATGATATCAGTGAGTATTATTCTACCAACAAAGGACATAATTTGCTTTGCTGCCTATGGCGTGGGCTTGACAAGAATCATTATATCACCTCTCATTTCCTCCACTGCTTACAGTATTTCCAAGCTTTCTCAGATTCATGAGAAGGAGTTAGCTTCCATGGAGTGGATGAATGGCATGTTTGAATCCACTGTAACCTGACCTCTGGCTGTACTTATCTCCAACCTCCCATACACAAACATGTTTTCTTTCTCTCAATACCCCCAGCTCCAGACTACCCAAAGACCCTCCCATTTATGATACCAGGAGAAAAATTTTGTCAGCTAAACCAAGTACAGATGTCAGTGAGAGTCTGCTTAATGTCTTTTTGCCCCACATTTTAATTTTTTTATTAAACTGTTTTCTTTATTGTCAAAGTGTGGTACAGAGGGATTACAGATCCATATGCAAGGCAGTGAGTACATTTCTTGTTCAACTTGTATCCTCCTCCCTCATTTCCTACCCTCCCCCCTCTCCTTCTCTCCCCTCAAGAATTGTGCGGTTGATTTACACCAGATGGTTTTGTAAGTATTGTTTTTAGAATGGTTTGTCTTTTGTCCTTTGTCTCTCAATTTTGATATTCCCTTTCCCTTCCCCAGTTCTAATACCCATATAAACAGTTTCCAGGGTATACGGATGAGATATAGTGGTAGCGAGGGTACAACCACAGGAAGGGACTACAAGAGAAACAAACTAAACACAATAATCAAACAGACAAGAAAAAAATTACAAAAGGTACAGTTTTATATGGTATGTTGATAATAATTACAACAGTGGATAACACTCATTTCCATAACATGGAGCTCATTTCACTTGGTGTCATCTTATGTGATCATACGGGTGTAGCTATAGGGGTATTTTGATCTTCTACCATGACTAGCCTAATCATTTACTAGCTATTCTCTATGAGGGACACCATAGGGCTTATGTTTCTTTGGGTCTGGGTCACTTCACAAAATATGATTTTTTCCAAGTCCTTCCATTTCCTTGTAAATGGGGCAGTGTCATTCCTTCTGATAGAGGCATAGAATTCCACTTTGTATATGTGCCACATTTTCCTGATCCACTCATCTACTGAGGGGCATCTAGGTGGGTTCCATGTTTTAGCAATAACAAGTTGTGATGCAATGAACATAGGTGTGTTGGTGGCTTTAGTGTGGTCTTGCTTGTAGTCTTTTGGGTAGATGCCCCAAAGTGGGGCAGCTGGGTCATAGGGGAGCTCTATGTTTATCCTTCTTAAGAACCTCCTCACTGCTTTCCAGAGGGGTTGAACAAGTTTGCATTCCCACCAACAATGTAGTAGGGTTCCCTTTTGGCCACATCCTCTCCAGCATTTGTTATTATTGGATTTCCTGGTAATGGCCATTCTTACTGAAGTAAGGTGGAATCTCAATCTTTTTTTTTGTTGTTGTTTTGTTTTTGGTTTTTTTTGGCCAGTCCTGGGGCTTTTTCCCTCAAGGCTAGCACCCTGCCACTTGAGCCACAGCGCCACTTCTGGCCATTTTATGTATATGTGGTGCTGGGGAATTGAACCCAGGGCCTCATGTATAGGAGGCAAGCACTCTTGCCACTAGGCCATATCCCCAGCCCCTCAATGTTGTTTTGATTTGCATTTCTTTTATGGCCAGTGATGTAGAGCACTTCTTCATGTGTCTCTTGGCCATTCTCATTTCCTCTTCAGAGAAGTCTCTTTTTAGGTCATTAGCCCATTTGTTGAGAAGGCCATTGGTTCTTTGAATATTTGCTTCAGAGGATTTTAACTTTTTGAGTTCTGTGTATATTTTAGATATGAGGCCTTTGTCTGTTGTATGGCTGGTAAAGATCTTCTCCCAATCTGTGGGCTTTCTGTTTATCTTGGAAACTATGTCCTTTGCTCCGCAGAAGATCTGCAGTTTGATACAGTCCCACTTGTGCAACCTTTCTTTGATTTGTTGCATTTCTGGGCCTTTGTTGAGGAAGTTTCTTCCAGTGCCAAGGAGTCCTAGAGTTTCTCCAATTCCTTCTTGTAGTGTTTTCAGGCTATCTGATTTTATTTCTAGGTCTTTGATCCATTTGGAATTGATTTTGGTGCAGGGTGATAAATAGGGATCTAGTTTTATTTTGTCACAGGTGTTGACCCAGTTTTGTCAGCACCATTTGTTGAAGAGGCTGTCTTTGTTCCAACCTGTATTTTTAGCTCCTTTGTCAAAGATTAGGTAGCCGTAGGTCTTATGGGTCTTCAGTTCTGTTCCATTGGTCCTCGGGTCTGTTCTTGTGCCAGTACCAAGCTGTTTTTATTACTATAGTTTTGTAATACATCTTAAAGTTTGGTATTAAGATTCTTCCTGCGCTGTTCTTTCTACTTAGCATTGTGTTTGTTATTCGGGTTTGTTTGTTGTTGTTGTTTTCTGTTCCATATGAATTTCTTAATTGCTTCCTCTATTTCCTTGAAGAATGGTGTTGGGATATTGATGGATATTACATTGAATTTGTAGATAGCTTTTAGTAATATTGCCATTTTCACTATGTTAATCCTCCCAATCCAGAAACATGGGAGGTTTTCCCATTGCTTGAGTTCTGCCTTAATTTCCTTTTTTTCAGGTTTTTAAAGTTCTGATCATAGAGTTCTTTCACTTCTTTGGTTAAGGTTATTCTTGGATATTTTATGTTTTTTGAGGTTATTGCAAAAAGTGTTGCTTTTCTGATTTCATCCTCGCTCTTCTGGTTCTTGGCATATATAAAAGCCATTGATTTTTGAGGATTTATTTTATATCCTGCTACTTTGCCAAGGTTTTGGATCAGCTGTAGTAGCTTGGGAGTAGAGTCTATGGGGTTCTTGAGATATAGGATCATGTCGTCTGCAAAGAGAGAAAGTTTAACTTCATCTTTTCCAATTTGGATCCCCTTTATATTTTCTTCTTGCCTCATTGCTCTGGCTAGGAATTCTAGTACTATGTTGAAGAGAAGGGGAGAGAGTGGACATCCCTGTCTTGCTCCTGATTTTAAAGGGAATGGCTTTAGCTTTTCACCATTTAGTATTATCCTCACTGGTGGTTTGTCATAGACAGCCTTTATTATATTCAGGCATGTTCCCTGGAATCCCAGTTTTTCCAGGGCTTTTATCATAAATGGGTGCTGGATTTTATTGAACGCCTTTTCCACATCTAGGGATATAACCATGTGATTCTTTACCTTGCTCCAGTTGATGTGGTGGATTACATTAATTGACTTGCATATATGAAACCAACTTTGCATCCCTGGAATGAATCCAGTTTGGTCATAATGTATGATTTTTTTTTTGATGACTTGTTGAAGTCGGTTGGCCAGAATTTTGTTCAGAAGCTTTGCAACAATGTTCATCAAGGAGATGGGTCTATAGTTCTCTTTCCTTGATGGGTCCCTGTCTGATTTTGATAATAAGGATATACTAGCATCATAGAATGTGTTTGGTAGTGAGCTTTTACTCTCTATTTCATTCAAGAGTTTGAGGAGTGCTGGTGTAAGATCTGTTTTGAAGGCCTTGTAGAATTCCGTTTTGAATCCATCTGGACCTGGGCTTTTCTTGGAAGGGAGATCTCTTATTACAGTTTCAATTTCATTGCTGAATATGGTTCTGTTCAGTAGGATTTAAATCTTCTTGGTTGAGTTTGGGCATATCAATTTTTGTTAGGAATTTGTCCATTTCTTTCAGGTTCTTGAATTTGTTGGCATACATGTTTGCAAAATAGTCCCTTATTATATTCTGGATCTTTGTTGTTTCTGTGGTGATGTTACCTGTTTTGTCTCTGATCTTGTTTATTTGAGGGTGCTGTCTTCATTTTTTGGTCAAGTTTGCTAGGGGTCTGTCTATCTTGTTAATTTTTTCAAAGAGCCAACTCTTGGTTTTGTTGATTCTATGTTTTTTTTGGGGGGGGGGATTCTAAGTCATTTAATTCTGATTTGATTTTAATTATTTGCTTCCGCTTATTGGCTTGGGGTTTGGTTTGTTGTTCTCTTTCGAGGAGCTTAAGGTGCTTTGTTAAGTTGTTGAATTGAGATTTCTCCAATTTGTTGATGTAGATGCTCAGGGCTATAAATTTTCCTCTGAGTACTGCCTTTCCTGTGTCCCAGAGAAACTGGTAATTTGTGTGTTAATCTTGGTTTAATTCCATAAACATTTGAAATTCTGTTCTTATTTCCTCAATGATCCATTGGTCATTCAGCAATGTATTGTTGGGTCTCCATGAGTTGTGGGATTTTCTTTGGTGGCCTTTGGCATTGAGCTCTAGTTTTATCCCATCCACATTTCTTATTAACCTCTTTAGTGAGATTCTGGCCTTGATGCTATAACAGAGAGCTTCATTACCAATTTATAAGCAACTTCATTGGACAAATGCCAATCTCACACATCCCTTCAGGAGGTGATCCCTTCTCTAACTTGAATTCATTGTGACCCAGTCAAGTTATGAGAATGTCCTCAAAATTGCAGAAATCCTACTGTTTAACAGACAATGCTAGAACTTGCACCCCTTAAGATTTAAAGGAAACATTTTTTTCTACTTGACAAGGCTTTTCAAGTTCCACCTTAAATATTCTGATGTCTTAAGAACTTTGTATTTATATCTTTAGTTTCATCTTTATCCCAAGACTATGTTTTCCTGACAATATTGGATTATCTTGAGAATACATTAATGCCTAGAAATACTTTCCTGGATTCTGTCCTATTTCTTCCAAACTCATCTCTTTTTTTAATTTTAATTTTTTTCCAGTCTTGGGCTTGAGTTCATGGCTTGGGTACTCTCCTTGAGCATCTGTCTGCTCAAGGCTAGTGCTCTATCACTTGAGCAGTAGCACCACTTGTGGCTTTTTTAAAAAAATTATTTTATTGTCAAAGTGAAATACTGAGGGGTTAGAGTTTCATTTGTAATCTAGTGAGTTCATTTGTTATCCAACTTGTTACTTGCTCCCTCATTTTCCTTCACCTCCCCCTTCCCATTTCCCTCTCCCCACCATGAGTTGTACAGCTGTTTTAGAGCATAAAGTTTTGTAAGTATTGCTGTTGCATTGATTTGTCTTTTTATCCTTTGTCTCTTGATTTTGATGCTCTCTTTCCCTTTCCTAATTCCAATACATGTATATACAATATCCAGGGTATTAAAAGCATTTACAGTACTATTAGGGGTAAAACCATGTGAAGGAAATACAGAAAAAGAACAAAAAAAAGAAGGGCACAGTTTCACATGGCACATTGAAAGTAACTACAACAGTGATATACTACTTGTATTTGTAACTTGAAGTTCATTTCACTTAGGGTCATCTTATATGCTCATATGGACATAGGTATTGAGCTATTGTGATCTTCTGCTAGGACTATGCTAGACATGTACTAATTATTCCCTATGAGGGAGACCATAGAGTTCATGTTTCTTTGGGTCTGGCTTATTTAACTTAGTATGATTTTTTTCCAAATCCTTCCATTTCCTTATGAATGGGGCAGTTTCATTCTTTTTTAAGTAGTTCATTGAAGATAAGAGTCTCATAAGGACTTTCCTGCCTGGGCTGGCTTCAAACCACAATGCTCAGATCTCAGACTCCAGAGTAGCTAGGATTACAGTCATGAATCACCAGAACCTGGCTCCAAACTCATCTTTGAAAATGCACAACTGTTACTGTTCCTTATCTAATTGTCTTAATCAAAGCCCAGACTGAAACACTAACTTACTGTAAACTATTGGCCGAGCTTATGGACATACACAAAATATGAGCTCCTCACATAATCATTGCTGCTTGGAAAACTGACAGTAGGGAACAGCAATGAAGACTATGAATCTACTAGGAAAGAGTGGGGCACCCAAGAGAATGAAAATTTAGCAACATTCCCTAAAATAAATCTCATGATAAAAGTATTGTAATCTTCTCCAGTGTCTTTCCCACGTTGCTTCTTGATATTTTAAATGGTGAGCCTTCACACGTGGGACATGGAAAGTGGCACTATACCTATATGTTTCTTTCAAAAAAGAACCTTTCTTTATCATCTGCTGAGGAGTCCACATCCAGCTCTAGCTTAGAAATTTTCAAAGGCTAGGCACTCATCAACTGTGCCATTCTGAGGGGAATACACAAAGATAATGCCAGTGAGGCATCAATGTCTAAATAGTTCCTCTTAGTGCAAAAACCTGTGACGTATCTTTATATTTTTTAATAGTCTCTTCTGGAGGACAAACCTTTAATTTTTCTATGTAGCCTAATTTGCGTATCATTTACATTATAGCTTTAAAATCTTCTCCTACACCAAGGTCCTGTAAATATTCTCTGATCAGATGAATTGTCTTACTTTTCTCATTTACACTTACAATACACCTGGAGTCACTAATTTCAGCTGAGTCAAACTTCATTTTTAAGCAAATATATCCAATGAAACTGGACTAATGCCCTGAAAATATCTGGTTTGCCCTGATTATCAGCACTGTGAGAAATAAGCTCTTCAAATAGAGTCTACTTTCACATTATTTCCCTTATGTTTGTCTGTTTATCTATCTTGTACCAATATTAATATGTAAATTAGAATTGCTTTTGTAATTTTACAAAATTTATTGTTATTGTAAAGGTGTTGTACAGAAGGGCTACAGTTACATAGGTCAGGTAATGAGTACATTTCTTTTTGAACAATGTCACCTCTTCCTTTGTTTTCTCACAATTGTTTTCCTCCTAAATCTCCTTCCCTCCAAGTTATATAGTTCATTTTTTAACATAGTATCTAGAGAATATCACTGTTGAGTTAGTTTACCCTTTGTCCTACTATTTCTCTTCTTCCCCTTACCCTCCCCCAAAGAAATAAACTTGCATACAAGACAAAATGTACTGAAATTAAAAACAGTGACAAAAGGGGAAAAACAAAAAAAATCACAGAAAGTAAAGTAAAAAATCCTTTTGCTTTCATTTTTTGGACTCAATTTTGACAAACACAATTTTATATGAGCATATGCACATAGCTATTGATCTTTGTGATCTTTTCCTAGGAATAGCCTCATTTGGTCTCCCTGTGTGAATATTTAGAGTCCTGTTGTTATCATGTCCAAATGTAATTTTTTTGTCCTTTACCGCCCATTGTGTTTACTTGTAGATTTATAGGCACAGCCTAAAGGAAATGGAAGATTTGGAAAACATTATATTAAGCTAAGTAAGCCAGACTCAAGAAAGATATGGTGAATGGCTTCCCGCATTTATAGTAAATGGACTGTAAGTTAATTAGTACATACTTTATGTGTAACAAAGATTATCCATTTTAAGCATGTAACTTGAGTTTTGACAATTGAATACAGTTGATTAAAATACAATCCCAAACCCAAGCTTATCTATGTGGTCTGCTGTGAGATCTTCTAGAAGGTTTACAATTCTACCCTTTACATTTATGTCTCTGATTCATTTTGCATTTGTTTATGTGCAAAATGTAAGATATATCAAAGGATTCTGGGAGTATTTTACATGTGGATGGCAACACATTCCAGCATCATTTGGTGAAAGTCTATTGTTTTCCCATTGAATTCCCTGTGCTCTTTTGTCATAGATCAATTGAGTACATTTGAGTGGATCTATTTGTAGCTTCTCTATTCTGTTAATTTAATCTACTTGTCTATTTTTCAATAAATACCACACTGTCCTAATTATTGCAGCTGTGTAATAAGCCTTGGCATCAGACAATGTCAATCCTTTCACTTTGTTCTCCCTCAATATCCTGTTGGGCATCTTTGGTATTTGCTTCTCCATATAAACTTTACCTTCAACTTTTCCATAGCTACAAAAAATAACTTGCTGGAATGTTGATGGAGATTACAGTGGATCTACACCACATTACGGAGAACTGAATACAGTGGATCTACACCACATTGTGGAGAACTGAAAATATAAGTATTCGTAAACTTGGAATATTTTCCCACTTGAATATTCTTCAATTTTCTTTTTTAAACTTCTTTAGTTTATGTTCATAGTACCATTGCACATAGTATGGTAGACTTATTCATTAGTATTTTTTCTTTTTAGTACTGTCTTTCAGTAGTTGTACAAAGGATTTGCCACTTAACAAAGCAGGTTATGAATAGAATATGTACATAGTGTTACATTTTAAATTTTGTATTCTAGTCATTTATTGAAGATATATAAGAAATCAATTAACTTTTGCTAAGTTGAATTTTTCAATGATTCTATACATAAACAGTCATGCTACAAAGAAAGACAATTTAATGCCATTCTTCCTAATTTTATTTCCTTCTTTTCTTTTTTTTTTGGCAATACTATGCTTTGACATATGCCTAGGCAGGGGAAAGGTGGGAGGAAAATGGGGGAAGACGTAACAAGTTTAATGAGAAATGTACTTACTGCCTTATGTATGAAAGTGTAACCCCTCTGTACATCACTTTGACAATAAATCAACTTAAATTTTAAAAAATCAGAGCTAGGTATGTGTCCCAGAGGTAAGAGGACCTGCTTACAAGTGTGAGAACCCAAGTTCAGTTCAAGTTCCAGGTCAAAAAAAATTCTTATACTAAAGGTTACCCAAATATCTTAAATAATTGTCATTGCTATTTATGATTAATTATAAGCAACTTAAATAAAAATAACTAAAGCAAGACATAACTAAAGCAAGACTATTGCAAAGAGAGAAAAGAAAGAAATTTCTAAATTTTTCTACAAATTTTCTGCAATCCCAATCAAACCCACCTGTAGCCTTGTATTTTTTCTGTAGACTGCGTGTGTTGATTTTTAAATTCATACGGAAATGTAAATTACCAGAAATTGCCAAATCACATTTGATAAAAATGAAGAAAGTTGAAAGACTAATGTTTTACAATCTCACAATTTACTCTAAGACTACAGTAATCAAGACAGCATTATATAACACCAATATGGAGAAAGATGTTAATGTACTAGAGTCTAGAAATACACACACACACAAACACACACACACAAACACATACACACACACACACACAATGTTCAACTAAGATACACAGGTAAGGTTATAGATAAAAGACAGCCTTTGCAATAAATTTCAGTTTGACTGTCATATCAGTGTGTGATCTGAACTGTGATCTGTACTTCACATCCTGTATAAAAGTTCTGGGCTGGGGATATAGCCTAGTGGCAAGAGTGCCTGCCTCGGATACACGAGGCCCTGGGTTCGATTCCCCAGCACCACATATACAGAAAACGGCCAGAAGCGGCGCTGTGGCTCAAGTGGCAGAGTGCTAGCCTTGAGCGGGAAGAAGCCAGGGACAGTGCTCAGGCCCTGAGTCCAAGGCCCAGGACTGGCCAAAAAAAAAAAAAAAAAAAAAAAAAAAAAAAGTTCTGCAAATTGATATGAGATGTTGAAGGGTTGACCCCTTGACCTATTTATTGCCTCAGGCCCATACAGACACCAGGCAAAACCTAAATATGCAAACCTGCTTTGATGTGCAGACAGGGCAATTCATCTAGGCCCAGCTGTAAACAATCCTTTGTGGGCCAAACTGAAAAGCCACCAACTTCTAGACTTAGTGGCGCTTTCAATAACCTCTGCCTCCTTGCTCAGACCCCATATAAGCCTGGTCTCAAATTTGCCCCTTTGCACAACCTCCAAACCTGCGGGAAGGTCTGTGCCCCTCCTGCTCCTCCATAAACAGTCCTCGCCTGTTGATGATCAAGTCTGGCCTATTCCAGTTCTGTTCTCCTACATTTTCCTAACAGATATAAAACCCCAAACTAAAAATTTTCTAAATGAAAAAGTTTAGTGCATGGTTATTTCTTAGATATTACACAAATCTGTAATCTTTAAAGAAAAAATATATTTGTGATTAGATTTCATTAACATTAAATTTTATAATCTTCAGAAAACATTGTTAAGAGAATTTTTATAAAACAAGTATGAGATCTGGTGAAAATACTTGCAAATCAAATACCTCATAAAAGATTTTATGGAGAGTATATAAATAACTCTTCAAACTCCACAATGAAAGAGATGAATCATCGCATAAAAGGGGGAAATATTTGAACAGACACTTTATCAAAGATGTCAAGATCACGTAAGCATATAAAACAGCACATCATTATTTGTCAGGAAAATGCCAAATAAACTGCAATAATGTGCTATTACTCACCCACTAGATGCATGGAAGGCCCACATCCTGGGAAACGCCTAAGTCTCAGGCAAATCTGAAGGCTGGTTGCAGTAGGTGGTATTTCAGTACTATTTTACAAGATACAAATTAATTGATACTGACAGAAGTTATATGAAGACTACATCACGGGAGGTAATGGGGAAGGGAGAAATCCTAAAGGGCAAGAGCAAACTTTGGACTGTGATGGATATGCTCATTACTTTGACAGTGGTAATGATTTCAGAGGTATAAATATGAAATGAATAATATTATATGCTTTAAACATGCTTAGTTCCTTGTGTGTTGATTTACCTCAGAGTTCTGTTAAAGGTAAATGCCCTGAGTTGGTTGTATTCTTTTTTAAAAATTAATTTATTGTCAAAGTGATGCACAGAGAGGTTACAGTTTCATATGTAAGGCAGTGAGTACATTTCTGATCAAACTTGTTACCTCTTCCCTCATTTTTCTCCCACCTTCCTCCCTTCCCAGTTGCCTCCCCCCTTCCCCAGGTTGTACAGTTGGGTTACAGCATATTGTCTTCTAAGTATTGCTGTTGCATTGGTTGTACTCTTATGACTTCAAAATCGTGTTTTGATTAGGAAGTTACAGGTGTGTTTGCACTATAATTTCTGACTTATTTGAAAGTATGTGGTGAAATTTCTATGTATATGGTCCTGTGTGAATATCTTATTATTAGCTTCTTATTAACTCTGTTGTGATAACTGCTCATTCTGTATGCAAACTAATTCTTTAAAATCTGGTGAGACTTTTATTATACACTAGACTATGGTCATTTTTGCTTGGTAAGTATTCCACAGATAAGAATAATTTGTAGTCTGCAATTATTGGCAGAAATATAGAGGGGCAAAAATGTTGTAAGTTGCACCATTAACACAGGAAATGAGATGCAGACACTAGAACCATGCTAGCCACTGTGATTTCAAAAAATGAGTCTCCTAGCTCTACTGCCACTACTTAAATGGGATCTATTCTGTACAGTTAATACATCTTTTCCTTTCTAGTCTTAGAGTTAGTGTCTGGGCAGTGAAAATGAATGACAAATGTCCATTGAATTTCATCATTTTTGAAGTTTTAATACCTATCGATCAATATACACACATATTTAATTTTTCTCCTAAAACCCTATTCAGCTTAATAATTTTATAGTTGAAAAGACTAGCCAGCTCACCCTAAAAAGAATAAATGCAAAGGCTCATCACTTTAAATATCTAATTCCGAATCTAAGATTTCTAGGTGACATCCATTTCTCCCTTAGTCTCATCAGCCTCCTGTATTAATATAGTCATGTGTGTCTTAAGAGAAATGCTTTCTTTGGAGATTCCATCACTCTGCTGGCACTACAGTGTTTATTCAAGTTCAGTCACTTGGCATGGCCTGTAAAGGCAATCAAGAGACCCTGGAAACACGTATGTGAGGCTGCTGCTTGTATAAGAGTGTGTACTATTTTAAAGTAGACTTCTTTCATAATTAGAAGTATATGTGCAATAATGACAAGAGGATAGTATAATCAATACACAAATTGTTAGTCAAGTTTTTTATTATTATTATTACCTGGTTATATTTTCTGTATGTATTTTTGTGTGGTTTGTTTTTATATGAGTGGCAATGTACTAAAGTTTCTCTACTCCAGGACTCAGAAAGCATTGAGTTTCCCCTAGTTGCTGAAACTTGGATTTCTAAGTAGGTGCTTCATCTGGCTGATGTGCTATCTGAAATCTCACAGTAGAGACCTAGGGCTGAAGATCCCAACCTCTAGGAAGGTGCTCTGGCTATTGCTGGCATCCGTGAGCTCAAAAAGAGAGTGTAGGGATACAATTCAAACATTAGGGAGAAGTATCAGGAGGCTAATTGTGGCGCATGTAAGAAAACACAATGATGCTGGTTGCACAAGTGCTTGAAATGGTGCAATCTGGATTCAATTATTACTATAGAAAGGAACTGTAGCTGGTGAAGGAGCGTTGCTAGGGTGATGCTCATGGATGACATGACAGAACAGAAATCCAGAGGAGGCAGGCAAGAAAGAACAAGTCTCATTTTTTCTCTTTCTGACTTGTAAGCTTCACTGGCAAAGCAGAAATGTGATTTTTCAGTGTCTTAAATCAGCCTTACTATAGTAGGAATGTAAAGGTGTGCTCTTGCAGTTGTGAGACAATTTGTACCTGGAACAGGTTACCACTACCTGCCATTCACACATACCATTAAATCATCCTGTACCTCTAAACCTTCATATAGCAACAAAGCAACCAACTCTCCTTCATACAAAAGAAAACTTCCACACTGCGTGTAGTATTGCAGCTATTAGTGTAAAACGATTACACGATCCATCTTTCAATCACAATAAAGAAGATTCTTTTATGTAAAATTCAAAATTTAAAGTTGACCACAAGTTAAACTTTTATTGACAGATATGAGAAAGGAGAAGAGAAAGAAAAATGTCTTGATAGCCGCTACGGTGCATATTCTCGTCTGTGGTCACAGGACAATCAGGGATATTTTAAATTTCTTCCACTTTTCCTGTGCTACTTCTCTACCTTTCAGCTATGGTTTCAATTGGTTGGGGTTATTCATCTGGAAATATAAGTCAAACTATCGTTCTGCTATCTTAATGGTTCTTTTGGAGACTTTCAATAACTTACTGTTAACTTTCATGTGGGGACATGAAAGTCATTTTGGAAAGTACCAGAGAATCCTCTGAGTTCCAGTTATTCTCATTGTATGGCATTAACCCCAGTCCCCTTTAGAAGGAGGACCGGTCACTACTGCCACTTTAATAATCCCCCTACTTTGTCTCTTGGTGCAGCAAAATGAGGAACCCCAAGGGTCGGGTCATTGCTATACATTACAATTCAATGGAATTACTGAATGATTATTATTATTGGCATTGTTGTTATATCCTTTCATGAAAGAAAACAAGATCATAGAAAACAAGACTTCCAAACTATATTTTAGAGATGAGGCCTTTGTCTGTTGAATGTCCGGTAAAGATCTTCTCCCAGTCTGTGGGCTTTCTGTTTATCTTGCGAGCTATGTCCTTTGCCGTGCAGAAGCTCTGCAGTTTGATGCAGTCCCATTTGTCCAACCTTTCTTTGATTTGTAGCCTTTCTGGGTCTTTGTTAAGGAAGTTCCGTTCTGCGCCAGGAGCCCAAGTGTTTCTCCTACTCCTTCCTTTAGTGTTTTCAGGGTGTCTGTTTTGATTTCTAGGTCTTTAATCCATTTGGAATTGATTTTGGTGCAGGGTGATATATAAGGATCTAGTTTTAGTTTGTTGCATGTGTTGAGCCAGTTTTGCCAGCACCATTTGTTAAAGGAGGCTATCTTTCTTCCGTACTATTGTTTTAGCCCCTTTATCAAAGATTAAGTAGGCGTAGTTCTGTGGGTTCATTTCTGGGTCTTCAATTCTGTTCCATTGGTCTTCAGGCCTGTTCCGGTGCCAATACCAAGCTGTTTTTATTACTATAGCTTTATAATACAGCTTGAAGTTGGGTATTGTAATTCCTACAGCACTGTTCTTTCTGCTTAGGAGTGTTTTTGCTATTCTAGGTCTTTTATTGTTCCATATGAATTTCTGGATTGCTTCCTCTATTTCATTAAAGAATGGTATTGGGATATTAAGGGTATTGCATTGAATTTGTAGATAGTCTTTGGCAATATTGCCATTTTGATTATATTAATCCTCCCAATCCAGGAGCATGGGAGGTTTTTCCATTTCCGTAGTTCTGACTTAATTTCGTTTTTCAAGCTTTTAAAGTTCTCATCAAAGAGGTCTTTCACTTCTTTGGTTAAGGTTATTCCCAGGTATTTTATGTTTTTGGGGGCTAAAATATATGCAGAACTAAAAAAATTGCCCTTTTCCAAAACAAAACCGCAAAGAACCAATAGCCCCCTCATCAAGTGGGCTAAAGACTTACAAAGAGACTTCTCTGATGAGGAAATGAGAATGGCCAAGAGACATATGAAAAAATGCTCTACATCACTGGCCATAAAAGAAATGCAAATCAAAACAACATTGAGATTCCATCTCACCCCAATAAGAATGTCATATATCAAGAAAACTAACAATAACAATAGGTGGAGGGGATGTGGCCAAAAGGGAACCCTACTTCATTGTTGGTGGGAATGTAAACTGGTTCAGCCACTCTGGCAAGCAGTATGGAGATTCCTCAGAAGGCTAAATGTAGAACTCCCCTATGACCCAGCAGCCCCACTTTTGGGTATCTATCCAAAAGACCACAAACAAAATGACAGTAATGCCACCAGCACAACAATGTTCATTGCAGCACAATTTGTCATAGCGAGAATCTGGAACCAGCCCAGATGCCCCTCAGTAGACAAATGGATCAGGAAAATGTGGTACATATAGACAATGGAATTTTATGCCTCTATCAGAAAGAATGACATTGTCCCATTTGTAAGGAAATGGAAGGACTTGGAAAAAATTATACTAAGTGAAGTGAGCCAGACCCAAAGAAACATGGACTCTATGGTCTCCCTCATAGGGAATAATTAGTACAGGTTTAGGCAAGTCATAGCAGAGCATCACAAGGCCCAATAGCTATACCCTTATGAACACATAAGATGATGCTAAGTGAAATGAACTCCATGTTATGTAAACAGTTGTAACTACTTTCAACGTCCTATGTGTATCTGTAGCTTCTATTATTGATGATGTTCTTGTATCACCTTCCTGTGGTTGTACCTACACTATCTCTGTAATCTTATCTGAGTATATTGGAAACTGTATATACTGGTATTGGAAGTAGGAAATTGAAAGGGAATACCAAATTTGAGAGACACAGGGTAAAAAAAGACAAACAACTACAAAAGCAATACTTGCAAAACTGTTTGGTGTAAGTGAACTGAACACCTCCGTGGGGGGGGGGGAAGCGAAAAGGGGAGGAGGGAGGGGGGTATGAGGGACAAGGTAACAAATTGTACAAGAAATGTATCCAGTGCCTAACGTATGAAACTGTAACTTTTCTGTACATCAGTTTGATAATAAAAATTTGAAAAAAAAAGACTTCCAAACTAGAAATGCTTTTAGTTGTGGAGGCCAGTAAGTAAAAATTCTATATGTAGGTTATAGGTAGAAGAGTGTCAGGGAACATCTCCACTTCCACTCTTGACTTACACATCCCTGTGTTCTGCCTACAAGGCAAGTCAGTATCATACACTCACACTATGAACTAAATTACACAATTCCAAAATGCATGTGAACGAACCTTCATGAGACCTCATTAGTGGTAGAGTCTGTAAGGAGGTAAGTTTAAATGAAGTCAATAAGGGAGGAGCTCTGAGCTAATAGAACTGGTGTTTTATTAAAGAGGAATGCCCACCAGAGAGCTTTCTTTGCCCTGTGAGGACACAGTGAAAGGCAAGAAGTAGGCCCTGACTAGAAACTGAAACCAGATAGAACCTTGATTTTCGACTTTCTAGAAATAAGAACTGTGGATAAATATATTGCTGTTGTTTTAACTTCCCAGTCTGTATTATTTGATTAGAGCATCCAAAGTAGACAAAGACAACTGGTCTCTAATTCAAAACATGCACTGCTTTACCTGGTTCCAGTGCTCATTCAGTACCAAGAACCTTATAGGTAAATGGGATAGTCAGCATATTCAAATGTATATATTGCCACAGAAAAATAAGATAAAATAAAAGAATGACTCTCATTGATTTGTAAGTCTGAGAAACTTCTCTAAGGTAGTGGACTTCTTCATTTCATGTTTTTCTCCCAGCATCTGATTCATAAATTTCTTACCAGGGTATCTTAAATAAATGCTATTATCTGCACTCGCTGATCATAATAAATAACTACTCCAATGTTGTATTGCTTTTGTAGTTGTTTGTTTTTTTTTACCCTGCGTCTCTCAATTTTGGTATTCCGTTTCAATTTCCTAGTTCTAATACCAGTATACATGGTTTCCAATATACTCAGATAAGATTACAGAGATAGTGTAGGTACAACCACAGGAAGGTGATACAAGAACATCTTCAGTAATAGAAGCTACAGATACACATGGGAAGTTGAAAGTAGTTACAACTGTGATATAACAATCGTTTCCATAACATGGAGTTCATTTCACTGACCCTTTTAAATAAAGGAAACTTCTTTTCAAATTGATATATAGAGAAAGCACTGTAAAGGTCAGTAGATAAATATAAAATGCATCACTATGTTGCTCTGTTCCAGTAAATATACTGTATCAGGAAGAGCAACTGGAATTGGAGCCATAACAATAATCTGCAATTATTCTCTAAGCCATATGCATAATCAGTATAGGCCAAAAGAATTAGTTAAATGGCAATTTTAAAGCTATCATGGTCCTTAAATCATAGACACTATTCAATTTTGCTTCTAATTATACTGCTTTCTTTTTAGCAGTTTGGAACACAAGGATACAAGAAATATATTACGTTAAGGCCATTATAGCAACTCACTGATTCTCTGAGTGATTGAAAATGAAAATTTATAGACCTGAACTTAGAATTTTCATTCTGGAAAAAAGAATTCATGATAGTATTAAGTATGGTGGTAGTTTTGGCTCCACAGTACACCTGTCAACAAGCATCTCACCACAATCAATGAAAAGCAATACATGGGTTACTACTGTCCCAACTTGCACTGGCTTGGCATTCGTTGCAATGTTCTATAAGGATTTTTCCTCCTTGAAGCCTCCCTCATTCGCAACTTCAGTCTGCACATTTTCATTTCCTTGTGCTCGCAGTCCCACCTGTGCTCAGGGCCCTCAAACACATCGTGACAAGATATTTTGATGGAAGGGATAACATTCACATCACTTTTTATTGCACTGTCTTTTTATAATCATTCTGTTATTATTAGCTATTGTTGTTAGTCTATTTCTGAGCCTAATTGATAAACTAATCTGAATCAAAGATCTGTTATGTACAGAAAAAGCAGAGTGTATATATACAGATTTGGGCCCTATCTGTGCTTTGAAGAATCTACCTTGAATCTTGGATCAAAACTCCCATAGGTATATAAGATTATTGACTACAAAAAAACTTAAGGATAGGGCTGGGAATATGGCCTAGTGGCAAGAGTGCTTGCCTCCTCCACATGAAGCCCTGGGTTCGATTCCCCAGCACCACATATATGGAAAACGCCCAGAAGGGGCGCTGTGGCTCAGATGGCAGAGTGCTAGCCTTGAGCAAAGAGAAGCCAGGGACAGTGCTCAGGCCCTGAGTCCAAGGCCCAGGACTGGCAAAAAACAAACAAACAAACAAACAAAACTTAACGATAAAATAATAGAGCTCTAAGAAATCATGGGAGTAGAACCTATGGAAGTAGTAGGGTTGACAGAACAAAGGGAAGAGGTTATATTTATTAAACATTTTACAAACAGGAACGCAGAGGGGGCACCTTGTGGAGGTGAATGTTAGACCTCAGATGAAACAAGTTTTTCCAATTGTATTGGTGGGTTTTTGTTTGAAGGAGGAACCTGTGAGCCTGAGAGTCAGACTTTTGGACAGTGACCAATGGTTCCCTAGTTTTCTCTAAGCTAATGGGAACTCAAGTGAAACAAGTTCTGAAAACATGGTGAAAATTATAAAAGTATTCAGCTGTTTCTAATGGAAGGAATTTTACCTACCTAGGAGAAGAAACATTGCTAGCAGATTTATCAAAAAAAAAAGCCAGGTCCTTATTTCGTGTTCATACTTATCCCTTTTAATCGTCTTCTACTAACAGAGTTATGTAGGAAGTCAGCACACAATGTAGAAATATTAATTATCTACATTATCTCACAAGGCCATGGGTTATGTTTATGACTTATTTTTTCCCCTGTCTTCGTGTCATGTTCCTATTTTAAAGTATTTAGACTGAAGAGTTGCCCATATACAGAGAAGTAGGCAAGTTTCACACATAAATATCTGAAAACCATTACAATTACAATTACAATTACAATTGCTCACACTACCATCACAAATATCAGGCCAAAGAATGAAATGTGATATGATGAAAATGACAGCCTCTCTGTCTTTCACACAAGTCCTGAGGGACATTCTCCAATACCTTCCCAGTTCTTGGGCTCAAGACTGCCAATGTCATCAAACACAGAGTCTAATGAAGCCCTTCCTCCCTCTCTGTTCTCCAGACCTCCATATATGCCTGCAGGACACAGGAAAACAGCATCTGCTATCATAGAGCAGAAAGGGGCCGGGCCCTCCTGAGAAACCCTAAAGCCATTGCACATTGACTAGCTATACTGATGCTTCATGGATCTCATCTCCTAAAATGAAACCAGGGAGAGGATCTGGCAACCCACTATGGTTAACTACCTCAGCCACGACCTCCCATCAGTTGTATCAGTGAAGAGCTAGTACTTCCATCACTATCTACCCAACCCAGGCCCCTCCATTTCAAACTGTGAGAGAAGCAAGGTGGCATACATCAAGGCCTTGGAATTCCAACTGTGAGCTAATATTGTAATCATTATTCTGACCTTTATTTGTCTGGAGCCTAGGAATTCCACATCCACTAAAGCATTTACTACCAGGCACTGAACTACCTACCATTCTGAGCAGACTTACTTAGGATCCAGCCTTAGTTTCTAGTGGATATCCCTACTGTGGCCTAAGCACCAACATTTTTCCCATCACATAGAATATCTTGGAAATAGGAGTTCTCAGGTCAGCCTTAGATCTTCTGAATAAGAATCTGCATTTTGTCAAGATCCCAGGGGATTCACAGATACTGTTTGGTACTTTACATTTGACATCCAATACTCATTTGTAGTGTATGATGGCAAAGGTAATTTGAGTGGGAAGCAAGTTTTTCAAAAGTATGACTCCATTTTTGCTCTGTCCAGTCATATGCCCACCTGCCTGTAATGTTTTATTTATTATCTTTGCACTCTATAATTATCATAGCAGAAAAAAATTATATAGCCTAATACCATTCTTTCTACCCACTAATGAAATTATTTCTGTTTGTTTTGTATTTTAAATCTACAGCAATGTCATTTACTCTTGATAATTTAGGTTCGATTATATATGTCTAAAACCCTTGCAAAAAGTGACTTCAGAATAATAGGAAGTAAATAGTAATCAGACAGCTAGCCTATGAAACACAGTTTTTGTGTTTTTGGATTTGCAGTTTTCAGAGCCTCTCTAATAAATATTTACAATATGGCTAACTATATGCATGCTCAAAGCAGGAACCCTATCCCCCCTAAAGAATCCGACCTATGAAGGGACAGCTCCATCTTCAAGGGCTCTTCTAATGAGAATACCTATAAGTACTGGCCAGTGGGGGTGAATAGGATTCAGTGGAATTCAAGTCAGAACACTGACCAATCTCAAGGCTAATGTAAGAAATCCCCAGGACTTGATCTTTTTTCTCTAGGAGGTCTTTGGAAATTCTGGAAGCCCCTCTCTCCATCATATTGAGTCTGAAATGGTTCTAAAACCAGAATTGCTTTGAATGGGTCTTGCATTTTTTCTAGATTGACTCATCGATGCATTATTAGTCTACTCATTTATTCATCAACTCATGTGACTCTGGGTCAAACTTTGGGCTAACAAGTGATGATACCCTAATGACTTGAAGCTTTCAGTAATACTAACTTCACCTCAACACTGGTGATTTTAATCTCCTCTTCACTGAAAATCATAGCTCCTGGCTGAAATATCCATGTGAAAATTTAATGTAATGCTTTTGACCTCCTTTGCATCAATGGCTTTTTCCTTCCCAGTTGAAACGACAACTTACTTGTCAATTCCATTGGTTATACTTTAAATTCTCACACTTTATTACTTTAAACCAAGCACTCAATTTCTCTCTCTGTATTACTGTTGCAGTTTTTCATCTATACTGAAAGTACTTCATTTTCAAACTTAACAAGTCCAGTTCTATCCACTTACTACTGCTAACTTCTTTTCCCTATTGTCTTCATGTCCTATTTATCCAAACACCCACTACTCAGTTAAATTCACTCACTTCATACTTACTAGGTAGTAGTGAAAATCCCACCAGTTGGCAAATTGGGTTTATGAAAATTCATACATTTCAACTTCACCTGTCTTGTTGACTAATTGTACTCCACTTTGAAAACTTTTTGATCTCCTCAAACCAGTCTTTCTTTGCTCTCTAGCTATACTTTCACAGCCCTATTCATCAGATCCATCCTCTGCAGATCTGTATCCATGTAAAATTTACCTATAACTTCAGCAAACATGGTCTTTAAAAAGAAAGATTTACCCTATTGCTACTAAAAAAAATAGCACAGCCAATAACTCAAACATCTAAACTAGGATTTTAATTTTCAAACTATAGTACTTGTTCTCCTATGCTATCCTATTTAGAAATAGACCAGGTCCTATGCGTTATGTGTATCATAAATGTTTCCTGGTTGTCCTTATGTAGACTTTTCACAACCTGTCTCAGTTGCTTCAATAGCATCCTACATGGCCTCCCATTTACCACTCTGACTCTTCGCCATTCTGTTCTAGCAGAAACAAAGAGGTCTTTCTACATCTCACTTGTGCATGGTGTTCTCATACATACTCTGCTTCCTGACCAGGGACTCTTCCTTTGAGCTACACATAACTAGTCATAGTTCTTCAATATATACTTACTCCTAAGCAACATGTTACACATGCACTTTCCTGTATGAATAACTCTCTCTTTCTTCCTATTAAAGTCAGAGACTGGGGGCAGGAGAGACAATGAGCCACATTTTGAGAAAATCAACTCAAGTGTTTCCTTGATTTGATAGCTCTGCAAATGGAAGAAAGTGGATATGTCTAGATAGTCCAAAAAGGGCAAAGAGAAGAGTCATCTTCCTTGATCTTTCTCATCACTGAATGTAGCCCCCAAACTCCGTCCCTTATTTTCATTACTGTCATCTTCTCAGGTGATTGACAACTAAATGAAATCCAGTTGAAATGTGGCTTCTGTAGAAAACTTGACCTGTCAGTGCCTGGGACATGGCTTCCAGATGAAGATCTTTCCCCATGGCCCCAGAGAGAAGCTATACCAATCATTTTTCTTATGCTTGCTAAGAATACAGGTCCTCCTGCTAGCCTGAGACCCCAGGGAATAAAGTGAAAATTCTGCTAATGTACAGTCTGAGATCCAGCAAGGGAAGGGAAGGGCAATGAGCAGCTGGGAGGACTGGGTGAGTTTTTCCCTTGCTGTCTTTATTCATTGGCTGATGACAAAGATTTGTTAATACAGAAGCTTTGGCTGATTTGTTGATTTAATCTCACTATAAGAAACAATTAAAAATCCATTCTGTGGCTGGGTGCAGTGGCTCAAGCCTGTAAATCTAGCTGCTTTGAAGAGACACAAAAGACCCAAGTGACTCCATCTTAAAAACCTAACCTTAAAGTTGCTCTCCCCTAAATCGGGAAATTACACAGAAAGCCTGCATAAACATTTTTTTAAAAAACTGCTGAATGTCCCAAACAGAGGGTGTATATGCTAAATGTGAACAGAGATCGAGACAGACAATGGACGAGAGGAAAGACTGCGGTTTAGCCCTGTACTAACAAAGTTAACTATAGATAAAATTAGTCAATTCGCCTTTGCATCCCCCTTTGCTTGCTTAGTGTGATGCAATTGTTAATCAAATATATGGCTGACTGCGTGGAAGTTTCCCCAATTGCTTAAGAGTTGTTTCATGATATAAAAAGACTGCTAAACTTGGACTCGGGCCTCTCAGCGCCACCAGTTGCTGTTGTGTGCGCGGAGGACCGAGCTAGCTCACAATAAACGCCTCTTTGCTGTTTACATCGATCATGGTCTCTGGTGGTGTTTTCAGGGGTCCTGAACTCGAGCAAAACAACTTGAGAGGTGATCAGTTGATCACCCTTCAAGGCCAGTCTGCGTAAAAAAAAAAAAGAAAAAGCAAAGTTCACAAGACAGCATGTTAACCAGTGGCTGAGTGTGGTGTCCCATGCTTGTCATCCTATGTAATTATAGTCCAGAGTAGCTCTAGAACAAAACTAGATATTTAAAAAAAACACCAAAAAAGACTGGGAGAAAATTTCAAGTGGTAAAGTGTAACTTCTACAAATGTGAGGTCCTGAGTTCAAGCCTTAGCACTGCCCCTCCCTCAAATTAGTCTGTGTAAAAACATTTTCATCAGAGGAAAGTTGTACTATGCAAAAAACATTGTTCAGATAGCAGTAATTGGCAACAAGTTGTCGGATTGTCATAAGATTAAGCATTCCCTGGCTCTGAGTTTAAAGTCTTCCTAGAAGTGAACGGAATTAAAGGAGCACTTTAGTCTTTCCTGGGAAATTACTTTCTTTGATATGGAAACATGTGCCTCAGTTCCTGGTTGATCTGGCTTCTACCAAAATGGCAGTTCCTCCGGTCCATTTCTTTTTTATTTTTGAGTCTGCTGTAAAGTAGGAATGTAAGACCCCAAGTGATTGTTAAGAAGTGAGAAAGTTGCTAAGCTGTCCCTGCTCCCACATCCTTAATTGTTGGGATATATTTTCCTTGATGGTTCATTGAAGACATCTTTCAAGTGAGTTTCATTTAGTTGTCAATCCCTCCAGGAGAAAGAAAAGATCAATAATGGAGGAAGCTTGGATGTCTGAAAAAAACAGCAAAAGGTCAAAAGGAATGATCCTTTCTTTCCTTCTTTGCTCACCCCTATTGGTGTTCTCCGCAGCTTCCACAGTTGATGAAACTTCCTGTGAAATTCTTTGCATCATTTGAGTTAGAAACTGGAAGTTATAGATTGATCTGTGCCTGTCATTTACCTTCAAGGAACTCACAGTCTTGTGGTGTTGGGGGTGGAGGGATCCAAGTAAGCTACCACTTAAAACACATGGATGTCCTAGTAGCACCTGTTGGAGAAGCAGGACTAGGTAGAGCCCCTCACATATGCAAACCCTCAATCCTTCCATTTCCTTCCAGTGTGGTATTACCTCCAGACAGTATTTCCCTCTAGGTCCATAGCTCCCCATGTGACTTCCTCTCTAACTGCGCTTCCCCTTATGCATTAGCCTTTGTACTTGCTAAAACCCTCAATTTCTGAGACTTTTCTCTGCTCTAACATGGCCTTCTTGGTAAACCAATCTTTCAGCATGTATCTTGAAGGTACTCTTTGTTCACTCATGAGTACAATATCATTGCTAGAAAAAAATGTTGAATCATGTTAGGATTTTAATAAAGGCACAAAGGTAAGGAATGCATGACTGTGTGTGGTGAAGGTAAAATTGTTGTTGCATGTGACTAGAAGAAACCTTTCTTTGATGGCAATGCTGTTCATTCATGTCTGTTTTATCAGTGGCTTTATTTCTAGCATCTTCCATAGAGATATATGTGCAACCATATTCTAAATGAATTTGAATTGTATTCTGGGGACTTTAAATGTTTCCCAATTTAGTATAGCAGCACTGAATTTTACACTCAATTCTCAATTAGTGGGTCTTGGTTATTCTCTAATGATTAGAACTTTGTGAAAGAATGAATAAATGTAGGAGATGGATTTGTTTTTCATGTTAATCAATTTCTATAAACTTAGTAACTCAACACAACATGAGCTTATCAGCATACAGTTCTGAATGTCAAAAGTCTGAAATGAGTCTCACTGGGCTGTGATGGAAGCTCTATGGAAGAATCTGCTTTCTTGCCCTTTTTTACCTTCTAGTATTTACATACATTTCTTAGCCCTGGCCTCCTTCCTCTATCTTCAAAGAGAACATTTTCCAGAAATTGGGAGGAAGAGTCAGGAAGAACACAAGTTCCAGGCCAGCCTGGGATACCTAGAGAATTTGAAGCCAGGTTGGACTGCATAGTTGTAAAAATGTCTCAAAAAGCAAAACAAATGCAAGGTGGAAGTGGATCATGCCTGTAATTCTAGCTACTTAGAAATATGAGACTTGGAGGATTTCAATTCAAAGCCAGTCTGGGCAGAAAAGTCTGAAAATCTCAATTTCCAGCTAATGAGTACAAAGGTAGAGTGCCAGCTGTGACCAAGAAAGCTCATCAAGAGCATAAGACCCCAGAGTTTAAGCCTTCATACCAAGAGGAGGGAGGAGGGAGGAGGAAGGAGGGAGGAGGAGGAGAAGGAGGAGGAGGAGGAGGGGGAGGAGGAGGAGGGGGAGGAGGAGGGGGAGGAGGAAGAGGAGGAGGAGGGAGGAGGAGGAGGAGGAGGAGGAGGAGGAGGAGGAGGGCAGGAGGTGGAGAAAGAAGAGGTGATGGAAGAGGAGGAAAAGGGGGAAGGGAGATGGGAGGGGGAGTGGGAAGGGGAGATGGGAGGAGGAGGAGGAGGAGGAGGAGGAGGAGGAGGAGGAGGAGGAGGAGGAGGAGGAGGAGAAACAGAGGAGGAGGAGGTGGAGAAAGAAGAGGTGATAGAAGAGGAGGAAAAGGGGGAGGGGAGATGGGAGGAGTACTGGGAGGGGAGATGGGAGGAGGAGGAGGAGGAGGAGGAGGAGGAGGAGGAGGAGGAGGAGGAGGAGGAGGAGGAGGAGGAGGAGGAGAAACAGAGGAGGAGGAGGTGGGGAAAGAAGAGGTGATAGAAGAGGAGGAAAAGGGGGAGGGGGAGATGGCAGGAGGAGGAGAAGGAGAAGAAGCAGCAAAGGAAACAAACCCCACTTGGTTGGCATGGGTCTTTTTCATACTACATTCAATCTAATCATTTTCCTATTTGAAACAGATGAATTAGTGAGACATATTTGAAGGTAATATTGTTCTACCTACCACCAGAAGGATTCTAGGCCCCACACTGTGAACACGTTCCTGATTGACACCCATCCCCTGTCCCTGTGAGCATCCTTGTGCTCTACACCCCTCCTCTTTCATACTTTTGTGCCATTTCCTTTATCCCTTCCTCCATTCTCCTGTCTTTCCTTTTATCGCTCACCCCTTTGCTCTTTTCTCCTCCTTTTCTCTTAGTTTCTCCTACTCATCCTATTAAAGATATAAACTTCTGCCACATAAAAGAGACTAAAGTATTCTTTTTCAAAATCACATTGAGTTATACTTGTCGCTTTGCTACAACTATGTCTTTGTCCATTTCAGCAAGAAAACCTTTGAAGGTGTCTTTCACTTTACTATCTGTTACTTTAGTATCAGCTCATGGCATGTGGCCTCTTCTCTTGTAATTCCCAGAGAGTTTTCTTGAAAATTAACCAAAGATGTTTTTGTCCATAAATCTAAAGAAATTTTCAGTTCTTGAATTACCCAAAGTCAGCAGCAGCAGGTGGCAGCACTGAACATCCTTCCACATTTCAGAAATAATGTCTTCCATCTTTCACCCTCCACCCATAGCAGCATCTCCTTTTGACCTCCCTTGTACTTTTTCCCCCCCAATCCTGGGGTTTGAAGTCAGGGCCTGAGCACTGTCCCTGGCTTCCTTTTTTATTTTTGCTCAAGGCTAGCACTCTACCACTTGAGCCACAGCGCCACTTCTGGCTTTTTCTATATATGTGGTGCTGAGGAATCAAACCCAGGGCTTCATGTATATGAGGCAAGCACTCTACCACTAGGCCATATCCCCAACTCCTGCCTATACTCTTCTTGTACCATTCTCAGTCTCCCTTAACTTGTTGCAAAGACATGCCTCAATTGTTTCTGGGCCTGTTCCTTCCTCTTAAGTATCTGTCTGGGCCACATTTTCTTCTCTGTCTGAACTCATTTTCATGGCTGGACTTGTGAGATATATACAGAGAAATTTCAGGAAAACCTAACATTTTGGTTACAATGTTTTACAAACTGATGGACCTTGATCTTTGATTGTTGTGTTAAGCTCCATACCTAGATAACCAGTTGCCTCCTGTATACTTCCATCAATTATACCGCAAAGATATCTCCATCTTCACATGTCCAGTGATGAACTCATGATCTAACATGAAAACTTGTGGTTTTCCCTACAATCATCACTTCTACACTCTCCTGATAAACATTCCATAGTATCTCTTCTTTGCCTAGAGGATAAGGTATAAAAACCTTCCTCTGAAATTACAAAGATATTTATATGTGACCTGTGCATCCATCCACTCAAAGTATGAGTGTCATCTCATACTTTCTTCCTCTTTTAGTCTCCTCAGTGTTTTCAATTTTAATCCTTGGACATATTTTCCTTTGATCACTCCCACCTCTCCCTTCTCTCTCTTTTCCTCTTCTCCTCCCTCTCCTTCTCCTTCTGTCTTCCTTTCCCCTTTCCCTCTCTCTTCACTATGACTTCCTTCTTTATTATTTTTAATCCCATTTTTTACATAGTATGATGGTTATCTTCAAAGTCTGGAACTGATTCCCAGATGAGGCAACCACTGACTAGAATAGGGAGGAGGTAAGAAACAGTACAAGAAATGTACCCAAGGCCTAAGGTATGAAACTGTAACCTCTGTGTACATCACTTTGACACTAAATAAAAATAAATAAATAAATAAATAAAAAATTTAAAAGTGAAGCTAGACAATTAATGTGCTTGTATCTTGCTAAACGATTACTTGTCATATAGAGCAAAGAAGGATATCATTCACCCCCAGATGTTCTAGTTACAACCCTCTAGTTGCTTAAATCAATTCAACTTTATTGATGTATTGGCATGATTTAAAAAGGGTTGTGTTATGTTGGAGTGGTTTCATGAAAAAAGATATTGGAGTATGCATTAGCTAAAGTATTCGGGATTGATCTAGTCATTCAGGCAAAGTGTGGCAAAGGAAACAAGAACTGATTAAATATTGTCAGGAACCTCAGCCTTTAAGGAAAAGGAGTTGAGTATATAAAACAGTATAAACAGAAAGGTACTCGGGGCTATCAGGAGACTATGGTGTCATGGAAACCAAAGAGTAATTTTCAAGGACAAAGAAGTTGTCCACAGTGTCAAATGCTGCTGACAGGTTAAGTGACATAACTGAAAATACCTTTAGGTTTCAGTATCAGGGGCAGTGGTGACTCAGCAAGAGCAACTCCGCTGAAAACAAATAAGAAAATCAGAAGGTTTGGGAAGAGCAGAGCAGAGGTGAAGAAGAGAGGAGGGGCTGGACTTTAATAAACAGACCAGAGACTACCTTTGACCTATGACAGAAAAGATGGAAGAAGTGGCATACAGTTTCCAAGAGGTCTATTTTGTCATGATGTGGCTTAGGATTTCTGTTCTCTTCTGAGCTAAGATTTTGGAGGGGAAACAAAGGAAGAGGTGTATTTCATATCCATTCTTCATTGTCAAGTTATCTATGATCCCCTGCCTTGTATTAGCAGCACCCTTTTAACCTTCTAAATTTACCATCCACTGGTTTCCATGCTTGGGCTGGAGCTGGAACACGAATAGCCTCGCATCTCATCCCACATGAGACTTTTCTACCTAGACTTCAGGGCAAGGATACAATGGTGTGGTGTGAGGCGGAATTGGGAAGATCACTGTTCCATCTGTAAGATGCTTGTATCCAGAGGTTTAGATTCCAACTATTCTTAATTGTTGCTTAATCTACTCTAATTCTTGGTGATTAATCAAAGCTTTCACAACATCTTAATTGTGTCACTTAGAAGTCAAGAATAGAGTTTGTGGTCCTAAATTGAGCTGGTGTGAGGGTAGCCAAGAGAGCCAGGACAGGACTACTTTGAACTTGATGACACTTGGGAGCAGAGTGTGTAACCAAGTAAGCTGCTGGAAAGGACACCCTGTTCTGATTATAATCTTGGAAATGATGTATCAGCTCCATGGAGGGACTTGAACAACATCACACAGCAACTGTAACGGGATTGTTCTGGGGCATAAATCTCACTGCTCTTGCAACAACAAATTATTGGACTAAGGCAAAAGGAAGGCAGGACAGGTGTAGGTTAACCATTTGTGACAAGAAAGGTGGATCTAAAGGACATTATGTTAAGTGAAATAATCCAAAGAAGAACAAGTGCTCTATGATCTCATTAATATGTGAATTCTAAAACAACAGAACAAAACAAAGTCTAAATAACTCCCAACTTCATATACATAGACTTGTATGTTTAACAAAACAGCATATTGTATATTTTAAATGCATACATTGTTATTGCTTTTATTTTTTAAGGAAAGGCAGGAAGCCCAGAAGGCAGCTTTCCCATCAACAAGGGCAGCCAATAGTGTTCTTGTACTACAAGGAACCTGTATACTTAGAAGCTGTTGAAGTTGAAAAGGAGACATCCTGGTCTCTAGTTCTGGGATTGCTTTGATACAACCTCCTCCAATTGTTTCTGTCATATTATTTCCATGATGTACCAGACATATTCCAAAATTTCAGAGTTATGGGGTATCTCCCTTTTAAGCCCAACCTCTAAAGTTGAATTGTAACACAGATTAATCTTGGATTAGTCAGTTGGTATGTTTGAAGCTTTGCAAGGGGCCGGGCGCACATTTATGTCTTCATCTTCTTCCATCAGTATTCTGCCAAAGGGAACCCATGGATCATTAAACTCCCAGATTTAAAAGCTTAAAGGCGCAAACAATTACTTAATTAGGAAAAACTAAAGGGGCATAAAATCAAGCACATTTATCAGTATGGGCATACCATTGGAACTGCTTCAGAAGGCTGTACATTTTATTTACATGGTTCTACTAGTGTCTCTGATCATGGTTTCACTAGTTTTCTTGAGAACACTACCCTGAAGATATCCTAATGATCTACTGGGACTATGGTTCTCATTCTCTCTCTCTCTCTCTCCCTCTCCTTCTCTCTCTCTCTCTCTCTCTCTCTCTCTCTCTCTCTCTCTCTCCCCCCCACCTTTCTCTCTCTCTCTCTCTCTCTCTCTCTTTCCCCCGCTTCCTTTGTCTCTCACCCCTCTCTCTGCCCTCTCTATTTCTGCCCCTCCCTATGCCACAAAGTACTCAAGGATACTGGTACTATGCAGGGGCCAGGGCAGTGTTTTTTTTTTTATTATTATTATATGGGTACTAAGCAATAGAAATGATGACCAGAAAAAGTAGGGATGTTTCCCTAAAAGTAGAGGACCAGTTTTTCAGAAGCAAAGTGTATTGAAAAGATTCTTAAGGAGATAAACGCCTAAATATTGGTATCCGGACATTTTATTGAGGTGGTTGCCTCCTGTCTCTCGCATAGCTTTATTGGGTATGTGATTAAATGAGCCTCAAACTGTGGGATTGCTGCGTCAGTAGGCATCCCTCAGGTGGTCTCAAGGCTAGGACATACACCTAGGATCAGATTGTTCAAGTCCTTCCTTTTTATTTTGGACAAGAAAATACTTTTATGATATAAAATATTCTCCCAAGGAGATTTTCCCATCATTCAAGAGCCAGGTAATTTCTCAAGCATGTTTTGTGAGATTAGATTTCAGATTTGTTCTAAGTGCAAGATGGGTTATAGTCCATTTTCCAACTCATGGCTCAACTGACTTTATTCCGCTTGATAATTATTGCCCAAGGGAGCTATTGCCTAAGGGGAATAGTCATCAAAGGGAAAGGGAAAACATTTCTATAGAATTACAGTTAATCTATATTTCTGTTTCCTTATATTAAATGAATATAGCAGGGGACCCAGTGCAGCTGTTTCCTTCTGTTTTATATTTTATGATAAGACCCTTCAGTCAACCAAATCAGTTTTCATGTAGGTCCCATTTGGGAACATCGTATGAGATCTTGTGTGCTAGCGATCCTGTGTTTCATCCATGTTCATCAGAATATTCAATGTACACATGTGACCAAGGAAGTGGGAGACATAAAACCAGTCTGGGGGAAGAGGCCAGAGGGATGGGCGAGGATGATGGAAGGTGTAACTCCTAAGCAGTGGACATGTTCAATTGTAACCCTCTTATACAACAGTTGAAGTTTATAAAGAAGTACAAAGGGCTGACATCACTCAAACATAGTGCATCCATTACCTCATTTGTTGAATGGTAACTCCTTTGTACAACTAGTTAAAGATAATAAAATTTATAAGTTTTTCAACAAGAAAGTATAGGTGGCACTAGTCGGGGGGCAGTAAGGGCTGGGTCTGTGTTAGGCAAGGAGTAATCAATAAAAGTTTTCCAACCCAAATACAATTCAGAAAGGGTTTAATAAACAGCCGCTAAACATTGCACCAAAGCATTTAGAAACACAATTTCTACAGAGAGGCAAAGGTCAGGCTTCCATTCTAAATCTCTTAGGACAATCATGAACAGCCCCACCCATCCCACCCCCCATCCCCACATATCCACAAAAGTACACTCTTCTAGTCATAAATTTATCTACAGACACAGTCTTAGGAATAATGGGACTGGCATGCATTATCCCATCAATGGCAAGGAAGCAGGGCATAAGGGAAGGATGGATGGAAAGGCAATCAGCAGCTAATGATATACCCCGTAGGACAGGAGAGGAGATGTGTTTTGTTCCAAGGGTGGAAAGGGAGATTTGCTTGTGGTGCCATGTGTGCCTTTGCCTTGGACTTCTAGGATACTCTGAACTTCTACAAGTATTCACATCCAAAGTGGCTGGGGCTGCTGTCTTAACCTGTCTCATTCCCTCCAGTCAGGACTACTAGAAATGGTCTTCTTGGGTGACACAGTGTAACTTTCTAAAGACCTTTGTGGTGTCCAAACCTCGCTCATGACCTCAAGAAGGCCCCCTGACATTGTGCTGATTCTGAGGTCAAGGTAGACCTGGCTTCTCAGTCTTTCTTCATTTTGGCCTTTGGAAAGGGGTGTGTGATAGATCTTTATTGAAGACACTTGTAATGAGCCCAGATAAATTATTCAAATTTCTGGAACTCAGTTAATCTACCTTATAAAAATTTTGTGTTTATTCCTGTCCCTTTTACTCACACTGAGATCAAATGGCCTCTAAATAATATATTATAAAAGTGGTAATAAAGATAATGATTTAGTCAAGTCCAAAAATGACTAGAGATATTTATATGAATCTGCAATTCCCTCCTTGTAAGAATTGGCATCAGCAGAGGATCAGAGGTACTGGATATGGAGACAAGGTGCTTAGGTGTCAATGAGGGAGAGGGTGTAGTATGAAGGATATGGAAGGAGCAGTCTGACTTCCACCTCCCAGTGGCCCTTTCTTTAGACTCACATTTCAATCTTCATTTACTACTCCCTCTCTTTTCCAATCCACTATTTACCTACTTGTGTTGGTAGAGAGATGAAGCTATTTTCTCTCTCCCTCATCATTTAAGAATTCTTGTATTGACAGCCGACCAGGTCTTTTTGTACTTGTCTGTACATTTTTAGTTTAAGTATTTGGTTTTTTTCTTAAGAGTTTGTAGGCAGTGATGCACCCAAGCTATACAGTGTTCAAACTGGTTACAAAGGGGGTAAAAGGAATTTGGGGGAAAGGACTCTCTTGGAGAATAGATATATCAAGGAGGGTACTTCATTTCTGAGGGGCCGGGACTGTCAAAGCACCACCTATCTTGGTGCCAAGTTGGCCCAATTAGTTTTATTTGTTTGGGCTTCACATGGTTGATAATGGCAAACCTCATTTGTCACTAGTAACTTCCAAGCCAAGATGGGGACTGGGGCTATGTTCAGAGGTTGACACTGGCCTATTGTGCTATCTGTTTTTGTGTCTGGTAGGTAGTACTATTGATGGGCATAGAAGGCAGTGGACAGTACCATATGGGATAGCCCAGCCTGGCTCTATAGTGAGTTTAAATCACCTGATTGGTACAATCGAAACATCATCCTGGAGCTCTCAAACATCCAAGGCCTCCACTATAGGGAGTAGAGTCTTCCTGTTCTTTCTGCAGTTGATCAGAGTGCAATAAAATACATGCAGTACCCTCAGCTGGGGGAGACTGGCAGACTAAATGAGCAACTGGCAGTGTTTAACTTTGACAATATACTAAGCAATGTTCCAGGGACAAGGAATTTTTGTTGTTGTTTTTTTCATTGAGATTCATAAATATGAATTGAGTTTCACAGATTGGAAAAGGGTTAAAAAGAATCCTGAAACAGATGAAGAGGAGCTCTGGGTTTGGGGAGCCTGGATGCTTCATGGGGTATACAGCACTGCCATTACTACCTACTGCTTGCGGATCATGCCCTTGATAGCTGACTCCCGGTTTACATAGGTGGCCCAATAAACCAGATTGAATATGGCAAAGAGCACAGGGAAGATAATGCGGGAAATCTTGTCGACCTTGCTGACACTGTTGTAGGTCTTGGTCTCCGTTGGGCTGTCCTGCACATAGGTGGCCTTGGGTGAGGCAATGATGGTTGGCGTTGAGGAGGCACTGGGAGTGGCTCCCTTGGAGATGGTAGAGAACTCCGTGTCCTTGGCCAGGTTGATGGGATAGGTGGTCCCCACGATGTTGAAAGTAGTGCTAGTTTTCTTTGTCGGGGCTGTTGGTGTTTTCTTCTAGAGACCAGGGAAAAGAGGGAAGGGGGTAGAACAGAACAAAAGCTAGTTAATTCATTCCACAGTGCCTTCGGGACAAAGAGCCAAGAGGGAAGCTCAGAAGCAAGGCCTAGGAAGTCACTAAATAGCCAAGTTTGTGTCTAGTGATACTAATTTGAGATGGAAGATTTCTGTCCATCCTAGGTATCTAGTTAAGTGGCTTTGGTTAATCCTTTTTTTCTCCAGGAGCATCAGTTTGTTTAACTGTAAAATGAAGATCAAACTAATTGGCAGAGTGTTGTGAAGATTGGATGACAGATAGGAAGCCTTGGAGAACTGTGGGATATTCATAATATACATCACATGACTTCATCCTCACAGCAACTCTGTAAGGACAGTAGCTGAGATTATTCCCTTTTGACAGATGAGAAAACAGCCTCAGACTAAATGGCAGAGCCCACACTAGTAATCTGGGCTCTTGGCTTTCATCCAGGGCTGTATCCTGCTGCTTCCTAGAACCATGAGACATCTTTTGGTTACATAAGTAATAACTCCAAAATGCTGTAACCATCACCTCCTGTGAGGAAAAGAGCATGGTAAGTCTGAAGAACCATTTCGCGTTATACTCACAATCTTTACATGCATATTACAACAATCCATCCTTCATGCACTGTAATGTGTTTGGCAAGCTTAGCGACACACTAAAGTTTCTATTCTTGCAAGGCTATATGTAGGAGCCATTGGTTCCCCACAGAGCTATGCAAATGACCCTTTCAGACACAATCAAAAAGGCAAAGACAGCTGTGGGCTTGCTATGATGTAGCACTTATTTTGCAAAACACCACAGACACACAGTAGAAAGGCAGCACACACACGTGTCCATCTATATGTTCTCACATATATGTATTTATTGAACATATGGAGTATCACTGTGGCTCCCATTTTGCAGAATAGAGAAGAGGAGGGTAATTTTAGGTCTGCATTAGAAAAGAGAGGCTGAGCAGCGAGTGGATGGCCAGTAGCTCCTAGTCTATAGACTACTTGCTGTGTCACTCCTCATTTTTCCCTCTAGTCTTTGGTGGCTCTAAGAAGATATAGATGAATCTCATAAATGCCACCATTTCAGATTCTTCATATCCCCATTCTTTTCCCTCCCCTCACTTCTTTTCTGTCTTCCATTTACTGATGATGTTTTGCTTCCCAGCATCAGGGAAGTAAGTCCTAATGTTTTCTTTCCTAGGTTTATCAGTTCCTCTTCTTTATTGTCTGTCCTCCTGATGTCTTCCTATTTCTTTTTTTCTTTACTTTAGAGTTGGCATCCTTTTGCTCTTTCTCCTTTAGAAATCATTCCATTTTTATATTCCTGATCCTAATAATAATTTTGGCTCAATATTTTCTGACTCTCTACTGGGCCAAGAATTATTTAGAATTAAAACGCGGCAAGGGATGACACCGATCCCGAGGCCTTGTATTCACAAACTGACATGCAGAATTGAAACTCCTTTGTAAAACCACTTAAAATAATTTAAACAACAGAAAAGAAAGAAGAAATTATAAAAATAAAACAAATGAGATTTAAAATAAATAAAACATAAATAAATGATGTCAGCTTCAGTCTCTGTTTCCTAGGAGCTCCCAGACCATTGTGGGAGAGCAACTTGTGAACACATCTTGGACATATGATGTGTTTATAGAGATCTAACAGCTCTGAGAAAATATCTACAGCAAGTCAGTGGTGGAAGAGACAAGGTACCTACAAGTTTGGGGGGAAGTGGTTCAAAGAATGCAATCAGATATTTGGCTGAGGTCATGCTGATGATCAGCAAAGGCCACTCCATAGGCCCAAGGCACAGTTTGTCAAGAAGTTTGCTGTGGTGGGATGATAGAGTGCATAGGCAGAAGAAAGTTCTAGAAAGACACTGTATTACATGCTCCTGCTTTGCCTGCTACTGCAGATGTAGGTGTTAGTGTTTTCTGTGAGGCAGGGGAAGTGAGCAAGATGAGGGAGGGTTGGTTTAAGTAAATAAACAGTCTGACTAACAGGACATTGAAAAAACAATACTGTTCTTTGTCCTTGAGGATTGCAGTCACATTACTACAAGTAGGAGGATAGAATCTTAAAGGTTTCTAAGACTGTTGTAAATGCTTTAAATACTACATGAGACTCATTTATAATTACCAATGTCATTGTGTGAATAGAGCCCTGCTGTTAAATGTTCCCACTACTAAATAAAATAGTGCTTTACTTGTTTACCTACTTACTTATTAATTTGCTTAGTAATTTCTTTTTTCCCCATGGGTAAACAAAAAAAGAAACAAAAAAAGAGAACAAAAACAAAATACAAAGAAACAAAGAAAAGCACTACCCTGAATTTACTACATTTCATGTTATTTCATTTAGTCATCTCATAACCCTTTCATGACCAGGTCTCCAAAACAATCATTTGAAACAATAAATACTTTCTTTAGCTCTGCAGATATTTTGTGTTCTACAGATGAGAAGAAATAGCAATTGATTTCATCACAGGTAGTTTTATTAAACAAAGGAAAATTATTTTTAATTGCTCTCACTATTTCCAACAAAACCCATTTTAGTCAGCTGCTATAATTTTTACCTGCATTGTCAAAGAAGGAAATCAGATCAACAGTTGTGATAATGACAAGAGAGAAACATGCGATAGAGACTAATGATGAATAGCTTCCTATTTCTGCACCTAATATATTAACTTCTACTTGCTCAGAAACTTAGTAGCTACACATTGACTTTGACCAAGTTGGCATTTTATTATTACATCCCTTGTCAGATACCTGGCTCAAACCTGCAATGGATGTTTAGTAAATAAAAACTAACCCTCTCTGGAGATTCTCAAGGTGATTGAGTGTAAACCTGTGCTACACACGAAACATATATCTATGTTCATCTTGAGGTAATTTCTATGCTAAAAGGCCAAAATATACTCTTGCAAATTTTTCAAGCAGAGTGATTTCAGAACCAGAATACCTACCTCTTCTAAAACCTATTTTAAGCTCAGGTGATAATTTTTACAGCAAAATATGTATGCAACTCAAGAATCTTCTTCAGATGCACATCTGTCATTTTCTTTTCCAAAAGTGCTAATTACACAGTTATTTTAGACCATAAATATCTTTTAAATCCAGTAAAGACTTACACTGGGCATAAACTTACATCATTTGGTGCCTCTTCTATCAACCCCCTTTATGGGCACTCACATGTATTAAACCTCAATTTCAGAAATTTGTAAAAAATGAAGTATCTATGATATGTGAGACTCAAAGATGAACTAAATCAACAGCAACAAAAGCAACCCAATTTTAAAAATGAACAAAACACTTGAACAGAAATCTTAACACAAATGACTAACAGGCACAGAAAAACATGCTCAACACTAGTAGCCATTGGGAAAATGCAAATCAAAATCAGAATGGCATACAACTTCAAACCTATCAAGATACCTACTATTAAAAAACATTAACGTGGAGTGTTATGGTACAAAGATGTAATTCTAACTACTAAAGAGGTAGAGGTAAGAGGATAGTGAGTGTGAGAGCAGCCCAGGCAAAATCAGTGGTGAGACCCTTTCTCAAAAGCAACATGCAATCAAAAGGACTGGGTAGATGGCTCACATTGTAGACTCCTTGCCAAGCATGTGTGAGGCCTTTGGTTCAACTCCAATTACTACACAAAATACATGAATAAAAAGACTTGGCAAGGATATGGAGAAATTGGAACATTTGTTCACAGTTAGACATACATACTAGCAAAAGTAAGGAAAATGATATAGTGCATTCCCAAGAGATTACAAATAGGACTCGAGTGCTGGTAGTTCATACACGTAATCTTAGCTAAGATCTGAATAATCACAATTTGATGCCAACCTGAGGAAAAATGTAAGAGACTCCTCTCCAAAATAACTAACAAATTAAGGCAGGCTGGAGGCATGGTTCAACTTGTATAATGCTAGCTCATAAGCAAGAAAACTAAGCAAGCAACCAGCCCTGATTTCAAAGCGCAGTAGTGGCCAAAAACAAAACACCAAAAACAGGAAAGAAGGAAAGAAAGAGGGAAGGAATGAGGGAGGGAGGAAAAGAGGGGAGGGAGGGGAACTCTTATGCTTTTACACCTTAGAACTTACTTTTATAACTATATGTAATAATTTATATTTGAACTTACTTTTATAACTATATGAAATAATTTATATTTGACCTACAGAGTGATAATCTTTCAATTTCTGCCTGCCTTTTCAAACTTCAAAAATCTTTTTGATTCCTAATTCTAAAAATACTATTCTCTTGGGCTGGGGATATGGCCTAGTGGCAAGAGAGCTTGCCTCCTATACATGAGGCCCTGGGTTCGATTCCCCAGCACCACATATACAGAAAACGGCCAGAAGCGGCGCTGTGGCTCAAGTGGCAGAGTGCTAGCCTTGAGCAAAAAGAAGCCAGGGACAGTGCTCAGGCCCTGAGTCCAAGGCCCAGGACCGGCCAAAAAAAAAAAAAAATACTATTCTCTTAACTAACATTAATTTGTACTAGGTCACACATTTGAATCTTTCTCACATGGCTTCAACTGAGTCATTGATGACATTTTCAGGCATTAGGGTCAAAGAACAAGCTCCATGTATTATTTCCAGACAACTCCACTCAGGTTGATGTCAATTCATCAGCGAATTCTATATGTTTTCAATTGGGAAACCAAGCACATTATCTTCAACACATTATTTCATCTGCTGGGGGGAATGATAAAAAGTACATCAAAATGTTTTGTAAAGCTAAGACAATACTTGGGATACTAGTTCATTAAACTTTTACAAAAAGTTTGTAAGGCCGGTTTGCCATGTTTTTTTCTTAGCAAACTCAGGCTGTTGTTGCTAATTGCTTTGAAAAATCTCTGTTTAAGTCGGTTGCCACTGGCTCATGCCTATAATCCTAGCTACTCAGGAGGCTGAGATCTGAGGATCATGGTTCAAAGCCAGCCCGGGCAGGAAAGTCCATGACACTCTTAATTGAATTAACCACCAGAAAACCAGAAGTAGTGTTGTGGCTCAAGTGGTAGAGCGGTAGCCTTGAGCTGAAGAGCTCAGGAACAGTGCCCAGACCCAGAGTTCAAGCCCCACGACCGACCAAAAGAAATCTCTGTCTAAATAATATATTCTAGAAACTGTTCAGTTTACTATTGCAGACTAAGGACATTTTTGCTTCCTTCTCTTTGGAACAACTCAAAAACAATAAACAAGATGAACTTTGTGTTTTGTTTTGGCATCATGTTGCTAGGCTTAAAAGCCAGGACTCTGAACATGCTTGGCAAGCATACTATCACTGAAGTACATCCCCAAACCCAAAACCTTATTTTTGCTGGAACCAGAATTCTCCTATAATCTTTTATAATGCCCCAGAGTAAGGCCTTCTGAATAATTGACAATAAGGTCAAGGTCAAGGAGGCACTGAGAATATTGCTTTTCTGCTTTTCATACCAAGAACAAAATTTCAATAAATAGATAAACTAGACTTAAAGAAGCAACAAATGATCCTTGTTTCATTCTGGCAGTGAGAGCATCTTCGAATGTGACCACAATGTAATGGCAAAGGAAGCAGAACTGAAAAATTAAGGGATGTAACAGCAAACATGCAGCAAAGACACATGCACGTACGCCTCTCTTATACACAGAGCACTTTCCTATGAACAAGGAAAACTTCTTACTACTTAGAAGCAGAATACGTACAGGGAGTTTCAGTAAGAGTTGGCAGAGATAACACGTAATGTTCAAATTGTGAACTGTGTACTATTCACTTTCAAGTACTCACCACTGTCCTGCTCACTCTCTAAATTGATGCTTCTGAGTAAATGCACGCCATAGGGCTATTTAAAAATCTTCAGTGCAGCTTCAAGTAATAACCAAAGAAAACTGATCATGGAAGGGATGCAAAAGATGTGGTACACAGGAGGAAAATTTTCACCAGAAGATTATTGTGTAACTCATAAAAGAACATGGAACAGATAAAATACAGTCTGCGATAATAAAAACATAAGACATGATAATCATACTATAGACATCACTGAACATGATCAGGAAACAAGAGACAAGCTTGAGAAAATTGAATGAAACTAAAATGGAAAATTAGGAGTTAAAAATTGTTAGAGGAGGTATAAGTTTGATAAGAAACGTACGCACTGCCTTACGTATGAAATGGTAACCCATGTGTACATCACTGTGACAATAAAGAAATGAAAAAAAATGTTACAGAAGAAATGGTACATATGGAAGACCAAAAATTTTAAAAAAACAAAAAAAGAATACACATGGTCTGTGCTTCTAGGAAGAGGAAAGACCAAATACATATTTTCCTTTTGTTTGTTTGTTTCTTGCTTTTGTTTTTTATTTATTTTTATATTTTATTTTGTTTCAGAATCCTCATATTCTTAATCATTTGTAAATTCTTCAAACTCTATTTCACCAAAATTAAGTTTTCTTTCTTATTATCGTCATCAAATTATTTCACGTTTTTTCCTGAATAGTTATTTATTGTCAAAGTGATGTACAGAGGGGTTACAGTTTCATACATAAGGCAATGGTACATTCCTTATACTATTTGTTACCTCCTCCCTCTTTTCCCCCTCCCCGCCCTCTTTTTCCCTCTCCCCCCATGAGTTGTTCAGTTGGTTTACACCAAATGGTTTTGTAAGTATTGCTTTTGGAGTCGCTTGTCTTTTTATCCTTTGTCTCTCGATTTTGATATTCCCTTTCACTTCCCTAGTTCTAATATCAGTAAATACAATATCTAGGGTACTCAGATGAGATACAGTGATAGTGCGGGGACAACCACAGGAAGGGAATACAAGAGGAACAACAACAGAAAAGCTGTGGTTTCACATGGCATGTTGAAAATAATTACAACAGTGATATAACACTCATTTCCATAACATGGAGTTCATTTCACTTAGCATCATCTTATGTGTTCATAAGGGCATAGCTATTGGGCTCTTATGATCTTCTGCTATGACTAACCTAAACCTGTAATAATTATTCCCACAAAGCTAAAGTAATAAAAACAGCTTGGTATTGGCACAAGAATAAGCCAGAGGACCAATGGAACAGAACTGAAGACCCAAAAATGAACCCGCAGAATTATGCCTACTTAATCTTTCATAAAGGAGCTAAAAAAAATAGGATAAAGGTAAGATAGCCTCTTTAACAAATGGTGCTGGCAAAACTGGCTCAACACCTGCAACAAATTAAAACTAGATCCTTATATATCACCCTGCACCAAAACCAATTCCAAATGGATCAAAGACCTCAAAGTAAAATCAGATACCCTGATAACACTACAAGAAGGAATTGGAGAAACACTTGGGCTCCTTGGCTCAGGATGAAATTTCCTTAATAAAGGTCTAGAAATGCAACAAATCAAAGAAAGGTTGGACAAATGGGACTGCATCAAACTGCAGAGCTTCTGCAGGACAAAGGACATAGCTTGCAAGATAAACAGAAAGCCCACAGATTGGGAGAAGATCTTTACCAGCCATACAACAGACAAAGGCCTCATATCTAAAATATATGCCGAACTATAAAAATTAAATTCCTCCAAAACAAATCCTCAAAGAACCCACAGCCCTCTCAACAGGTCTATTAAAGACCTAAAAAGGGACTTCTCTGAAGAGGAAATGAGAATGGCCAAGAGACACATGAAGAAGTGCTCTACATCACTGGCCATAAAAGAAATGCAAATCAAAACAACATTGAGATTCTTCCTCACCCCAGTAAGAATGTCCATTATCAGGAAAACTAACAATAACAAATGGCGGAGGGGATGTGGCCAAAAGGGTACCCTACTACACTGTTGGTTGGAGTGAAAACTTGTTCAACCTCTCTGGAAAGCAGTATGGAGGTTCCTCAAAAGGCTAAACATAATTCCCCTATGACCCAGCAGTCCCACTCTTGGGCATCTACCCAAAAGACCACAAACAAGAACACACTAAAGCCATCAGCACAACAATGTTCATCACAGCAGAATTTGTCATAGCTAAAATATGGAACCAACCCAGATGCCCCTCAGTAGACAAGTGGATCAGGAAAATGTGGTACATATACACAATGGAATTTTATGCCTCTATCAGAAAGAATGACATTGCCCCATTCATAAGGAAATGGAAGAAGTTGGAAAAAGTCATACTAAGTGAAGTGAGCCAGACCCAAAGAAATTATTTCGCATTTTGAAACTTGTCCTATTATTCTAAGATTATGTCAATACGTTAACTTATTTTTATTTTAAAATATTTTAACACTCAGCTGTCACTTTTCAAAATTTCTCACCACTTCCCTGAAGCATCTGCATGTATTTTGTGTAATGTGAATTAGTGCATTAACCCCTCATTGAGGCCAAAGTGTATACTGTCTTTTCTGTTTCCTGTTTCTTACCAATGTCTATTTAAAAGAAAAATTACTCCTCAAGGTAGTTAACTGTTAAAATGTTTGAAAGTACTTGATTAATACTGAAGGCAGTTCTTCAGATGGAATTTTAGCATTTTTTCTTTGTTTTTGCAAGAAAAAATGCTAAAATTGTACTGGGGAGAAAACTCAATGTCCTATGTTAGCTAAGTAAGGGCTCTACCACATGAGGTATATCCCAGATAAATTTGCCTTAAGTTTGTTATTCAATGAAGATCAAATGCTACTTTGCATAGCTTGGCCTGGAACTCGGATGCTCATACCCCTGCCTTCTAAGTAGCTAGGACCACAAACTTGTAGAAAATCTTCCTCTTGAAATTGTATCTGGTGTACTTTATTTTTACACAAGCTGCCCTGTACCAGAATTCCTCCTAATTTCACACTCCAGAGTAGGTAAAATTACAGGTCAGATGGGCACCAGTGACTCATACCTATAATCCTAGCTACTCAGCAGCCTGAGATCTGAGGATCATGGTTCAAAGCCAGCTGGGGCAGGAAAGTTCAGGAGATCCTTATCTCCAATTAACTACTAGAAAACCAAGTGGTGCTGTGGCTCAAATGGTAGAGTGCTAGTCTTGACCTGAAGAGCTCAGGGACAGCATCCAGGCCCAGACTTCCCAAATGCATATATTCAAGAAACCTTTCTTCAAGTATACAAGGCCATGAATACATATGTCCTAGGAAAACATCCATGTAGACTGATCAGGAAACATCCATGTAAAAATAACTGGCATTTAAAAATGAAATATATATGATGTAGATTTTCACATCATCAAACAGAATTTCTGGTAATGTCCAAAGTTCCCAAGCTAGCGTTATATTTCTTGATGACAACATTCAGTGCCAGAACTGAGTATGCAAATCAGTGTTTACAGAGTCATCAGAAAGGGAATTTGACCCATACATGATACAATCGGTCAACTGTACTTCACATATCACCACAAGGACCAGATATTTTATGTGTGCAGAAAAATAACAAATATGAGATTCCCATGAGAGTTTCTTAAAGAAACTTTTAGAAGATAGCCTTGAGGTAGCTAAGTAATGAATGGAAAATTGTATAAAAGGACTATTTTGAGAAAAGAACCCATTTAAATTTAAAAGTATAAAAACAGCTATAGGCATTGTGGTGGCAGAATGAGAACAGAGAACATAAATGTTACCCAACTTGGCAAGACAAATACTAACATAACAAAATTGGGCTGGAACAAAAAGAGGGTAGAATGTAGGATAAATATACCAATTTCCCTATATCATTTAGTACATGTGTGGAGGCATCAACAGATTCTGATCACAGTTGATAAGTCAAAATATAGAACACTAAAATATTTGAAGTCCAAAAAGTAACAACTAGACTAAGTATCATAAAACACTTTTTCTTAATAATTTATAGCAAAGTTCAGCTCCAATAAGTAGTCACCATATATTTCCAATCTTCCTAATTCACCATTCTGTATCTATGGAATACATCTTTCACCATGTGAAAACCATGTTTGTGAAATCTTTATTACCATTTCTCTTCCCTGTGGTCCTTTGAAGGGTCCTAGAATTATTCTGGAATTATGGCTATCATTTCTTTCCCCTTTAAACAATTAGGATAATGCTCATCTAGATACATATACCTAGACTAATTTTAAGCACCCAGGGAGACATCATATGTTTAATTTTTTGTCTCTTCTTCCTCATTGATCCATCAATTTAATCAACAAAATCCTGTGCAGGAACACAGATAAACACTTGCCCTCAAAATGCTCAGTCTAGTAAGGAGGGAAGAAAGTAACTTTAGTACAAATAAGTCCTACTATTAGGAATGGCAGCCCATAGAAAGCTAAATCTGCCTAGATGATTCTAAGAAAGTTTCTATGGAGAAAATAGCATTCCACTTGGGTCTTGAATAATGAAACCTTCAATAGGCAGGGGGAAAACAAAATAGCATTTCTGGTAGTATACAAAGTATGCAAAGCAGAGAAGGAATGATAGTCATCTGGGCTTGATTGTGAGGTGAATATAAAGCAAAGTGAGGGCAGAGATAGCCCTAGAAGTTAGTGTTCTCTCAGTTTACCAGCATCTAGGCTTCTGTGCAACTTTGTATCAATGGGTTTCCCTTGAGTCTAGAAACATCACACATAATTGATTTCATACTATATGGCATAGACTCTCCATAATGGGTGCCCTCTTTCCTTTGTTCCCAGTGAAAATTCTAGACTGCCAAGAAGCACTCCAGTCAGGAGCTGGATTGATGACTCAGTGACTAGCACACAGCCCTGCTGATTTGCTGCAGGCTGTAGACTGTTCACTCCTGGTCCCAATACAGTTCTCTGAAAAAGTGCTTCTCAGTCCCTCCTTTGCGGGGTCTCACCTTCAGCTCCAGAGCTTCTGGCGCCTTCTTGCCTTCCCAAGCCCAGCTCCTCTTGGTGAAGTAGTTGACAGTGGCAAATTCAATCAGCGCAGAAAATACAAAGGCATAACAGACGGCTATGAACCAGTCCATGGCCGTCGCGTATGCCACTTTAGGTAAGGAGTTTCTGGCACTGATACTCAAGGTGGTCATGGTGAGAACAGTAGTGACACCTGAGAGAGGAAAGATGACAGCCAAATGTGACAAAAAGACATTCAGTATGTACTTAATGAGGTCACCAACTTGCTCCTCAAAAGGAAGAGCTTTATGTTACCCCACTCAGGATGTGTGCTTTATTTATTTATTTTTATTATTTATTGCAAAGGTAATGACCTAGTAATTACCATAGCCCTGTTGGCACAGTGATAGCAATCTGCAGTGTAACACTTGTCATAGTTATCCTCTGGCCTCTGCTGAAAACTTCTGCTGAAGAATAAGTAGCTTATTTCATCCTATGAGAGCTTTTAGGTCAGGAAAGGTCACCTCCCAGCAAATCTGCATTTTCTAACCATCAGCCCACTGATAGCAATGTGGCTTCCGTGACAGCACAGGAAAGAAATATCTGATTCCTGATCTTTGTTACAGGCTTTTGGACACCTGAAAGTTTGGCCGCAAAATTCTGGGAATACTCATTTCTGGTATGAACACGGGAATCTTTGCATCCTCTTGTTCAACCTTTCCCCCATCCTGGTACCTTTCATTCAATATACCAAAACAAAACCTCAAATTCAGGAAGTAATCTAAGCTCAGTAGATTGTTCAGATTTTTAATTGTGGGCTTACTTCTCATAATGCAACAAATTATTATGGAAAATGTTTTGTAGTGACATTACACTCTTGGTTCCTGTTCCAATACATGTAGGTTTTAGAGAATAAGGGACTGATTTTAACTCAATTGATTCTTTTTTTCTTCCTTTAAATTTTACTTCTAACTTGTAGTTAAATTTTAAAACTCTTTTCAAAATTTAAATATGCATATCAGTGATATAAGCTCAATAGAATTCTGGACAATCCCCTTGCTAATAGTATGAGCTTGAGTAAGATGTTTTACTCCATCAGTTCTCACTTTTATCATGTGGAAAGAGAACATAGTAGTACAAGATGATACAAATTTTTGCAGAATTGAATGAGGTATTTATTTATAAAATCTATATCATAATACACAACATGAGTAATTACTCCACATGTATTATCCTCTATAACTAACATTACTGTTACTTTCTGCTTACGATAATTTTATAATTATAGTAGAATGATTGTAACATTGTTAACAATACCATAACAATGATTTTATAGTTGTTTGCAATAATTATATAGTCTTCATGAGCACTACAGTAGAATTTATAAGTTCTAGGTTCTTACTTGTTTTTTATCTTGGCAGTTCTTTTAACATTTCTATGCCTTTGCGCTCTCCATATATGATATCACCTACTATTTCTATATACCAGCATTTTGATAGGGCAGTTGCTGTTTCCAAAGTCATTAGGGTTGAAGGAGGAATGATAAGAATGTCATGCTCAGTGTTAGCAGGCTGAAAAGGATGACAATGTGCGCTTCATGAACTCTGGTCAAGTAGAACAGAGAATGAAATACTAATGGGATGAGAGTTGCTATGTGGCAAAGCAAGCAGAGAAAGCACTGATGCTAATAACTCTACTCCAAGTTAGGCATGTGTGTGGTAGCCTCAGGGGCTTCCTTTCCTGTCTTGCTCTAGAGTTCATTACTTGTGTATTTGTTGTGGATGTAAAAATCTAGACTCGACAAGGGTCAATGTTATTTAAGTAAACCCTAAAGGAGCACCTTTGCACCAACTAGGCAGAGAATAATCAAACATGAATAACAGAAACACACTTTAAACCATATCAAGAATGAGCCAAAAATGTAATCATTGTAAGGGAATGGTCTGAATTTGTAATCTCATAAATTCTGAGAACAGACCCAAGGCTTAGTAATCCTCAGATCATTCCAAGGAAAGACTGATTTATGAGAGAAACAAGTTATCTCACTTGTGGTTATCATCAAATGCAGTTCTGCACCCTGGCACATCCTTATCAGTGTGCTAGTGTTTGGCTGAAGAAAACTACTATGACATAAGTGTTCCTGTGCTTTATTTCAGCAGAGATTTTTACAGCTCTAGCCTCTTGGGCTTAATTAGAGCTGTCATCTTATGGAAAGCTCTTAGCTCCTCAGAGCTAGTAGGACACTCAATCAAGCATTTGGTATACCTCATGGATAGACAAAGAGAATCTCAGCACTTCAAAAGATTTGGCCTGTCTTCCAGTGCTGCTTCTTCAAGATTCTTCTAGAAAGCCTTTCTTAGAACACTTCTAGTGTTATATCCCTAACTGCCCAAAGAAATGTAACAGATAAGATGTATTTGTTTAACCAAACTACGTATCCGTTGAATGTAATCGATTTTAATCTGCAGGCCTCACTGGGTAGAAATCATGGTGTATTTTTTTTCTACTATTGTTAGTTTTGTCAAATATGGAGACTTATTCTAGCCTTTTATTTTGAAATGTTACCAATTGCCTAGTCTGTGCCTTATGGAGGTAAGAACTTGGGATACAAAATTTAAAACATTTCAGAGCACAGTATACAAAATGAGCCCTGTTGATCAGTATTAATCATGTTTCATGTACCAATTCATTTGAGACACTTTTTTTTGGGGGGGGAGGAAGATGCTTGTTAATATATTATTAGTTTTGTTTAGCAAAGTACCTTGCTGAATCTGATCCTATAGCCCATCATTCTTTACAAACTCTTTCTGTCCAATTCTGCTCCTCTGTATTTTTTTTTGTCCGCCATGAGGCTTGAACTTAGGTGCCTGAGTGTTTTCCCTGAGTTTCATTGTGCTCAAGGCTAACACTTGAGTCACAGTCGTCATTTCCTCTGCTGCTCTATGACTGGTTAATCCACTTGGGCACTGTCTCTGAGCTTTTCTGCTCAAGGCTAGCATTCTATCACTTTCAGCCACAGCACCACTTCTGGTTTTCTGGTGTTTAATTGGAGATAAGAGTCTCACAGGGACTTTCCTGCCTGGTCTGACTTTTAACCAGGATCCTCAGATCTCAGCCTCCTGAGTAACTAGGATTTCAGGCATGAGCCACCAGCACCCAGTTTCCAATGATATTTTTATTACTATTTTCAGTAAGTCATATGGTGTTTCATGCATTTTTTGTTTACATTTTTTCTTCCTTTTTAGGTAATCTGACTTATCATCTAGTTCATAGATTTTCCTTTATTAATGTAGAAATATCTGTACTTTCCAGTTCTACAATTTCCAACATCTTTTCTCCTCTCTTTCTTTCTCTCCCTCTCACTTCTTCATTAAATTTCACTTCTATTTGTCACCTTAATTTGCATACTTAAATATATTCACTATAGCTGTTTGAAAGTCTATCCAATAAATCAAATATCTGGAGTTTCAGTAGATTTGTATTTTAAATTGCAGTATAATTTACATACACTAGAAAAAGTTTGTACATTTTGAAGTCCTTGAACAAATGTATACATTTGTACAACTACTACCCAAATCAGGCTATCAAACATGGAGGGCTAAGTTATGATGTTGTAGAGAAAGCTGTGGCTTCCTCCAGGGTGATGGATTGACTGAAAGTGGGCAGAAGGGAACTTGCTGATATACTGAAATTGTTTTACATAAATAATTTTATATAGTGTATAGTATTTTGTGCCTGAATTCTTCAGGTTAAAATATGTCTTTAAATTTTAAATAGAATCATACTCATAGATATTTAAGTGCATATGTACCACATTTTCTTGATCTGTCATCCACTGAGAGCTATCAGGGTTGATTCCATATCTTAGCTTTGGTAAACAATGCTGCCATAAACATGGTTGTTCTGGTGGCTTTAGTTTGGCCTGGTGTGCGGTTGATTGGATAAATGCCTAGAAGTGAGATTGTTGGGTCATAGGGAAGATCTATGTTTAGTCTTTTGAGAAAACCCCATACTGCTTTTCAGAGTGGTTGAAGTTTACATTACTACCAAGTGTGTAGTAGTGTTCCCTTTCAGCCACATCCCTGCCAGCATCTGTTATTATTAGTTTTCTTGATTGTGGCCATTCTAACTGGGGTGAGATGGAATCTGAATTTTGCTTTGATTTACATTTCTTTTTTTAATCAATTACCTTTTTTATTATAGGTCTATTCAGTTTTTTTTTAATAATTACTTATTTATTGTCAAAGTGATGTACTGAAGGGTTACAGTTTCATATGTAAGTCAATGGGTACATTTCTTGTACAATTTGTTACCTCCTCCCTCATTTCCCACCCCTTCTCCCTTTCCCTCTCCCTCCATGAGTTGTTCAGTTGGTTTACAGCAAATGGTTTTGTAAGTAAAAAAAAAAAAAAAAAAATATGTCTTTAAGACTCATCCAAAACATTGTATGAATTAATAATCAATATGTGACACACACATATATATATATATATATACCACACACATTCATTTATGTATGCATTCATTTGTCTATGCATTTAGATGTTTTCTAGTTTGAGGCTGTTATGAGTAAAATTCTTTTCAGAATTCTTTTATAAATCTTTTTTGGAGATTTTTATTTTACACACGCACACACATATCTAGGAAAGGAATATCTAGATTAGAGGGAGCCTATTTTTAACTTTATACAAATCAGTTAAATTGATTTCCAAAGTGGTGGTGTCATTTTAAATCCCTACCAGCAGTCTATGAAATCTCTAATTATTCCGCAAAGTATTCAGTATCTGATAATGTCACTATTAATGATTATTCCAGAGTTAAAAACACGTCTTCATGTTATTTTAGTTTGCATTTCTTTCATAAACATGCTGCTTAGGATATTTTTGTATACTTAGGGGCATTTTTATATTTTCTGGTGAAGTATTTGTGTCTTTTGCTTAATTTAAAATTGGATTCTTTGCATTTTTTACTCAATTGTAACAGCTCTTTTCAATTAAAATGTTACTGTAAAGGTGACATATACAGGGCTTACATTTACTTTAAGTAAGGTAATGATAGCATTTCTTTTTGAACACTGTCACCTCCTCCCTCATTTTCTTCCACTTCCCCACACCGCGAATCCCCTCCCCATTCATTTCAAGCAGCATCTAGTGAGTATCTCTGTTGAACTGGTTCACGCTTCCCCCCCACCATTTCTGTGATTCCTGTTCCCTTTTCAGAATCAGATAAACTTACATACATCATGAATGGGACAGAAATCAACAACACTGACAAAAGGGAATAAACCAAAGGAAAGAAAAAAGAAATAACTGCCAACAGTACAGTAAAAATCTGTGAAGTAAGCTGGGCCCAAAGAAACATAAGCTGCATTTGTAATAACTAGAGTATGTCTATTAAATCTACAAGTTAATCCAATGGAGAGTAAAAGACAATTACATTTGGACATGATTAATTAAACAGCACTATAAGCATTGCATAGTGAGAACATAGGATATTCTTAGGAGATGGTCAGCATGGCTCAATAGCTATGCACATAAAATCATAGAAAATGATGTTTATTAAAATGTAAGAGCTCTTGATATCTGTGAAATGTAGGTCCTTTGTGATGTTTACACATGTGTGCAATATTGTATCCCAGTCCGTGGCTTAGAATTTCATTTTCTTTTTGCCTTAATATTGATTTCTATTTTATTTTTTAGTTTGATTTTATTGTAAAGGCGTTGTACAGAGGGGTTACAGTTACATAAGTAAGACAATGAGTATATTTCTTGTGGAATAATTTTATCCCCTCTCATTTTTCTGCAACTTTCCCTCCCCAGCCCTGGGTTCTTCCCCCAAGATGTAAAATTGTAAAGTTTACTTCGAACATAGTGTCTTGTGAGTATCGCTGTTGCATTGGTTCACCCTTTGTTCTTTGTCTAATTAGCAGACATTAATAATACAAGGCAAATTCTTTGTGATAATTCCATAGATATATATGGTTTACAAAAATGTACCCCTCAACTATACACCAGTACCCATCGCTAATTTTCAATGTGTTTAGTGTATTCTCCTGTCATTAAATATACATATATGCATATGCAAACTACATACATATACAAAGCACATAGATATATGTGTTTTATATATACACATGTGTTTCACATATATGTATATATACATAAATACATACTTTTGATATTCTTCTGAGTGTGTGTGTATGCATGGGGTTTGTGTGTGTGTGTGTGTATGTGTATGTATGTAGGTACACCAATACTGAGGCTTGAACTTAAGGCCTGGGTGCTAGTCCTTAGCTTTTTCTGGCCAAGGCTGGTGCTGTACCATTGAGCTACACAGTCATTTCTGGTTTTTGTGATGATTAATTGGGGATAAGAGCCTCAAAGACCTTCCTGTCCAGTTGAACTGATCCTCCTGTGTCAGCTTCTTGAGTAGCTAGGAGTACAGAATTGAGCCATCAGTTCCTGGTTGATCCTATTTGCTCCTAATTTTTCTCTTTGATAATCAGAAAATTGTAATTCTTATAAACTCTAATTTAAAATTTCTCTTTTCTTTGGTATTAGTGATTTTTATGCACTAAGAATTTTTATCAAAAGTTGCAAGTATATTGTTCTATATTTTCTTCTAAGAGGATTTTATTTTTGTTTTTATGTTTAAGTCCTTAATCAATCTCAGATGAAGTGTCTACAATGCCAACTTTGTGATAAATCAGCTTCCATTTATATGGACCTACTTTTAGGCTCTCTCTAGTGTGTCTTTATTTTTCTTTCCTTTATGCCAATAACACACTGCTTAATTACTCCAGCTTTTTAATCATTTTGACATCCTGTGCGGCAAGTCTCTTGGCCTTGCTCTTCTTCAGGAGAATATTGGCTATTCTTGGCTCTATGTTCTTACATAAATTTTCTTTCAATCACTTTTTAAATTAACATTTCCACTTGGAGGTTTTTGCACCAGTACAGTTACTGTAACTAAGAATTCTAAATTAGTGGGAGGTCAAGTTTCAATTAAGAAAATTTTTTCAAGGAATCTCATATTTCACAAAGAGCCCAGGCCCAAATCGAAATCCTTTCTTCTTATGCTCCTCCATTGTGGAGTATTTTCCCAGCATCTTTTTCCACCGAGGTCATAACTCCTCCATGATACTGGATTTATGGGAAGAGCCCCTATTAATTTTGTATAGCTTATGTAACAAATTACCACAAAATTAGTGACTTAAAAGTGCATAAATCTATTGTTGCAGATGTGGACAGCAGAAATGAGGAATCACTTCACAGGATTAAGATTAATGTGTCAGCATATATGCACAGACTCCCTGCAGAGGTGATAGAGGAACAATCCACTGCTGGGTGCATGGGCTCCTTCCTCTCATTTCAGAGGCAAAATAGGAGCATCTTCCAATGTCCTGTTTCCATTATCACACTGCTTTCTTCTTCATAGTCAAATGCCCTTCTGCACTTTCAGAAGAATACCTGGCATTGCATTTAAGGTCCATCCTGGTCATCTAAACTTCCATGTTAAGGTTTTTAACTTATCACATCTAAATTTACTGTGTTTGTGACTGTGTGCAAATGTGTGTGTGTATCTTTATGCATGTGTAACTGGGGCTTAAAGTAGGGGTGTCTTGCTTAAACAATCATTGAATCCCCTTAGGGCAAATTTCTAGCACTTTTGCTTGTAGATTTTTTCATGTGGTCTTACAAACACACTTGTTTCCAGGCCAGCCTCAGACTGTAAAATAATACGTCTCTTGCCACTCCAAGTTTGTTTCTAGGACGTCTTATTGAATTTTTTTGTCCTTTGTCCAACCTAGCCTTACACTGCTATTATTCTGTCTCTATTTCCCAAGTAGCTGTGATTACATGTGTGCACTACCCTTTCCAGCCCTACAATTACTTTTACAATATAAAATTACATTTCCAAGTTATAGACACTTGGACATACATATCACTGGAAGCGACTGTTCAATATATCATAGTCTTAGCTATAACACTTAACCTTATTCAGGCTCACTGTTTTCTTATATAATTTTAAAAACTACATTCTTCTTGACCAAAACCAGGAATGTATCCACCTGTCCTCCTGCTACAATAGTATCAGTCCTGATGATCAACACCCCCATTTTCACTTCTTTTTTCTACTTAGGCCTCTCAGTGGAAACTCTAATGTTTTAGGGGGCCAGATTTTAATTGAAAAATGTGTTCTGATTGGGCATTGTTACAGTTTTGTAGAGGAATATATTTCAAGTGTCTATTTTGTTCTATTTCAAAGACTGGACAACAAGCAGGCACTCCTGTATAGATTCTGTTCACTTCCCATCTATATAACTGTTCTCCAGATTGCCAGCACCTAGAAACATTACAATGTCCAGTAGGATCACCCTATGATGATGTTCTGCTTCTTACATACTTTCCTCTCTTGACTTCCTGTCTAGAGCATCATTTCCTATTTATTTAATGACATAGTATAGCTTCAAAACAGTGGTAGAAATGCCTTAGTGTAGAAAACTAAATAAATGTGTTACATGGTACACTGAAAAATCTTGCAGCAATATAATATACAATAGGTATATATTATATATAACTGAAGATTATATATAATATATGCATATATATATATATCTTGGGTGTTTAAGTCTCTAAAGAAAAAGCTCTGTTGATATGTGAACTTCTGCATAGATATCAGTAAACATGTGCTAAGTAAATTCCGTTATAGGTATGACTGAGGCAACTTCATGCCTTCAAAAAAAATAGAGGACAAAAAGGAATGTCTCATGTTCATTTGTTAAATGGTTACTTAAAAAGCCCCCAATAACTTCTCTTTTGTCAGCTTGGTTTCCTACCCTTTACTTTGTCTACTCTGTCTACTTCCCAGTTCTTGTAACATTTCAGTAATCTCACTACTTCTGACTTCTTTGCTAAGAATCGAGTTGCTGGTGGACATCGATGCTTTATACCTCAAATCCTGGCTGCTCAGGATGTAAAGTGGGATTACAATAAGATCATAGTTAGAAGCAAACCTGGCAAAATTTTCTACAAGATCTCATCTCAACCAACTAAAAAGTTAGGCATGGTGGAGTACAAGTCTCATTCTAGCTAATCAGGATGCCTAAATAGGAGGATTGCAGTGCAGGCTAGCTTAGCCCTAAATCCACAAAATTCCTTAGAAACATAAATTAAATGGGTATGGAAGCATGGCTCAAGTAGCATATCAGCTGCTTAGCAATTATGAGGCCCTCAGTTCAAACTCCAATATGTTCAAGAAGAAAGAAAAGAGCAGCAGGAGGAGGAGAACTCAGTTGCTTCTGTAGTTCCACAAATGGCATCCTTCATAACTCAGGCGGCACTGCCTACAAGAAAATTGGAAAGTGCATTTCTTCCATTCTGCATAAAGCAGTACTTACCAAAGACCGTGCGGGCAGGGACAGATTCTCGATTTAGCCAGAAAGATACTTGCGACAGGATGACAGTCATGATACATGGCAAATAGGTCTGGATCACAAAGTAGCCAATTTTTCGCTTGAGATGAAAGTGGGTTGTCATGACGACATATTCTCCTTAAGAGAAAGTAAAATCAGGTAGCATATAGTCACATATATATTGTTAAAGTAATTTTGGCCCCAATTCAATGAACAACCTTCCTCAATTTTATATTGAAAACATGCCATTGCAGTGCCTGTGAAGCACAAGTGACTGGATGTCTTTATATTTTCATTGTGAAAAATACGCTGGCAGTGTAGCAATGCAACTTTTTTGAGAAAGTTTGATACAAGTTCATTCAAATAAATTCACATTCTTCCTACAAATAAGGGGAAATTATTTTGTCTTCTAAAACACTATGTTATAGGTTATAAAAAATTTTTAAATACTTGATTCATATAAATAAACACAATGGGTACCAGGAAAGTGCTTACAAATGAATTGACTAACGTAGGACAGAAACTATGGAGAGCTCAAGTAGTACAATTCTTTACAAAGATTTAGTCAAATACCAACAAAATAAACACCAGAAAATGGGTACTTGTAAGAGGAGAGAGTAGGGCCAGTGGGAGAAGGGTAAAGGAACAGAGGGGGGCAGGGAGATAATGCAGGCAAGAATGCATTACATATGCCACAGAACCCAGAAAAACAAAGGAAGGGGCTCATCAAAGGGGGGTAAAATGTTGAAGGTATGACACAGATCAAGATAGATGTGTTGTAGACACAAACTGTTTTGTTAAAAAGAAGTTTAATATCTAACAAAAATTTGAAGAAAAGTTAAGGAAGGGGTAGGTTGGGAGGAGTGGGTGAGCATGTTGAAAAGTGTGTCACTGAGGCACTGTATTCATAAACTGCTTTTTTTTTTTTTGGCCAGTCCTGGGCCTTGGACTCAGGGCCTGAGCACTGTCCCTGGCTTCTTATTGCTCAAGGCTACCACTCTGCCACTTGAGCCACAGCGCCACTTCTGGCCATTTTCTGTATATGTGGTGCTGGGGAATCGAACCCAGAGCCTCATGTATATGAGGCAAGCAATCTTGCCACTAGGCTGTATCCCCAGCTCATAAACTGCTTTCTTGTATGGTGATTCCTTTGTACAACTACTTAAAGATAATGAAAAATATTCAAAATAGTTTTATTTTCACAACAGCCTTGTAAGAGAGGGGAAGAAATTGATAATAAGGTAGAGTTCACAGCATACACAGGGCTAGGTTACCCAGGAAGTAAGTTGCTTCTCAAATTCAAAACAGACAGGTTAGTTTCATGGCTTCTTTTCTTCCCCATTATGTTCTATTTCAATAGACTTCTTTGGTTGGAACAAAAAAATGCATTTCTAACTCCCAGACCTCTCTGGTCTTCAGTGATGGTTCTTTTAATTTCTAAAACTTGACATACATCACAATATAGGATGTATACTTCTTTCTTCTGCCTCTTTCTCTCCCTTCCTTCTTCCCTCTCTCCCTTCCTCCTTTCTCTCAGTATTCAGATCAAGCTTTAGTCTTCAATATCTTAAACTTTGATGATTCCCTAATGTGTATCTTTTGTCTGGTCTCTGTAATTGATATGGGTTGAACTGTGTCTCTCCAAAAGATATGGTAAATCTTTACCCATATTCCCTCATTATATGACCTTATTTGACAGTACGATTATTTCAGATATAATTAGTAAACAGGAGCCTTACTGAAGTAAGGTGCACAGAAATTCAATACTGCTGATGTTTGTCTAAGTTGAAAGAAACACACAAAGGAAGAACACCATGCATGGCAGAGGCACAGCCTGATGAGGTACCGCCAAGCCAGCATCACTAAGGATTTCTGATCACCACTGAGCTGGGAAGAATCATAGAACAGATTGTTAGAGTTCTAGATAGAAATAACCCCTGCCATGTGTTGACTTCAGGTTTCTGGCTTCCAGAACAACACATTTCCATCAATTCGAGCTACCCAGCTTGTAGTAACTTGTTATAGGTGCCCTGGAATTCTCTCCACACCTATAGCTCTATACACTCAGCTATCTATTGGCCATCACTACTTGGGGATAGAGTAGCACATTCCCTACCATGTCCAAATTTGGGCTTTACTGTTCCCACTCTAGTCTCCACACTTCCTCTGCTAATAGTTTTTCCCACTTCAAAAAATTACCTCTAAGTTGCCTGAACTAAAATGAATATGTTCAAAATTCTTTCAGTGCCTCATGGTCTTACTCAGCTTGCTTGTACTCAACCACTTCAGTCATGTCTCCAAGCCTGGCTTTAAAAAAATCTGGAGTTTTTTTTTTTATTATTATTGTCAAGATGATGTACAGAGGGGTTACAGTTACATACTTAAGGGAGTGAATGCATATACATTTCTTGTCATACTTGTTACTCCTTTCTTCATTTTTCTCCCTCCTCCCTTCCCCCCAACAATCCCCTCACTTTCATCATTTAAGAAAATCCTCCCCATGATGGACATCATCATTCTAGTCTACAATCAAGCCTGGCTTTTTGCTAGTCAATTAGTGACAAGAATTTTGGAGGCGGTTTCTGCCTAGAATAGCTTGAAACTGAGATCTTCCAGGTGTTAGATTCTCAATTTACTTGTATTACATGAATGAGCCACCAGCATCTTGCTTCAAATCTCCTAAATTCTAAATTCCTAACATCAACTTTTCTTCTCTTTCTTTGTCCCTCTTTTTTCCTCATTCTCTCTTTCCTTTTGTCTCCCTCTACTCCCTTTCTCTCTTATGTATATCTATTTTTACTCCCCTCCTTTTCCTTCCTTACTCCTACTTTTTTATCACATTGATAAAGAATTGAGGATGTAAAGACTTATTTTTTTTTCTGAGAACAAGACTGTGATTAGCTTGAGCAATATCCTCCTTCTCGGTTTCAGTGTCATACTTCTGAACTCATTATTACTAAACTTATCTCCGATGATGTGGGATATTAAGTATTTAAAATATTATTCATAAAATAGCTGCAGTCTGTGGATCTAAAAAGGAAAGAAATGTACTTTTCAAAAACTTATGAAATCAATCATTTTAAATAACCAATTATATGTTCTTCAATTCTCTCCCTTTCTAGCCTTTCCTTCTCTCTGTCTTGCTGACTCTCTTTCAAAGAGGCAAAGGAAATTCTCCATGGTGAGAACTGAAGGCTTTTCACCATGTTCAGGGGGGGATGTTCCAGTTCTGCATCCAATGGAAAGTGTGAAAAGGACAATGAACTGCTACCTTTTCATCTTTATACTGTAGACGGTCTCTTTTTTTGTGGTATTGGGATTAAAACCCTGGGCCCTTTCCTTGCTAGGCAGGTGCTCTACTACTTAACACATGCCTTTAACAACTGTTCATACAGTTGACAAGCTTAACAAAATAAGTCGTTGTGTCAATTAATTGAATAGGTATTTTAAAGTACAATTGTGATAGCTTCCATCTCTCCACATCTTCTCTGCTAAAGTGAGAAGATTTAATGAGATTCAAAGATTTTTTCCAACTTCTCCCATCCTATTTCTAACCATGTGGTCCAGCTTATTAAACTTGTTAAGGACCATCTGTGTTGTGTGTGAAATATTCAAGGGTACCATATCAAACAGAATGCAAATGGATTCACAAATTAGTCATTTGTATGGGTCACACAAATGCAGAACAGTTTAGCAAATTAGTACTTTATATAAGTGAATATGCTTTTGTAAAGTGGATTGTTATATCACCCCCACTCCTTGCTTCCATTTCTGCCTCTTTTTGTGATTCTTCTTCTTATGAAAGATGACCCTTTAAATGGTTTAGGGAATTTTCCCACTGCCTTTGATCTCCAGCCTATTAAGCTCCATCTGTGTTAAGTGTGAAATATTTGAGTATATAATGTAAAACATTCTCAACTAGTTTCTGGGGTTGTGAGGCCAACAAGAGGATTTTTTAAGTAGCTTTATAAATTAATTCATTATGCAAAGTAAGCGAATATAGTCTCTTAAATCCATTTTTGGTATTTTTCCATCTCTCTAATTCTTGTTTTATATGTTGCTGTTTATACCCTTTTTGTTTCTTTTTTTTTTTTTTTTTTTTTTGCCAGTCCTGGGGCTTGAACTCAGGGCCTGAGCACTGTCGCTGACTTCTTTTTGCTCAAGGCTAGCACTCTGTCACTTGAGCCACAGCACCACTTCTGGCCATTTTCTGTGTATGCGGTGTTGGGGAATTGAACCCAGGGCCTCATGTATACGAGGCAAGCGCTCTTGCCACTAGGCCATATCCCCAGCCCTTTTTGTTTCTATCTCTGGTTTTTCTTTATGTTCTTTCAACTCTGTCTCCCATTTTGTGCTTTGTCTTTTCTTGCCTATGCTATCTATACATGTAGAGGTAACATCTATAATGGCAATTTTATTAAAGCTGTTGCTTTAGCAAATTATCAAATTTCTACAAAAGACAAATGATAAAATACTACACACAAACTATAGTCCCAGAAGATTAGTGCAATAATTTGGCTAATGAGGAAAACTGGAGACAATGCTGAAAATAGGAAATTGTATCAAAAACTACCCATCAATTTTGAAGAAATTCATTTTCTTCCTTTGTATATCTTTTTTTTCTTTTTTCTTCCCTTCCTATCTTTCTTTCTTTTTGTTGGCACTGGAATTTGAAGTCAAATCCTGACACTTTCTAGTTAGGTTCTGTATCCCTTGAGCCATGCCCCAACTTATGCATACATGCACACACAAATACATTATTGTATCTATGCGATGGTCAAGGGATGTGGCAGTGAGAGACAGACAAAAAGATTGATGGAAGAATACAGTGTACTCTATGCCTTTGTATGAAGATGACATAAAGAAACTCACTGAAAAGTGTTGAATAATGGGAGGGGATGGGAACAGGAAACAAAAAGCAAAGGAGGGGATTAAGCTATTTAAAATACAACGTATGTATATGTGAAATGCTATTGTAAAACTCCTTTGTACAATTAATATGTACCAAATATGAGTAATGGGAATGCAAACAGTGAATATGGTCAGAGTACATTTTTATACATGTATGAAAATACAACAACCTGTATTGTAAATATGTAGGAGAGGAGAAAGAGGAAGACTAATAGAGGGGGTAAACTATCAGGGTTACATTGTATGTATATAAGGAAATGTCACAATGAACACTCTCTCGTATAACTAATAGATGCTAACAAAATATTTTAAAATAAAATGGAAACAACTGAGTATTAAAAGAAATGTAGGTGAAATATCAGGAATTCCTGTCCATGACAGTAGACTGAGCACACACATTTAGCTCCATTGCCTGCTAATACTCTATTGAGTGATGGTGAGAATATGAAGGTGTAAAAGAAGAAAGCAGGAGAGTTGCCAGCAGAGAACGATCTCCACAGAACCTTATTCTAATGCACATGATGCCCTGGAAGAAGGCATTGAGGAATCTCTGCGCCTTGACCTCTACCTCAGCATAGATGGGAAGCCAACAGAGTGCTGGGATCACGGAAGATTTTCCTTGATACAACCCAAAGAGAACCCAGAGTGGCACTCTTGCCACTAGGCCATATTCCCAGCCCTCCTCCGTGCACTTTTAACAAGTATATGCCCTTACTCTTCTAGACATTAGAAGTCTAAAATGAGACTCAATGTGGAAAAACTAAGGTACTATATTAATTTTTTTTTTTTTTTTTGCCAGTCCTGGGCCTTGGAACTCAGGGCCTGAGCACTGTCCCGGGCTTCTTCCCGCTCAAGGCTAGCACTCTGCCACTTGAGCCACAGCGCCACTTCTGGCCGTTTTCTGTATGTGTGGTCCTGGGGAATTGAACCCAGGGCCTCATGTATACGAGGCAAGCACTCTTGCCACTAGGCCATATCCCCAGCCCTATATTAAATTTTTTAATGAGGACACAAAATAGTACAGCTCCAGTCTTGAGTGAAAAAGCCAAGCAAGACTGACTGAGAGGCTCTGAATTCAAACCCAAGCACAGAAAAACAAATTAAATGATCCATGAACAGAAAACCATACATGCTGATTTTGTAGTATGCTGCTTTGACAAATGAGTGCATTGCTGATATTGCTGCATTTTTCCTAGTGGGTTTGGGGGAGCAGGCTCTTGCACTTCTTGGCTTGGACCCTATTTCTCTTTCTCCAAGCCAGCAGCAAACTATCTTCTAATCATTTACTCTCTGGTTCTTATCTTCCTGCCTCCCCTTTATGATCACACCAGGCTTACATGGAAAATCCGCGCTAAGTACTCTAAGTTGAAATCACCCGATAAGGAACTGATTCCATCTATGACTGCAATCCCCCTCTGCCATGTAACCTTACACACCAACAGGTTTTGGGATTAAGTATATGGACACCTTTGAAGAGCCTTTATTCTGGCTCTCACAACAACAAAATGCACATTTTAATCTGTTTTGGTAGTGTAAAACAAAGTTTTAGCCCTTAGATATCAGAATCAAGCTGGAGGTGAGGATAGGACGCAAAAGGATTGACAGAACAGGAAATGCAGGCAAGTATGTTATGGAGCTACAAAGACTTAAAATGTGGGTAGTGGACAGAGGAAAAGTAAGGGGTAAATGAGATGAGCTATTTACTCATGTCCTTCAGAATAGGGAGAATGTAATTGACCCTTAAAGGGAAAATAAATAAGAGCATAATTTTATAATTATAGAATAGACCACTTGAGGTAATGTGTCTTGTCCATGATTTCTTTATCTATATGAGTTGACACATCATTACAATGCAATTTATGACCTATGAAATGCTCAAAAACTGATAATTATTCATTTCACCCCTATGTACATGTATTAATTTCATTATCATCAGAAAGTTAAAAAATTACAATATTCTGATACACTGGTTTGCTAGCAGTAACAAAGTAGCACAGCAAAGTACTGCCATAACAACATAATTGGATGGGTTAAGATAGAAAATAATTACCTCAGGTATGTAGTTATCAGAAGTCTGAAATTGTGGTTTCAACAGGGATAGGCTCTATGTAACATATGTAGGAGAATCCTTCTCTGACTATGTGTCTGTCTCTGTGTCTCTCTGTCTTGATCTGTCTCTGACTCTGCGTTTGTCTCTCTCTGTATCTCCTTTCTCTCACTGTATCTGTCTCTCAAATTTTCCCTTTTTATAAGAACAGCAGTCATATTAAATTAGGGATCCACCTTACTTCCGTATGACCTCATCTTCACCAGTATTTATATGGATAATATGTCCAGATAAGGTCACATTCTGAGGGACTTGGATTAAGAATTGCACATATCTTTCCTGGAAGTGTAATTCAATTCATAGTACCAGTATTGCCAAGGGAAGAGGAAACTGGCATGCTCATACTCTGCTAACGGGTGTGTGCCTTGTTCAATCTTACAGACTCACCGTTTGTTAACATGTGTTAATTTTATAAAATGTATAAATATTCTGAAAGAGCAACTCAATATTCCATCTGTATCATAGGTTGATAATTACATAGGAATAAAATAGTACAGAAAGGCTACATCAAAGGGCAATGTGTTGAAGGGACGACACACATCAAGAAGCACTGTATACATAAACTGCTTTGTTAAATGTAAAAACTGTATACATATCCTAAAAAATTAAGAAAAGTGAGAGAAGGGGTGGATTGGGAGGGGTTGGTGAGAACGTTGAAAAGGGTGACATTGATTAAGATGCACTGTATTCATAAACTGCTTTGTTGAATGGCAACTGTTTTGTACACCTACTTAAAGATAATTTTTAAAAAATCAGAAGGAGAGACTTAAAGATAATTTTTAAAAAATCAGAAGGAGAGACTTTACTGTGCTGCTTATAGCATTAATTTACATGCCATATGGTAGGTAATTGATTAAATACATTAGAATCTATATACATGTAGCCATTAAATATGAAAAAAAATTCTGCTGAGTTTCACAATGAAATGCTACAATTTTCAGTGACGGTACATGAAATGTCATTGCCAAAAATGTTCTGGCCTTGGAAACAGGACCATTATTTTTCTACTTTTACTTGAAAATAACCAAAACAGGTAATAATGAATGTCTTCATTGTCACTGGTAATCTGTTGTTACCAAATTTTGTGTATATTTCATTTGGATCATGTACATATAGTCACAGGAAATGTGTCTATAATACACAATTAAGTAAAAAATAGATAAAACTGTATTGATAATATGGCCACATTTATATAAAAATACTTACAGAAAATGCAAAGGGAATTTTTTACATACCAAACCGTACAACCTATGAAACAGCACAACAATTAGTTAATAGAGTGAAATCCTAACAAAAACATTTTAGAAAATGGGATTAAAGAATACTCTTATGGTTACAAAACCCAGGCATGCTCAAGTTCCATGGGGAAAATTGTACAATATTTGCACAAAATCTATGTACATCTTGCCTATACTTTAAATAATATCTACACTACTTACAATACATTATATAATGTAGTGCTGTATAAATATGTTCATGTTATATTGTTTAAAAAACAATGACAAAAATGTCCTTATATGGTAAGAACAGATAAAACTTACTATTTTTACCCAATAGTAGGATCTGTAAATACAGAACTCAGATACAGAGGGTTGACTGTATTTGAATTTGCAATAATGCGTTCTACATGTCCTTTTAATTTTCTTATTATGAATGCATAGTTAACCTTTGAAAAGCTGGAATTGTGGTTTAACCAAAGGTAGTGGGGTCTAGGGATGCTTGGACAACCAATGACATATCTCAACAGTGAAAGTGACACAAGTGAACTGAGGCAGGAATACTCTCTCAGGGTGGCAGACAGGGCAAGCCCTTGGCAATGGCCTGGCTGGCTATGTTATTACACTGCCATTTTGGGTCATGTTCTATCTCACATCTGGTCTTTGACAAGGGGAGCCTTTTACATTTAATTCCAGATGTCTAAATCCTTTTGGTCTTCCAAATACTACCATTTTTTTGATACACTCTTTTGGTCCTGGAGTGGAGGACCACAGGGAAGACAGAACAATAGGTTGTGATATTCTGAAATAACAGCCTATATTCAAATAATGAAACAAAAGATTGGAGTGTTCTACTTCATTTCTAATTGTGAATTCACAAATACAAGTAACGCCTTAAAACAAAATTTTCCATCAAAAGCAAAAAAAAGTGAAAAAAATCATAAATGATATATATATGTAGCCTAGAATGTATTCCATTTTACCAAATGTGCTAAGGATTGTTCGTGTGGTGAATTATTTCATTTCATGTAGATACCCATTTTTATTGTATTGCACTTAGTTGAGATTTTAAGGTATTTCTTTCCTTGGGCTCCTGGAACTGGTATTTAGCAAGTAGACAAAAGTTAAGGCTAGAGAACAAGTTTCTAGTCCATTTGTGCTAGTTCATTTGTTTCTAAGTCCATTTGTTCAATATCCAAGAATTGCTCATTAAGAAATCCTGCAGGTTTGCCAAAGAATGTTTGTTCTCAGGTGGGTGATCTATTTAGGAAAATAATTCCATGGCTGTTCTCTAGACCTCCTAGCTGTATGTTTGAGTCTACTGGGGTCTTTAATTTGCTACATCAACTGTGGAGGAACTACTCAATGAATCCTTTATGATCAAAGCTGAGCTGTCCCACCAGTGTGGCCTCTGTTTTTCCGCTCTTGACCTTCTTCCTCATTATTCACTGGGTAAGAGGGATTTGGAGCTAATTCCTGAGTTGATATTTTGCTTCTGAAATTGCAGAACTATGATGGGTTATGGGACCATATCAATGTACTTCTATATGTCTCAATTTCCTCATTATAATAATTTGTCACTACCATGTTTTCAAGATTAATAAGTTATAAACACTCAGAGCAGTGGTTGGCATGGAGTAGAGGTTACATAAATGTTTCATAAATAAAATAAATAAATACCTGTACTGGACCGGATTATCTCTGTCCCAACAACATGACCCAGCAGGTCATACTGATTCAGGCGAGAGCCATCCTGGGCCACTTCCACAGACTTATTCTTTCCAAGAGTCCAAGAGTAAAGCACTTCAGCTGTTGTATAGGCATCTAAGATAGAGAAAATTCAGGAGGGAAGGTTGATTACCCATGATACCAAACTTGAATGAAATTTAAATACAACTTCTAATCCCCAAAGAGATCTGGGTTCGTATCTGTATTTAACCAAAGTGTTCCATCCACCCATCCACCTATCCATCCAATAAAAGCTCATTGAATAGATATTATACACTAATGGTACAAATATGTCCTTGCCTTTAGGTGTATTGTCAAATGATTCCTTTACCTGGGCCTTGGTATATGATAAACCTCAGGAAAATATGAAGTAAATGCAATTCAGCTACAGTAGGGTCCACCAGAAAGTAGCCTGTTTGATCTTACATTGTCAGAAAAGGATTACACGTTTACCAGATTAGTTCATTCACACTTAACAGATAGAGTCAAACACAGTTAAGACTAGTAAATGGTCCATACAGAAAATGTTCCATATGACCTTGAGAATAATGTTCATTCTGGGTGGAGTGCTATATGGGTGTCTGTTAGCTCCAGTTAATTCATAGAGTTGATCAAATCTTCTATTTCTTTATTGATTTTCCACCCAGTTCTAGCATCCATTATAGAAAATTGAACATTGAAATTACTATTGTTGCATTGCCTATTTCTTTTCTTTCATTACAAAAATATCCTTAATGAGGGAGGAGGTAACAAGTTGAACAAGAAATGTACTCACTGCCTTACATATGAATCTGTAACCCCTCAGTACCACACTTCGAGAATAAAGAAAAAAGTTGAATTAAAAAAAATCCTTAAGTAGTTGTCCAAAGGAGTGGCCATTTAACAAAGCAGTTTACAAAGAGTGCATGTTGATCACTGTCACTCTTTCCAACACTCTCACCTATCCTTCTCAAACCCACCCCTTCCCTCACTCATCCTAATTTTGTAGGATATACACTGGATTCTTCACTGCATTGTCCCCCTCTTCTCTTTCTTGCTTCTGTTATTTCATTGTTCCTTCATGTGTTCCTTCATGTCCTTCCTTGAATGGAAGGCCATAGATCATTTTGATTCTGTGGTTGTTTTCCAGAGCTTCAAAAAAGTTTGTTGTGACAATTTTTGAAAACCACCTCATTATTTTTATACACAAGTGAATTTTCAGATGTCTTTACACCATCATCAGAATTACTCCTCATTGGGGATTTTCAGGTTAATTTTAAGTGTCCACAAAAATAATTTAGATCACTCTCTCCTTGATGTACTAAATTAAGCTTCTGTGACAGTGTTTCCTTAAATTCACCTGCCTTATCCTTCACATTTATTGAATTTTTGTCTTTTCTGTTGTCTCTTGATCAATGTCATCCCTTTGAACATTCTTACCCATCCTTCCCCTACCTACTCCTTCTGTCACTCTTCTTACTTTTGTAAGGTATACATTGAATTCTTGGCTGGATTTCTCAGTAGGATTTTTATGTATAAATTCCTTCCTGGAACAACATTGGGAATTTTATATTTATTTATATAAATGTTTATATTTATTTATATTATATATTCTATTAATAACTTAATTTTATTGTCAGGGTGATGTACAGAGGGGTCAAAATTACATATGTAAGGTAGTGAGTACATTCCTGGTCATACTCATTACCCTTTCCCTCATTTTTCTCTCATCTTCCATCTCCCAATCTACAACCCAAATTGTAGTTAATTCCCAACATATTGTCATGTGAGTATCGCTACTGCATTGGTTCATCCCTTATCTTTTGTCTCTCCATTTTGATGTTCCCCTTCCCTTCCCTAATTCAGGTAAATGTATATACAATACCCAGAGTACTATATTTAAAATATGTTCTTTTGTTTTGTTTTATTAAAATTTTTTCTTTATTGTCAAAGTGTGGTAAAGAGGGGTTACAGATTCATATGTAAGGCAGTGAGTACATTTCTTGTTCATTTTCCCTCACTTCCCCCTCCCCCTTTCCCTCTACTACCTGCCCCCCCACAAGAGTTGTGCAGTTGATTTACAACAAATGGTTTTGTAAGTATTGTTTTGGAATGATTTGTCTTTTTGTCATTTGTCTCTCAATTTTGATATTCCCTTTCACTTCCCCAGTTCTAATACCCATACAAACAGTATCCAGGGTATTCAGATGAGATATAGTGGTAGCAGGGCTTCAACCACAGGAAGAGAATACAAGAGAAACTAAACTAAACCAAACAATCAAACAAACAGACAAGAAAAAAACCAAAAAATTACAAAAGGTACGGTTTCACATGGCATTGTTGATAATTACAACAGTGGTATAACTATTCTTTCTGTAACATGGAGTTCATTTCACTCAGTAATCATATTAAGTGAAGTGATCCAGACCCAAAGAAACATAAATGCTATGGTGTCCCTCATAGGGAATAACTAATAAATGTTTAGGCTAGTCATGGTAGAAGATCAAAATACCCCAATAGCTACACCCATATGATCACATAAGATGATACCAAGGGAAATGAACTCTATGATATGTTGTTAAGCAGAAAGTCCTGAGAAAAGTAATTTCAAAATAGGCAAAAATAATAAAAGGATTTTATTTCCACCACAAGAATTATTATTATTATTATTTTGGCCAGTCCTGGGCCTTGAACTCAGGGCCTGAGCACTGTCCCTGGCTTCTTTTTGCTCAAGGCTAGCACTCTGCCACTTGAGCCACAGCGCCCCCTTTGGCCATTTTCTGTATATGTGATGCTGGGGAATCGAACCCAGGGCTTCATGTATACGAGGCAAGCACTCATGCCACTAGGCCGTATCCCCAGCCCCACAAGAATTAAATTTTGGTGATAGTAATTTGAAAGAATCTTATGATTTGAAGCGAAAAGTAATAACAGAAAAATTGGCACACGGGTGTAAAGTTTGGAAATGTTTAGGTATGAGAAGAAGAGGAAAAAAAGAGAAAAAAATTAGAGAAGAAGAGAATACAGGATTTAAATAGGGACAATCTCAGCTGTTGATTTTGTTTAAAATAAGTGTGTGCTGGTGGCCCTGTATACTCTAATGATAAATCATCCTTGAAAGAACTATATAAATAAGTCTGTATGCACAGTATACTATAGGCTTACGCATATACTATAGCCATACAATATGCCACATTGAAACCCTGAGACTAGCCTTCCAAGTAGTAACAGGTTTGGGAAGTAAAATAAAATGTTTACACTTCTAATTTTGAACTGTGACCTGTGTATTACAGAAGTGAATCTCCATGGAGTAAGCCTTTCAAACAATTTACAGAAAGTTTAACAAAATGAATATAGTGTCAGGAAGCCAAAACAAGTTTAAAAAGGGGGCAGGGGGTGGAAGGAGGTAAATTAAAGGTAACAGAAGACAAATATAGCTAGAATACTCAATGTGCCTATGTGATAAAGGAAGTGGGAAGTGTAAAATGAGTCCAGGGGTAAAGAACAGACAGAATGGGGAAAATGATGGAAGGGATGACACTGATCAAGAAATAATGGACACTTAGATATACATGTGATATTTTACCCCGTTGTACATTCTTTTGAAGTTTAGAAAAGAAAAAAAGTACCTGCAAATTTCAACAGCTTATTTATAAATTCTATAATTTAGTATATGAGGTATTTCAAGACCAATGCTCTGGCACAAACATTAGTAGACACCACAGCCTAATTTTGCCTACTTTCATATACGATAGAAGTTGAGTCACGGTCTATATATACTTAGATATGTGACTTTTGCTCAGCATCATAAGTGTAATCTCATTCAGGTTGATGATGAGTATTATTGCCAATGTGGTATTGAATTTGTGGGAACATGTCACATTTTTAATCCGTCCTGCTATTTGGGTAGCTTCACTATAAGTCTGTGACAGCTTGCTCTGCAATACACATTATTTCTGTTTGGGTAAATACTAAACACTTATATTTGAATATATACTCAAGACTGTAGTCTTCATGAGTAGAGATTTGCTATACAGCCTCAGTCATGTATGGCATTTTCTATATTTTTCATTTTAGTATGTTAATTTGCATTTTTTACTATTGTAATCAGTCAGTGCATGTGTTTGCATGAGAAAGAGAAAAAGAGAGATAGAAGGACACAAATAAACACACACAGGGATAAGAAACTATTTTATAAGTTATAGTTTTAAGACTTTGGCCCATTTTCTGTTATGTTTTCTGACTAGTTCTTAAAACTTGTAGGAGGTTTTACACATTATACTAGAGATTATCGTCTTTTAACATTGTGGTTAGTGATATTCTATAATCTGTTCCAGAGATCTTTACCTTTTCCAAGACTGTGAAGATATTTTTATGTTTTCTTATAAAACTTTTGTTGTTTTAGTGTTTGCATGTGGAATTTATTTTTTGTGTATGGTATAAGTAATCTTCTCTCTCTCTCTTTCTCTCTCTCTCTACCCTTTTATGTCTCTTCCACCTTTCATCTAAGTCCAACAGTATGTATACCACAATATGACTTTGCCTGAATTACTATTCAAAATCAGTGGATAACTGATAATGGATATGATTTGATTGTAAATTTTCTGGCTTTATTCTTCTTCCAGGCTGGACCTTAATATTTCCGTATATATTTTAGAAACAGCATTATTTGCTTTGTATTTAACTTGCTTTGGATTTTTGTTTTTCTTGAGGCTGTGGATTAATAAATTTCATTAGTGTAAAAAGGACTGGCCTTACCTAGCTAATAACTGCTTTAGCTTCATTCACAGCCTGTTCTCCTGACAAATTACCCATGATAATCTCCTGCACTATGTTCTACCTGTTTCTTACTCTTTTCTGTATTTTGTCTCCTGTGCTTCAGCTATGCTATTATCTATTTACCTATTCAGGTAACTAATCTTACCTCTTGCTTGTTATTATCTGTGAAATATAAAATTTAGGTATTATATTTTTCATAAGACATTTTCAATTATTTTTTCTTTGTAGATATCAATTTTTGGTTGAAATGATCTTTGATGTATTAGCTATGGTCACACTACTGTGCTACAACACAAAAATGCATTCTTCTTATGTAACTATATTTTGGTATGGTTATGTACCTATCCACCTATCATGCCTATCCTCTGTCTCTTTTCAATTCCAATGACAATGCATATCCTCTGTCCATGCATGAGTGATTCCTCAATATTTTATTCTTTTCCCAGTGTACTTCTCACTTTATAATTATTTATATTATTGTTTTTCATTTTCTCGTTCAACACTGCTTTCTTCTCTACAATAGAAGTGCCTCAAATGCAATAGAATTTGTTTTACTCCAGCTAATGGCACAGGAGCTTGAACAGTAGAGACAGTTTGTAAATATTTGACAAATTAATGATTAAATAAATGTCTTATGTAATTATTTGAAGCTTTTTAAATGTATGTTCTATTTCAAAATGACAACCTAGACCTTTATAAAGGTGAGATCAACAAAGATCCTAATATATTACTCTTATGAGTGACTCACTATGTAACTTATGCTGAAATTCTTTTTTTTTTTTTTTTTTTTGGCCAGTCCTGGGGCTTGGACTCAGGGCCTGAGCACTGTCCCTGGCTTCTTTTTGCTCAAGGCTAGCACTCTGCCACTTGAGCCACAGCGCCACTTCTGGCCATTTTCTGTATATGTGGTGCTGAGGAATCGAACCTAGGGCTTCATGTATATGAGGTAAGCACTGTACTACTAAGCCATATTTCCAGACCCTGAAATTCTTATATTCATAAAAACTCTCCAATTCTGTTCAATTCTCTTTTTTCTAAGTCATTTGAAATTGATTACAAATGTACTGTCATATCTCAGATTTGCAGCAACTGGGAAAAGAAATACTATAAAAAATGAGCACATCTGTAGAGTCTCTGTCTACTATATACTGTTAAGAAGTAGAGAGAAGTATGTTAAGATGAATGTAAGACGGACAGTTCAAAGAGGTAATCTTATTGTCTCTAAGAGATATGTCCTTAACAAGTTCATATTATACAGTCTATCAGTTTGTCTTTTTATATCTTTATCAGACTAATGACAGAGAAATTTGATGAGAGAGAAATTAACCTGACACAAAAGTAACTCAAGTAAAGGATAAGTTTCCTCTTCACTGTCCTGACTCACTCCCATACTAGCTGAGATTAAAGCATTCAGCTTTAGAAACCTCTAGGAAACAAACTGGGATGGATGGATGTATATACATATATATATCACATTTACAGATATTTATATATGCTATTTTTGGTAGATCATGAAACAGTGGAAAAGACACATACAGCTTCCAAACTTCAGTGGGCAGGCATGCACATCCATGGGAAAATCCTCCAAATGCATTGGACACTCGGCATGTATTGTTAGCCTAAAAGAAAGGAGAGTAGAAAATAAAATAAAGCCAAAAGAAGTGTTATTGAACAAGAGGGTTAGTTTTGACTCATCATCAATAGTTACCCTAAGAACAAGATGGAATTTTGCTTGATTTGTTTTATTGCGAGTTAAGTCTCTAGGAACACAAAGAAAGGGTTAAATGCACCTGGCAGCCTTTGAAAGAAACATTCAGCAATCATACTTTTAAATCAATTATAACTCGCACCTCACCATTTTTCAAAAAGTAAATATAGTTCGTGTAGCCACCCTCCAGAAAGCCTGGAAGCACCAGGTTCTGACTCATTCACTTCTGATCACAGTTTAATTAATTCTGAAAGAATTCTTCTCAGCAGGCCATTATATGAGTTAACCAATTTAAAGACTAAACTGAAGAGGGAGAGATATGTAGGATGAATATCTTTACCTTGTTAATGAACAGACACAAAGATGACTCTGCTCCTCACAGAAACTACTGTTATAGCTTTGTTGAAAGAGATGTCTGTTGGAGACCATTCATTCTCTTTCTCTCTCTCTCTCTCTCTCTCTCTCTCTCTCTCTCTCTCTCTCTCTCTCTCTCTCTCTCTCTCTCTCTCTCTCTCTTTCCCCCTACCTCTCTCTGTCAGCTACCAAAAGTATAAAGGTAATGCAACACACCAGAAACCTCAAAGACCAAATCTGAAGAACTCTTACTTTTAAGTCAATACAAGCAACAAATAGGAGAGATTATGCATTGATTCCTCAACAAAAAGTCTGGAAAGGGGATGATTTGCCATACCTTAAAACTAACCCTGGCATTAATCTGCCAAAATAATCGTTTTTAATGTTTCCTTATGAATTCTTTCAAATCGTTCAGGATTCACTTTTCCTTGGCATAGATATTAGTCTATTGCATAGAAGTGATACTTACATAGTCAAGTTCAGATTTCTGCGGACATAGATCTGAATAGCTATTTCTTTGTAACATTTATACCTTCTGGCTATGTTGAACCCACTATCTGACACCCTCTTAAAGTTCCAATAAGATGATAATATCTTTACAAATTATAGTGCTAGTTATTCATCCAATAACTTCTTCCCTTAGACAAACACTACTGCTTTACCTTTTTAGGACTCAAGTAATTCACTGGGATCAGAAATTGTAGTGTAATAGGATTTCAGGTAGAAATATGTCTCACTTCATATTGAGGCAATAAACAAATGAAGGCTTCTAAAGAGTCCTATGTGTACCATTACCATTTCCCTATCAGATAGATACTGCAAAACCATTGCTGCCTGACAGTGTAGCTTTGCATATTTTTGTGAAGGTGCTAGGGCTTGAACCTCATACTTTTTTGTTTTTTCCACTCAAGGCTGGCGCTCTGCCACTTGAGTCACATTTACACTAGCAGTGCTTCTCTTGGGTTGATATGAGTGCTGTTCCAGAAGATATTCATTGTCAAATTGAAATTACAGATATGCATGTTTCTAAGACAGAGAACTTTCAATGTGCAATTACTATCATTACAATGACCATTGCTAATCACGCATGAGATGTTCCCAGCATGTTACATCTTCTCAAGTGCATTCATATTCACTAATCTCTTTCAGATCTGCCCCTAACATTTATGATATGTGGATCTACCTTGCTTGAGACTGAAGGTGCTATTTACTTGATTTGCTCCCCGTGATGATCTGTGAGGAACACATTTCAAGCATACTTATCCTCCTTATTTCAGATACAAGAATCCACATTTAATGTGATTTGCTCACAGGCATACAGACTTGAGGACGAGAGAGCAAATGCAAAGCTCTTGCTATATCAGCTATCTGCAATTCATGTGAAAACTCCTCCGCTCCTTGGAAATCTTTTACTTGTGCGTGAGATGCTTTAATTATGTATGATTATCATTGAGTAACTGTTTTTTCTATGCCTAAGGTAATTGTAAGAAAATACTAAGAAGAAAGATCCAGACACGCATGAGCCATATGCCCTGTTCTCACAGGGATTATCATTCTAGGAGGAGAAAGGTAACATTTATATATTCAGCAATTCCTTAACACACAGCAGTAGTTGTCTATATGAACTTGAATACCATCTGGATGTTTTCTGTTGCAGAAGATGCTTTAAGGTGTTTAAAAAATCATAGAAAAGTTAAAGGATAAAGGGAGGTGAAAACAGGAAGACAGGAGGTCAGAAAGCATTGCCATCTAAGAACCAATGAACGAGCACAGCATAAATTGGCCCATGAAGTATCCTGCACCCACACACATGCTCTTTCCTCCCTGTTCTGTGCTTAGATGGAAAGGCAGATAAAGTTATTATGAATCAATTCTGTTCATTACCAGAAACCAGTACTTTTGGATCCTGCCTTTATAATCTATCTGTTGTGGTCTTATTCTCCACATTCCAAAGACTGCTGGATAGACATAAAGTAATTTCCCCTTGACATTACTCATAAGAGGCAGTATCTTGGAAATAATAATGCAAGTGGAGGGAGGGAGGGAACACACTTTATTAAACGCTCATGGAGTCTTTCAGTACGAAATACAAGAAGCAGGTTTCTCCATGAAGTACACTTCTCTTGTGTCTAGTTCTCTGACTGATGAAACATCATTTATGCCTTAAGAATAAAGGTCATACTGGTGGGATATTGCAGGCTGGTTTCAGAATTGAGCTTTCATCTGTTTTTGTTAATATCCAAGAGAGTAATGCTTCAAGGACACTTATCATGTAATTCTAACCTATTTAGTGGCTAGCTGGGCATACTGAAAACAAGACATGAGTATGCATTTGCTGAAGGGCACACACTTTAGGAGGAATAGTGCACATGTATGCATGCACAATCTGAACCAAATTAAGCTCTTCTGTAGATATGGAACAGAGAATGGGGAAGAATTATGGTTGAGGTCATCATAGAATATGAAAGGGTAAGCAAGGTGTTGCAAAGAAAGGTGTTGTAAAGAATATGACATATGCTAGAACAAAAAGGCATGCACAAGGCTGGCCTAGTATAACAGTTTGTGATCCAGAGGAAAGGCATAAAGAAGCGCTGGGCAGAAGACTTCAGAGAAGTGATAGGAAATGAGGCTGAAGCCAGACCTCACAAAGCTATGAATACTACAGTAATAAAGATCTTTTTTGGACATTTCGGTGATTTAAAGTCACGGATTTGCATTTTCCCAGCTTTCCTTCTCACAGCTAGCACTTTACCTCCTGAGCTATCACAAATGTGGACTGGAGGTGTGGGTGAAGCAGCAGAGTGAAAGCTATGAGTATAAAAAGTGAGCAAGAGTTTCTTGAGTTCAAGCCACAATACTAGTACAAAGAAACAGAGATAATAAGCGCTATCTCACATAATCCATCCATGTATCCATTCAGCATTTATTTATTCTTGTATCAAGAAAATGTGATAGGTATATGTTTGTGTGTTTGTGCATCCATTATATATATATATATATATATACACACACATACAGATACACATAAACACACAGACAGAAAATCATACTCATCCATTAGTGAGAATGCAAAGAAATGGATATACCTGAAATAAATAGGTTGAATGAAATAACTTAGACCCAGAGAGGCAAAATACACACAATCATATGAATTCACTCATATATAGAACCTAGATCGAATTTGTAAGTACACAAGTAAACACATATGGCATTGTGTGCATGTATACACAAATGTACTAAACAAACTATGGTATTTGTAGGGGAGAATTCAAATGATATAATTTCTTAGAAAACCTAACTCACAGTTCAACAAAATGAATAACAGAAAAGTGGTACTTGAGTGGGGGTATCAAGGGAAGGAGGGGTACAGGGATGGAGTAAGGAAGGGATAGAATACAGTTGTAATATTCAATGTATATCCTATGAAACTAGGAAAAATGAGACGATTGTTGGGGTTGGCAAGGATGGGAAGAACAATGGAAGAGATGGCATTGATCAAGATACATTGTACTCATAGACTTACACATTGAATGGTAAGCTCTATATACAACTACTTAAGGATAAATACAATTTAAAAATGTATACATTCAACATCTAACATGATTTGCAATGAAGGAGCCACAAATAAGAAAAAATAAGTCAAATGCTTTATTTACCAGAGAACTACCATGATTATAACTGTGTTTTTAAGAAAATAATTTGAGAGAAAGCAAAATTCTGGGCAGAATTCAAAGCTTTAGGAACTCCACTAAGCATTGTTTATATTTTTATTAAATATGATCAGAAGACTTTTGAGAACAAGATGAGAAACCTCACAAAATATGATATTCAGATGACAGGACTTGAGTCCATTTTGGATTTGGTTGTTTGGCTTCCTAGTGAAGAACTGGTGGAAAACAAGAAACGATCCAGGAAAGCCTCAGCGTAGGGGAGGAAGCCGCAGATAGTAATCTATACAGTAGACCTATATGGCCCTGATCACACATTGTTCCCTTACATTATCATGCTACACCACATCCTTGTCACCCTATATTGTCATGTTTATATATAAATATAAGTATACATTTTATAAAGAACATAATCTTAGTTTTATGTAAATATAACTTTATATTTAATAGAATTCAATTTCTATAAATTTTAGATATTTAGATGAATTGTTATGTATTATAGTTACATGAAATAAATGTTTTACATTTATGTGAAATTAATAGTGTACATTTTATATGTAAATATAAATATTAAAATTACATAACTGTTAGATTTATATAAAAATATAAATGTAACTATTATCATGGTAGGCCATACTCCTATCAATTATTGTTTTATATTTATTACCTTATTCTTGGCTGTTAAACGTATGGTTGTTTTTTTAATCCTACCACAGTAAGTATTTCATCACGTTAGTATTTTATTCCTTTCACAGCCTAGTGACTTTGTCTCTGGTGGGAGTATATTCTGTATACAAAGCCTTCTAGTAATTTCCCCCTCTCATAGAATAAAAGGCCAAATCCTTGCAGCATCTGCGTGACCTTGTGCTCTGTCCCTCTCTTGCTTATTTCTTCCTGTGTCAGCCCCAGCTGACACTCACTCAATCCCAGTTCTTTCAACATGCCAGGCACTCTGACATCATGGCTTTGGTGCTCACTGTGCTCTCTGCCCAGAGTGATCTTCTTCCAAATATCTGGATGACTAATACTTTACACTAATACTTCACTGCTTTGTAATCTTGGCCTGATTAGCATCTTCAAAATGAAACTTTCCTCAGTTTCCTACCCAGTCTGTGGGTAAGAAACCTTACCGTTCTCTTGTATATAGCACCTACATTTTTTATACGTATCAATTCATTTCTTGATTTCCTTAGTATAAAGTTTGAAATTTTCATCTTGTGTTATGCCTCATGTGTGCCAACACCTTGTGAAACACCTACCACATTGTACGTAATCAGTGACTATCTATTGAATGAAGGAATGACCAGATGGCTTTTCTTTCCTAAAGGCGTATGTGTCTCCTAGAAGCTTGATAGAGGAACTGTGGCTTGTTGGGGGATAGTAGTTAAGTATTCCTGGATTCCAAGAAATATTCTAGTTTAATATAATTCATTAATAACACAATGGTTTAAATTATCCCTTGAGGAACATAGTTATCTCCTCTTGTGTTGATTTAGTTTTTTTGAGACAGGGGTCTCACTATGTAACTCAAGCTGGCCTCAACTCTTAATCTTTTTGTGTCAGCCTTCCGAGTGCAGAGATTCCAAGTGTGCACCACCATACCTAGTGGGAATCTAGTTTCTTCCTACAGCTTCAGGGTTAAGTGAGCCTTGCAAGAAAGCATGCACGGGGGCTGGGGATATGGCCTAGTGGCAAGAGTGCTTGCCTCCTATACATGAAGCCCTGGGTTCGATTCCCCAGCACCACATATACAGAAAATGGCCAGAAGTGGTGCTGTGGCTTAAGTGGCAGAGTGCTAGCCTTGAGCGGGAAGAAGCCAGGGACAGTGCTCAGGCCCTGAGTCCAAGCCCCAGGACTGGCCAAAAATAAATAAATAAATAAAAGGATACAGAATTATTAAAAAAGAAAAAGAAAAAAGAAAAGAAAGCATGCACTTTTATCACCCCGTACACTTTTCCTGAGAAGGGAAGACATTTTACCAATGTTATTCAACATGTCTTAGACAGAGATGACTAGGTTTCTTGACTCACTGCTGTATTCAATTTGTATTTCTTGAGAACCTACTATGTAGCAAGATATTGTTCTAAACAATGGGGGCAAATTAGGAAACTAATGTTGCTTACTTTGAACTTGCATTTGTTAGGGAAAGACAAAAACTTACTAAATAACTGAATTATCAACTTTACTAAAAGGGAGAGAAATAAGACACAACTAGAGAGGAGAAAAGAATTAAGATGTTCAAAAAAGGTATTCAGGGACTATGACAGTGAGTAGGTAACATTTCAACAGTGACGAGGACATAAGAGAATCAACTTGGGGGGAATCCAAAGAAAGAGCATGGAAATAGAAAGAGTAGCTGCCTTTCACATGTGCCTGGGAGTTTCTCTCTGTATGGAATTCATCCTCACACCAGCATGAACATGAATGCATTTGCACATTTACACACTTATGTACATGTTCAAAATGGTGTGCAAGTGGTCATGTTCACAAACACACATATTTGTGCACACTTGCACTGAACAAAGTTTACATAAACTTGTAATATAAAATAATATTAATAACAACCATGAAGAAAAACTAGAAAAGGAGCTACAAAAGGAAAGTGTGCACCTGGACTAAGTGGTGGAAAGCTTTCGAGGACATTTGAGCTTTCACTGAGCGAAGTATGGAGGTTTTGTGAAATGCTTACTATAAACATGACTTGATTAATATCTCAGAATTATTCTGGCAGCTGTGGTGGTAATAAATTGGAAGAGTGCAAGGACAAAAGTAGGAAGATAAATTTTCAACAGTCATCATCATCCAAACTTTAGAAATAAATGGTAACTTTCTGAAGTGATAAAGGGCCTGCAAAAATCTCACATGTAGCATTATATTCACTAGTGCAACTAAGTCACTTACCCTGAAGGTTAAGTGAAAGTATCTGCTCTCTGTATAGAACATTTATTAGATATTCTAGCAAATTCAAACAGGAAAGCAAAAGAGGTAACTGCTATGGGTATGGAGTTCCATTTTTTGAGATTTTGACTCTTTTAAGATAAGATTTTGGTGATGGTTATCAAATTGTACATTCATTTAATATCATTTAATTGTATGTTTAAAAAGTGAAAGAAGGATCCAGTCACTACTTATTCATGCATGTAATCCTAGTGACTCAGGACGGCGAGATCTGAGGACTGCAGTTCAAAGCCAGCATAGGCAGGAAAGTACAGGAGATTCTTATCTCCAATTAATCACCAGAAAGATGAAAGTGGATCTGTGGAATGAAAATTCCCAGAGACAGTGCCCAGGACCTGAATTCAAGCCCTAGAACTGGCAAAAAAAAACCCAACACATTTTTTAAGGTGAGTAGGATGTAGTGCTCTGTGCATGTATAATCTCTGCACTCAGGAGGTAGAGGTAGAAAAACTGCGACTTGAAGGCCTTTCTGAGCTGAATAGTGAGACCTTGTCTCAATAAATAAAGAACAAAGCTGGCAGTATCACACTCCCTGACTTCAAATATATTACTAAAATGATAGTAATAAAAGAATATATCACTGGCATAAAAATAGACATATAGGCCAAAGGAACAGAAGAGAGAGCCCAGAAATAAATTCACAGCTTCATAGCCAATTAGAATTGTATAACCATGCCAAGAACACACAATAGAGAAAGGATAATCTCTTCAATTAATGTTTGAAATCTAAGTATATATCCATCTTCAGAATGAAACTAGGTCCTTACTCCATACCTCATGGAAAAGTTACCTCAACATTGCTTAAAAGCTAATGCATAATACTTAAAGCAGTGCAACTATAGGAAGAAAATATACATAAAAATTTTTGAAATGATCTGAAAGGCACAGGCAACAAGAAACAATAATAGACAAATAGGATTATACTAATTTAAAAAGCCTCTAAGTAGCAAAGCAGAGGGGACTTTCAGCAGCATAAAGAGAACATGCAGATTGGGAGAAAATATCTGTATGTCAGACAACTGACAGGGAGTTGGTATCCAAACAGGCAAAAATACTCAGGGAATCCAATATCAAGTAAAGAGCATAATTTAAAAACATGCAAAGGACTTGACTAGACATTGTACAAAATAATACATATGAATGGCCATCAGGTCGATGAGAAAGTTTTCAACTGTACTAATCATCAATGCTATGAACAAGAAGCACATCATACCTGTTGGAATGTCTATTTTCTTTTTTTATAGTTTTATCATCTTCAAATAGTTGTACCAGGATGTAGAGTGGCTAGTATCAAAAAGAAATATATACCAAGTATTTGCAAAGTTGTAGAGAATGTTTGTATACTGTTGATAGAGATGTAAATTGGTAGCGTCATTACGAAAAGTAGTACAGTTCTTCAACAAATTCAAAATAGAAGTGCTTAAAAACCTACCGATCCCACCAATAGGTGTGTACCTAAAAGGAAGTGAATTAGGTAGACAGACGAATATGTGCAGCAGCAAGTTAGGGAATCAACATCACTGTTAACAACTGAGAATAGAAGAAAAGGTTGTCCACATGCACCATTGAATGTTAAGCAGTCATAAAATAGGATATTCATTTACAACAACATGAAGAGAACTGGAAGAATAGGGTCAAATGAAATAAGCCAGGCACACAAAGACTAACACTACATGGTGTTCTATATGTAGAGTGCAGAAAAGTCAAACTTGTGAATGCAGAGAGTATAATGATGCAAGGCAACAGTATTAGGAGAATGTTAGTTAAAGCCCCAAGACTGAATGACATTATGGGAGTGATGGTAGAATCACCAGATAAGGAATTTAAGGACTGAGATTCAGTCTTTGCACAAACTCCCCAGATACAAGTGACATTCAGTATCGCATCCTTGTCCTCCAGCCTGTACTACCAATGGGAAATATGACTTGCATCCTGGGCAGATGGCATATGTATCAAAAATCTCAAAATTGGAAGGGAGTGTGAGGGTAAGGGGTAAATTATTGAATGAACATGAGGATATTGTACCATCACAGTAGGTTCAGAATTCTTGCTATTAGCTTAAAGCCATTGTGTAAATAATTTTCATACCTCCATAATAATGAAGACAAATTACTAGTTACTGACTTCTTTACTTGATGCCCTCATCTCATGCTTGGAAGTACATAAGTCCATTTTCAGAATGAGCACACCTATCAAGGATTACTCTTACTATAGTATTTGCTGAACATTTTCCTATTTTATCATAACAGTCCTACTAAACTCTTATTTGCACTGTGCTTTGCATTTTAGGACTTTGCTGGTGTGTATATCTTGTCTTCTGAGCCTTTATAGATGGAACAATTTGCTCTGCACTTTGAGGAATGTTCTTTCTAAAGTCCAAAGTACAGACAACAGTATTTCAGAGGCAGTCAAGTTGCTAGGCAGGCTATTTCTATAATCATGGAGTAAAGGTCAGGATCTGGGATTTAGAGTCAAAGAGAAAGAATAGTAAATCACTAATAGCCATTATCAGTACAAGATGAGTCACTTGAAATATACTACCACCAAACACCCCAAGCAATCTGTGCATTAGTCACAAGAATCCCAGTTGTCTGCGACCTTCCCATTAAATTCTCAAGCTATAGACAAGAGGTTCAGTACACAGGAAGGAAGGTCACCATTTACTGCTGAGTTTAGCCTTTGGAGGGAGCACATAAGATTTTTAGCAATTACCTCAGAAGTGTGACTCCATCCACATTTTCCAACACTTGCATTTTCCCTAGTTTCTGTCCACCTGTAAATACTTCTCACAAAAAAAATACTTTTTTCACAAAAGAAAGCTGTCATATGTCTGTCTCTCTTCTTTTTCTTCTACAGGAATCTCTTTTGGTCTTTGTATATGTAACCCATTTCCTTCAAGTCTTTGTTATAATATTGCCTAAGCGGGCTGGGCATGATGGCTCATTCCTACCATGCCAGTTCCTCAGAAGGCAGGAGTCTGGGATAACTGCAGTTTGAGGCAAGTTTGGGCAAATATTAGCTCAACAAATACTGCAAGTGTGATATTCTCCTGTGATCCTAGCTACATTTGGAGGCTTTAGGTAGGAGAATGTAAGTGCAAGACTAAACCTATGCAAAAACATGAAACCGTACCTAAAAAAACAACTAAAGCAAAAAAGTGCTGGAGATTCAAATGGCAGATAGAGCACCTACCTCAAAAGCACATAAACCTGGGTTCAAATTCCAATACTGCCCAATAGCGATGTCAGCTATGATGCTTTCTGTCTAAGAGGGGCTATATATTCTTCCATGTCACAGAATCCCCTGGCCCTTACCACACAGGGTTATCAGTATCTGTGTTCCGCAGAGGACTGTGATCAACTTCGGAGAGGACCGAGGAGGTATTTTCAGTCTCATTTAGAAACTAAAATCCAGAAAGGAAAATCCTTACCCAGGGTTTTATTGCTAATCTGTGCCAGTGAGCTCCTGGGGCCTGTTAAAATGTTCATTACAGCACAACACGAGGTCTCCAGTCTGTCTGGGATTAGCCTGTAAAGTAGCTGGGAACTCTGGAACAAGAAGGGCCCTTCTATAGATCTGTACATCATCATCACCTTCAAATGGACTCTATAACAGATTCAATCAGCCTAGACAGCAGCTTCTTGCTTTTGAAGAGAAAGGCAATAATTACTTCAAGGCTCTTTCTCACTTGGAACTGGAAAAAAAATGGAATAAAAATGAGAAAAGCTTCCAAGACTAATTTTTCTTTCCCTTCCTCCAGTTCAAATGTGTGTTTCTACGTGAAGCCCTCCCATAGTGGGTCCATGGCCTCGTGGGTGAGTGAATCTGGTAATTATAAATACTCCATTGTTAGCTTTTTGTGACACTTCTATTATGCCTTAGAGTGCAGTGAATATTGTGTCATATTTTTTTGTCCTGGGATGTAAGCTGCTGGAAGAAAAGGGTTAATATCACTCTCCTGAGCATACAGAGTAACTTGTGGTTGACTTAAGGCTTCTATTTCTTCCCTCACACTTTAAGTTTCCCTAAAGCCACAAATGTGCTACTCTTTCTTCTATACTCTTCTGTTCATTAGAGTGAGCCTCACCACTTAGGGCTCTATGAGTCACTCACTAGATCAATGCAGAAGAAATGCAGGTAAAGTCCCCTACAGCAAAAAGCCATTACAAGAAAAAGGACTGTGAAAGAAAGCTATCAGTGCTCTGTTGGTCTGATTACATTAAATTCTGTACAACTAACAATCTCGTTCAAATGCTTTCCCAGTTCCTGGTCATTTCAGGGCTACTCTCTATAATCAGATCTCAAGTGAAAGGTATTTGCATCTAAACTAGGAAGAGGGGAGCTTTACTGTAAAAGTTTGGCAAGGGTCGGGAGGATGGAGGCAACAAGCAAAATTTACCCAGGAAATAATTTGTCATTGGAACATGCTAACTATATTAGCAAAATTGATTCAATCATAAAAAGAATAACAGAAGAAACTAGTCTCAATCTGATCAAAACTTTCTCTTTGTTGGTTCAAAACATCCCTTTTGTATTGATGATGCAACTTATTTCTTTTGATTTTCAGCTAAATAGAGGACACTATCACCTGGTAACGTAGACAGTTGATGCCATGTATTCAGTTTTACACAACCCCGTGTCTCAAAGTTCTCCTGCTTTCTAGCCTTGCCTTTAACTGCCGTGGGTACTGCACCAGGTTAAGTGTACCTCAACCTCATTACTGAAGATTGATAGCTCAAACATCCCCTATTACAGATAGTGCTGTCCTGTAGTGCAAGGAAAACATTGGCTTTAATTGAGACTTGGATTTCATACCACTCTTCTACTATTGTTGTGATATTTTCTATTGAAATTTGGGTTTCGGTACATATGACAACCAGAGAGATATTAAAAACAAAACAAAAACCTCCAAAGAGTGGCCATATGCCAAGACATGTTACACAATTCCCAGACTTTATCACATTTATTCCCTACAAAGGCTTTCAAAGGCAGCAAACTCTCATGAGTCATCTCATTCTACAGTGATATGAAGACTCAATAAGACAAATGCATGAGATGCACCTAGTACAGTGCCTGTCACACTGAAAATCCCCAAGCCTAAGTTTTCTAAACTTCTTCCGCAGGAAAAATATCTATTCTCCTATACAGAGGGGCTTTTGTTAATAAGAACCATAATCTACTCACATTCAGGGAGGATGTGCCAAGGATGTTCACAATGCACTTTTTTTCTTTCTTTCTTTGTGGCAATCCTGGGGCTTGAACTCGGGGTATAGGCTTGAATTCAGGGTCTGGGCACTGACCCTGAGCTGTTTTACCAAGGGCTAGTGCTTTACCACTTGAACCACAGCACGACTTCTGGCTTTTTGGTAGTTATTTGGACATAAGAGTCTCATGGACTTTCCTGCTTTTGCCGATTTAGAACAATAATCCTCAGATCTCAGTCTCCAGCTAGGATTACAAGCCTGAGCCAGTGCCTCCTGGATTTCTTTCTTTTTTTTTCTCCTGGATTTCAATGTTCTTTCCTCAATGCTAACACGCTTGGACACCAAATATATTTGACAACCTTTGTCATATTAATTCTTCCTGCGCTAATCTTAGTTTCCAGCACCATTGCTCGGGCCCTTATTGTTATTCCATGAACTATGGAAGTGGTCCACTAGCTGCTATAATTCCTTCAGCTGACCCAGCAACAATACAATTTGAGTGTCTTATTAAAAACAATGCAACACAACACTAGAATTACTAGTGATTCCATTCCCCCCCCCCTCTTTTTTTGACAGAGTGCAGTATTTCTTTTCCCAGCTTGCCTGGTTAGGAATCATATACAAATGACCTCATTAGAGTTAAATGAAAGTGAATAGAATGAGTATCTCACTGAGGCTTGCCCTATAAAAACCTCCACCCCGTCGAATCCATCCTCTTCTGCTCACATGATGCAGACAAGCACAGTGCTCTTGGAAACCATGTGCTGACTAGTGAAAAGTAACGATGAAAAGAGATTGAGTCATTTAAAAGACTACTTGGAAAGGAGGCACATGTCAATGAAGAACATCTGTGTGGAAAATGGACACATGAGCAATAATCAACAATCATCCATCACATTTGAACTCTTAGGCTTTTGAGGGCTCAGCCATTTGCATTAGCACAAAGGATCTCATCGACTTGCTCAGTTTTAAAGAGCAATAATGATTCCATGGAGCTGCAAGACAAATGTATTCTGGATTATTTCCAGATTACTAATCATTTTCATACAGAAATCCTTCCAAATAGGCAAGCTATTTAGTGATATTTCACACTGCTTTCCTTATTACTGCTCTTCTTCATTCAATGCAAATGTTAACATTTGAATCATTTTTCACACAAGACCCAACTATAAAACATCCTGAACTTCTAATCAGGCACTAACTACCATCAATGCCATTTCTTGAACATATTACATACTTCTTAAAAATCATATTTAAGGGTAAATTAACAAGATCTTAAACCTAGACCAACTTGTATTTATTCATCTTAAACAATCTATGTTTATGTTTTACTCTTCATCTTGATTAGTTCAATGAGGACAATGAACCTAAGTATTATATACCTGTATCTAATAGCTATTATGAAAATTTTTGATGGTTTACAGAAATGTCTGGCATCTGCAGGTGTTCAGCACATAGTCGTTAGTTTCACAGTCATTTGATTAACATTTCATTAGTATGACAGTTCTTGTCTTGGCACCTCATATACAACTTTTCTTTCCTCAGTCAGCCCTGTATACTGTTCCCAATGTGATCTAAACTACAAATATGTTTGAGTCCCTTCTTGGAAATAAGTTCTTTAATAGATCCCATCATTTTTATGCTTCCATGCCTTTAAAAGTGCCCCTCACTGAGTAACAATGCTTCAGTGCACCGTTTCCTGGTCATTACACTGGCCTGAATTTAAACCTGCATGAATTATTACACTGTCCCTCTCTTATTCCTCAGGCATACATTGCTGCTGGAATCTGTCTTATTCCCTTCCCTTTTTAAAATCTAATTTTCTTCTACACATCTATTAGCTCTATGTTTAAAGGTGATTTCCTTTGGAATTTTTTGTGTATATCTGCATAACTCATTTCATAGTCCCTGGCAGATAACCCTCTATTATGTTTCACAAGGGATAGATGTTTTGATGGATTAAGGCAATTTGAAAATGCATATCATTATGCATGTCATTTCCTGTTCTGGGAATATACTGCTATATCTCAGCTGCATCCCTTGTCAGCCACACCCCTTGTCTGTTTCATAGTTATGTACATTTCTATCAATCAAGAGACAAAATATGCAACAGCTTGTTTAGCAGTTTTCTTGAACGTTCTTGTGTAGTTTTGCTTGCTGCTTGTGACTCTATAACATCTGGACCTTCCTCAATTTAATGTATTTTATACTTATTAAACAGCTACATGTGATTTGCACATGTGTCTGTAACTATGATGTCATAGGTCATTAACAGTGTGAGCTGTGTCTTATCTCTGAGGCTCAGTACATAATCCCAGAATCTTAAATATGATAACTGCTTGTGTGTTTAATAAGTCAATGAGATGAAATCTAATGAGTATTTGTCTCTCCTAGTCAGATAGTCACTGGGAATTTTACTATATTGTATATCATTCAACATTCATGTACAATAACTCAAACACACAATACATGTTTGTCTGTATGCTCATCAGACTATGATTCTTTGTCTTGGGATGGGCTCTGTTAATTTTCCATGTAGTATTCCAAGTTTAGTATTTGTACTGCTGATGTAAGCAACACGTAATGCATGTTAGTCTGCATTTCTGTGGCTGTTGTGAGGTCACATGATGAGGCACGGCCAGGCTTAGTGAAGAAACTAAGGAGGAAGGCTTACTGTGACTCAGGAGAAAGGAACATTCCCATAGCTTCCTGATCCCCATGATGTGACATGGTCTTCACTTCATTATTCCATGCTTTTATTGTGGTTGACACAAAGAGAGCTCCTGGACTCACCAAGCTCAGATAGCAGAAAATGTGAGTGAGAAATAAATATCTACTGCTCTAAGGCATTAAGAATTTAGGATTGTTTCATACTGTATGCAACTTGATTGCTATACAATGGATCAGTTTAACAAAAAAGAGGAAAATGATCAATAGTTACATTAACTTTTCCTCCTACTTTCTTAACTGCCCTAGTTACATACCTATGTAACTGTTAGAATTTTCTAGGTAGCAATCTTTTGTATTTATCCACTGGATCCAGATAAGATCTAAGAATCCAAATAATAATAGGTTGATACAGGATAACACTTACTGAAAAATTATAAGTGTTCTGTAGACTTTATCCAATTTGTGCCTTTCATGTTCCAGAAAGAGAGGAAGCAGCTACAGTATTAACAGAATGGATAAGAGTAACAGTTTGTGCTTTGGGAAAAAAGTCACAAGATGTAACACTTGTGGAATCATGAAAGAGCCATCCTTTTATCTGGTAGTTTGGAGGACCCACCTTCTTGATCCAAGATGAATTCAATTGAGAAGGAAAAACAATGATTTCATCAAGCTTCTATACTTCTGTACTTCCTCCATTCTTATTGTGAAAAATAAACACAAGGGCATTCCACATAGACTCCTACATCATTTAACTTCAGACTAAAAAATAGAGTGCAATTATTATAATCTTGCTATTCATGCAGCTGTTTCATATTTTAGTATCTTCCATCCTGTTCCATTCTCCCTTTTTAATGTATTCCTACTTCAAAACTCAAACTTATTCTCCATCTTTTTTTCTTTTATTACTCAGTTATCTTCTGCACTGTTTCCCTTATTTAAGATATACTCTTTCTCTTCATTATTCTCAATATACTGGGTTCAATTCTCTTCTTGCCCATCACTCTGCTCTCTAACTTCTTCACCATTGTTTACTGTCATTTACCCTTCAATATATCTTCCTCATCATTCATTTCCTGCATTCATCTCATTCCACAATCCTTTTTTCTCTTCAACTTAGTGTAGTCCATCCTTTACACAACTATGTGAATTGCCTCCTCTCTACATCTACTTTCTGCATGTAAACACATACATACTAGTCATCTATCTATTCTCCTACTAATGCTCTAGTCTTTCCATATTTTCCTTTTACACTGTGTTCCACATTATATCCTTTCAGCACAAGAAAGGAGATCCTGTTTCTTTATAAGTTATATTCTAATTGAAATTTTGATTTGGTCGTTTACTGTGTTACCTGGAAATTCATGGTTAACAAACGAATATTTCTACTATGACTTCAAACTTTACATTTCTACTAGCTCTTTTCTGCTATTGGGAAAATATGTGTAGCCTCTTCCCTGAAAACAAAGGCAACTTTTCCTTTTACTCAGTGCATAGATCTTTTACATCAGTATTTTTGTTTTTTAGTGTTTAAGCTTTCTCATTTGTAGAAATGAGAGGAGACCTATCTTATGATCTTGTTATGGAGACAATAAAATAGAATCATTGAATAGTGTCTTGAACATTGATGTTAATTATGTACTAATTATGCTATTATTGGTGTTACTATTGCTCACTGTCATTTTTTAAACTAATCCTTTGATATAGCACTTTTATTCCACACTTTTTACAACTTTTCACTTTCATTCTCATGGTTTCAAAATTATCTATATATACTAACAATTTCAAAATTTGTATTGTTTGATGGTACTGGTGGTGGTGGTGATGTTCTTTTTAGTCTGAGAAAGAACTCAAACTGGAACATTACTCTCATTGGCAGGCACTTTACCACCTAAGCCATGCCTCCAATCCCTCTATTGTTAGTTTGTATGTCTTTCCTGATCTTTACACTGAATTTCATATCAAATTTCTATTAAACTTCTCTCCTCGAATAATCTACAAAGTTATTTGTCACCTATATGATTTCAGCTGTCTTCTAATAATTGCCCTTAATTCCTTCTAATGCAGTCTTTCCAAAGAACTATATTTCATGCATGTATCAAATATTATATACAGCTATATAGATAAATAGTTGAATAGATTGAATTCAAAAGAGCCTTGTAAATATTTAGCAGATATATACCGAGTTTCACTGTGCAAAAATAAATACACAGTCTTGAAAGAGCCATGAAAGCAGCACTAAAGTATTGTGCTTTTTCATTTCATAAAGGCTCTCTTATACAAAATGTACACTCATTAATATAGGAAGAAGCCTCAGGAAGTGACAACTGAGAGCCAGAGAAGCTACCAGATGTTTAAAAAGTTTTAGTACTAGTTCAAAGAGAAATTGTCCACATTCAAAATGCTGTTAAAGTTCATCTTTTGAAATCAAAATTCACATCATATTTTGATGAGCAAAGGGTTGTAAGTCTGAGTATTTAGGTGTCCTTGAAAATATATGTGCCATGTATTGGTCTCCCTGTGTCCATGCACATATTTACACAACATCAACATATATCAATGCATGTCTCAAAGTGTTCATATGTGTAATTATCTGTCCATATGTATGCATTTTCATAACATAAGTATAAGTAAAAATGTATCAAGTGTGTATATATGTATATGTATATATGTGCATATGCATATATAGACTAATTAAATAATATATAACTATATACATATACATATTTATACTTAAAACAATGTTTTGTATTCTGTAATATACATAAATATGTATGTACTATACAAATCTATAAACCTAAGAGGATACTATGAAGTATTAAAGTACTGCATGCATTAAAGTGCATGTATATATGTACATAAATATGTGTGTGTACAAGCAGAAATTTATCAATATATGAACTTAAAAGAATTTTCAGTAGCTACCTTAAAACTTGCTAGTTCAAATACTAAGCCAATCCTCAATATACTCTGGGTAGGGGCCACCAGTCTCTGACCTCATTGTGTAGAGAAGAGTCCCGTTGTCCACAAGTCTGAGAAGCTTATTGGGTGTGGTCATATTATGAGCCACCGATTTCTTGCCATTGTGAAAGAAAGTATCTGGAGTCCAGATTTTGCTAGCCAGGAGATTGTTCAGTGGAAGGATCTTCATGGGTCCATCAAATTTCAGTCTTTCATCATGCCATGTCTGACGAAAAAATACATCAATAGTGTATTCCTAGGCACAAAATAGAGAGAACAATGTTTCAGAAGAGTTCTACTAATGTCTCACAATTCTCCTAGCAAATATTAATTAACATATAGCATTTATGTAGAATGATAGCAGTCTATTAACAGTAGTTATTGATGAGTAAGGACAATGATGAAAACTGAAAAAAAATCACATTGTACACAATAAGTAAAAAGAAAATATACCTGATAACACTACTTTAGAATGGGCAAAACTTCCCCACAAATAATGCAAGCCAGCCCAAGATTTTATTTCATAAAGCTGAAATTCCCTTCTTGATCCTGTGAATTATTAAGAATAAACCCTGTTGGGTGCCACTGCTTCATGCCTGTAATCCTAGCTACTCAGGAGGCTGAGATTTGAGGAGTGCAGTTGAAAGCTAGCCCAGGCAGAAAAGTCACCGTGAGACACTTATCTCAAATTAACCACTCAAAAACCAGTAGCGGAGCTATGGCTCAAAGTGGTAGAGCACTAGTCTTAAAAATAAAGAGGCTCAGGGACAGAGTGCAGGGTATGAATTCAAGCCCTATAACCAACAACAAAAAAAAAAGAAAAACAAAAACCTTTCCTTGTCTTTACTGCTCAATGATGTCACAGGACTATCAAAGGCCAGTATAACATCAAGCATAAAACATAAGCCTTATATTTTACACAAATTTCATCAAAGGCTCACTATAACAATGTCTGTTGAAGTAACATTTTATTGCCCTTCACAGTAATTAAATCTTACAGATACATTAGACAAAAAAAAACATAAATATAAAGCTAATGAGATAAAATTAGTCACAACTACTTATAAATAATAAGAATAATTTAAAATAAAGATGTAGACAGAAATTACTTCAAGTCATTTGGTTTAAAATCACTCAGTGGCATCTGATCATGTCTGGAACAAACTCTTCCCTGACATAAGCTCTTGTGTTTGTTATGGGATCTTCTCTAAACACTTCTCCCACTATAAATTAGCTAGTCTGGCTTTTCTATTCCTCAAGTATACCAACAAAATTCATGTCTAAGGACTGAAAGATCATATAATTTATTGTCTAAAGTGGAATACTATTAACAAAGAAAGCTTTATGAATAACCAGGACATCAGGTATAAACCAGGTCACTGCCAGCTAAGAGACTGGAACTAGACTACTACATAAAGCCAAGATCCTGAAAGGGTACAACTTTAGCAAAAAGGGGCACTAGCTAAAACCAACTAGACAAACTCATCCCACAACACAAAAGTTCAAGAAGGAAGAGGGAGGTGGAAAAGGGGAAACATTTCTAACAAGATTTAGTAAAGTCAAGCTTTATTGTATGGGAGATTGATGTCCAAATGTACCTTGTCTGCCTGATTTGTCAAACTGAGAAATTCACATAAAAAAAAAAATCTGCCTCTGTCAGGGGTGATCACGAAATTAACTTGCAAAAACAAACACAAAAACACTCTTAAAGGACATAACTACAAATAAATGCTTGCTAAAAATAGATTCACAATCCACCACAACAAAGGAAATTGTCATGAAAAAAGATGACACAACATACAATCCGATTAAACTCCCACCAGGGACTTTATAGCACAATTATCAAATAGAGAATATGGAAAACATGCAATTAAAAATACAACAGTTAAAAAGTAACATAAAAACACAACTGAAAAAATCTATTGTAATTTGAGTTTGTATTAAAGAAAAACAGCTTCTAGAAATAAAATATTGATAGAGAAAGAAAAACAGGTTCTAGAAATAAAATATTGATAGAGAAATAGACATTACTGAAGAGAGATTAACTACTTGGACTATATATATAAGGAAAATTTTCTCAGTTTACATTTCACACAGTTAAATTATGGAAAATATGAGAGAGGCTAAATCTCATCTTTTTATGAAGGATGGAAGGGAAAGGTCTGGCATATATATATGAAGATTTTGAATGTGAGAGAGTAGAGAAAGTGGAGGAAGAACAATAGAAGTGCTAATGGATGAACTATATCAGAAATTGTATTTTATAATTGACATGCAAGGTCACTATATTAGAATAGGTCTAAGCCAAGCCAAAATATAGAGAACTCAAAACTACCAAAGAGACAGATTATGAACAAAATAGAAAAGTAGGATAAATTTGATTGGCAGCAGACTTCTTTAGTAATAATAGAAAAAAACACAGTGAAAGTGCATTTCAAAAATGTTAAGATGAAAATAACTGTCAACCCACAAATCTATAGCTAACTAGATGATCATGTAAGTGCTACAGAAAGACAGATAATTTACCAGTAAGAAGGCTCAATGCTTACCTCAACTTCCTCATACTTGGATTACATCGAAAATGGCTAGGTCTCATTTGATATTCACTAAATCAAGAGGCATACTCTGATCACTACATCATATTTCTTTCTTGCTCTCATCACAGTGGGTTGTTTTTCTTGTTTAAGAGACACACACACAATATATGTATGTGTATATGTTTATGCATATATATGTATGTATGTATATGCATATGTATATGTATATATGTTTATGTATATATATATGTATGTATATACTCTTTTATTCCACTAGCCTGGAAGCCAAGTGTGGACTTTTTGCTGTTCATTGTGATACCTTAAGCATCTAAAATGCTACCAAATATGAAGTAGATCTTCTACAGACATTGCTGAATATATGATTGAATGATTCCTCAATGAAAGGACTGTTAAAGGAATTTGTTCATATAGTTAAAAGTGATGTTAGCAAGTATATGCAAGCATAAATACTAACATAGTTATGGATAAACTAAACAGATCATAGGTATCTACAAATGAAAAATCATATAGAAAAAGTATTTACAATTGTCTAAATGGAATGAGGGAGGAAGAACATTTGAGTTAATACATTCATGTACTACTTGGAAATAGTGTGGAGGTGCCCAGTAACATTCAACAAGGTTAAGTATATATGTCAACAATTAAGGTAATTATTCAAAACTATAATAGAAAAAGAACATAAAAAGCCAAAAATCAAAGCACATTGCAATATATAAAATGTTACAACTTTATAAAAGGCAAGAAAATAGGGGGAAAAAACAGAAAAAAAATGGGGCAAGGAACACATAAGGGGCAGGGTTAGCTTAGTAATATACATGTGCTTAGCATTCATTAAGCGACAGCATGAAAAAGGAGAAAAAATACAAAAATAACATAGTTATATAGCTAAGGATTAATGGTATAACTATATGTTGTAAGCCAGACAGAGCAGAAAAGTCCAAGAAACTCATCCTCAATCGCCTAAAAAAGCCAGAAATGGAGCTCTGCCTCAAGTGGTAGATCACTAGCCTTGAGCAAAAAAATTGACAGCAACCATGTCCTGAGTTCAATTATCGGGATTTGCACACAAAAAAAAGGAAACATGAAAAAAATGTACTGGAGAAAATCTTGGAGAGACTATATGCTGTATAAGTATCATTCTATGACCTTTGGCCAAAAGCAATCAGATTTTGACCTGACCATTCTAGAAATATAATCAATTCCTTCCTTGCAAATTGAACCCTTGTGTACTCTCCAAGGGCGATTGCCTCCAAATTGACAAATGAATTCTGTTGTTTTGTGAGGCATTTAAATCAAATCTTCCAGATAATAAGCCTAAGCCTGCCTCCTGGGAAAGGCGCTGAATACATTTGTAACATAGAGCAGAAATGACACTTAGCTGGTGGTGAAGTATTTCTGCCTTGCACTTGGAGCTTAATGGCTTCAACTCTCCAACAATATTAAGCACATCAAAGGAAGTCTCAGAAAAGACATGCAAGCCTTATGTGTTTCAGTGGGGGGCAGCATAATTGACAACTTTGTTATCTTGTCATTTTCTCATTTTGCAAGCCACTCCCTCTATATGGGCATCTATTCTTCTGTCAGTCCTTTCCTTTATCTCCATCATTCTTCATTAAGGAATCTCATCACCATGCACACCATTGTTTCAAGTGTAGTCAGTCTTATTCACATTGTTTCTCTGTCCTTTCTATGCTGTGTGAAAGTACGTGGAGATTCCTGAAGAAACCCACATGCATGGAAATCGAGTAGCCTATGAATCAAACAACCAAACAAAAACAACTGACACCCTAAGAGGATTTCAAACTAGTCCAATCCATTCTATGCCTCAGACAGTCAGGAACAGAGGACTTGAGGTTGAGAAAAACACTTTTTCTAGCACTAAAGAGAAAACAGACAGAATAGCTTTAAATACATTGTCACCAGGAAAGAGGTCCATATGGTATCTCCTTTTTAATTAGGACAGACTTTTGTGTACACTGTTTGGTTGTTTTGATAACTTTGCATGATTTTCATATGCAGTTTTCAGACCAGAATGTACAGTTGATGAGTCTGTTATAAAGAATTGTGACTATAAATGTCTTGTTTGGGTTCTCATTTCCCATGTGTTCATTTTATTTTTCTCATTAAGCTAGGTGGTCAATTCTTTTATTGCATTATCTGCTGGTATCAGTACTTGATTATCCACTACATTCCTTAGAAGTTTCTCTGCTGACACTTTCTAGCTGTCTCTTGATACCTTAGCACAACTGGAGCAGTTAAAGCATTCCTAGGGAGAGGGTGGGATTAACAAGCACTAAAATTGTCACTTAAAGTTTCTTAGTTGCTATGTCCTTATCCAGTCCCCCATGGTAGTGCAGTGGTTCTTGGGAGACCACAAAAAAATTTCCCTTCATCATGAGCTTTATTTTCACTAGTAAAGGATAAACAAATCAAACTTAGAGAATGGAAGCAAAACTACATTCACATGGAATCTTTTGCAACTTCCCTGTAATTGAAATTTCTCTACCAGCATTTCATGCATCTGATCAAGGAAATGTCTAGGCTTACATAGAAGTAGGTAATTATAGAAGGTCCTTTGGTCTCTATTCACTGGAATAGGGAAATACCTGAAAAACTCACCACTAGCATTTCCCATCACTGCAACAAATACACACTGAGTGACAACCTATCTTAGATTTGGTTATGGGTGCTGGGGATGTATTTGACATGCTTTCTGCCTTTGAGGACCTTTAAGTCAATTTGTCCCTCACATTTAATTTGTTCCATCTCACTCATTCTTGAAATTAACAAATAGTTGGGAGTCTATCACGTGCCAAAATTTGGTACTAAGTTAAATAACATACACCTAGTTCAAAAATTTTATTTCCTTTCTTGTTAAACCAAATAGTTGTGCCTGTGAGGGTCAGTTTTTCATCAATGAAAGTAATAAGTGCAAAGGATTATGGTAGTCCTGAATCTCTGCTCAACCTGGCCTTATAATTTTCCCACTTTGTTAAAAAAAAGACTATTTGCTTAGAAAAGTATTTTGCACAGAAATTTCTAGTTTGGTTAGAAATGAATCAATAACCCAGCAGGACTTAATTTTCATCTACTTTCCTAAGCAATCTATGTCTAAAATAAGCCTTGATCCAAAGTCATCCCTGACCCTGGGGTCAATTGCTGCAAATTACTAAGAACAGGATGAAGAAACTTAAAAACATCATAAATGTGCTTTTCAGCCACAGTAATTGTAGCTATTCTGCCTTGAGAATGGACAGAAATGCAGCTAAAAATAACAGGAAAGTTATTTGACAAAAAATGTATCTTCCCTATCAGGAAAGATCTTTTCTGATGCTTAAGCATGAGGGAGTAATATAAAAACAAGCAAATGGAACATGAATCTTCCAAAGAAAAACAGAGAAATTTGAGATTCTGAAAAACATCTTCCAGATCCTTTGTACATCCATAGGTGGGGAAGGACCAGGGAAGGGAGCTGGTTGGGATAGGGACTGTTTCGTTGCAGTCCTTGGGTTTAAGAACATACTTGTGTGTGTATGTCTACAGAACATTTGGGATAGCATGCAGGCTATCAGTACCCCAGATACACTTGTATATGTGTACATTTGTCTGAATATATTCCTATGTAGTGGTAAGTCAGTGAAAATGAGTGTTTGTGCTTGTTTGTTAAAACAATAGTTTTGGTTAAAAATTCCCAATCCATCATTAATTTTCCAGCAATATAAGGAAAAAGCTGATTACATCTAAGAACTCTGACTATTGTCAATGACTGTCAGCTCTCTGTATATAGATGTCTGTGAGCCATGTCTTTACAGCTGGCCACCTAAGAAACAGTTATCCTTGCAAAGTATGCCTGGATTTGAAACTGTGGATAGATTTAAAGAAGACGGTCCACACGTATAGGCCTCCTGCCTGTGTTCATAAGAGCCATCCTCATGCTCTCTTCAAGAAGCACAGCTCAAGTGGGAAAAGTACCTGCCTAGCAACATGAGGCCTTGAGTTTAATCTCCAGTTGAACTGAAGACACAGAGAGAAGAGGTAAAGAATCCTTCCTATTTCTCATCCATCAAACATGCCCCTTACTGGGCATGCCCTACAAGTCATGAGAAGCCATGGAGCCTTAGCATTTGCCCTCAAGAACTTCACAGGGAATCTACTGTATCCTTCAATTTATTCTACACATAAAAATAATGTTCAATTCTCTCCCTTCCATCTACCAGGCCTTTCAATCATTCACCTACTCATGACTTCCTGTTCTTGAGACATAGCTTTCTCCTTCCTCTGACTCCTAAGCCTTACCTTGACTGAATAGCCATGTAAAATCAACATACCTAAATAAACTCTCAGCCTCCATGTCTCATCTTGCTGTCCATTCTTCAAAAACCATTAGATAAATCATTCTAAAAAACAATCATCTACTTTCATCATCCCATTCAAATTCCCAGCCACAGTGGTCCACTGAAAACAGACATACAGAAAATACCTAAGTATTGAACAAAGACATCCCATACTCTTTTTATTTATTTGCCCAGAAATTGAGCATTTTATTCTCAACACAAAGTAACTCATTCAACTAAAACTTGGTAGGCATCTATTAATTACGAGACATACAAAGCATATAATAACTTTTTACTTCTCTACATAATTCAGTCTAGTATCTGATATTCAGCAGTTATTGATAGGTGCTCTATTAGGGTAGAGATTCCTGTCCTAACTTTCCATTGCATTCTTTGCTTTGAAATCAAAAGAAAACTAGAGAGAGAAGGGGCAATCTTTGCAAATGGCCTTAGATCTCGTCTTTCCTGAAGCTCTCTCGCTGCTCACATCTATAATGGACCAATTTCCAGAAGTTGTTCCAACTCAAAGTCTTTGACTCATTCTTGTCAGTCTACATCCTTAGTGAACAGACTTACTGGATAACAACACCCTTGGATACTTGAGCAAAGAAGTGCCACCGCAATGCTCGCCTCTCTTGGCATATCTGTGTGATACTACTGAAGTGTGAAAGGAGAGGTCAGACAGAGTTTAATAGCATAGAGGGAGCCAAGCAAAGGTTTTAATGATGTGTTGTGGAAGGGTGGGTATGTGGTTACTATAGATTGGAGAGAACGGACAAGATGCATTTATCTAAATATAAGGTACTAAGAAATAAGGAATTCAGATGGCACACAAAGTTTTCCTAGAACACAACTACAAGATCCTGTTGCAGAAAACACCAACTTGCTTTTGCGGGTCAGTTTTATCCCCATATAGTCATTCTACTTACCATGTCTGTGTCTGACACAGGGCCAAAACTGGTCACATAGATGTCAGTTTTCACTTCAGTCACTGTATCTGAGTGGGACAAAGCGGAAAAGCAATGTGTCATAAAAGAATGTTTTCATAGGTCAGAGAAAGCCCAATGCAGTAATCTGAATTGCAGCCTACATGCTACTTGTGAGTGGCAGGAAAACTCTTCAAAAACTTCTCACCTGTACTATTCCTTCACAGAGACTACAGTAAGACTAGCTATAAACTCTGTTCTTCTATCTTTCTTATTTTTTTCCATCGTACTAGGATCCGAACTCAGGGCCTATACTTCCAAGACAGGCACTGCAATACATTAGTCATGCTCCCATACCTGGGTCTGTCCTTTAAGACAGCATGGAGAATGAGAGCAGAATCCCTAATCAGCAAGATTTACAGAGGGTCTTTGGATATCCCTGACATTCACACCTGCTGTGCTCTCATGACTTCTCATGATCTCCAGATGGTTTACAAATATGAAATCCAACTCTCTTCCACTTCTAGAACATACAATGTTCTTAGTCCTCTGCCCATTTAAAGTAGAGAACGTTAGAATGACTGGTTACCATTGTGGGAAGAAATAATATATGTCCCCTCATGTATGGAACAATTCATATCTAATACAATACTCTCTATGCCTTCAATTTTTTTCATTCTAGAATGACAGAACAAATGCCCTTGAGAGTTGTCTAGATCCTCAGTAGACTTAGTATCACTGAGAAATACACTTTGCTTGGGTTGATTAAGATTTGGAGATAACTGATAATACTTGATGAGCATTCTTATTATTTTCTTTTATTTTCCTACAGGTTAGCATTACCTCGCATTTTGTCTCTGAATCTTCAGTCCAGAGAGTAAGGGCTTGATATTCAGAAATGGTGCTCACTAAACATTTTTATACTAATTGATGAATCTTAATACATATTTGCCAAGTTGGAAATTGACAGTAAACCTATATGTACCTATAACAAAATACCTTATACTGGACAACTTGTAAATAATAGGAATTTGTGGCTCACAGTTCTGCAGGATGTGAAATCTAAAATCAAGTTGCCAGTATATTTGATATCTGGTAAGGACTCATTTATTATATTTTCTTTTACAGGAAAGTAGGGAGCACTTACCTATATCATATACACTATATTTATCCCTGAATTCTAGTTCAAACATATTCTATGTTTTTGGTAATTTCTCACATGCACATTGATTTTTCAATTTCCAGAATGATCCCTATGGCCTACTATATTATACTCTTACGAATATACTAATTTATTCAGTATAATCAAGCCTCTGCACAAGCCACAAGCATTCCATTTTGAAAAGAGACTGTATCATTTAATGAAATTCACGAAAAGACACAATTTACTCCCAATGCTAATCATCAAATAACATGTCTCTGAAATTAGAGATGTATGATAAATAGCTTGGATCTTGTCTAGAGACCAGTATGTCTTGAAGCTGTTTTGGTCCTTGACTGAGCTCAGAACCCATAATCTATTCCCTCAATGTGTATACCCTTACACACTAAGGCTCAGCAGCTGGCGAGGAAAATGCCCATATATCTACAGTATGGCATAATGATGTCCAACTATCTAACCTCCAAGTACATAAAACAATAGAGACATAATGTTCCGTTAATGGAAGAGGACAAAATTGCATTGAAATCCAACATTCTAGGCAGGACATTTCAGATATACAACTGTTTTTCTACATGGATACAATTGGAATACAGTTCTGCAGATGTCCAACAGGGGACTCAGTCTCCAGGAACAAAACTGATAGTGAAGAAAGTCTACATATACACAATGGAATTTTATGCCTCTATCAGAAAGAATGACATTGCCCCATTTGTAAGGAAATGGAAAGACTTGGAAAAAATTATACTAAGTGAAGTGAACCAGACCCAAAGAAACATGGACTCTATACTCTCCCTTATTGGGAATAATTAGCACAGGTTTAGGCAAGTCACAGCAGAGGATCACAGGAGCCCAATAGCTATGCCCTTATGAACACATAAGATGATGCTAAGTGAAATGAACTCCATTTTATGGAAACGATTGTTATATCACAGTTGTAACTACTTTCAACATCCCATGTGTATCTGTAGCTTCTACTATTGATGATGTTCTTGTATCACCTTCTTGTGATTGTATCTACACTGTCTCTGTAATCTTATCTGAGTGTATTGGAAACCGTGTATACTGGTATTAGAACTAGGAAATTGAAAGGGAATACCAAAATTGAGAGACACAGGGTAAAAAAGAGAAGCAACTACAAAAGCAATACTTGCAAAACTGTTTGGTGTAAGTGAACTGAACACCTCATGGGGGGAAAGGGAAGGGGGAGGGGGGAGGGGGTACGAGGGAAAAGGTAACAAACAGTACAAGAAATGTATCCAATGCCTAACATATGAAACTGTAACCTCTCTGTACATCAGTTTTATAATAAAAACTTAAAAAAAAAAACTGGTGGATATGGTAGGGCAGGAGAGTTAACTGGAAGGATTGCACAGTGGTAAAAACAAAATGTGAACTAACCAAGGAAGCTCTCCCTAGAACATTCCCTCTACTTAATATTCTCATACTGATCCCAGATCCTGACAGCACAAATTCAAAGTATAAGAGAAAGTGCTTGTTCTAATTCTGAGGAGTAATAGAATTATTGCCGCTATAAAAAGAACAAGTATGAACCAGTACAACAGTGATACTCAAAAGAGACAATGTTGAAAATGAACGTTACAACTTGGAGGGGGGCTACTTGGGGCAGGAGCAAAAGTGGGAGAAAAATGAGGTAGGAGACAACAATGTTCAACAAGAAATGTACTCATTACTTTCTGTATGTAACTGTAACCCTTCTGCTTTTTAAAATAAAGACGTAGTGGCTATATCAGAGTCCTAGGTTAGACTTACAGGCTTGAATTCAGTATGTGATAAAAAGGAAATGACATAGAAAGCAAGCAATAACAACAGCAAGAATTAATTATTTTTTAAAAGGAATGTTACGCCTCTATCAGAAAGAATGACATTGTCCCATTCGTAAGGAAATGGAAGGACTTGGAAAAACTTATACTAAGTGAAGTGAGCCAGACCCAAAGAAACATGGACTCTATGGTCTTCCTCATAGGGAATAATTAGCACAGGTTTAGGCAAGTCACAGCAGAGGATCACAAGAGCCTAATAGCTATACCCTTATGAATGCATAAGATGATGCTAAGCGAAATGAACTCCATGTTATGGAAATGACTCTTATATCACGGTTGTAATTACTTTCAACATGCCATGTGAAACCATAGCTTCTATTATTGATGATCTTCTTGGATCCCCTTCCTGTGGTTGTACCTGCACTATCTCTGTATCTCATCTGAGTACACTGGATACTGTATATACTGGTATTAGAACTAGGGAAGGGAAAGGGAATACCAAAATCAAGAGACAAAGGATAAAAAGACAAACGACTCCAAAAGCAATACTTGCAAAACTGTTTGGTATAAATGAACTGAACAACTCATGGGAGGGAGAGAGGGAAAGGGGGAGGGGGGAGGGGGGAATGAGGGAGGTGTTAACAAACAATATAAGAAATGTATCCAATGCCTAACATATGAAACTAACCCCTCTGTACATCACTTTGAAAATAAACAAATAATTTTTTAAAGAATAGGAAAGACTAGAAAAACAAGAATAAGCAATGCTAAGATAAACAGGGCATGCATGCTTTTGTCAGCAGATGAGCCAGAAATGCTTCATGAAGTCGGGTTTGGAGGACTTTGTACTTGTATCCTGGCAGCAAAAAGAAAAGATTGTTGTAAATTTATGCTAACCATCCTGAGACATCTGGCCCATTACTAGAATCACAAGTAAACACTAGGCTGTTTCATCTTGGGACTGCCTCAGTGTATAGTTTCATGTTCTGGCTAGGAAATTTAGCAGCCTTACATAACAGAGCACAAACACAGTAGCACCCTGAAGAAATACAATCCAGTGCTTAAAATCATGACTGAGTTTGACTTACCCACTATGTGTTTTCTGGCTATTTAACTCCTCTGCACATGCCTTTCATGTGGAAAATTGGGATAATGACAATACCTACCTCATAATTCTTCTCAGGATTTAAAGGGATGATGATAGATCAGATTCAGTGTCAAGTGGTATTAGCTATAGCTGCAACTTAATACTACCACAGAGGGCAGAATACAAGAGTCACTCCTAAGACCACGTGAGCAGACTTCACATGGAAGTCTAAGGCCTGAGACTACAGGACAATATATTCTCAGCACTCCAGTTACTTTGTGTTAAGGGATAATTACAAATGTGAAATTTTATTTACTTTCATGTGAAGTCCAGTGAATTCAATTAAAATTAGCAAGAGCCATAAACAAAAATTTAACCCTTGCTTACACCCTTCTCACTAGATAGAAATGAAACCGACTTTTATTCACCATTGCCTGCACATGCTCATTGGCCCTTTTTATATTTGCTCGGGGGATTTCATTTCTTTCCCATGCAATCCTCTGAAAGGAAACGTGAATAACCTTTGTCTTTTGCAAATTTCTGTCTTTCTGATGACTTTCCTACTATCTTGTGTCATTATTTCTTACTTCCTATATTTATGTATATCTGTTTTTATGTCTTTTCAGCCTTTGTTTTTGTTTTGTGTTTCAATACGTATGTACTGTACATATGCCTTTCTGTTTTTCTGTCCTTTTGCTTATCTTTCTTTCTGTACTTCTTTCTGTCTCCCTTTTTACTGGCTTTTGCTCTGCTTTTCTGTTTACTTGTCAATCACTGTGGTTGTTTTTCAATAGATCCTTTATTTTTGTCTTTTCTTAGTCTTTTGTCTTCTTTATCTGAACATGTATTGTTCATCTTTCCCACCATCTTCCTGTCTTCCTTCTTTCCTTCCTTGTTTCCTTTCAACTTTAGTTAGTTCCTTTTTTATTACTTTCTGTCAGCTTTCTTGACTTTTAACATTCTTCATGTTTTTGTCTTCTGACATTCTGTCTTCCTGTGTCTGTATTTCTTTTTATTTTATTTTTCTTTCTGGTTCTTTCTGTCTTTCTCTCTATATCTGTCTCTGATTATCTCCATCTGCCTCTCTGTCTCTCTTCCATCTATCTGTATCTGTTTTTCTGTCATTTTGACTGTATGACTTTTTGCCTATTTTTTCCTCTTTCTATTACTTATCATTGTTTGTTTTTTTTCTTTTTGCCAGTCCTGGGGCTTTGGGCTCAGGGCCTGAGCACTGTCCCTGGATTCTTATTGTCACTAGGCTAGCACTCTACCTCTTGAGCCACAGCACCACTTCTGGCCTTTTGCTGTTTATGTGGTGCTGAGGAATCGAACCCAGAGCTTCATGCATGCTAGGCAAGTGCTCTACCACTAAGCCACATTCCAGCCCATCTATTAGTTAGCTTTTTATGTGTCCACCTTTTTGTCTTTTTGTCAGTTTGACTGTATTTATATTATTGTGTCTCTCTTTCCATTTGTTTGCCCACTGTCTATTTTTGTCTGTGTATTTTCTCATTTTTCTTTTTGTTTTCCTCTTTTTCTGTCTCCATATTTTTGTCTCTTTGTAGGTATACCTTTCTCTCTCTTTTTCTGTGTCTTTCAGTTTGTGACTTCTTTTTTCCTTTCTGTGTCCTGTTGTGTTTGAAAGTCTTTTGTTTCTGTCTTTCATTCGGTTTCTGTGCTTTTTCTTTTCACCCAGTCTTTTTCTCCATATTTGTTTCTCTGTTTTTCTGTCCCTATATCTGTGTGACCTTTTTACATCTTTTTCCTTTTTATCTCTCCATAAGTCTTTCTGTTTGTGTCTTTTTTTATTTTCCGTATGCATTTCTTCTTCTTTCTTTTGTCTGTGTGTTTCTTATTGTTTTTTTTTTCTATATCCCATTCTACATGTTGCTCCTTTTCTGCCTTTCTGTGTGTAATTTTCTCTTTCTATTTTTCCTTTCTGCCTGTCTTTTTCTTTGTCTTTTTTTCTGTGTCTCTCTATTCTCATCTAACTTTCAGCATGGCCCTCTGACACTTATTCTTTCTTTTTCTCCATGTTTCTATCTTCCTTTCTGTCTCTGTGATTTTGTACTTATTTCTGTCTTTCTTCCTTCCGTGTTTTTGCATGCTCTATGTCTTGTCTTTCTATATGTCTTTTCCTTTCTGTCATTCTTCCAGTCTGCCTTTTTTTCTTTCAGTCTGGTCTTATTTTCTGTTTTTCTTTTTCTCGATATGAGTGTCTTGTTTTTCTTTTCTGTATATTCTTTTTCCTGTCTGTTCTGTCTTTCTATATTTCAGCCCCAGTGGTCCTCCATGCATTATGTGCACATATATAAGAGGAATACATCCTTAATTATCATTGAGACTCCTATTGATGGAGAGCTTATGGACCAAGACCTACGGCATTATTTCTGTTTATTATTCGTCTAAAGGAGTAATTAACACGTGATCATTTTGTGCTGTGTTGATGCTATCAGTCATATAAAGTATATATGTTAGTTTAGCTTGATATATGTGTACGTACTCTGCTGTTTGGTGTGGTTTTAACTACATTCATTGCCTTCCATTCACTGTCCCATTTTACATGTGCTTCTTACTATCTGAAATGTATTTTGTGATAAGGATGCTACAATTCTATAAGACATAGGATCTTGACATTAATAACACAAAGGCTAGTTGTATATCTTTATTTCACTATAAGCCATGGTGGACTCTTTAAATTCCTTATAATACTATTTTTTTCCAGAATAGTGAGGCTTTGAAAAATGGAGCTCTGGATAACTGCTATGTCTTATCACTTCTAGAATTAGGAATAAGCAATCATTAGGAATTTGAGAGAGTAAATAATCATACTTGTGTATAATTGAAGACGGGCTGGGTTTCTGAAAATGAGCTCTCAGGTAACTAGCTATGTGTCTACGAGGTACATAAACTTAGGAAATGGGCCGCAGTGACTTCTGGACAAACTCTTACAGAAATGAGAATTCATATTGTTTTCTCAAGTTTACATCCATTCCATTCACAGATGGATACTTGGTGAATGGGATATTCTGCGAATTTATGGATTTCTCCTCCCCAGTAGGATAACTCACTGGAAGAATAAAAACAGACAACTGTGAAAATAGAAATTACAAAAGAGCAGGCCAGACGTTTGGTTCTCCATTATAAACTATGTAACTGACTTTCATTCTCTTTTGTAGACTGTTTAGATAAACTACACAACTTTTGTCATTTGGTAATCTAGAGCTCTAGTATTGTATTGATAAAGTCTAGTACCTTGAATGTTCAGCAAAATGCTAATAAGCAGCTCTTTTCCTTTGAATACTTTGAGAAGTACCCATGTTATATGCTTATTATACAATGCCTCTCACAAAGGCAAATCTTCATGAGGCTTCATTAAGACTCAGATAACTGAAAATTTGTTATAGCTTACCTTTATAAGAGGGAATATTCTAAAATTGAGCAGTAGTAGTGTTCAAAAGTGGAAGTGTTTATGATTATGGTCTTTCTCCCTAGCACTGTCTTGTTAAACATATAATGTGTGTGCTGTATGTGTACATGAATAAAATGGAGTGGCTTAAATAACATCTACTGTTTCCCAACTATATCTGCACTGATCTTTCAGCCATCAACCTTAGCATTGTAAATCCTTTTTCACTATCCTCAATACAACTGTTAATGCTTACATTGTAAAGCACCAACAAAGATTTCAAATGTCAAATGGTTTCATTTATCTTTAATTTATTCTAGCTTTTGTCGTCCTGGAACCAGTCCCTTTGCTTTTCCCCTATGACTATTACTGGTCACTTGACTCAGTGCTACCCAGAAAGTAGTAGTAAACAGAAAACTAAATCTGATCTTGTAGAATCTTAGTATAAGTGGTAACAGGCCTACTGATAAGCTTCATGGCTTTCATTAAAACACTTCTGTCACATAGAATGCACATTTCTCCATGTATTTACTGATTATTTGTGTTTCTTGATAATTGATAATGGTTTGTTCAACTCACTTGCCTATTAAATGGATTCTGTATTCTGTGCAATTAATATACAGTAAAAAAAAAGAAACCCACTTACCTCCTCGAGCCTTATTTATCTAGAATGTAAAGAATTTCAATAGAGATCTGTAAGCCTCAATTTAAAAATATAAATTCTATATATCTATGGTTTTCAAGACCAAAGTAGATCAGAATCACCAAATAATAATTACAGATGACTCAGTGACGGAAACAAGAAATAAGCACTAACGTAATAAAGAAGTAGGTGGAAAAATAATATTAAAGCATGATATTCTATGGGGAGAAAATAACTCAGGTTTTTTATTTCTCTCAGAATTGGATTGTGTGCTTGATGCTTGAGGTGAGATTAATATAGGTCTACAGAAACAACTTTCTGAAGTATTTTTGCCCTTAGACATTTCTAGTGACATTTCTTCCTTGTGAAAGTGATGTTCACCAGGTGCCAAAGGAAATATTTGGATTTGTAGCTCTAGAGAAAGAAGGAATATGTGTGGAATTACTCATTCATATAGAAATAAATGTCAGTAGCATGTGTGGAAGAAATAAAAACCTCAAAGAACAGCCTTTTGAGCAGTCATACAGACAGTTCCCAAAAGCTAGTAGGACTTCCTTGAAGCAACACTGTAACATTATTTTTAAAAATTAGAGAGAAATGTTGCAGCCATGCCCAAGTGATGACCAAATGTAACTTGGAGGCTCACTGCAGTGTCTTCACTCAAGAAGCAATTACTGAGGCAGAACCTGCCAAGAGCCAAGAGAAAAGCAATAAAACCATAAAACAGCTGAAATATTCCAAAATGTTCCAAAAATGTGCTAGTATTTTTCCAGGGCCTACTGATTTCTTAGCCTAAGTATGGCATTCATTAGAGGAAGTCTGACTACTATATGACTTTGAGGACTCTAGGATAAGCTCAGCCATAGTTCAAGTTAATCATGCATTAGATTTTATGTGTTTTATTTTGTTTTAATGTGTGAAAAGATGGAGGTGATTTTCTTATGACTCTAACATCAAAATATAGTTTCCAGACACATAACAGATTAAGAAAGACTACCAAAAGTAAGCTACACTTCTATTCTTGAGAAACTTTGGAAATTTGTGATAAAATGGCATGGGTAACTTCACATTTCAAATTCCCTCTACTGAGGAATTTGGCTTAATTGTAGAGTACTTGCCTAGCATGCATGAGGTTCTGGGTTCAATTCCTCAGTACCACATTAAAAAAAAAAAAAACAGACCAAAACCCTCTACTCCAACCATGCAATAATGTTGGATAATGTGTATATTTACTTGTCTCAACCAAAATGTTATGTCATGGAACATAAACAAAGGTATAAACAATATTAAAATCAGAGTCTGAAAATAAAAAGTATAGTCAAACAGACTAAATTTTCTCAGGGAAAAAAGAGGAGACTACAAACTATCTGTTGTTCTCCTTGGAAAGAGGCTACAAAAGTCTAGGGTAGGACTGTGTTTGAGAATGAATAGAGGAAAAGGGAAACAACATGACACGGGCATTATGAACTGGTGAACATCGTTTTCTTGATCTTCCAAAGAATTGAGAGTAATCTTCAAAATACTATTTTAAGTTTAATTTCAAATGGAAGTAGTGGAGAAGCAACTACAAAATCATTTAAGTAAAAATAAAACACTCTTGTAATCCTAGCTACTCAAGAGGCTGAGATAAGCCCATGTAGAAAAGTCCTGGAGACTCTAATTGATCATTGACATGCCAGGAGGGAAACATGCCTCAAATAGTAGAGTACCAGCTGTGAACAAGCAAGTTAATCAAGAATATGAGGCCCTGAGTTCAAATTACAATGAAAGAAAGAGAGACAAACAGGCAGAAGAGCAATAAAGATGAGAAAGAAAGAATTTTAAAATAACTGACAGATATTGTGGGATTACAGGGATGTAATTATATGCCTGCAATTACAGCCCTGGGGAGGCAGAAGCAGGAAAAATGTAAGATTGAGGTCAAGCTAGGCAACATACTGTGTTCTGAACCAACACCATGTCTCAAAAAAAATGATAAATAAAACTAAATCAAACTGTTTTCAGCCATGAGGGAAGAAACGCATCACAGTCTTTCTCACTTATTATAAGTAAAATCTCCAAAAATATGATAAACTACCATCACTGAAAGACAGAATGGCAAGTGAATTGTGTAGGAGAGTTAAAGTTAGAAGGGCAAAGAAATAAATCAATTCCTTCATAATTAAATTTGAACAAGCATGGATAGACCTGTCAGGCTGTTTCCGGAGGGTTTAAAGTGTAAACACTACCCCTCTTATATAGTTGTTCGAGCAGTAGCTGGGGAATTACCAATGATGTTTAATAGATTATTCCCTTGCAAAGAGGCTGGTCCAGAAAAAGTTGGAAATTCCTTCAGGAGTCAACATTCTTGGCATAGATATCTCATGATTTGGTAAACACTTCAATTGGAATGTACTTCCAATACAGGGAGTGATGCAATCATGATGTGATGATGTCTGTCCAGAGATAGACAGTAAATCTCAAGTGCTCCACTGAATTTCAGAGCAGCCAACTATTGCTTACTAAGAGGCCAAGTACAGCAATAAGACAATAGATTTACCCTTGGAACTTTAAATGGAAGCATAAAAGAATAGAAAAAGTTCAATTATAGGTCATCAAGTAAAGGCATAGAAATACCAACTTTCAGATGTGACCAAAGTTGACAAGAAAAGTAAAGTTTTTCTACTGAAATTGGGAAAAAGGCAAAGATGTCTAGTTCATCTTCTGTTCTAAATGAAAATAATATGAATGTGTATGTTTAAAGTAACAAAGTAAATGATAGACAAACTATTGCAATTGATAAAAGAGTGCAAGCTCAGTGTGGTGTCTCAAGCATGCAACAACTCTAGGTAGTTAGGATGAAGAGATCAAGGGATTGGAGTTTAAGGCCACCCTAAGCAAAAAGAAGTCCCTGAGCCTCCCTCTCAACCAATGATTCACTTCTCCAAATCACTCTCAACAAATATGCATGTTGGATTGTGTGTAATTTAAGCTAAACCTTTATAGCAATATAACAAAAATAGAAATCACGCAAGCATATTAATTACCAATACATCCTTTGCTAAACAACTATCCTATCTTCTCAGAAGCTTAAAGGTTCCATGTCGATGATCCATGTTTTCCTAAGCCAAAATAACATACACATCTAAAATTAATTACTGCCTATGATTTTGCAATGCTTCTTAGTCCTTAGCAAATTCAGTGACACCAGGAAAGCAACAGTATATAAGGAACTGAACTTTTCAGGAATATAAAGCTAATGAAGAGGAATTTAATTTTTTTAGTTCTGCATATATTTTAGATATGAGGTCTTTGTCCGTTGTATGGCTGGTGAAGATCTTCTCCCAATCTGTGGGCTTTCTGTTTATCTTAGAAGCTATTATACTAAGTGAATTGAGTCAGACCCAAAGAATCTATGGTTTCCCTCATAGGGAATAATTAGCACAGGTTTAGGCTAGTCACAACAGAGGATCACAAAAGCCCCATAGCTATGCCCTTATGAACACATAAGATGATGCTAAGTGAATTGAATTCCATGTAATGGAAACAAGTGTTATATCACTGTTGTAATTACTTTCAACATGCCACGTGAAACTGTAGCTTCTATTGTTGATGATCCTCTTGTATCCCCTTCCTGTGGTTGTCCTTGCACTATCACTGTATCTTATCTGAGTACCCTGGATATTGTATTTACTGGTATTAGAACTAGGGAAGGGAAAGGGAATATCAAAATTGAGAGACAAAGGATAAAAAGACAAGCGACTCCAACAGCAATACTTACAAAAAACATTTGGTGTAAACCAACTGAACAACTCATGGGGGGAGAGATGGAAAGGGGGAGGGGGAGGGGGGAAATGAGGGAGAAGATGACAAATTGTAAAAGAAATGTACCCACTGCCTTACGTATAAAACTGTAACCCCTTTGTACATCACTTTGACAATAAATAATTTTTTTAAAAAAGAAAGCTAATGAAGAAAAAAAGCCCTTAGCCAAACTCCTGGAGTGATCCCAGTTTCACAATTTAGGATCACTAGGGCATGCTGTATTATAATTTCTATAAGCTAGCTTTATAAAGGTTTAATAAAGTGTGATAAGGAAAACAACTTTTAGAATCAGAGAATAATATGTCTCAAAGGGATCCCACTTTTCTAATAAGCATCTTCAGTAAGTCATGTTTTCTACAGAGACAACTCGGGATCACAAATGTCTCTTCATTCCCCTTCCAGATGGACTCATATTTGAGTGATTCCCTCATGAAAAAGAAACAGAGAGAAACTCCAGATTATAGTGACAGAGTCACGTAGTGATATGGACTCCCCAAATAACACTCATGAAATCTAGAAAAAATGTCCTTAAAATCATATGATTGTCACTTGTTTTGGGTAGTGAATCATGACACACTATTCTCTGAGGGATAACCTCATGTTAGCTGTTAAATACTTGGTTGACGTGTGTTGGTATTATTTTTCAAGTCCCATCAGCTTTCATTTCTCAGAAAAAACATTTGACATAATTCAAAATCACCTCAACATTTGTGATATAAATTCTCAACGAATCAGGCATAGAAGGAATGTGCCTTAATATAATAGAATCATATAAAGCCAAGCCCACAGTTAATACTGTACTGAATGAAAACAAGTTAAAAACTTTCTAAGACTTGGAATGAGCTAAGCATGCTAACTTTCACCACTTTTAGTAAATACAGTACTGGAAATATATTCAGGAGTAGTTAAGGAAAAGATAACACACACATTTTCAACAGAATTATCTTTAAGTCCTAAATTCATATAGAACCAAAAAATTATGAGTACTTCAAGTAACTTACACAAACTGAACAGTTAGTACATTGACTATGAAATATACTAATAAGTACATTAGGAAACTAAACCTTTCCTCAGCTTTTCCCCAATCAATATGGCTTGACTAGGGTCTTGTTTTATACGGTCTTTATTAAATTCAAGTACATTTCTCCTATGCTTAGTTCATTTTAGGGCTTTTACTATAAGATGATATTTAATTATATTTGTTAAGTATTATTTTTTCTGGAAAAACAAACACATAGACCTGTGGGGATACAGAGACCCATAGTAAGCCCATGCAACCACAGCCAGCTGATTTTAAAAGGAAAATCCAGAGAACATGTATTGGAGGAAAGACTGTCTTTTCAATAGACAGTGCTAGCGAAATTAGATAATCACATGTGAAGAATTAAATCTGGCTCTTACCAGTTACAAAACACAAATTTAAAAAATCAAAGATTTTTATAAAGCTCCAAGACATTGGAACTGACAACATTTGGGGGGTGGCAAGAGCCCCAAAGCACAGAAAACAAAAGGAAAAATTAAAAATGAGGTTATATAAATTAATTGGCCCTATTAAAGCAAAGAAAGTAAAAAATCCTTATAGAATGGGAGCAAATATTTGTAAACAATAAATCTGACAAGAAATTAATATCTACAATATATAAGGAACTCAATTTAATGGCTAAAACCCCAATAACTCAATTTTTCAAAGGGCAATATTTCTAAATCGATGTTTCTTTTAAAAAGAAACAAATGTCCAACAAGCACATGAAAAAAGATTCAACACCACTAACCATCAAGAAATTGCCAATCAAAACCACAATGAGATATGACTTTACCACAAACAGAATGTGCACTGGTGGTTCACACCTGTAATACTAACTGCGTAGAAGGCTGAGATCTGAGGATTGTGGTTTGAAGCCAGCCAGGGCAGAAAAGTCTGTGAGACTTTTATAACTCCAATTAAACACCAAAAGTTGAAGTGGAGCTGTGGCTCAAATGATAGAGTGCTAACCTTGAGCAAATACAGCTCAGGGACAGTGCCCTGGCCCCAAAATCAAGACCCAGGACTGGTACACACACAAAAAGAATGGCTATTATTAAAAAGAGTACAGATAGATCACATACTGGCCAGGATATGGAGAAAGGAGAACCCTTCTGTCCTGTACAGCTGCTAGAAGCATAAATTAGAACAACCACTGTGAAAACCAGTATGGAGCTTCCTCAAAAAACTAAAAATATGGCTGTCATATGATTCAATAATAATACAGAATATAAAGAAAAATTTAGAAATGCTGTACACTCATGTTTACTTCATCAATATTCATAATTTTCAAGAAATGGAATTAACCTGTGTCCATCAACTGATGAATAGATAAGCAATATGTGCAACACATACACAACAACATACTATTCTGCCATAAAGAAAATGAAAGCCTATGATTTCAAGCAACTTGCATGGAAATGGAGATCATTAGTTTAAGTGAAGTAAGTCAGGCATAGAATTACAAAGACCATATGATCTTACTCATATGTGGAATCTAAAACAGTTAATCTCATAGAAAATGAGAACAGAAATGACCAGAAGTTGGAGAGAGCATGGGGAGGGGGTACAGGGAAAGTCTGATCAGTGGCTCTTAAGTTACAGTTAAGTAGGGCAGGGAGGTTCTGGCGTTGCCCAGCACAGTATCTACAGAAATTTATAAGAAAGAATTTGAGGTGTTTTCAGCACAAAGAAATGGCAAATATTTGACAGCAGAATATGTTTGTGCTGATCCAAATATTACACAATGTATACAAGTATTAAGAAATCACATGGTACCTCAAAAAGATAATGTTGAGTGAATTTAGTATAAATAAATTAAAAGGAAAGTAATAAAAAAAACCACTTAGACATTATGAGTGATATTCCAATGCAGACAAAGGTAAGATTATTTCAGCTAGAAGGGTAGGAATATAAGTTTGAACTTTCTTATTGGCATTAAAATCCTGGTGGAAAATGAGTTAACCATACATACTAATCTATCAATCAATCTATCTATGCACCTATGTATGTGTGAAACTTATACACATAGATATGTAACTATATCTGTTTTACACATACATCTATTATTAACAAGCAGAAACAGCTGGAAAGAGGCATGGCTCAAGTGGAAGAGCACCAGCTGAGCAAGTATGAGGCCCTGAGTTCAATTCTCAGTACTGTTAATAAAAGCAATCTTGTTAAAATTTTATTTGTAATTCAATGAATCTGTAGATAAATAACAAAACCAATATATTAACTAGTTCAATTTTCAACTTAATCATTTTTAGTATGGCAAATTAGTGTCATACAGCGTTTTTTATTTCATTTATTTCATTTAGCAGAATGTGTTTTAAATTTTCCTTTCAATTTCTTCTTTGACTCACAGGTCACATATAAGTATATTATTAAGTTCTTCACTACTTAGAGATGATATAACTATATTTCTGACATTGGTTTCTAATTTAGTTGATATGGCTATAGAACATGCCTTGTACATTGAGAATTCTTATATTATCTTATGAGCCAGAATATGGTTGATTTTGGTAAATATTCCAGGTACACTGGATGAGGACCCCACTATTAATGGTGAAAATATACCATAAATCCCAACTAAATCAAATTGGTTATTAATGTAGTTCTACTTCCTGTATCTATTTCCTGTCTGCTTGTTCTATTTCTAGGAAGTCTGTAACTTCAATTACAGGTTAGTCCTTTCCCATTCTGTTCAGATTTCATTTGTTTACAAGCTCTGGTAATTGCTGCATACATATTTAGGGTTGTTGTATCTTCTTGAACAGCTGGTCCTTTTATTATTGTGGAATGATCTTTACTCCCACCAATATTCTTTATCCTTGTATACACATTTTCTGATTGATGTTAGCATGACACATATTTCCATCATCTTACTTTTAACGTACTTGTGCCTTTATCTTTAAAATGTATTTCTCTCAATGAGCAATTTTGTCCTGATGGGTTTTGAAATTCAGTCTGAACAGTTTTGCCTTTTGATATGGGTATTTAGAGTAAGCATTCAATTGCTGTGACAAATGCCAGAGGTAAAGCAACCTAAATGGAGGAAACATTAGTTTAGCTCACATGTACAAAAATTGGAGTTCATGGTCACCCGGGTCCATTTTGCTTAGGAGGCTATTGTGAGGCAGTAAGTACATCATGGCAGGAGCTTATAGTACAACACAACATTCACCTCACAGTGGGCCAGCAAACAAAGAGGAGGAAATAGGAAGTATTTGGAGTCCCACAATTCCCTCCAAGGATAAACTCATCTACCATCTTTCCATTAGGTCCTACCTCCGAAGTTTCTATCACCTCTCAATGGCATTTGGGGGACATTTCAGATCCAGAGTATAGCAAAACGATTATATGTAATGACATGAATATATGGTTGAATTTACACCTACAAGGTTCTTCATATTGTTTTATTTGTGTTGTCAATATGTTGTTACTGTTTCCTCTTTTTCTGTTTTCTATGGGTTTAGCATTTGCATTATTCCATTTTCATAGGTTTTTTTTTTCTTATTTAGCAGGGAGTTAAGAATCTGTAATTACATGATTTCTTTTCTTTATTTGCTTTAAGGATCAGTAAATTATGTTTAGTTTCTGATAAGATATCAAAAAATATCTTTGTTCATTTCTTGGTTGGTATTTAAAAAAGAGGATAAATATGGTGACTGTAACTTCATGATAGCCAGAAACAAAAGTCTCCACTCATATTTCTATAACTACTGAATTTCTATGGATGTACAACTGAACTAATTTACATCTCTTGCTTTTGCCACCTTGCCCCAATTACACCTGTAAAAGAAAAAAAAATAGAACTGTGTCCTCTAGTGTCTCCTACATTAGAAAATGGCAGTCACACAATGCAGAAGTACAAGTTACCCTTTCCTGTTGTCCTTTCTCTGACACTATAATCTAATGTATCACCAAATTCTGTCCTTTTCAACAGCCTACAACTTCATACTGTACACATTAAATTAATTTGTGATTGGGTTCTTCCTCCAATATTTCCCCACTCCAATTCATTATCTATATCAAAGCAACTATCATCTAGACTTACTCTAAAACAATAAGAAACTGAAAATATATCCTTCACTTTACTTACTTAGTATATGTGTTTATTGTAGTGATATGAGTGTAGTAATACCAGCCTTTTTGTTTTTGGTGTAGTGTAGGATTAAGAAAATACAATAAACACATTTAGTAAGTAAGTAAAGTGAAGGATATGTATGTACATATGTATATTTTTATATATGCATTTATGTATATAAATGTAATGACTATATACAGGTCAATATATGTATGTATGTGTGTATCACATTAAAAGAGAAAGGAAGAGAGGGAGAGGGAGGAAGGAAAGGAAAGAAGAAAGAAAGGAAGGATGAAGGAAAACACACCAGATTATAGGTTCAATTGACATAGGAATAAATACAATATATACTACTTGGTTGAATTCTAAAACAAGGAAATTTTAGGTAGAAAATTTGAATATGTCCAAATTGGAAATGATTATTAGTTTACATTTTATGAGTTCTTATTTGTATCATTTTATAAAATAATTTTGTAGTGATAAACAATGAACTATTTAAGAACAAAGAACCCAATATATGTACCTATAAGATGCAGTTCTCTGGGTAGAATCCAGAACTTTCCAAAACGAGACTGGAAAGATCACCACTGAAACTTAATTTTCAATACTCATAGAAGAACAGAAAACCTTTACTCAAATCTCCTTGGTCAAAATACTGATACCTTTTGACTCTTTTTAATGAAAATGGCAAAGAAAAAGATCTTAAATGACCAACTGACCTCCAAGCCCTGGTCGCAGCCTGTTGTCATAGCCATCCAGAAGGCGATCCAAGATTCTGGTGAAGATAGTGATGTTGTCAGTGCTGTCATCAGGAATATCTGGGGCATGCTTGGGAGAGAGTCTGATGGAAACCATGGAAAATAAAAGGAAAATGATTCTTAATAGGAAATAATCACATATCTGAATACATCAATTCATGGAGCTTCCAAACAACAGTACAGGCCAAATAAGTATTCCTATAGCATAACTCAGAGAAGGATTTCCTATTTTTGAAAAATAGGTAGCTCTTCCTTCAGCATTGGCTTGAGGTTTCCCCAGTTCATGTTCTAAGCTCATTGCAGCAGGAGAGATGCACAAGCAGAAATCCTAGACAGGATGTTGTGAGATCAGTACCTAGCATATAGTTGAGTGATCACATTTTGTTTAATAGACAGGTATCAAAATAAAGAAGGGAAATGTTATTAATAATGTGCCTCCTGTACCAACCCCTAAAACAGGAGTTCAAAGACTAAATAAACACCATTATATAAATCCATGAAGTTCATCTAAGTTATTCCCATTCCCACCATAGAGATAACTTCATCTTTCACGAGTCCCTAATCCCTTTCATTCTGTATATGAGAAAACAAACTCAAAGACAAAACCAAATTTTACCACAATCATATCACCAGTACAGGCAAAAATAGGAGTAGAATCCAAATTCCTGGTTTTCTAGTACCCTAAGCTTCCTTTTACCTCTCTGTTTTGGATTCCTTCCACAAGCCTTTCTGAACATTCTACTCTTCAGTAACTACCTAATTAGGCCCAGGTGTGTGCCTTATACTTTTTTTAAAGAGGAACTTGGTGGGGTTTCACAGGAATAGATTTTTGATGCATTTTAATTATCATACACTAGTATGTAGTAGTGCAAGAGAGACTTCATTGTGACATTGCCACATGTATGTACAATATATCCTGATCAAGTCCACAGATAAAGTGTAATACTACTAAGCAATTTATTGAAATTGCCATGAATCGTGTGTTATAATCTGGAAGAATTCAAGTTGTATTCATATTTTAAAATACTAATTTCTGTGGTCAAGCACTTTAAGCACAAATTCTAACAAGAAAACTTTGAAAATCCCATTTCCAAAAGCCATATGGAAACCTTAGACAGTATACTGAAGAAAGAAATAAAGATACACTATCTTGTGACAAATTAATCCACCAATGTTCAGGATCTATGACATGGATTGTACTGAGAGGTATAGGAAATAAGCTGATTTTGTGCAAACCTTTTCTCATTTCTTAGCTTTCATCATGGGAAATCTTGGACCTTATTAGTCTATTTCAACTCCTAGGTAGAAGGTCTATGAATTGAGTGGAATACATTGCATTACTAGAAAATTATAGAATATATGAAACCACAGGGTTTCATTGATAATCCATTTGGGGTAGATTTATTCAAAAGCCCGTGTGCATAATTCTGTTATCAATACAAGAGTTAATGGGAAAGACAAACTTGATCAATAGTCCCTAATCATAAGATTAATACATTGTGCCATGTCTCCTACTGGTGTTAACTTCCATGAGAATATAATATATTTGCATATCCTATGGTTCTGTTGACTTAAGAACCAGAGTTCACCAACACCACAAGTTCCAACTTAAAGGTTAATGCTAAATATTGTCTCTAAAGTATTGTCTGTTTTTTTGCCAATCCTTGGGCTTGAACTCAGGACCTGGGCACTGTCCCTGAGTTTCTTTTGCTCAAGTTCAGCACTATACCATTTGAGCCACAGTACCGCTTCTGGCTTTCTCTGTTTCTGTGGTACTGAGAAATTGAACTCAGGATGTCATGCATGTTAGGCAAGCTACATTCCCAGCCCTCTAAAGTATTCTTAATATATTTTCCTATGTTTTTATACTTGAATACTCAGTTTTACAGCTTAGAGAACTGAAAGTTAATTTAACCTAGAACTCAGAACTCTGCAATAACTGAAGTATAATGTGCTATACTTGGTGCCTATCAAAGGGAATTTGGGAAAATAAAAAATATATAATGTCAGGATTATTGAGGAAATTACACAACAGACATGATGGTTTCCCTTCATTTTACAAGTGACAGGCCTAAGATATTAACAATGAGAGGAAGGAATCATTCCAAGTCATATGCTTGTTACATTAATGGGATTGGTCCAAATGGAATAGCTATACCACAATAGCAAGTCAGTCATGAAGACAAATAAAATTATATCCTTGCAGGAAATGGATGGAATCAGAGCTCGTCATGGTAAATGAAGTACGATTCAGAAGGAAAATGCCCCAAGTTTTCTCTTATATACAGAATCTATATATGTTTGCAACTACAATTTCCATACTATTGGTGGGGGGGTACAACAGGAACAGGGAGACAGAGAGGTGAAGGGTAACCAATAGAAAATAAGTTGCATCTATGCACAAATAAATTGAATCTATGAAGATGATACAAGGTAGACTATTGAAAGCTACTGGGAAAATATGAGAGTGAAAGAATGGGAAAAACAAAGCAATAGAGAAAGTTGATCTGACCAATGTACAATATGTGCATAAGTGAAATACAACTGTGAAAACTTTGTAAAATTCATACACATTAATAAAAGAAGAGAAAAATAAGAGTGAAAATGAGGAAGTTTATCTATTTTTCTAGTCCCAAAAATGTATTAGTAGTAAATTCACAGGATTAGTCAATTGACTAGAGTATTGGTTCTGGCTCTGCTACTTAGAGGGTGATATATTTGCTTATGTGTAAAATAGGCATAATAATACCTCACATAAGAATGGTTTCAGAAAAGTGTAATTAAAAAAAACACAAAATTGCTCTGCAAATAAGGTTCTTCTGTAATTTCCCCCCAAACATCTGAGAATACAATGAGAAGCCTCTGTAAGACATGCACATTTAAGTTATGAGCCAAAGTCAAGTTCAATGACCATGTAGAGATTAAGTAAGTATAGGATGCTAGCAGTAACAGACTTAAGTCGACCTCCTGAAGAATCATGGTGTGTTTATGTGGAGGGAAACCAAAAATTGCTGATGCAGTTTATACAACAGTCCAAAGAGAAGAGGAATTTACTTCATTAAAAGGAAGCCATTTTCCTAGCGGAAAATAGATTTTTTTAATAATGAAAATTCTAAATTACTGGACTGATCATATCTCTGTAATGCTTCAAGGCCATCCATAATTCATGGCCTACCAAATAAAATTTTAACTCCTTAGTTAGACATTCACATGTTACAAATAAAATTAAACTACTTCACTTGTGTATCAGAGATCAGAACCAAATGAGATTACTCTATTGCTCAGTACTTCCCATATTTTTTTATTCTCTAAGTGCAGTCTTTGTCATAAATGGTTTGGGCTAATGTATTGAAGGCTTGTGCATCATCTGGCAGCCATACTGAGAGGCGTTTGGATCATGAATATGACTAATGGGGACTCTCTCTCTCTCTCTCTTTCTCTCTCTCTCTCTTCCTCTCTCTTCTCTCCCTGTGTCTCTCTCTTTGTTCTACTGCATACTCCTTACCACGTTTTGTCTCTTATAAACAGACTCAAGAGAAAGAGAGCCAAGTGCCTATAGATTCAAACCTGTGAAAGTGTGAGCCTATAAAATAAATCCTCTCTTCTTAAGTTTGTTTTTTCATGTATTTTTTCATGGCAACAAAAAGTGACTAGCACATAATCCATCCAAAAAGGACAACTGTTTTTTGCCTCATCTTGACACACACCCACTCATCATGCTTTCCACCTGTTCACCTTAAGTTTATATGCTGAGTAAAAGACGAAGTCCTCCATGCCTAGTTTTCCAAGCAATTCTACATAGGTCTATTTTTCATAATTCATTTGAATGTTTGGAACCATAGTACTAATTTATGAGTCCTATATCACAAGTATTTCTGTTAAGTAGCATTACATAAGTCAGCCTGAGAACCATATATAATACTGTCTTTTGGGGGGAAAGAATTTTGACATAAAAGAATACATGAAAAATTACAATTCGAGTCTCAATTGTACCATTATTTTGCTATTTGCTCCATACCTCTGAGTATGATCAAAGCAGTGAGCCAGCTACCAGTTCAAAGCATCTCAGTCAATCCTGGTAGCTAATGTCCTTACAGTGGAGAGTCCTGAAAGTTGTCAGGTGAACCAAATGATCCAATTTCATGTGAACAATAAGAAAGAAACCTTGCCTCGTGAAATGATGCAGTAACTCACGGCTTTATCCTGGCCTCATATGTTCAACTTTATTCTATTTTGGAAATTCTACCTTACAGCTTTAAAAGGAAAACTATATTTATTATTCCCTCAGGTCCTACCAAAAAAGCGGGCTTGTGCATCTTAACATAGCTACCCAGTCATGTGACTGACACAGTAAGTATTCAGTCCCCAAATCAATAATGTAGTCCGCATGCTGGTGGCTCACATCTTTAATCCTAGCTACTCAACAGGTTGAGAGCCAAGGATTTCAGTTTGATGCCAGAAACAGCAAGACAGTCCATAAGGGTTTTGTCTCCCATTAACCACTCAAAAATCAGAAGTGACCCTGTGGCTCAAAGAGGTAGAACACTAACTTTGAGCAAAAAAAAAGTCAGGGACAGTGCCAATTCCCTGAGTTCAATCCCTAGGACCGGTGCTCACACTCACATGTACACACACATACACACACACACACACACACAGAAACAGAGAAATGAATTAATTAAATATAATCAAATATAATAAAAAGAAAGATAAGGATTGTCCCCGATCTCAAGGCAGAGACTTCAAAGCATGAAGGGACAGAAGAAATATGAAGCATGAGAGGAACTTCATGTTGTCTTTCTGCTTTAAGATGAAGGGATCCATTTGACAGGGGATATAAAACAAAACAAAAATTAAAAACCCTCTAGTCCACAGGTAGGAATGAAGCCAAGCAAGATTTCTACCCCGAATACTGGTACTTATATTTACACATTGCTACACTCCACTGCTACTAATATTTACACACTGCTACACTCCACTGGCTAAGAGCAAGGACACTGTCACTAGTCTCTGACTTTTAGTCCCTGCTCGTCCACTGCCTGTCTGTGGAAGTTTTGAGATATTACTCGGCCTCTGTATGTCTCTATATTCTATATTACTTTTTTATTTTAGCAATGATTCATTTTAGTATAACAAGAAAAAATAGCAAAAATAGACAAACCTACCCTGCTCTCTATCCAGGAAACAAGAGTTAAACACTCCTCTATATTCTATCATAAAAACACAATAATAGTATCTCTTAGCTATTGAATATCTTATAAGGATTATATACGAATTTATATATGCAAATAAGAACAGTACTTCACATACAGCAGGAGCAATATAAACACAAAGTTTAAACTAACATGATGAAACACGAAAACCATAAAGAAATGTTGTATCACAAATTGATTTTCAATAAATCTAATTAGGATCCAACTATGCTAGGATATATCTGTAATCCTAGCACTCAACAGGCAGAAGAAAGAGAATCCAACTTCAAGGCAGCCTGCACTACTTAGCGACATACTCCCCCTCCCTCCCTCCCTCTCTCTCTCTCTCTCTCTCTCTCTCTCTCTCTCCCATACACACACACACACACACACACACACACACACACACACACACACACACAAATCAAGTTAGAGTACAAAACACAGTATCTACTTTGAAGCAAAGTGGGAAACTATTTCATTGGTGGAATAGTTGAAAGATGTGAAAGTATATGCCTACAAGAACGTGAAGAGGAAATGGGAGAGCTGTCCAACGGAAACGGCAGTGAATGTTGTAGGATCCTCTAGCTGGCAGACAGAAGGCATGCTGGGCTTCAGCCCACCCTTTAAGGTATGCTCTGTAGTACTAATGCAGTTTATTCCAAATTCTCTTTTCTAAATGATTAAACATAATCCAAGAGGGATTCCTATCTGCCTACAGTAAAAGCTGAAAAATTGGCAGTTTCTCAGGGCCCACATTTGATTCTGAAAATTCAAGCTTGATGTTCCAAAGCAAAAACTAATAATGGGTGTTTGGATACTATGATTATTATCATATGGAAAAAAGGAGTTTAGGATTCTAATACTTAGAGTTCAAATAGCAATTAATGCCTGCATGGCTACAGGTACTAGTTTGTTCTGAGATTGAGGACAGAGCAAATAAATTCCAAGATGAATATACTTAGAACTTCGATAGAGTAATATGCAGTCAGGCTGTGGATCTGACAAAGAAACAAGGAACTGGGGAGACTGGGGGAGGAGGTAACATGGTTCAAGAACAAATGTACTCTTTATCTGACCTATGTGACTGTAACGCCTTGCCCTACTATGTAATTGTACCCTTTTTGCACAACACCTTGTCAAAAAAATTTGTCTTTAATTAATAAATAAATTACAAAAAAATGTTTAAAAGAAACAAGGAATCGTCAGCTATCTCTTTCAGTTAACATCAGCCACTGCTCTTTCTATCACCAAACGAATATAATGTCAAAAGTGTGGAAGTCCTATATCCTATAGTCCTATATCTCCCCCAATTCATAGCTTTTATTGTTCTATAAACATTCTGTACTGTTCTCCATCCTAGGCTTTCTTAAAAGACTAAAATGTCCAAATTAAAGTAGTAGGACTCCCATGACATCTGGCTTCAATATGACTATGGCCACCTTGGCTGAAAATTAGAGAAAAGAGGATAAATCTAGGCATGTAATTCCTGGGCTCTCTCCCTCTAAAATTTCCTCTGGCTAGCTGTTTTCTCCACTAAGGGTCTCAGCATCTTGTACAAAAACATGGTTGTCTTAGGGTCTTGCTAGATTTCTTGTGAATCCCCTATAACTACACTATATCTTTCTGATGAATCTCTTCTCAAATTCACCAAAAAACTTATTTGATTGTCTCATTTCTATTATTTTAGAGTCCTACTGATTCAACAAATTGCAGAACCTACATAAAGGATTCATTTGGCACTTACTTGACACTTTGACATGTACTTATCAATCCTTTATAAAATTGCTGAGATCTAGTCATTTGTATCAAGAAAAATACAGTTTCATGATAGTTAAACTTAGCACTGCTCACATATACAGTTTGAACTTTTGGATAAGCAAGATACTGAACAGGGAAACAGAAATATAGCATTTTCTCAAGAATACAAAACAGGGATTTGGAGAGTGATACTATAGACCTGCCTCTCGTATTAATTTTTTGATACAAATCCTTTATCAAGGATATATTTTAATATAACAGAAGAATGTAAGGGAAAATAGAAAAAATACATTCCCTGTAATCTATGTAGGAAATAGAACTTGAAGGAAAATCAGTTTGCCTTCTGGGCCTTAGTTTCTTTACAAATACAAAATGAGAGCTCAGAGTTGTTGTCTGTGGGCTTTTAGAGGTATATCCTTCAAAAGTTGCAGTTTCTTCTTTCTAACTATACTGTTAGTTTCTTGAAAACAGAAATTGTGTCCCTAAAGCACTGACCAAAGATCCTTTATATCAGAATCATTCAGGGCATTTCATAAAACACAGACTGCTAGTCACTATCCTCAGACTCACCAAATCCTGGATACATACACTATATATTTTAGTCAAATTTGTCCCTTTATTTTGGAGTAAATACAAATAGAGTGTCCATCTTAACGTTCTGAGCCAAAATTTTAGTAATCTCGTTCCTCCAAAGCATGAATTATAAAACTTGAAAGAAAATGTTTCTAATTTATGAAGTATGCAGTCATTATGCCCTTGATCTAAAACCAGATAGTTCACTCTTCTTTTCCAGGCAGGATTTTGTTGGGTTTATCCTTAACATAATTGCTAAAATGCTCACCTATCTGTTTTTCTAAGCACTAACAGGATGTAAAATAAAAACAATGTAAACAGGAAAAGTGACAACTAACACTGAGGATGGAGATAAAAATAAAAGAGAAGATGTAAAATAATATAATGAATGTTCTTTATGAGTCAAAAATTATCAAGAGAAAGGTCTATTCTGTTCAAAATACTCATTTAGAATTATAAAAAATAAGGAATGTATTTTTAGAAAACTTTTTCGCAGTTAAAAAAGCTGCAGTCTTTGAATTGTGGTTCATTTGTTTAGAAGCTCTAGCTTATTTAGCATATCTATCATGACCCATAGAATCAGATACATGAGGAATTAATAATACAAGATTGGTTTGCTTTTTCTCTAGGGGAACAAAAAGAGTTGCACATGCCAAGATTCTAAAAACCTATGAGTCCAGTTCTGAAGACCTCAACCTTACAGATAATTGTAAAAGTATTGATAAAAATAGAGTCAGGATGTTGAGGGTTTTTTATAATTCAGAATAAATTGTGCTTGAGATCAGTGCTGGTGGCTCAAGCCTATAGTCCCAGCTTACTCTAGACTTGAAGTTCACAGCTGAACTCCATTCCAGGTAGGAGATTCTAGGAGACTCTTATCTCCAATTAACCAGCAAAATGCTGAAACTGAAGATGTGCCTCAACTACTAAAACACGAGCTGTGAGCAAAGCAAAATGAGAGCACAAAGCCCTCAGTTCAAGTTCCCATATCAGAATGAACAATTTTATTTTGCTTCATGATGCATGTTTTCCAAGGATATGAGACAATAGCCAAATCTAAAACAAAAAAAAGAAATTACCAAGAAATAAAATACCTTGTTTAATACTAAAATATTCCAAGCCCAAGGGTTCATTTCTAGCAATTTTATTCCCTAGATGGCATCAGACCTATGTTTAAAGGAAGTTTAAGAATGCTGAGGCACACCAGGGTTACTGGTAAGAAGATAAAAAATATAAAGCGAAGCCATCCTCCAGCTATGGCAGAGAATTTGGATATGTTTCCATATGTTCTGTAGACTCAAAAGACCCGCAGAAAGTAACGGAGATGAGTGTGAAACCTAGCCTCCTTGTTTCCAGGTAGGACTATTCTCTTGGGCCACTTGTGCTTCCTATTTCCCTATGGGATGAAACTGAGAGTTCATCTCAAGTAAAATATTTCATTTGCTTTACTTTCCCTTTCTGTATTCTGCTGCCTTTGTTTCCTTGTAGTTTTCTCCTGCAAATGTTCTCTCAATGATGTATCTGCTCAAGAATGTTTGTGTCATGCTCTTCTAAGAGAATCTAATCAAAGTACTTGGGAAGCATGTCTTTGCAGTCACAGACAGACATGTAGTATGTAAATGTATTATATATGTATTTCACTATATACATTTCATTTTATGATTATAAAACCGAGGTCAGTCCAGGCTCTGGTGGCTCAGACCTGTAATCCTACCTACTCAGGGAGCTGAGATCTGAGGATCATGGTTCAAAGCCAGGCCAGGCAGGAAAGTCTGTGAGACTCTTACTGTCAGGGCCTCTCTGTGACCCCTCTCCCCACTTCTCCAGGGGAGATGCCTGAATTCTAACTAAGAAAGAGCACTCGGCTTTGTCCCCCGCCTGCAGAAGGCAAAACGTGCTCTCTTGGATTGCGCTAAGTTGAGGAGAAATGCCGAGGCCCCCCCTCCCCGGTCCCCTTACGTGTGGAACAGCGGCGGAAAGAGAGACATCGGGGAGGTGATTCCATGGTCCAGGCACCTCAGCTGCCCAGAGGGCGGGCAAAAGAACTTATTACGATGACAAAGGCGGAAAGGGAAGGACTTGGGGTGGGTGACTGATTGGCTGACTGGGCTGCCCATCAAGTGATGTCATGAAACTTCCTCTGTGGGTGGGGATTACAGCCCCCCAAGAGCTGGGTCTCTGTAGAAGTCCCTGCCATAATGGCATGCACGTGTTTGCCCCCCAGGGGTGGGGGCTTCTCTTCCTGTTAAAGGAGGAAGGGGAGGGGACAAGCTAAAGCCAGCTGTGGCATCTTAAAGGCACAGCTGTCCCCAACATCTTACCTCCAATTAATCACCAGAAAACTGGAAGTTGCACTGTGGCACAAGTGGTAGAGCACTATTCTTTGAGAGAAAAAGCTCAAGAACTGTGCCAGGCCCTGAGTTCAAGCCTTACAACTGATAACATAAAAAACTTAAGGGAAAACCTAGTGACATCCAATACTCTTATGTGCTACTAAAAAAAGGACAGAAAATTGTTTATTTTACTCAGAAACCAGTGTTGGCCATTTTAGCCATATAAGCTGCCTTAGATTTATAGGGTTGAACCTGAGCCACAGGAAGTATAGTAATAGATGAGAGGCAAGTACAGACAATAAAGCAGACCATTCCTCCAACAAGTAAGGATACAAAAGAAAATGAAGTCAAAGGAATATATTTAAGTTAAAGATAAAAGATTCTCAATCATATTTAAATACTAATGATCTAGAGCCAACAAATATGGACAAGTTGAAGATCTAAAGGGACTTGCTATAAAATTGATTGCCAAAGGCTGACAAGACCTGCTCTGAAAATATCACAAAGGGAAGTCAAGCATGGACTAAGAAGTTGCCCAAGAATTTGGAGATTTTCACTTTGAGTCTGAAGGGATGGGTTATTTTCCCTAATGGCAATGCAATGTGTAAGTATCAGAGACCAAAGTTATTTTGTTCCTCTGGGGAAAACTCTGGAGTTTTTAAATTAAGCAAGCATTGTCATAGTTCCCATTAGTTCCATGGATTAAGTATTTCTTACCCGCCAATGTCTTGCTTAACAAAGTCCCCGGGTTCTTGACGTCTTGATTCCCCTTGGCCTACAGTTCCAGGAAGAAAATTAATCAGGAAAAGAAGTCCAAGTCTGATTGTGTAGAAGCGAAACATTTGTGTGATTATCATCTTCTTAGGCACCAACTTGAAAAGACCTGTGAGATACACAGTAGAGGGAAAGGGGTAGAAAAATGGAGGGAAGAGGAAGAGGTAAAAATATTTTAGTCAACTGTGTTTACTTAACTAATTTTTCTAGTATCCATTTATTCAGTTCTTAATTGATAGCCCTCTTCCCCCAGCTTATCAATGCCACCAAACTTCACTACCAACACATGCTTATTTTGAAGACACCAGCAAGAAAGGATGCACAGTCTCTCTGTCTTCCTGTAAAAGCATATAACTTGCAGAAATACTTCAAGCCTGTTACATCTTGTTATCCCAGAGCTTAAAATGGTTTCTGAATGTATTTTTGGGTGCCTTCACCTAAACCCTTTCTTAGATCTTTAGGGTTACAAAGACCTTAACTTTGGTGAACTGATAGAATGATAGAATTTTTAGTATATTAAGATCTGGAGTCTCTATAGCATTTGGGGGGGGGGTTGTTTCTCATCATAAGAGCAAAGTACCTCAGTGTATAGACTATTTTCTCAGGATGAGAAAATAACAAATGAGAACAATTTATAGATTATGAAGAATACAATGTTTTCCCATGAAGAGATACTCAAGAACAAATTCAGCTCTTTTAGATAGGAATCAAAACATAAAGAAAAAATCGAAGGCTAGCCTCTTGGCAGAGAATATCCTAAGTTGGCAAATTATAGCAATATTAAAATTAGTCATTTGGTATTGTCTGTATTCTAGGCTATTTTATAGACTCTGAAATACTACAGATTTACTCCATTCATGGGGTTAAAAAAACAGCCACAAGTTATACTTCCTTGCTGCCTCTAAATTGTGTAACTTCTTTGAGTCTGAGATACTACTTACTCCAGCCAAATTATATTCTTTTTCAATCCTATCAGTAGGTTAAATTTTAGAGGGAATCAGGGTTATAAAATTTTTTTAAGGAAAATATATGTGAAAGACCAACATGTAAGGCAGGTACAGGCTGGGAAACTATTCTGATAAATGAAAAGATTAAAAAGAAAATTTCTTCTAAATGAATCCTGTTCTCAAAAAGCAGTTCCTGGGCTGGGGATATAGCCTAGTGGCAAGAGTGCCTGCCTCGGATACACGAGGCCCTAGGTTCGATTCCCCAGCACCACATATACAGAAAACGGCCAGAAGCGGCGCTGTGGCTCAAGTGGCAGAGTGCTAGCCTTGAGCGGGAAGAAGCCAGGGACAGTGCTCAGGCCCTGAGTCCAAGGCCCAGGACTGGCCAAAAAAAAAAAAAAAAAAAAAAGCAGTTCCTGAATTCTATAGTAGACTTTCTTCAAGAACCTGGCATGCACATATGAAAACACTATGTCACTGGGGAAGATGGACTTCTGACATAATGAAATTTCCCACTGAACCCCTAGCAATGCCCCCACCAAGAAAGGATGTTAAATCCAAATTGTAGAAATAAACTTACAATGTAGCTATGATACATGTTCAGAAAACATGACTGCATGAGTGACAATTCTGAGTGAAAAAGATGGCCATGCTACAAAGCAAAGAAATCCATAGAGTATGTTCAAATGTGATATTTATAACTATGATCAAGTTATATGAATGAAAGAGCAAACCATCATAATAGGAATTGACAAAAATGATGCAGAAATAAATGTTCTTGATTTGGAAGGAAAAAATTATGCTCAGTAGTATGATGCATAAAAGACAACATTATTATATAAAATCAAAACTAAAATACACATTGAAATATCCACTGTTTACTAGAAGACAAGCATCATGCATAGACATTAGACATAATGTGAACCTTCTAATGCTTATAGTATCTTGTCACTAAATGTCACTATAATAACATGTGAGAAGACATGTATGGAATAAACCTATTGGACCATCATATATATCAGAAAACTGTAAACAAGAATGCATTGTATATCCCACAGAACTGAGAAGAATAAGGGAAGGGATAGGTACAAGTAGGAGTGAAGATACTGAAGGGATGACACAGATCAGGAAATACTGCATACATCAATTGCTTTGTTAAATGGCAAAAATGAAGTATATAAAATTAAGAAACATGAGGTAAGGGGTTGGAGAGGTGGGTGAGAATGTTTGATCAAGAGGTACCGTATTCATAAACTGCTCTGTTGAATGACAACTCCTTCATACAGCTTCCTAAAGGAAATAAAAAAGAAAAAGAAAAAGAGAGGGGCTGGGAATATAGCCTAGTCGTAAAGTACCCGCCTTGTATACATGAAGCCCTGGGTTCAATTCCCCAGCACCACATATACAGAAAACGGCCAGAAGGGGCGCTGTGGCTCAAGTGGCAGAGTGCTAGCCTTGAGCAAACAGAAGCCAGGGACAGTGCTCAGGCCCTGAGTCCAAGCCCCAGGACTGGCAACAGAAACAAACAAACAAAAAAAAACAAATAAATCTTTCCATGTCCCTTTAAAAAGAGAAACTCAATACATGAGTACAAAAATCACCAGAAAAAAAAAGAAAAAAATTGGTACATGGGTTCAGAGAACAAGATTGAAAAGAGGCACATATGATGACATCAAACTAATAAATAGGAGACCTAAAAAAGCAGAGCACAAAAATTCCCCAAAATAAATCAATTAAGAAATGGAATAAATAACTAAAAGATATTTCACAAAAGAAGATATATAAATGGCTCAAAATCTTTGAAATATGCTCAATTTTAGCAAACATCAGACTAGTGAAAATGTAATCAAAAATCAGATATCCTCTCATCCTTCTTAGGATGACTACTGTCAAACAGACAAAAACAAACAAAACTGCTGGAAAGGCTTCTGAGGAAAGGGAAACCTTGAATACTGTTGGAGGGAAGGTACATTGTCACTACCATTATTTAAAATATGAATCCATCCAGATACCCTGCGTGGGTAAATGGCTAGAGAAAATGTATATTCACACAAAAAAATACCCAAGGGCACCCAAAATATTTATTATGATAAACAATGGCTTCTCCGTTCATCACAATGTGCAAAGTGAACATTGTGACCATGGAACTAAATGTCTCAAACATGACCAAGTGATTGGGTATCCATCCATGTAGCTAAAGCTAACTGTGCTCTGCAGTAAACATGTACTTCATCTATGTATCCTTTATTATGACATGGGATCAACTTGTGTTTTGTGATAACAATAATACTGTCAGTGATGTGGTTTACAGAGTCAACTACCATGATGCAAAAGCAAAAGGTCATAGTCTGTGAGTAGACAGATACAATCAAAACTTTTCTCACTGAAACAGAAAGCTAAGATAAAGAAGAAAGTGGTCATAGTGAAGAATTGATCAACTTTGGGTAATAATGACTATAATGAATACAGAGTTACCTATACAATGTAAACATACAAATATAATAGACACATGAGTACACAAATATAGTGCATACTTCTGTAGTGAGTAAATTGCAATTTTCAGCAAATGGATATAATAAAAATTATAATGCACCAGAGGAACGTAAAATCAAACACTGGTTTTTAAAGAAGACCAAGTGCACTGCAAATGTAGACACCCATTGGGTGTAAGTGCAGAGCATGAAAGAATATTGATGTCTTCTGCCTTATTAGCAGCCATGGCGCAACAGCAGGTGCCTGTGAAACGAGATGACCATTGTTCAGGCTGAAACAGCGATGGTGTTTAAGTGGGTTATGTGTGATGAATGAACTCAGTATCATGACACATAGTTCAATTCTGAAAATACATGACTACATGGCCAAATTAGCAAATAGCTATGCTATCCATTTACCTCACTCATGAGACAATGAACAGGATTGAAAATAGCAAAAATATCTATAAAGCTGATGATTTGCAAACTAATGTTTCTATTCCACATTTCTCCTAAAATGTATATCTGCAGCTATTTTCCAGAACAAAATATAACCCACATGTTAGAGCCACATGTTCACACTGAAGGTTCTCATATTTATTCACATACATACACACATATCCCTGCTCTTCCATTTATCAGTTGTAGGGAACTTGGGCTATTTCCATATCTTGACTATTGTGAATACTGCTCCTGAAATCTCTCCCAACTCCAATAACAGTAATCCCTCACTTCCACTTGATTGGAGTAAAGACTGATGTTATCCTGGGTCCTCTTTTCATCTCACAATCCATGTTTAATCTTCAGCAAGTCCATGGATATCCTATTCAGAAGGAAATATATCCAGAAGAAAACCACTTCTCATCACTTCCTTTGATACAATCTGGATTATCCTCTCATATCAAGATCATTGTGAAAGCCCCTAAGCGATCTTTCTGCCTCACCCCTTGTTCTGATAAGGACCATTTTCCCCATAGAACAACTAGAGTGAACTTGTAAGGCATTAAATCAGGTTTTGGATTTTATTAATTCAGAGACATACACATGACCTGGGTATCCATGGCAGAGACAGAAATGTTCCAGGAACTCACATAGATAAAACCTGTAACATTCAAGTCCCTTATAAAATAATGCTGTATTTGCATAGATTCAACATACATCTTCCTTTATCCTTAAAGTCACCTCTAGGTTACTTATAATATAAAATACAATGTGAATGCCACACAACAAATGGTTTTATTAGATTGTTGATGGCACATATTCAGTACAGATGATTTTTTAAAAAATATTTTCAATCTCTAGTTGTTGAATTTGTTAATACAGAGCTCACAGATACATGAGAAAACCTGTATGTCTAATGCATATAAGAGGGCCTGGAAAATGATAAGTATTTTTTTTCCATTTTCCTTTCCCAACACCTTTTTTTTCTAAGTAATCACTTTATTGTCAAAGAGATGTACAGAGAGGTTACAGTTTCATACGTTAGGCATTGGATACATTTCTTGTACTGTTTGTTACCTCCTCCCTCATTCCCCCCTCTCCCCTCCCCCTTCCCTTCTCTCCCATGAGTTGTTCAGTTGGTTTACACCAAATGGTTTTGTAAGCATTGCTTTTGGAGTTGTTTGTCCTTTTATCCTTTGTCTCTCAATGAATGAATGCTAGTCTAACAAAGACACAATCCTCAATGAAGTGATAAATTTTGGAACCTGCCAGAACAAAAAGTGAATATTGTCTCTAGCAGACATTGGCTCTTTTAGGTATTAAAGGTCTTCCTGTTCAATGAGAAATACAGAAAATAGTATGATTATTATACTATTATCATCAGTATTATGACATAAGAGCCCAGGGGCTGCTACCTCACACCTGTAAGCTACCCAGGAGCCTGATATCTGAAGATCACAGTTCAAAGCCAACCCAGGTGGGAAGAAACGTTCATAAGACTCATCTTCAATTAACCAACAAAAAGCTGGACCTGGCACTATGCTACCCTTGAACAACAGATGCTAAAGGACAAAACTCAGGGCTTGATTCCCAGCCCCAGGACTGGCATGTAAAATAAGATGAAATAAGATAACATATACAAAATACCTAGCTACTTATTGTCATAATGTCTGTAGATAGAAACTCAATTTATCATGAACATTTGAGGCCCTACCACGCACAAGACATTAATACAGTCAATTTTTCAGTAGGAATTCCTAAAAGTTCGTCAGTATCTACAAACTAGCAAGTATCAGTGGATATTATGCCACAAACACCCCTGTTGGGGCAATGTGTGACTATCTGTCACAACTTTTCTTGAACAAAGGCATCCCAAGTGTTGCTTCCCAGATACTACAAAGCAAAAGAGCATTTCTTTCCCTAAGCTCATTATCAGAGTTTCATCAAAGTCAGATAATTCCTCCTAGCCTCAAAGCACTATCATTTTTAAACATCTTTGGAGTCATTAACATCTTAGTTCCAATCCTTGATATAACTGTAGAAACTGGACACCTTGATATAACTGTAGAAACTGGACAATGGACAGGTTGCTTGAATCAACATTATAATCTTTTAACCGTTGATAATTATAATACTATTTGTAAAGGGCATTATGAGGTTAAATGACATAATTTGAATGTAGAATTAGACATTATGGTTGACATAATCTTTGACAATATTAATCAAATATATTTACTGGTAATCCACTGAAATGAATATTTGTATTCAGTACCAGTACCAGGCACCATTTACGAAATGCTGGCATAAAGTAGTGAACAAACCATGAATAAATGAAGAGAGAAAACAGTAGACCAATATTTATCTCTCACACTCAAACCCACTATTGTCCAAACTACGTTCATGCATTGACTTTTTTCTTCTCCATATCCTATATCCAAACTATCTGCTTATCTATTCACTTAAGAACAGATCATGACTAAGTATTTCTCATCTTTCTTGCCACAAGCCACTCAAAGCCACCTTGCCCCACCCCAAGAGAAGGCTGTTACAGTTTGAACACACTTTGCTAAACCAAATTCTGACCATTCTTACTTTCTCAGGCTTCTATTCCCAAGACATCTTCCCCTTTAAGTCCTTTCCCAGGGCACTTGTAATTCTTCATTTTACAAAATACGAATGTTCCTAATGCCGGCAACCTGCATTTCACCTAAGTCCTGTAGCACAGACCTTTATCACCCTCTGCCCTCAATTGTACTGCAACATCTGTGTAGTCTCTCAGGACTGATTCAAGCCAGCATTCAATTCTATTTTAGCAACCTATACCCGTAGCCATACCCTATATGTGATGCAAGCTCTTTACACATCACAAATCTTAAACTACAATACCAGTCTCAAAACATCTTGGGGTTACATACTATTATCTCCTTTCATTTCAAGGCTGTATCCAATAGTAAATCACTTCATCTACTCTTTCGCTGCCAATTTCATAAATGACCTTCGACTATATTCACCTAGAAAGCATTTCTTGGATCATTCCATAAAAACTATCTGTTCTCTTTGACTGATGAATGCTTTAAGGAAAATCCCACAACTGTCCAAATCAGTAGCACAACAAATTTCTGGTCTACAATGCCAACACTATAAATAATCTTTTTAGCTATAAAAGGAGTTTCATCTTAATAAGTCTATTGATGTGTACAATGCTTCTTGATCATACTCACCCTTCTACTATTCTCCCTCCTCCACCTTCCCATTCACAAAGCAGTCTTATCAAGTTGCTTTGTTCCATTGCCAAACATGTACAGTCAATTTCAATGTTCTTTTGATTTGTCATGAACAAACCTACTTCTCAGTTCCTCACCAGTCCTATAATCTTTGGCATTCAAGTCTCCTTACTTTCTTTTGCAGGAAAAAGCCAAGAAGATCAGGAGAGACCAGCCCCTGGACCCCATTGTAAGTTGCATACACCCAGGGTTCATGATGCTTTCCTACCCAAAGACCACTTCTGCAACTCTTTGTCATAGGGCTGCCATTAGCATGATGAAGGAAAAGTTTTCCATTTCTTATAATAATAAATAATAAATAATAAATAAATAATAAATAATAAATAAGAATTCTGCATTAGGATGCTTTTATACAATGTACATCTTCGGTCCCATCACATCTGGGAGAACACATACAATATTTCTTTTTTTTTTTTTTTTTTGCCAGTCCTGGGCCTTGGACTCAGGGCCTGAGCACTGTCCCTGGCTTCTTCCCGCTCAAGGCTAGCACTCTGCCACTTGAGCCACAGCACTGCTTCTGGCCGTTTTCTGTATATGTGGTGCTGGGGAATCGAACCCAAGGCCTCGTGTATCCGAGGCAGGCACTCTTGCCACTAGGCCATATCCCCAGCCCTACAATATTTCTTTTTGCGAGTCTGGTTTATTTCAATTAGCATGATAATCTCCAGTTCCACCCTACTACTATAACTTTTGCCTGAGCACATGAAGAATTAGCACCGCCTTAGCTGCTAGAATACATGCATATGGCTCTGACTTCAACACCTAGCAATGCAAAAAGAAAAATACTAGTGTCTAAAAGGGAATTTTATTATATACATCAGGATAGAGGATGGAAAATGTGTACATTAGACAACAAAAATCATGTTTTATCCCCTAAAGGAGCATTTATAGACCTAAAGACTTGGAGAAGGAAAAAAAGGAATGCTACATATGTACTATCGCTTAGAAAACTAGGGGCTATAGTCACAGAAATGCCTGTATTTATTCTCTGATATCATGCACTCCATGCTGTACTATTTTTTGAGCCCTATACAGGAGTAATCACTATTGTTATGTATCTCCACTATTTCTAGCAACTCATAAAATTTTCCCCTTAATAACACTACTGAAGATAAATAAAGTACAAATTTATAAATAAAATAAATTAAAGGAATAAAACTAAGTTGTCATTTTAACAATCTCATAGAGAAAAATACGCAGAAAGTAGAGTCTCCAGTTTTCCAACAAGAGGTACTGTGATAACAAATACACATGTAAAACCACAGATTCTCCCAAGTGCTGGAATGAAAACTTACCAATGAATCACAATTAAGCCTGTATCTCTTTTCACTATGACACTAGAAGAGAGTTGCCATCAAAAAAAAATAGAGAAATGATGAAACATGCTCCTAAAACAGTTTCAAACCACAAACAAATCTCTTCTCTCTTTTCCCTCCCTCCTACTCTCTCTACCCCTTTCTCTCCCTCTCTTTTATTTCTTATATGCAACCCAAAAATTTTAGTTCAATAAATCTCAAGTTATAAATTAAGCTAGAAGCTGTGCCCTAAGTGACATGCAAGAGTAGAGAAATCATGTCCAGAAGATGATACCTTCACATTCGGCTTTGTAGAACCTGCACAAATAACTTTTCAGAGGCGTTTATTAGTTCTTGGACAAAGATAACCAAACACAAGGATCTGGGTGCAATGAAACAGAAACAAAAGAGACAATGGGAGTAGAAAGCAAATCCCACACACTTCAAATACTGAATTTATCATATGAAGAGCATGAAAAGGTTTATGACATCCACAAAAAGATTAAATTATTAGCAAAATTACAGAACATTATAAACAAAGGTGAGGTACAATCATTTTTTAAAAATCAACTTCTGGGAATAAAAGGGCTTTGAAAATTGTATAATGTGCTAAATAGAAATAAAAATAGATTATATAACTTTGGTGCTAAAAGACAAGAAAAATAACTGACAAATAATACCAACTTTAAAAAAAAGACAAAAGAAAAATGAAAATAAAGTAGGGGTGCTAAACAGAAATCATTAAAACAAGTTGATAATTTCCATCACAAATATATCAGTAAAAATATTTACATATAAATTAACTAAAGACTCAGTTCAAATGTTCATCTTCAACTTTAAACACAATAGTATAAGCATGTTAATATTGCTAAATTCAGTTTTCATTGATTGATAAAACAGGTTAATTATGGAATTCATGTTGAGATGCAAAAGGTCAAGAATAGTTTCTTTAAACCGCAAAGAAGGGCTACGAATATGGCCTAGTGGCAAGAGTGCTTGCCTCGTCGTATATATGAAGCACCACATATACAGAAAAAGCCAGAAGTGGCACTGAGGCTCAAGTGGCAGAGTGCTAGCCTTGAGCAAAAAGAAGCCAGGGACAGTGCTCAAGCCCTGAGTTCAAGCCCCAACACTGGCACAAAAGAAACCTCAAAGAATAAAGTAACATCATTTTCTATAAGATATGAACACTAATCTTTTGAGTTTCATTAATAATATTTGATTTTATGTTATTTTGGAATAACTTTATCTTCAAAATATTTGTACAAAGGGATTTTAATTTAATTTGCCCATTTATAGAGTCACAAGAATCCTAATTGTGCTGGGGCTGAGGATATGGCCTAGTGGCAAGAGTGCTGGGTTCAATTCCCCAGCACCACATATACAGAAAACGGCCAGACAGGGCGCTGTGGCTCAAATGGCAGAGTGCTAGCCTTGAGCGGGAAGAAGCCAGGGACAGTGCTCAGGCCCTGAGTCCAAGCCCCAGGACTGGCCAAAAAAAAAAAAGAATCCTAATTGTATTTCTTTATGGAGTACAGTGTGATGTACTGATGTAGATAATGTGTAATGATAAAACAGGTGAATAAACATACCTATCACTTTACTTCTGTATTACTTTTATGTTGATACATTTGGCATCAACTTTTACTTTGGAATATATAATGCACTGTTACTATCATCACTCTCTTGTGAAAAATATAAAAGAAAATCCTCCTGTCTGTACAAAACTTTATGTCCTTTGATCATTCATTCTCCCTTCTTCTCTCCCTGCATCATTGTACCTTCTGGTAACTGTCATTCAACTTTCTATTTCTGTGAATTGAATTTTTACATTCCACATGTAAAGTCATGAAGCGTTTATCTTTCTGTATCTTTCAGGTTTATCCATATCTCAGATAGCAGCATTACTGGTTTTTAAAGGCTATCTGATATTCTGTTGTATATATTTGCCACTTTCTCTTTAGTTATTCATCCAATTCACCCAATGATGGACACTTCCAGGGTTTAGCAATTGTGAATAATGTTTTAATGGATGTGAAATAGCATGTTAAGTTTAGTTGCTTGGGGTATACATACTCAAAAATGAGACTCATGTGGTAATTCTAGTTTTGAGGGGGGTTTTAGGAGCTTCCATACAGTTTTCCATAACAGTGATACATTTCCAACAGCAATTTCTTATAGTTTATTTCTCCAAATCCTCATGACACTTGTTATATTTTGTCATTGTCATAGAAGCTCATATAGTATGTATGATAAGATACATTACTGTACTTCTGATTGGCATTTCCCTGCTGAATAATAGCGGTGAGCACTTTTCTTTTTTATCTGCTGACAATTTGTAAATTTCCTTCAAGAAGGTCTGTTTGGGTCTTTTGTCTACTTTTTAATTGGATCATTTGTTTTCTCACTTTGGACTTGTTTGAGGCCCTTGTGTATTTTAGATATTAACACCTTACCAGATGTAATCTTGCTGTGCCCGTTTGTACTGCTTGTGCTTTATGGGTCATATCCAACTATCCATTTCCCATAGCAACCAATGTCCTACGGTTTCCCCCACATTTACTTTAGCACTTTTTAAATCTGGGGTCTAATTTCTTTAAGTCTTCAATTCATTTTGAGCTGTTTTTTTTAATAAGATGTCAGATAAGAATCTAATTTAATTCCTCTGTGATACCCAAATTCCCAAACATCACTTAGGAAGTGGGTTGTCATTTCCCATTGTATGTTCTTAACTTCCGCCGAAGTTCCTATTTGGAGGGGTTGGTACCCAGTTGATGGATCCTGTCTTTGAGATGTGATTTAATCATGAGACTTTTGAGTAAACTGATTAATCCACTGATAGAACCATATAATTGTCCTCCCTTCCTCCCTCCCTCCCTCCCTCTCTCCCCCCCCTCTCTCTCTGCCTGTGTCCTGATCTTTCTCTCTCTTTGTCCTACCAATCTCTCTTAACCATGATATTTCAGCCTCACTTCAAGCACATAGTAATGGAGTTAGCTGACCATGGACAAAACATGCAAAATCATGAGCCAAAATAAATTTTTTGTCCTTTTAAGAGTTGTATATATTGGGAATTTTCTCACAAAAATAAAAAGCTGAGTAAAATATCACCTTTGCAAATTAAATTAACTGGCTATAAACATATGGGTTTATGTTCTAGCTTCTATCCTGTTCTATTGGTCAGCATGTCTGTTTTATGCTTGTACACTTGCTTTAAAATGCTGTATAATCAAGTACTGTGTTGCTTGCTCAAAATTGTTTTGGCTCTTTAGTATATTTTGTCATTTTTTTGAATCTAAGGATTAAAGCTATTTCTGGACAGTATAAGAAGAGAAAAATCAAAAGCCACTATCCCCAGTGAACATAGATATAAAAATCCTCAACAAACAGTAGCAAAACAAGTTCAAACATTAAAAGGGCTAGCCATTCACCATGATCAAATGTTACTTATCCCTGAGATGCAAGGCTTCTTCAACATAATGCAATCCAAATAAAATGTGGTACAACAGAAAGGGAAGTAAACATCATATGACCATCTCAAAGCATGCAGAAAAAAATATTTTACAAAATTGAATACATTGTCATGACAAAAACTCAACAGACTGAATACAGGAAATATTGTTTAATGCAGAGGCCATATATGACAAATCTATAGCAAATACTATTCTCAAGGACAAAACGTTGAAAGCATTTCCTTTAAAGTCAATGACAAGTCAGGAATAAACACATTTATCATTTCATTTCCTAGGTGGAAAGATAGTCCATGACTGTGTATGGAGAGAATTATTATTATGAAAATGTTCATACTACCCTAAATGATTCAATCTACTCTCCATTGAAACTCCACAGCATTTTCTCAGAAGTGGAAAGATGAGCAGTTTTTTAAAGTTGCAATTAGAACATTCGGGCATTTATTGGTGCCAGAAAAGACAAACAAAGACCATAAAATAGAGTGTTCAGAAACAGATACAAGTGTATGTAGACATTGGATTTACAGCTGAGGCAGCACTAAACATGTTTAAGAAAATAAGCAGGATTTGGGATGGTGATCACTTCCAGTGGGGAAAGAAAAGACTGACATTACAAGTGCTCAATTATAATAATTATAAATAATATTTATCTATATAATAATTCTACATACTTCTGAATTTCCTATTTTAAAAATTAAAATCAAGAAAAATGCCTTGTATACATATTGATTGCTTAATTTTTCAGATTGTGGCATATATCAATCCACTTATTCTAAAACTTATTCTCAAGATTAAAGTAATACAATTTAAGCAATTAGGCATTACTCTACCAGTGAAAGCAACAAAACCATTTTTAAGGCTGAACAACTGGAGGTCATTCAAGGAAGGAGTCCCCTATATATAGTGATAAGTGAATAGATGTATGTAATGTTGATCAAAACGACCTGATAGCATGAATTAAAAGCCTATAAGAAGCATCCATGGGTCTGACTCAGGAATGAGGAAAGTATTAAAGAAAAGAATCAGACTCAAAATTTCACATTCAAAGATACTTATAACAACATAATACTGTTTTAGTAAAAGTTTAATTGAAATGAGAATATTAAGATGTGTGACTCAAACAGTGGAATTTCTGCCTGGCAAGTTCAAGTATCTGAGCTCAAACTCCAGCACTTCCTGAGAGAGAGAGAGACAGACAGACAGACAGATGGACAGAGACAGAGAGATACACAGGGAGAGAGACAGAGACAAAGACAGAGAACCAGAGAAAGAAACGGGAGAGACTGGCTAATTAAAGGACCCTCATTGAAATATCTGAATGTTATACAATCAAAATAATATTTTGAAAATACTTTAACATGGAAAATAAATATATGATGTCCCAAAACATGTGAAAATTAGCTTATATAACCCTGAAACATAAATTTTCACTCAATAAAATTGAGGGACTAGCCCAAGGTTGCAATACAGCTAAAAAAAGAGAAACAACTGGAACCCAAAAGTTCTTGGAAGAAAATAACCATAGTACAGGACCCTAAAATCTATATGAGTCCCCCACTTAGTCATTGATTGTCTATGTAAGGTAATCACAGTACTTGAGTAAACTTTACTAAGAGTTTCTCCATAGAATCACATAAAATAATGGTGTGTAATAATAATCAGGCACAAACTAGATATTATCCATTTGCATATTTTTGAGAATCAATGATTATATGTCCACAGTGTATAAGTTGACAAGCTTTGTGTATGAAAAGATATAAATATTCCAAGACCACTCAGACAGGATGCATATTAAAGTGACAATGACAAATAAGTATCCAGTCAAGGTGAAAGGAAGAATCCATGATATTATCACCAATAGCAAAAACTCATTCAGCCATGCAACATGTCATAGTAATGTTATTGACATAATTACAAAATGGTGATTATCCAGGTAAATATTACATACGATTAAAATATTGAAAGGAATATATTTGCATCAGAAACAGATACACTACAGTAATTCATTCTGAGACTTACCCTACAACACATGGTGATGAAGCCCTAGATAATCTGTACATGAAAAATAATCAGAAGAGTGTCAAGAGTTAGCAAACGTAGCACACAAGCTATCCATTTAACTTGTAATGCTTCATTCTTAATATGGAAGAATATAGAAACATAGGCATAGAAGCAACACAAGCTGAATAAGTATAACTCCAATTTAAAGCAAAAAGAGACGGTATAAATGACCTGCTTATTGACATATTCATGTTGCATGACTTACACACACACACACACACACACACACACACACACACATACACACACCGTACATAAAAGTGATTTTAGTACAGCAGCAGAACATAATTGTAAACGAAAACACCATAGCATAGGTCAAGCAAACAATCTCACATACATAATCATCAAGGCTGCTGAGGACTTGACCATGATACATATCAAGCAATGTTAATGTGACTTAAAACTAATGGCTCACACTTAAAAAAAACTGTGGCAAATGTAGCGCATAGGCAGGGAAGCATGCCAAATGATCATTTAGAACTTGCTCATATGCTGTATGAGATAAAAATAGACTCTTGCAGAAACAAAGAGTTGGAGGTGAAAGCAAATGACAATAGGAAAATAACAGTGTATGATTAAATAAACATCAGTGATGATTGAACTTCAAATATAGTCACCGAACTACAAAATGTGTGCTGAGAGGGAGAAGCAAAAGTATGTGACCTAGAAAGTGACCACAGTGATGAGAAACCACAGAATTGATCAAGAAAATGTGGTATATAATCACACTGGAATTTTATTCATGCATTCAAAAGAATGATATCACATCATTTACAAAGAAATGGAAGGGTCTGTTTAGTGAAATTGTCAGGCTCAGAAAGACAAATTATGTATGTTTTCTCTCAGATGTGGAACATAGAATTCATGTATAAATATATAATTAAACATATAAAAATTTAAAAATAATATGAAAGAAACTTGACACATAAACCATTTCCATAACATGGAAAATAGCAACTCCATTACAACAGTAGACAGGATCATATCATATGCAGAAAAAAATATATATGAGCTTGGGGATATATACGCAGTATTTTCGGTAGAGAAACAGGTTGAATGATACTTGCTGAAATGAGCATGATCCAGTATTTTAAAAATTATAAATAAAATCACATGGAATAGTCCAGGAGCAATTATCGAGTAGATAGCACCATGGCAAATACTCAAATTATACTTGTGCATTGGCAATGCTCCCAGCAGGGCTTCACCATTTGATTACAATGTATAGTTGTGTGGTTTGAGAACATAGGTTGGCAATGATGACAGAAAACCAAAGTTCAACCTTAGATGATGATGCTAAAGATTGAAGATGCTGAAAGTGTTGGTGATGATGATGATGATGATGAAAAGATAGTAATAGGATAATTTAGCAGTTATTGTATAACAAAACAGTTTTATATATAACTATGCTCATAACAAGTATATAAAAGTCAGTGTTATTATTTTATTTCCTTTTAGATTTAAAAGGAAAACTAAGGCTGAAAGATAAGTGGATTTTACCCCACTCTGTGCTCCCTCTGACAGGCACAGCAGTAGAGTAAAAGAAACTTTCACATTAGAGCAACTAATGGCCATATTGCTGATACAAACAGCAATCTCTGTTGCATAAGTAAATACATAATCCATTGTCGCATATTCATGGTGCATAAGCAGCCACTACAGAGACAGCACATTTGACCACACGCACACGAAGATGATTTTGCCATATCAGTTGACATCTATAATGATGGAAAAATAGACATTGTAATGTTGTCATAATTAATAAGCTTTGTTCATTAAACAGAAGTGCCCATTCTCCTTTCAAAAACAGAAAATGACTGCATTTTCTCATAATCACCATGTATGAAGACAAGTCCAATATTCAGTCATAAACACATGAACAGCAATATCATATGTGTATTCAGCCTGCAACATACATTTGTAGGGAGAATTAGCCAAGGTAACAAGAACTACATTGTGAAGACTGCACACATGATCACAATGCATGATCAAGAAGCCTCAATGAGAGAAGAATACCTTGGTCCAGGAGCACATGATAATGGTAGAAGACTATGACTCATGAGCAGATGACCATGGGTTAGAAAAACCATCACTGGTGCTTTGAGTATTTGACTGTGACGCATAATAACATATCTTGTAATGTGAACTATCAGCTGTAATAACAGTACAGGTAAAAATGGCACAGCAGTCAAGCGTGGCACTCTTCTTGCCCAAGAAGATGTGATTAGTAATGGAAAACACAATACAGAAATGAATGGCTTTGCAATAGGAGTAGAGAGCATGCATGCAAAATAAACAACGAAGGCATAACATGAGATGACCATGATGAATAGACGGCCACCATCAAAAAAGATGGCATATGATTGAAATGTTCACCAATGTCAGGATCCAACCTGACAAACATAATAAAGACACACAATACAAGTAATTTAAAGGTATCAGCAAACGCTTAACATTTACCATGTGCCAGGCAGTGATCTAAGCATTTACATTTAAGTCTCAGTTTTTGCAACTCCACAAGGTGGGTTAATGCTATTATCATTATTTCACAACTGAAGTAAAGAGACACAGAAGGGGTGAAGTGGCTTGCTTAAAGACATTAAGCTATTAAATGGCAGAAGTGTGATTCTAATTCAAACTGTGTGGCTACAGAGTGAGCAAGTGCAGGTACACTGATACATGTGGTACAAGAATAGTAACACAGAACACAAGAACAAATGGTTTTGATCCAGAAGTAGACAGCAATGCAGGAAAAGTAGACACCATAGCACATGCTCAAACATCCGTGGTGCATGAGCAGCTACCACAAGAGTCTGGGCATTTGACCACGATGCACACTCAGAAGCTTCTGCAACACAAGCTGACATTCCATAGATATGAGGCAACACTGAAGACAAACGAGGAGGCAAACACATTTGAGTCACGAACAATGGAAGCACATGTAATGCTATTTGTGGGACAAAAACGCCCATTTTTCCTATAAAGCAGTGAGGTTGCATTTTCAGACATATCATCATGGGATGAGCACAAGATTAAAGTAAGACTTCACACATAGTAAGGCAGCAGAATGCATTGTGCACGTTTATAAAAGCCATGGAAATGAGCCACCAACATGCACTTCAAGGCAAGAGATGAGGTCTAGCAGAACAGAAACATGAATGGAGAACTCACAGATAGACATGGAACATGACTGACACATCTCAGGAAATGGATGTTCGTTTCAGGAGCATGTGGCAAAAGTGCAGACAGAAACACCACGGAACGTGAGCAGTTGGTGAAAGTCATCAGTAACGATTGTTGTGTCTTTAATCAGGATGTTGAAGAGTACAAAAACATTCCACATGAAAACAGTAGCCCTGCCACAGGAGCAAAGGCACCTGAATATGGTACAAAACTATGGTTTCTAAGCATGCTGTAGTGTCCACTCAGGTTTCATGCCTTACAAAAGACTGATGGCCCAGGAGTAATAGCTTTCTCCAGGAGTACTGGGCAGCTAGCCCAAGACACCTGATGCCCTATGCACAAATGACCATATTGCAGGAAGACCCGCCACTAACCGCTGAGGATTTCATTACAGTGCTTATTTGCACCATTCCATGATGTGAACTGCAGATGATGACATACCTCAGGTAGACATGAAGTGGATGTATGTGTTGTTGTGGAAACCATAATATCCCTTAGTGTAGATAACAATAACCAAATAAGTGAGACCATGTATGTGCTTAAATGTGCCATGGTACATGGGCAGCCACTCTTTGTACTTGAGCATTTGACTATGCTACACAGACATCTCAGAGGCATGAGACAAAAATCTATCATTTTGAAACACATAGACATGTCGCAGGAAAAAGGTACAAGTGATCCAGAAGCAGAGATCCATTAAATTGAAATTATAACCATGAAGTATTAACAAATATATACATGATGCACAAATCACCGTTTTCCTGTAGAGCAGTAGACAATTAAGGTTCCTGCTCAGGAACCATGGCGTATGAGCAGACAAACATGCTGCGTGCTCAGACAACCATGGTGCATGAGCCAAAACCTGCACTGGAAGACAAAAGTAGGTGGGCATAACACAGGCGCAAATAACCTAGTGAGGGCTGTGGACAGCATCTAGGAATAAAGGAAACGTAACACAGGAAGACATTTTCTTTAGGGCAGCAGGATAAGACAAGGGTGTTAAAGGGGATATCATGGCACATACCCAGACAATCGTGGTGCATGAATAACTACCACTGATGTTTGAGTATTTCACCATGATATATACCCAGACATCCTAAGAAAATAAACTGACGATCACAATTTAACAGCAGATAGAGGAGATAGTGATGATAGAAAAGTTAAGAATAAAAGTTAATACAATAATATACATGGTGATGATTCAAAGGGAGATCACAATGGCATATGTTTATATCATGGTATTTAAATACGATCTTAAATGTCAGCATTTGTCCATCATGCAAACTTACAAAATTTTAGAATTTGAGTAAAAAAAATCATGGTAGAGAATCAAAAAACACCACATATTTATCATCATGGTTATTGCCATCATCATCCTCATTCTCATCATCATCACTGTCATCATCACACATATCTTAAAACCTGCCAGCCAATGCTCAAAATACTCTATATGGGAAAACTTATGTAATCTTCACAACAACTTTACAAGATGTTATTTTTGTCATTTGGCAGGAAATTGAAGCATGGACACATCATGGATTGATGTGTTTAAGATCTCACAGCCAAGTCAGTGAATAATCTAAGATTAGTTTCCAGGGATTTTAGCTTCACTACCCATTCTCTTAATTTATGACAGTAAGTGACAGAATGCTGGGATTCTTCTGAGAGAGATAATACACAGTTTAAAAACAGAGTAGTGAGTGGCTTTGTTCCAGAGGCAGATGGCAATGCAGCTAAAGTAGACACCATAGCACATGCTCAAACATCCGTGGTGCATGAGCAGCCACCACAGGAGTCTGGGCATTTGACCACGATGCACACTCTGAAGATCCTGCAATATGAACTAATACCACATTGTATGAGAAGACATTTATAATAAATAAGAGAGAAAATTCACTTTACTAGCAAAAAAAGTGCATAAAGTTATGTACACAATGCAAAACATTCATTACCATTAAAAAGAAGACAACAGTGTATTTTCATATACGTATGGCATTTAAGTGGAAATTCATAAGACAAGTACAAGCACAGTGCAGTAGCAGAAATTCTTTACACATGTGAATATTTTCACAGATAACTGGCTGATTCACATATGAAAGATGGGATAGAGATGATACCACAAAAATCACATGATAAAAATTGTTCAGATGGTAAAGGTAAATGAATGCATTCCATTAGTTCAAGAGCAGATCTCAATGATACAGGGACCAAAAAGGTTGTTAGAACATGCATTCATTACATACACACCTATATAATACAGGCTGTCTATTGTAACAGCATAGATAGTTAGGATAGAAATATCCTATAATATAATCATTATTTAGGGTTGATATTTTATTAAAAAGAAATTGTTCAAAATTTCAATCATGCTATTCAGTAGCTGTGAAAATGACCTATGTAACTTCTGTGCAGGGAAGGGAGGGGTAAACGGCAGGAAAGGAAAGGATGACACTATCCAAAAAAAATAAAAGAAATATACTCATTACTTGACTTATGAAATGATGGCTCCTCTATACAACATATTAATAAGAAAAATAACATTATTTTTAAAACAAGATGAAAACGTGGCTCAAGTGGAAATTGCCAGCCTTGACAGAAAAATAAATGAGAAGGAACAAGAATCCCCGACTTCAAGCCCTAGTACCAGCACAAAGAAAAAAAAATATCTGGAAGTCTGCTATAACCTTATGACTTTTCTACCAGTCCTCTTTGCTGACTCACCCTTCATGTTTTGTCCCTGCTCTGAGAAGAGCACTTGGCACCTGCTAATGCTCAGTGACTATCTGTTGATTCCCTAAATATATAGTTTCATTGCTTTTGCTACTGAAAAAATAATAATTATTCAAGCAATGAATGACTTCCACGCAAGAGAAGATGACAATGGGACATTCACAGGATCCCTTAGGGACAATAACCCTGGTAAACTACTTACACATTTGTGTTGAGCCTGTTATCCACTCAAATTATTCCATTATATCAGTAAGCACCTGTGATATTATTAGTAGTCAGCAAATAGGGAGAAACTACCCCTCATGCTGGAACTAAACACACTAAACACACTGAAGAAGTTATTCTCCATGAAGGAGATCATACTGTTCATTCCATAGTTGAGAAATACCTATCATGTACGTATAAATAACCACAGCCAATGAGTAAACACATACAACATACAAACATCTGGACTATCTATAAGAGTGGTATCTATTCAAATGTGTATCTCAATTCAGTATCTATAATCAAAAACATATAATCAAGTAAATATTCAAAGGGGAAAAAAAATGACATCCAGGTACTGGTGGCTCATTTGTTTAATCCTAGCTACTCGGGAGGATGAGAGCTGAGGATCACAGTTTTTTTTTTTTTCCTTTCTGTTTATGTGGAACTGAGGAATCGAACCCAGGGCTTCATGCATGCTAGGAAAGCACTCTACCACTAAGCCACATTCCCAGCCCTGAGGATCACAGCTTGAAGCCATCCCTGGCATGAAAGTCTGTGAGACTGTTATCTCCAATTAACTAGAAAACCAGAAGTAGAGCTGTGCCTCTAAGTAGTAGAGCTCTAGGCTTGAGTAAAGGAGCTTAGGGACAGCACCCTGCCCTGAGTTCAAGCCAACAACTAAAAAAACAACAAGAGCAACAAAAAAAGTATCCTTTGTTCAGACTACTACTATACTGTACATGAAGAGCAACCTCTTAGGTTTGAGCATGCACTCACAATGTATTAATGCATACCTTAATCTCAAAGTGTAAGGTATAATGCAGGAAGATATATCATAAGGATGTATCTGAAATGCTAAAGCAGTTATAGGTGTTACAGGAGCAAAGATCAATAGAAAAATAGGAGGCAGACACAACTTTTAGATGAATTAATAACATCGGTGGAAAATATGATGACAATAATAAAGAAAATGGGCAATGAAACCAAATCATGACATTCAAATAGACACATGCCTAATTTAAGAGCCGTACTACAATAGTGACAGTCACAAAATGTACATGCTATTATGTGTTGAATTGTGTCTCTCCAAAAAGAGTTGTGGAAGTTGTAATAGTACACTTACAGACCTTATTTGGTAATGGGGGCTTTGTAGATGTCAAGTTAAAATGAAACGTTCTGTACTGTAATTTGAATGCTATTTGTCCCCAACTGAAAGTCACATTGAAATCTGACTGTCATTCTGATGGAGTTGAGAGGTGATTAGTTTGTTAAGAGGAATTCATTCCTTCTGTAGATAGTGAATTCTCCTAGCTTTAGTTAGGTGTTGCCAAGGTCTTGTTCACTTGTTTAATAATGTGAGTCTACCCATGGTATTTTGCCCCCATGCTTCCACTTTTCTTGCTTTCCCACCATATTAAGAATCAGCACAAAGCCCTCATCAGGTGCAGCCATGTAATATGGATTTCCTGACTGCAGAACTATTCATAAACAAGCACCTTTCCTTAATAAATTATCCAGTGATAAATATTTCATTACACACAGAGACTATGACACTGGGATGACCCAACCCTCAATCACTGGTGTCTTTATCTGAAGGACATGAAATAGATATAGCGATACAAAGCAAGACTAATATGTGTCAACAGAGGTAGAGATTGGAGTGATGATGCCCCAAACCTAACACAAGCTGAAAGAGGTAAGGATGAATTGATTCCTAGTGGTTGCAGAGCAAGCATAGTTCTGGCAACACTTTGATTTTGATGCTCCAGCGTCCAGAGCTGTGAACAAATAAATTTCTGTGACAAACAAATGTAAATGCTAATTTTATACCAGGAGGAGTTATGGCACATGATTAAATATATGAGTGGTATGTATAAATTTACATAAATACTATAAATGACATATATGCTATATATACTGTATACATATATATACCATATACATATATATCATGTACATATTTATATATAACAGAGAGAGAGATAGAGAGATAAAAGAGCCCCTTCTGTAGTTTCACCACCTGAATAAAATGCATACTCAGAAAACCCATGAAATCTACCAAAAGGCCATGATACATGAACTGACATCCGTACTATACTGTGCTCATAATCATCTATTAGAAGTAAAAAAAAAAAAAAGTAATTTGCAAGCATCCAACTACTTAAAGATGCAATGAGGAGATAGGGTAAATATGAGGTATATGAAGCTGCTACAGTGGAACACAATTTACTGTTTCAAAGTAAACTCTTTAGATGTAGAAAAAATAAGTAATGATGGAGAAAGAAATGGGAAGTTGGGACCCATGACTACTAAATTACAAATAGATAAGAAGAAAGTCCTAGTGTGCTGGTTACACAATAGTATGAGTAAAGATAGTGAAAATATATATTTCAAAAAGCTAGGAGGAAGTGTTTTTAATATTTTCACCATGGAAAATGATAAGTAATTACATAGATAAGTTTAACTTGACTTGAACTTTACACAATGTATATGTGCATCAAAATAGCACATGGTAAAAGTAAATTAAATACTTTAGAAATAGTAATTTTAAACATGCAACATGCATAGTAGTTCATGTATGCATAATTATATTTTACATATCCATCAAAATAATTTGAATAAATAATAATGCAATAGTAAAAATTATAGTAAGCACATAACTACTTATTATGCTGATCAAGTATTATGTACTAAACATAACCGTGTGTACTACACGTTTATAATGCATCACAAGTTTGATAGTACCAGCATCACCCCCATACACTTGAGCAATATGTGGGTCTATAATTTACAATGCCTACAATATCACAAGGCAATAGGCATATATTGTCATTGGCTGAAATGTCACTATGAAATGCATGTCTAAATTTATGATTATATTCAACACTGTACATGAGATCACAGTATGTGTATGAATGTTGAAATAATTCAGCATGCCATGAAAAAGTAATAACTTATCAGCTAGCAGTCAGATTGCAGCAGCTTTAAGCTGTGGTATGGGTGTACAATGCCATGGTCAATGCTCACATATACTACACAAAATTTGTACATCAATTGTTGGGAATTCATTTGGCCTTAAGGGGGGAAGAGCAATGAGAGCGCTCCCGAGATGCCGCCCTTCCCCCAGCCCTGGGGCAGTGTGGAAGTGAGCCACACCTATCTCCTTCTGGGTCCGGAACCAGAAGAGGTAGCTTTGAGACCATCCCCCACCTTGCACCAGACAGCACGTGTGCTCTCCTTTCGAGGGCTTTGCCCAGAGGGCGGTACTATGGGAAGTGACGTTAGCCCATAAGGGAGGTCCTTGGGAGGTGCTCTTGGATGGACAAGCTCGCCAGCCTATCGCCAGCTCCTGCTCAGTCCTCGTCATCATCACTATATTACTGTGAGCCCCTCCCGAATAAACCAAATTGCTCTCCGAAGCGTCTCCGAGATCCGTCTGCACCTGGCTTCCTTGGTGGGTAAGGAGGGAGAAAAAGGGTATCTCGCTCGGCCACGTGCACTTTAGGCTTGCCTGTGAACCTTCATTCCACCTTGGCCGCCTGCTGGTCGGGTGCCCAGGGGAGAGGGTGAAAAGGGGAGCACTGATAAGGGAGTAAGCTTAGCACCAGGGGAGGGAAATCTAGCCCGGCAATTGGCGCCCAATGTGGGGCTTGAGAGCCCTCGGGAGCAAGTCCAGCAGCTACCGGCAAGCCCTAAGGGAATTGGAGTAGAGTCTCCGGGACACGTGGTTCTCCCATCAGGTCAGCAAAGAAGATGGGACAGAGTCAGAGTAAGTGGAATAATTCGCCTCTTAAAATACTGAGGTTCATCCTCCAAAATGTGGGGATGGGCGCGAACGCGAGCCCTGGGCGGCACGCAGCTTTGCGTGTCTCCTGGCGCCAGGCGGGGCGGCGGCAGCAGTCTGGTCCGGGGCCCCCCCCCGCCAGGGACTTTTAAAGTCCCGACTTGCAAGCGGCTGCGCGCACTGCGCGCTGGGCTCCAGGGACGCCGGGCCCAAAGCAGCAGCGGGCGTTGCGGGAGGTCGCAGCCCCGGCAATGTTTGGGACACGGCAGGCTTGGAGTTTTCCACTTCTGCGGCCACCGAGCGCCGCGGTGGCAGCGCCGAGTGGCCTAGAGCGAGAATTTTTGGGCTGGTGATACACGGGCCTGGCGGCTGTGGGCGGCGCTGAGCACGGCAGCATCCCGGGGCGTGGAGCTTTGCGCGCTCTCTCCACCCCCAAAGCCGGCCCCAAACCTACTGGATTGGACTGTGTGGCTGTTGGAAAAAGAGACAGGATCTTAGATTTTTGTTATCAGTGCTTGCTAAGTCAGGATGATCTCCTTCGCGCCCCCACCCTTGCTGGTGGGCGTGCCAAATTCCTGGCGACTTTGCACAGCTGGGCGGAGTTAGCAGTCTGCCTGCATCCCACCCCCCCACTGTGCCCCTGCGGCGCTTTCTCCCTTGTCAAGTTTGCAGCTCACAGGCAGAGAGAACAAGGAAAAGTCCCAGATTTCCAACTAAAAGTGGAGTAATTGGAGATTTTTAAAAAATAGGCAAACAAATTATTGGGATACTAAATTCCATGTGAGACTCTCACACTGTTAACCCTTTGCCCTCAATTGTCATTTATCTGTGTTCTTTCCCACCGGCCGGTAAGATCAAATGGTATAATTCAGATTGATGGCACATAGATCTCACATTCTCTAAGTGTTACAAAAAAACTTTAACAAATGATTTTTGTGCAGTTCTCAATAAGTTACAGATGGGTTATTTCTGTTGTTTTCCTCGTTGTTCAATTGGAAATAAAAAGGGCCTTTATGTCTAGGACTCCTCGGGATTGCAGTTCAAAGCCAGCCCGGGCAAAAGAAAATCTCTCTAAAACTCCATCTCCCAATTTACCAGCAAAGAGCTAGACTGAGAGCTTGGCTCAAGAGAATCAGTGGCACCGTGGCTCAAGTGGTAGAGCACTAGCCTCGAGCAAAAGTACTCAGGGACAGTGCTCAGGTCCTGAGTTCAAGCCCCATAAATGCGGATGGGAGCATGCCACCCCAGCAACAAGCACCTAAACTCCTGGGACTCAGCCAGTCCAGGAAAACAGAGATGGAGAGAGTGAAAGGAGAATGGTGTCATATCCTAAATGGAGATGCCTTGTCTTGCCCTTTCAAAACTAATCAGAGCCGGGAAATCAAGAGAAATAATACCTGTTCATTTTACAATTGGGTTTATGCTCCAAATGGAATTTTTCTGGCTTATGCCCAGGGTATGTTCTCCTATGTCATTCAGGTTAACCAGCTCTGAGAACTTGTCAGCTCTTTGCTTGATCTTTTCAAAAGTCTCTTTTAACAGAATAACAACTCTCATGAAAGTCACCACCTGGGAACTTGCAGTTCAAGGTCTTTCTACGCTGCTGTGCCGAGCTACAGGGTGGCCAGAGGAGACCAGGACACCCATTGGCCCGGATAGCCATTCCATTCTCGTGGTAATGATAAGAACTTTTGCCAGCCACACTGGACGGTGCCAGGCAGATCAGGGGCCCTTGATTATATCACCCCCTTTTAGCAGGAAGTAGCTCCAGAAGAAAAGACCTTCACCCATATTCCCAGCCTGGTGCCCTTCTATGTCATGAAAAAAAAATAATAAAAGGGGCAGATGTTGGGGATTCATCTTGGCCTTAAGGGGGGAAGGGCGATGAGAGCGCTCCCGAGACGCGCCCTTCCCCCAGCCCTGGGGTAGTGTGGAAGTGAGCCACATCTATCTCCTTCTGGGTCCGGAACCAAAAGGGATAGCTTTGAGACCATCCCCCACCTTGCGCCAGCCTGGAAATCAATGTTAGACATAACGTAAAAGTAATTGGCTCTGTCTCAAAGAAATCTGATATTTAGAGAGGATCTGCCATTTGCTGTTCTAATTTGGTATGGGTTCACATGTAACTATTGTGATACACATAATGCATGATATATGACACATATCATATAGGACATATATGTGATAAAATACGTATAATATGGTATAAATACAGAAAGCATGTAAGAAATTGGCGTCTTGAATGTTATTTATATGCATTATTGCTTACAAATATTAGAAATATATATTAGAATTATATATATGTAATTTAAATAACTAGTTGTTTATAATTTATGCCAAGAAGACAATCCTAAGTGCTCAAATGACTATGGTATAGAAACGTAAGATAGAATTAAGTTCAGGTTAGCTTACCATATCACATGTGCTTAGATGATTATAGTGCTAAAAGTTGGTGCCAAGAGCACAGGTGTAGTGAATTCTCAAATGACTGGAATGTACTCAGCTGACAACATTACATGATCAAACATGACATTTGTTGGAAATGATGTCCACAGCATGTTAACATTAGTCGCTGACAGTGATAAGCACATTAGGAAAATAGAAGAAGACAATAGTGAAGGTGCAGAACCAGGTAATACTAATGAAACAATCATGAAATATTTAGTGCAACATTCCATGTATAATATCACAATGCACAAGTAAAAAATCCATTACATTGGAACAGATTGCCCTTAACTGGAAGTAGAAACTCTTGATATATTTTTGTGGAAAAAAAAACAGGTGACCTGGTGGCTCATTATGTTAAGACAGTTTTTGTATACTGAAAAATGGCCATAGTGCAGGAGTGGATGAGGGTAAGCATAAAAGCATTCAACTAGTTGCGCACTGGTGGCTCACACCTGTAATCCTAGCTACTCAGGAGGCTGAGATATGAGGATCGCAGTTCAAAGGCAGCACAGGCAGGAGAGTTGGTAAAACTTAGCTCCAATTAACTACTCAGAAAAGAAAAAAAAGAGAAGTGGTGCTGTGGCTTAAGTAGTAGAGTGCTAGCCTTGAACACAAAGAAGTTCAGGGACACTGCACAAGCCCATTGTTCTAGCCCCAGAACTATCACAAATAAAAATAAGCTCAAGCATGTTGTTTTTTCAAAACTGAGCAGAACATAAGTGAGCATAATATGCTAAAAGGAAATTGGAAAGCCACAGTAAGAAACAAAGAGAAGTAAATGCCCTTGGTGTGGAAATGTATCTTTAAGCTATGTGTAGAAATAGTCATGCTATGTCAATATGTGATCAGCTCGCAAGATGGCAAAAACAAAATTCTAAAACATAAATGAGTTTGGTGGTTAGTTTCAAGAGAAGTAGTCTCTGGACAATAATAGCTCAGTTCCCAAGAGCCAAACTTCCTTGTCTAGTAAATACCACAGAGATTCGAGATGGGACAAGAGACAGACTTTATGCAAGTTTAATACAAGACTCAAATCTTGGGAGTCTCTTAAGATCTAGGTATGTGCCATCATTGTCGCTCAGAATAGAAAAGTAACTGCTTAACCATGATCTAAGGAAAGATTTCACAATTGTACAAAGTTCTGATAACACCACAACCAACAAAATACACACAATACTCAACTTTAAGGAGTTGATAGTCTATGGGTAGAAAATTATAAGAAAATGAAATCTGAGGATGCTTTAGTAAGAAAATGACATTTGATCTGACTCTTGAAAGATGAGAAGGAACTTGTGAAGTTCATATCAAAAAAGGAGCAATGCAACAAAGGCCTAATATCCATCATATATAGGGAGCTCAAGAAACTAATCCCCTCCCAAACCTAATAAACCCATCACTGAATGGGCAAAGGAACTAAATAGACACTTCTCAGAAGAAGTAATAGACTCCAAAAGCAATACTTGCAAAACCATTTGGTGTAAACCAACTGAACAACTCATGGGGGGAGAGGGGAAGGGGGAGGGGGGAGAGGGTAATGAGGGAGGAGGTAACAAACAGTACAAGAAATGTACTCACTGCCTTACATATGAAACTGTAACCTCTATGTATGTCACTTTGACAATAAACAAGAAAAAAAGAAAAAGAAAATACATGAGGATATGCTCACCATCCCTGCCTGTGAAGGAAATGCAAATGAAAACAACCCTGAGATACCACCTTACCCCAGTCAGAACTGTCTATACTTTGAACTGAAGCAACAAGTGCTGGAGGGAATGTGGAGAAAGAGGAACCCCAGTGCACTGCTGGTGGGAATGTAAGTTAGTACAACCACTCTAGAAAGCAATCTGGAGGTTTCTCAAAAAAAAGAAAAACTTTCTTATCACACATGAACACATCAAGAGGGGCTAGAGAACATGCTATGCTAGAAAATGGAGGAAATTTGGAAAAAGAAAGAAGAGAGTGGGTAGAAGCAAGGCTAGAGAAGTGATCAGAATTGGTTCACACATCATCATGTAAGCCACTTTAAAGAGGTTTTGTGTGGTTATTACAACAAAGCAAATTATGGAAGAATCTGGTCACACAAGCAGATGTATAACATTCTGATTAACAACTCTACATTGGGCTCAAAAATGATAAATCTAGAGTAAAGATAAGAAGCAAAATGGATGTTGAAAAACTGACAAAGAAGTTGAAATCAGATGTATTGAAACAATTTTTCAATGTCTAGAAATAATATGAAATCTGGTGACTTAACAGCCCCAAATCACACAGTACTTTCAAATGTATGAAAAATGCCATTCATTAATTTATCTTTATTAACATTATTTTATCTTCATTAACATTATTTTTAATTATTTTGCAAAGAATATGGGCATTAATATTAATTAAATAGGATTCTGTTAACATAGTACCAAGATTTGTGCCCCTAATATTATGACTATGAAGATGAAATTAGATGACAATCAACTAACTTATCAGTAAACTTTAAAAGAGGGGGATCTGGTATGCTACTGCCTCACACATTGGAGGTAAGAGTCTCAAGGACCTTCTTGCCTGGGCTGGCATCAAACCACAGTCCTTAGATCATTCAGGTGGCTCACACCAATGAATAACAAAAAAGCACAAGTGGTTGAGCACTAGCTTTGAGTAAAAAAACTAAGGACAGCATCTAGACCCTGACTTCAAGCCTTACTACTAGCACACAAGAGAGAAAGACAGACAGACACAGAGACAGAGAAAAACAGGTATTCTACTGGATTCTTCATGTAGGACCTTAAAAGCATAAAAAGAGGCAGAAGAGAGTCATTCAAAGCATGAGAAGAACTTCATGTTGTATTATAGCTTTGAAGCTGATGCAATCCTGGAGCGATTACATGTGGCCTCTGAAAACAATAAACCCTCTATTCCAGTGCTAGCAAGCACACCAATGACACACAACTGAAATCTGTTATCAATCCTAGTGATCTTAGAAGGAGAGTCATCACCAGGGCCTCTAGGGGAAAAAATGCAGTCCTGACATTTGACTTTACAGAGTTGTGAGTATTTCTAACTGCTATATTTGTCATGGATGTAAGACACAAGCGGACAAACAGGTATTTACTTGCTCAGAAATCATTAAGTATCACAGAAGAGGCTGAATATGAAATTTCTGACTCCTGCACAAGTATTATTTTTAGAATTTGGTTAAAATATGACCACTTGCTGAAGGAATTGATGTAATAGGGAATACTCAGTCATACTTTGGGCAGGAAAGAACTATTTCTTGGCCAAGTTGTCATTCATGTGCTCATATAGCACAAAGCTTGGCTAGGTTCTGGGAATGAGTCCTGACTATCTGCAAAAAAATGTAATTTCACAATGGGTCTTCTGGGAGGCCATTCTAGGAGAACAGTGTAAGGTTTTCTAGAAAGGTTACCCACCACATGGTTCAGCAAAAAGGAGTTGATTGGGGGGAAGCAAACTTCCAGCCCACAGAAGGTGGAGGTATTGGACGACAGAGGGGAAGGAAGAAGAGAACAAGAGAGAAAAGAGCAAGAGAGAGTAAGAGAGAAAAGCCTTTGAGAGGGAACCTAGAGGGGGGTCCCTGGAACCCAGCCGGCTCTCACTCTCGAGGGGACAAGGCAAAAGGTTGGGCCATTGAGACTGATTGTCTAGCCTATGAGGTGTTTCCACTTTATGGAGTATTGTGGTGAGGACATAGGCGTCCATAAGGACACAGACAGGGGTTCTGCAAGGACGTAGAGACAAATGCTCGATTCAGGCATCCCTGAATGAGAACAGACTGGCCAAAAAGTCGTTCAGGGTCCCTCTAGAAGACCTGTAGATGGAGTCACTCACCAGACTTAAACAGGAGATGGTGTGGTGGATGCGTAGCCAGCAATGGTAAAGGCCAGAAGTCTGAGGGGAGTTTCCTCTGGCTTTGGGCAGTTTGGTCTGAGGAGGGGTGATCAAAGAGGCAGATTAACCCTCAAAAGAAAAGAGGGAGGAGGGGATCCAGCAACTCTTGACTCTGTCCCGATCTGAGTCACTTCACCAAATATAAGGTTCTCAGGGAAAGGAAACCCACCACATGGTTCAGGAAGAAAGGAATTTATTGGGGGGAAAGAAACTGCCAGCCCACACAAGATGGAGGCGTGGGAAGACAGAGGGGAAGGAAGAAGGGAAAAAGAGAGAAAAGGAAAGAGTGCAGGGACCATGTTGATCCAGATTATATAGGATACGGTAGATGGGAGATCTGGCCAGGCGGATTGGATGTGACCTCAGAGAAGGAGGAGGTAACTGCCTCCAGGTGTGCCAGTTATCTAGGTAACTCAGGTTCTGGGCGCAGACTTAAACAGGTGAGAGGCATCTGCATGGAGCCCTCCAGGAGATGGACCTTACAAACAGTAGAGACTATGGGATAGAGAGATTTGGATAGGTCATGTAAAAAAAAAGCATTCAGGGATTTAACAATCTGATATAGCTGTCCAAAGAGCAAAAACCGTGTCTTCTTAAACTGAGGGTGCTGTGGTTTCAGCCAAAGCCATTAATCCTCTCTGCTTCCTGCCTCTTCAGCTCATACACACACACCTCCCAACAGTTCCACAATTCAGATTTATTTCAAAGTTTAAAAATCTCAGATATAAATCCAGGACGATGCCTGAAGCTGGAAAACAACCACACATAACAAAAACAAAGGCCATTCACACATATACACTTTAGACAATTATCACAGAGTAGAAAGAAGTCGTTATTTGTTTGACATCACTTTTTACTACACAAATCTACAGAGTGACTTTTTATTAGTTCTGACTTTGGAACATTTTCCTTTTTCTACTGGATCTCAGTTTCCACATCTATAAGATGAATGAGTCAAAGTAGATGACAACTAAACTTCTAGGCATAGTCATCTATATTTCAGAGAACTAGCAACTGAGAATAAAGCAAGTAAATAATCATCAATGCATCTTTGCTTCTTTTCCTACATCTAAGCTTTGTTTGCTACCAAGTAGTTCCAACTCTAGAAATTCTGTGCTCATAATAAAGGAAAAGAAGAAATATGAACAGTTGAATGTTCTAACAAAATTCTAAGGAAATCGGAGAGAATAATGGAAGGGATGACATTGATCAAGATGCAGTGTACTCATTAACTGACATGTTGAATTGAACTCCTTCAAACAACTACTTAAAGATAATAAAATAAATAAGAATTGTTGATATGACATGTAATAAACACTCCACCAAAAATTGAGTTAAATATATTTTTAAAGGTCAAATATCCTCCAGGGATAGAACAAAAGCAACTAACATTTACTTTAAGACAGAATTAAATAAGAAAAACAACATTATAAGCACTATGCTGTTAGCCAATTGAATTGGCTAACCATTCAATCAATCATGATTTAGAAGACCAAAGACAGGACAAAATTGGAAAACTTGAAAAGGATTTTAGTACAGGAAGCAGTTTTGAAGGATGTTCTATAAGAGAGAGAGCTCTTGCTTCTAAAACAAGCATCTGGCACTAACAAAGGAATATTTTAAGTGAACAATGTTCTAGAATAGTAGCCAAGTATTTAGGCAAAAGAAAAATAAATGTTAGAAAAGATAAAGTGTTAGCAATCAAATAAGAAAAACATGCTGTAATGTGAATAAAATAGCAGATCAAATTACAATAGTCAATATTGTTTGCAAACATTAAAAATAACCAAATAGAGAATATACTGGGGAAGCAGAAAAACATTGATATTAGTAATGAAACCACAAGAATTGAATCAGACAGTGTATGCCACATCTTCCATAGAGGCATTTGATGGTTTCAAAATGGCTGTGATGCACATTAAAAGAATGGAATCAGATCAGGTGAATAACCTCATGATGCAGTTAAAACGGCTGGAGAAACAAGAAAAAATTGAATCTGAAACGACTAGGAGCAGAGAGATTACAAAGATCAAAGCAGAGATAAATGAAACTGAGAATAGGAAAATCATCCAACAAATAAATAAAACTAAAAGCTGGTTCTTTGAGAAAATAAATAAAATTGGCAGACCCCTTGCAAGACTTACAAAGAAAAAGAAGAGACTCATACCTGTAAAATCAGGGATTCCACTGGAAAAATTACAGCAAACACACAGGATATTCAATCAATTATAAGGAACTATTTCCACAACCTTTACTCATTAAAGAACAAAAATTTTACAGAGATGGATCAATTCTTAAAGAACTATAAACTGCCCAAACTGAGTCAAGAAGAAATAACCAATTAAATAAACCAATAACCTACAATGAGATACAGGAAGTAATCAAGAGCCTTCCAGCAAAGAAAAGCCCAGGCCCAGATGGATTCATCAATGATTTCTATAAAACCTTCAGGGAGGAGCTAATACCAATATTCCTCAAACTCTTCTGCGAAATAGAAACAGAGGGAGAAATACCAAACTCATTCTTTGAAGCTAATATCATACTCATCCCCAAACCAGGCAAAGACCCAACCAAAAAAAAGAGAACTACAGACCAATATCACTAATGAACACAGACGCAAAGCTCCTCAATAAAATATTAGCTAACAGGATCCAGAAACTGATCAAAAAAATTATACACCATGGTCAAGTAGGCTTCATCCCACAGACGCAAGGCTGGTTTAATATTTGCAAATCTATAAATGTAAGTCACCACATTAACAGAGCTAAGACCAAGAATCACATGGTCATCTCTGTCAATGCCCAAAAAGTCTGACAAAATACACACCCATATATGTTAAAAAGCCCTGGAGAGAATAGGAATAGAAGGAACATTCTTAATTCAATAAAAGCCATATACAACAGACTGCTAAAATCATATTAAATGGGAAGAAACTAAAAGCATTTCCCCTAAAATCAGGAAAAAGACAAGGATGCCCACTCTCCCCGCTTCTTTTCAACATAGTGCTGGAATCCCTAGCCATAGCGATAAGGCAAGAGGAGGACATCAAAGGGATCCACATTGGAAAAGAAGAAATCAAACTATCCCTATTTGCAGATGACATGACCTTATACCTGAAGGACCCAAAAAACTCAGCCCCCAAACTCCTAGAACTAATAAACCATTTTGGTAACGTAGCAGGTTACTAAATCAATCCACAAAAATCAGCAACCTTTCTATATACCAGCAATGTACAAGAAGAAAAGGAAATTATGGGAACAATACCATTTGCAGTAGCGAAAAGAAGAATAAAATACATAGGGATTAACCTGACCAAAAATTTGAGTGACCTATTTAATGAGAACTATAAAAAAAATCTAAAAAGAGAAATCAAAGAGGACAACAGGAGATGGAAAGACCTCCCATGCTAATGGGTAGGCAGAATCAATATAGTGAAAATGGCCATATTGCCCAAAATGTTATACAAATTCAACGCAATCCCCATCAAAGTCCCAGCTACATTCTTCACTGAAATACAGAAAATAACCTATAAATTCATATGGAACAGCAAAAGGCCTAGAACAGCCAAAGCAATTCTAGGCAAAAGAAGCAACACAGGAGGTATCACAATACCAGACTTCAAGCTCTATTCCAGAGCCATCATAACAAAAACAGCCTGGTACTGGCATAAAAACAGATCGGAAGACCAATGGATTAGAACTGAAGACCCAGAAATAAGTCCACATACTTACAGCCAGCTGATATTTTACAAAGGAGCTAAAGACATACAATGGAATAAACATAGCCTCTTCAACTACTACTGGTACTGGGAAAACTCAAAGTGGACCCTAGCCTATCACCACCCACCAAGATCAAGTCAAAATGGATTAAGGACTTCAACATCAGACCTGAATCTTTGAAACTACTGAAGGACAGAGTAGGAAAGACAATAGAATTTATAGACACAGGAAGGAACTTCCTGAATAGAGTCCCAGGGGCACAACAGATAGGGGAGAGACTCGACAAATGGGACTACTACAAAATAAAAAGGTTGTGCACAGCTAAAGACATAGCCACTAAACTAGAAAGACAGCCGACCATATGGGAAAGGATCTTTACCAGCAAAACAACAAAAGCCTAATATCCATCATCTACAGAGAACTCAAGAAACTAACCCCTTCCAAGCCCAGTAAACCAATTATTAAATGGGCAAAGGAGCTAAAGAGAGACTTCACAGGAGAAGAAATAAAAATGGCAAAGAAACATGTGAGGAAATTTTCAACATCCCTGGCAGTAAAGGAAATGTAAATAAAAACAACCCTGAGATACCACCTCACTCCAGTTAGAATGGCCTCTGAACTCAGGCAACAACAAATGCTGGAGGTGGGGCGGGGAAAGAGGAACCCTTCTCCATTGTTGGTGGGAGTGCAAACTAGTACAACCACTCTGGAGAACAATATGGAGGTTTCTCAAAAAGCTCAGCATAGACATACCCTATGACCCAACCATACCACTCCTAGGCATCTACCCTGAACAACAAGATCCAGGATACCATAAAGACATTTGCACATCCATGTTTATCACTGCACAATTCACAATAGCCAAAATATGGAAACAACCCAGATGCCCCACTACAGATGAATGGATCCAAAAATGTGGTACCTATACACAATGGAATACTACAGAGCAGTTGGAAATGATAAAGTAATGGTATTCACGGGGAATTGGTCAGATCTTGAACAAATAATGTTGAGCGAGACAAGCCTAGAACACAGAGAATAAAGGCGCATGGTCTCCCTGATATGTGGATGTTGGGGGGTGAGAACAGTAGAGATCATGTCTGTAAAACAACAAACATCTTTTCAAATGGTATTTCCACATGTTTTGGTCAGAGGCTTTACATTATGTCTCTAAAACCAAAAAACTACTGAATAAGCATAAAAAGGTCTAGGATAGACCTATCAGAGGTTCACAAGAGCTCAACAGCTATGCACATATGATTATATAAGATGGGGCTAAGCAAAATGAACTTCAATAAATGGAAACAGTAGGATTTTATCATTGTCGTTAGGTTTTACATACTAGGTGAATTTCCTGTGGCATACCCCCTGTGGTCATAGTAATCAATTTTGGTACACTGGATATTGTATATATGTTTATCTCAACTGGGGAAGGGAAAGAAAAATGAGGGAGGGTGTAACAAATATGAAAAGAAATGCAGTCACTACCTTATTATGTAACTGTACCCCTCTGTACATCATCTTGTCAAAATTGAATTTTAAAAATGGCTGTGATGGAGAACACAATGAGAAAAGAGAAGCTTCTATATATGATAACACAACACATTAAGCAGAGCTACCAGCATTCTCATGGAATTTGGAGCCCATGAAAGTTCTGAGTTCCCTGCTAAATCTCTGAAGTTTCAGCTTGGATGTTCAAGTGCTACCAAAATCGTAAATGTGGGTGCGATAGATGTAATGCCTTACAGTAAAATGTTTTCCTTGAAATGCTTCAATCTCTGATCAGATTAAATTGATCTACTTTCACCTTAACTTTCTGTCAGACTTAAAGTGCTTTTTTTAAAAAAGCACTGACAGTAGAGGACTTCAGGTTCCTCTCAAGTCCTGACAACATAATGTAACATAAATTTTTAAGAGTACACAAAGTAATGGAAAGAGTAAACCAGACTAATTTGGGATGTGAGGGTTTAAGAACAACAGGGTAGTGAATCCCACAATTTTCTGCTTATTCCTACCTCAAATATCCCAAAGTGCAAGTGGCTATTAGGAAATCCTACATATAACCAAAAACCACCAAGAGACAACAACAAAAATAGCTTTAAGAAAAACTTCTCTTTAGCTAAAGTGCTGAGAAAAAGTAAACCCAGAAAATTCAGTAACTAGAATGAAAATTTCACTAGAGGGATTGAACAACAGACGGGAGCAGCAGGGGAACCAAAACACTGAACTTGAAGGTATCTCCGTTGAAATTCTCCAATTTGATGAGCAAAACAAAAAAAGAAGAAAGAAAACATATTGACAAGATATGCCTTATTCCAGGCAAACACCACAACCCTTATTATGAGCAGAAGTACCAGGGGAAACCACCAAAGGAGACTAAACTCCCCAAACTTACTCAGCTAGACAGGAAGCCTGAGGTGACAATCCTCTCCTCTATGGACAGTCTTACTCCAAACTGTCCCACACAGTGAAAGCACAAATACCAGCACATAATTGTTAAAACTCTCTAGTGTCTATGTCTTTAGCCAAATAATTTAAAAATAATGTTAATAAAATAAATTAATAAATATGAGAATTTGATGTTCAGGATGAACACTACATAATATTCAAAATGTCTACTTTACCAAAACTAGGCACAGAAAGCAAAAAGAAAATACGACTCATTCACATAGAAAAAAGAAAATTAATGAGAACTTTAGCAAGGTTCAGACATTAAAGGTACTAAATAAAGGCTTAAAATAAGCTTCAAAATATCAAAAACCTAGCGGAAGGGGAAGAAATTTAAAGGAAATTAGCAGAATAATGTCTCTGCAAATAGATTCTTAATAAAATAGCAATTATAAAAAGGAGACAAAAATTATGAGGCTGAAAAATGTAATAATACAAATGAAAAATTCACTTGAGGTATTCAAAACTAGATTAGAGCATCAGAAGAAAAGAACCACTGAACTTCAAGATAGCATGTTTGAAACACTCCTGTCTGATGAATAAAAAGATAAAAATTAACCAAGAGAAATGCAGTGATAACTGTATATCCACAGGCAAAGTGAGCTGAATCCTTTACAGTTACCATATGAAAGAATTTCACTCACAATTCATTCATTACACACCTAAATCTAAAATTTAAAACCAGGAAGTTATCCATAAACTGCTGTGTTAAATGGCAACTCTTTACATCACTTTAATAATAAATAAATAAATAGTTATTCAGAAAAAAATAAGTAAATGGCAACTCTTTTGTATGACTACTTAAGGAAAATAATAAAAAGAGAAAATGAAATAAAATTAGATCACAAGGGCTGGGAATGTGGCTTAGTGGTAGAGTGCCTGCCTAGCATGCATGAAGCCCTGGGTTCGATTCCTAGGGAACACGTAAATAGAAAACGCCAGAAGTGGCGCTGTCTCAAGTGGTGAAGTGCTAACCTTGAGCAAAAGAAGCTCAGGGACAGTGCTCAGGTCCACTCAGGACTGCCAAAAAAATAGATCATGATTAGCTATAAAGGTAAATGTAACACTATGCAAAGCACTGCTTAATAAAGAAAAAGTTTTACTTTTTCTTTCTGGAAAAAAAAAACACAGAATAAGGAAGTAGCACAGTGACTTAGTAGCAGTAGTCTGAGCAAAAGATCTCAGGGACAGCTCCCAGGCCTCAAGCAGTTGAAACCTCATGAGTAACTGAAAATAATAATAATAATAATAATAATAGAATGGGTCAGACAATTCGTTCTTTCACATGATAATCATACATGCAAAAAGATCCTCATTGGGGAAATGGAGATTAAAGCAACAAAGACCAGAACTACCAATGTTCAGAATGATTGATATTCAAGTAGTGAAGACAGCAAATGCTGGTTAGAATATGTAGCAAATACATAGCAATGGGAATGGTCATTCATTGTTCATGGGAACACAAGAACACAAGGCACTCTAGAAAAGTGTTTGACTATTACAAAACAAAACATACTCTTACCAAACAGTAGTGCAAAATTTCCTGATACTCATCCAAATGAGCTGAATATTTATATGTACACAAAAGCTTACATGCATATATTTCCATCAGTTTTATTCACAATTGTGAAAAGGTAGAATCCACCAAGAAGTCCTTCAGTGGACACGTGAACAAATAAATTGTGGTATATCTTATGTAATAAAAAGTTATTCAACATTAAAAAGAAGTGAACCATCAAGTCAGAGAAATGACCTTACAGAAAATTGAATCACAAATTGTTGAGTTAAACCATTCTGAAAATGCTATGTGCAGCATGATTCCAATTATATGACATTCTGGAAAAAAAAAACTATATAAAAAATTAAAAGGTCAGTGCTTGTCAACATTTTGAGAAGAAAGGAGAAGGACTGAAAAGCATACAGCATTTTGAACAGTGGTACTATTTTCTGACAGTTAATATGTGACTATACATTTGTCAAAACCCATAAAACTGTGTAACAGTAAGAATGAACCTTAAGGCCACCTGTGGTTATAACCTTTAGATAATGATAATTATTATTATAATGTGTTAACTATTGGCTCATTGTTAGTAAAAATATAGTATACTTTTGCAAGAGGCTGATAATAGGGAAAAGTGGGGGAGATACATAGAAATTCTCCGTTTTTTCTCAGCTTTATTGTAAACCCAAAACTGCTCTAAAATACAAAGTTTATTAATTTTTAAAGATCCAATTTCAAAAATGTTACATAATGTATAATTAGTTTTATAGTATTATCCAACTGACAAAACTATTAAGATGGAGAACAAATTCATGACTCCCAGTAAAGAAGATGAAGTGGATGCTACTATAAAGGGGTAAAAATGAAAAAAATTCCTGCATGGTGATTAGACAGAACAAGTAGATATTGATTGGTTGTGATAATAGTTGAACAAATGAAAACATTCTTACCTGACTGCAGTCCAATAATGTTAATGAAGGGTGTGATTTTCTTAATACTGTACTGTACTCTTCTGACAACTTACACTACTATTTCTGCATCTTCCTATCAGTTCACTACTTTTTAATTTGTAAAATAAAAGATAGTATCATGGCTCTTTCCATTTGCATTTAAGATGCTGAACATTGAAACAAAACTTATGAAAAATAAGGAATACTCAAAACAAAAGAGAGTATATACAAGAAAAGGCCCCAGATATAATGCGTGTGCTGCAATTTTCCCAAAGCCTATAAAATAATGATGATTCATTTGTTTAGAAAATAGACATGATGAAAAAAATCTTATATAATACTGCAACATGAAAAACAAACAGATATTCTAGAACTGAAAAAAATGCAAGAACTGGATTTCTGTATGCAGTACTTAATAGTATCAACCATCAAAAACCAATAAAATGTAAATACCTCAGAAAAAGGATTAAGAAATTTATCCCACAATATTGTTTGTTGTGTGTATGTGTGTTTATGTGCTACACAGCAACAAAAACTGCAAGAACTGAATTTTTTAAAAATAAACATTGAAGCCTGGCACCAGTGGCTCATGGCTATAATTCTAGCGACTGAGGAGGCTGAGATCTGAGGATCACAGTTCAGCGCCAGCCCAGACAGGAAAGTCTGTGAGACTCTTATCTCCAATTAACTACCAGAAAGGTGAAAGTGGCATTATGGCTCAAGTGGTAGAGCACTAGCCTTGAGCTGAAGAGCTCAGGGACTTTGCCCAGGCCCTGAGTTCAAGCCCCAGGACCAAATAATAGAAAAAATAAATAAACATTGAATCTAAACTAAGTATAGTTATAGAAGAAATATATCTAGACATTGAGTGATGTGATATCTGGAAATACTGTAGCCACTGGGGAATCCTGAAGGGAGTATGTCAGAGACATTGATGTTAGTAGGTCCAAAATAGATATCATAAAGTGACTTAATTGACAGCATCAGAATGCCCCTCATTCCAAACGTCCTGATTTTTAGACATTAAATCTCTAATTAAAAAATTGAAAGATTGAAAACAAATAGGAAATTATACTAATGCAAAAACTAGAAAGTTTGACAGAAAAAGTTATACCAATCAAACATTTATCCAAAGATAACTTGATGTGGGTAAATAAATATCAGACAAAAGTCATTATTGTCAATAAAAAGAATGACACAAGGGTCTACTCACCAGGAAGATAAAATAATTATAAATTTGTATGCACCTAATATTGCCTTAAAGGATATGAGGTTAGACAGGAGAACAGGAAAAACTACCCAATTCACAATGAAAAATGGACAATACAAAATTGTGGTAGAAGATTTTAATCTCTCTCTCTCTCTCTCTCTCTCTCTCTCTCTCTCTCTCTCTCTCTCTGTAACTGACAGAACAAAGGACAAAAACAATCCGTAAGGATATACACCACTTGAATAAGAAATTGGATCTAAGTGGCATATATAGAACACTTCAACCAACAACTGCAGCAGAATACACTGACTTTCCTTAAATGTATGAAATATTTATAGACATATATGCTATACTTCAGGATAGGGATCAGCAAATTTTTCCATAAAAGATCACACAATAAATTTGGCCATTTTTTTCTGCGGAAGAACAGAGGCTTTGTGAGCAGGATATGACCTGTCACATATCATTTTTCTTTTATAACCACCTTTCAATCATATAAAAATGTCTTCATCTCATGCGCCACTCAAAACCAGTGCACAAACCAGATTTAACTTTTTGAAAATAATCTGCTGACTTGAGTTCTAGGATATTAAAAAAAAAAAACTCCACAAATTTCAAAAGGTTGAAATTGTAGCGTATGTTCTCTGGAGATAGAAAATTGAAGCGAGAAATAAATAACAAAATGACAATTTCATTAGAAAATTCTCAGTATATTGAAAACAAATATCAAACACGTGGAATATGGCTAACGTCATACTGAGAACATTATCTGTCCTGTTAAAAAACATATGTGTGTGAAGAAGTGCTCTACATCACTGGCCATAAAAGAAATGCAAATCAAAACAACACTGAGATTCCACCTCACCCCAGTAAGAATGTTCACTATCAGGAAAACTAATAATAACAAATGCTGGAAGAGATGTGGCCAAAAAGGAACCCTACTACACTGTTGGTGGGAATGTAGACTTGTTCAACCCCTCTGGAAGGCAGTGTGGAGGTTCCTCAAAATAGTAAACACAGAGCTCCACTACAACCCAGCAACCCCACTCTTGGGCATCTACCCAAAAGACCACACACAAGACCACACTAAAGCAACCAGCACAACAATGTTCATCGCAGCACAATTTGTCATAGCTAAAATATGGAACCAACCCAGATGCCCCTCAGTAGACAAGTGAAATGTGGTACATATACACAATGGAATTCCATGCTTCTATAGAAAGAACGACACTGCCACATTCATAAGAAAATGGAGGGACTTGGAAAAAAATCATACTAAGTGAAGTGAGCCAGACCCAAAGAAACATAAACCCTATGGTTTCCATCATAGGGAATCATTAGTACATGCTTAGGTTAGTCATAGCAAAAGATCACAATAACCCAATAGCTATGCCCGTATGGACACATAAGATCATGCTAAGTGAAACAAACTCTACATTATGGAAACAAGTGGTATATCACTGTTGTAATTATTTTCAACAGGCCATGTGAAACAATACCCTTTTTATTTCTTTGTTTTTCCTCTTTTATTCCCTTCCAGTGGTTTTACCACTGCTATCACTGTATCTGATCTTAGTACCCTGCATACTGTATATACATGTATTAAATCTAAGGAAAGGATAGGGAATATCAAAATTGAGAGACAAAGGATAAAAAGACAAACCATTCCAAAACCAATACTTACAAAACCATTTGGTGTAAACCAACTGTACAACTCATAGGGGGGAGAGGGAAAAAAAAGAAAACAGAAAAACGTGTGTGTGTGTGTATTTGCAGAGAAGAAAGCTTGAAATTTAGTGAAGTATCATGAAATAACTTTACCAAAAAATCAAATTATACCCAAACATAGCCTGGTGCCAGTGGCTAGTACCTGTTGTCCTAGGTACTCAAGAGGCTGAGATCAAAGGATTGCTGTTCAAAATCAGTCTGGGAAGAAAAGTTTATGAGACTGTTAGCGCTAATTAACCAGCAAAAGCAGCCAGAAGTAAACTAAGGCTGTTATTCAAGTGGTGCAGAGGTACCCATGAGTAAAAAAGCTAAGTCATAGCACCCAGGGCTCAAGTTCAAGCCCCAGTACTGGCAAAAAAAAAATTGTTAGATTATCAAACTGTGAAATGTCATTAACTTGAAAACATAATTAAAATGTGCCAATTTCTAGAAAATGAAAAATTTCCAAAATTGACACATGTCAAAATAGAAAATCAGAACATTATTACAGTATAAAAGAAGTTGAACCTGTAACTTAAAATCCTTTTAAATAATTTAAGGCCTATGTGACCTCACTACTAGTGTCAATAGACCAACTTCTATCTATGAATTTCCTCAAATGTTCTGTGCAATAACTATTTTTAATGAAAAGCTTTTATCAAATGAGGAAAACAAAGCAACCTCATTAAGCTGATAATCTATTGCCAAGAAACGTGTAACAAACATCATACGTACTTACAGCACGACATTTCAAGATTTCCCTCCCTGAATCCCTAGTCTGTTTAAGAATATTACATATCAGAATCTAGATGCTTTGACAATATAATTTTAAACCTGCCACATCTTTCTGCTATAACTGGTATTATCCCCATTTTATTATTAGCAATTGTATGTTACAGAGGACTGTGGTTTGCTCATGTGCCTTGTAGTGACAGTCCTTCCACATCTTCATCAACACACCAGCAGCAAGTCCTGCCCACTCACCTTCACTTCGCTCTGTCTTGCCCTGTGTCACCGCAATGCTGCTGCCATTACCACTGCCAGCTCCCCCAGGACAAGGTGATTTTTACTATTTATACACTATTTTAAAATATTTTATTACTATTAAGTACCTGTACAAAGGAGCTGCCATTCAACACATCCATTTTTTAAATATAATGTGAGTCGATCAATGTTAGCCCTTTCAACCATTCTCACCCATCCCTCCCAACCCCCTTTCTCTTACATTTTTTAATTTTATAGGATACATACATTGGATTCTTGACTGCATTTTCCCCTCTTCTCTTCATTCATCTACACACATCCCCTGGAGCCCATACCACCCCTTGAAAGTACTGATTTACTGTTGTTTATTTTGTTGAACATTGGGGTTGAGAGGAATTTCAGATTTGCAAATAGGAATGAACATACTCTTTTCACGTTATATGAATTTTCTCATTCTATTGTATGATGCAATCTAGCATTGTACATTACACTTAGCTCTTAGTCTTCTTTAATATCAGGTGATTCCCTGCACTTCCTTTCTCTTCAATGTCATTAATTTTTTTTTTTTTTTTTGGCCAGTCCTGGGCCTTGGATTCAGGGCCTGAGCACTGTCCCTGGCTTCTTCCCGCTCAAGGCTAGCACTCTGCCACTTGAGCCACAGCGCCGCTTCTGGCCGTTTTCTGTATATGTGGTGCTGGGGAATCGAACCTAGGGCCTCGTGTATCCGAGGCAGGCACTCTTGCCACTAGGCTATATCCCCAGCCCGTCATTAATATTTTTGTGCCAGTCCTTGGACTTGAACTCAGGGCCTGGGCACTGCCATTTTTGTGCTCAAAGAAAGCACTCTACCATTAGACTCATAGCTCAGTTGCAGCTTTGGGGGTAGTTAATTGGAGCTAAGAGTCTCATAGACTTCCTTCCTTGGCTTCAAACCAAGATTCTGAGATCTCAGCCTCCTGTGTAGCTAGGCTAGCATGGATTACAGGCATAAAACACTAGTACCTTTCTTATCATTGATATTTTTAAACCGAAAAAGTCACTTATTTGCACAATGTGCCTTCGTTTGAGCTTGTTTGCTGTTTTTTCTATTATTGGTCTGTTACGAGTTTCTTAGGTTGTTTCTTTTTTGTTTTATATTTTGGTCTTCTTGCTTTTGATTGTTTGTCTTTGGTTGTTTATTACTGGTGGTACTGGGGTTTGAATTCAGGGCCTTGAGCTTGTTCAGCTTTTGCTTGCTTTGCTGGCATTCGCATGTTATTTGCAACAGTCTTCCAGTTGCGCTTATTACTAGTTAATTCCAGGAAGATTTTGGTGTCAGAGATACCCAAGTTCCAATCCAAAATCAGAATAAATATATTTGCCCTTGGACTTTCAAGATGGGGATTTCCTGATATGTGAATAGGGGATACCATCGCATATCTCACTGTGTTGTTAAGATTAAGCATACTAAAATCTTGCGTAGTGCATAAAGAAAGCAACCTAAATGATAGGCAAGGTTAATCTTCTTTGTGGATTAACAGATATCCTGTCTTTGTCAGTACAACTCTTAAAAATCAAACTTCTTAGCTTGCAATGCATTCCAAAAGGCAGGTGAATTGATAATTCCCAAAGGAACCCAAAAGTATCAAGCTCCCCATAATTTCTTAAATTCTATTATGAACTCAGCTATATAGGGGCAATAGAAAGGTATCTCATTTCTAAAAGACCCTGTGAAAAAAATAAATTTCTCCAAGCTGCTTGGTATTTCAACTTTATCTGTCAGTCTCTTTTTCAAATGTTCAAGAAAGCAGCTTATGGAGTAGAACTTAAATGTACCTGAGTTCTATAGAAGTCAGTCATGCAGGATCTCTATTACATGAATACCAAATTCATCAGTTCTGGCCTTGACATATGCAGTATATCAAAATATTGGAACATTCTGTCACCCATCTATCTGTATCACATATACAACGAAACATATTTTATATGAGAACATAGATATTAGCTAAAATTATTCTTTGCCCCTTGGAGATACTTGGCAAAGCAAGGAAACCATTTATAGGCAAAGACTCACAGAATCCACCAAAGCATGGAGAGACCCCTGTCCTGTGTGCACAATTGCCTCAAGCTGGCTGGCCCAATTTACCAGTGGTCTCAACCTAAGAGTGCACTGACTCATAGTCCCTTCCAACTCAGCACCCAGACTCCAAACATGCACCCTGCAGGGAATGATGCAGAGCTCTGCCTGCTTTGCTGCAGGCGGTTGTGCTGCCTTCAATCCAAAGAGCTACTCTCCATGGCAGTCCCCCAGGCTGCAGCCAGACAGATGAAGCTGCAGACTAAAAAGTGACTGCAGATTTGTAGTTTGTCCCCAGGGTACAGGAGCTATAAACAGGAATATGCAATGTTCAGGCAACATAGTTCAGGCAAGCTGCCTTTATCTAAAAATGGGGAATCTGCAGACCAGATACAAAAATGCAGGAAGGTTATGTTTATACATACAAATTCCAGCTTCCAGGACCCAAAGAGCATATAAACAGTAGCACTTTTGCAGCCTCGGATCCTCACATGGGTTTTCAGATAGCAACGTTTTTAGCTTCCTAAACAGATACTCAGAAAGCAAGAGGAAATTGTTGCCTCTGACTGGGAAAAATGATCCTTTCTCCATTGTTCTCCCTTGGTGCACACATGGCCCCTTACATAGTAGCCCCCATTCATAATCTATGAAACTGGCACACCTGTGGGCAGTGGGAAGTCTTCCAGGCCCTGAGGTCTTGGCTGCACCACACCTGCTCCCTGCCCTGGACATACATATATTATATATATATATATATATACATATATACATATAATATATATATGTCTCCATCTTTACTTCTGCCTCTGTTATCCCCTTTCCACTTGCCTCCTTGAAGCCTTTTCCTTCCAGTCCCCTTGTCCCTCTCCCCCTTCCCTTTTCTCCCTTTCCCCTGCACCCCTTGAACCCCTGCATGCCTCCATCTTGTGCACACCAGCAGTATGCGCTTCTGCAATAGTCTTTTCTGCCTTAACCATGTGTCTGTCTCCTTTCACTGAACCATACAGAAATCACCCACAAATAAAAACGAGAGTTCTAAAACTGAGCATTTACTTCTTTCTATCAGGGTGTTAATGCAGCTCCAATGGCATTTGTACAATGAGATAGTTTTTGCAAACACTTGGCAAGCATACAGACACTCCCTACAATCAGGACAGAAACTGAAAAAGATGCATAGGCAGAAAACAAGAAATTAGGGAAAAACAATAGACCACTGAAAAGGAAGAATGTTCTTAATGAGTTGCCAAGATAGAAAGCAAAGTTAGAAAAATGGACAGGTCAATTAAGAGATCCTGGCACAAAACCTCAGCCAAGCTCAGGTGTCACTGAAAGAAAGTACAAAACTGAGGATTAAAGAAAGAATCAAATTAAAAGAAAGCCATAAACCACTGGATACGGTTGAGTGAGAGGCAATAAAGCTGATAGGAACCAGATTTAGCAAAGGAAATGTAAAAAACACAGTAAGTGCCAGTTTTGTCACACCAGAACGCCTGTGCTTTCTAAATCTTGCAGTCACTATTCAGACCAATTTACTTCCAGTTTATCTCTGAAACCCATCTTCTCTCTCTCCAGATACCAGCTTAGTCAAATGCAAGAGATCTCAGTTGGTCTGCTCTTCACTCTAGCTGCCATGCCTTGCTGGATAACCATTAAAACGCAAATGAGATTGCATAACTGCCTTGTGTAAAACAATTCAAAAGCTCCCTACTGCTCTTGAACAAAACACCAAATTCTCAAATTTGGCTAATGAAGTTCTCTAAAAGTTAGCAAAATATTATGTTTCTGAAAGATTCTATGCTTCCATCAAAAGGAATGACATTGTCCCATTCCTAAGGAAATGGAAAGACTTGGAAAAAATCATATTAAGTGAAGTGAGCCAGACCCAAAGAAATATGGACTCTATGGTTTCCCTCAATAGTACATGTCTAGGATAGTCCTAGCAGAAGATTACAATAGCTCAATAGCTATGTCCATATGGCCATAAAGATGACGCTAAGTGAAATGAACTCCAAGCTATGGAAATAAGTGGTTTATCATTGTTGTCGTTATTTTCAATGTGCCATGTGAAATTATGCCTTATTATTTTGTCTTTCTTCCCTATGGTTTTACCCCTAATGTCAGTGTAACTGATTTTGGTACCCTGGGTATTTTATATACATTTATTGGAACAAGGGAAGGGAAAGGGAACATCAAAATGGAGAGACAAAAGGTAAAAGGTAAACATCAATACTTAAAAAAACTATATGCGGTAAACCAATTGGACAACTCATGAGGGGGAAGGGAGATTGGAAGGTGGGGGGAGAAAAATTATGGAGGAGGTAATAAGTTGGATAAGAAAAGTATGCTCTGCCTCATGTATGAAACTGTAATCCCTCTGTACATCATTTTGACAAAAAATAAACAAAAATTTTTGAAGATACTAATCACTGTCAGTGCCCTATCAACCTCCTCTCACCTTAGAAATTATTTGAAACCATGGCAAAACCTCCATTTAACCCCAATCACTCCTTCAAATTCAATCAAAATACGTGTCATTTTGAGTTGCTACTTAGCTGTTCCCTCTGTTTCTGTTTACATTTTCAACATCAAACTGCCAACTATGAGTTTTCCTATCCTCCTATCCAGAGCCAAGCAACTTGACATCACATAGGAAAAATCATTGTTTCAAAAAGAGTATTCAAAATGATTGCTAAATGATAAATCATATATTAAAAGTAAAATTACAATCACCATTTTAGAAGTAAAAGGAAAAAAGTGCATACATGAAGCTGAAAAATAATTAGCAATGGGAAGGGCAATTAAGCTACTCACCCTTAGGGAAAGAAGCACAGAAATTAAGCTACTGCAGGATAACATAAACCAGTATTATTGAATAGCTGCCACACAGAACGCTATCTCATTGCAGGAAACCTGGAGCAGAATAACTTTAAATATGTCATGATCAGCACAAGAAATTAAGACTGCCAACTGAAGTGATGAGCAAATGATCAGTTAAGATAACTAGGGCTTACATCATGTCATTAACTAGCTCAAAAACTGGACCTTTGGTAGCCTGAAGGAACAAAAATCCAAGGCTGAGAATGTAAGAATTACTTCTAAACTAAGCAGCTAATCAAATAAAGCATAATGTAACCAGCACTGGGAAAGATGGATCTACCAGAACTGGCAGGGGGCGGGGGGAAGACAGGACATCAAATGAAGTGTGTAGCAAGCTAGAATTTCAGAGCCTGGTAAATAAACATCTTGAAAAAAAGATAAATGAATTAAACAAATATGAAATTATGGTCCCAGAGAAATACAATAGTTTGAAATAGACCTTAGAACAAATACATTTAACATTCTCAAAGAACTGGAGAAATAAAACATATGAAAGGCAAGAAGAAAAGGTTCCAAAATGTAAAAATAAGAAATGATAGGATACTAAAAAATAAAATTAAATCCCATACCCTTATTGCCAAAGGAAGAATTGGTGGGTTTGAAGGTATTTCTGAGCAATAGACTCAAAATGAAACACTTCAGAGATAGATGAAGAGACTGTTAAAATGTAAACCAAGTTAAGAGATCTGGAATACAGACTTAAAAACTGCTCTTGAAACCAAATACTGGGTGTAGTAATGGAAAATAACATGAACACGAATACACATACACAAAGAGTGTCATACATACCATATATTTGTTATTGTACACTAATCTAAACCATCATATAAACATAGTGACAAAAGAAAAACACTGCACAATGTTATAATAGAATTTACCACTTACAGACTCTGGAAGGAGGAAATAGCTATAAGGAATTATACAAGAGCCAAGCATTGGTGGCTCACGCCTGTAACCCTGGCTCTTTAGGAGGCTGTGATCTAAGGATTGTTGTTCAATTCCAGTCTAGTCAGGAAAGCCCAAGATACTCTTATGTTTAAATAACCATAAAAAAAACTGAATTTGAGCTGTGGTAGAGCACTAGCCTTGATCACAAAGCTCATGTACAGTGTGCCCTGGCCCTAGTTCAGGTTCCAGGACTGGTACAAATCAAAAAGAGGAAGAAATTATACAGGGAAATAAAGAAAATTTTCTAATCTGTAAGTTTATAATAAATCTACTTTCTTGCAGTTAGAGATACTCTATTGAACTTGTTTGCTCCTGTTTCACATTGAAATCCCACTTAGTGACAATAAGTCAATTTATTTCAATTCACAAAATCACAAGGACAAATAAAAAAGGAAAACCAGAACCAAAAAAGAAAAGAAATTCACTAGAGTCTTTCGAATATGCCACCCAAAATACAAAATAATAGCTATGTGTTCTCTAAGGATGACACTTAGACTATCTACTTCATTTGAGTTTCTCAATTCAAGAGACAGGACCTAATGATACATTATAGGTCACAAAAACCTCAGCAGAAAATATAATTTCTCACTTACTTGAAATTTCCAGTGTTTAATGTTCTACTATTACATGGGAACAAATAACCAAGAAACACAAGACTCTTACACACTATTGCTGAGTGTAATTAGTGTAGCCAGTATGGAAATCAGTATGGCATTTTCTCAAAAATGTAAAAGTGTAACTACCATATGATATACCTATATCAGTCCTGGGTATATACACAAAAGAATTAAAGTCAGCATACAATAGAAATGCCTGTATACCCATGTTTATTTCAACACTATTCAGCACAGCCAAATTACGGAATCCGCCTAGGTACCCATCAATACATGAATGGATAAAGAAAATGTGATACATACTCACATTGGATTATTATTCAGCATATAAAAGAATGAAATTATTTAATTTGTAGGAAAGTGAATAGGACTGGAAATCATTCTGATAAGAAATAAGCCAGACTCAGAAAGAAAAATATCACATTTTTCCTTATGCAAAAATATATTTATTCATAAACATATAAATACATGTATTTTAAAGGCATGAAAATAGAACTATCTGAAAAAGGAGGCAAGTTAACGGGGAAAGGGTCGAGAGGAACTGGGGGTAAATGTGATCAATGTACATTGAAAATGCAATGGTAACTCATTTTATGTAGTTAATGTACACTAATAAACAGTAAGATAATAAAGGAACTCAACGTACATGAAGAAAGTTTTTAACATGAAAAATAAACAATGAAGTTTTCAAAAAATAATTGTGTGAGGAAAAGAAGCCTAAAATATGATATAATTAACAGCATCAGAGATTTGAGAAGATATTGCATCCATTAAGAATGCATTGTTATGGGGCTGGGGATATGGCCTAGTGGCAAGAGTGCTTGCCTCGTATACATGAGGCCCTGGGTTCAATTCCCCAGCACCACATATACAGAAAACGGCCAGAAGTGACGCTGTGGCTCAAGTGGCAGAGTGCTAGCCTTGAGCAAGAAGAAGCCAGGAACAGTGCTCGGGCCCTGAGTCCAAGCCCCAGGACTGGCCAAAAAAAAAAAAAATGCATTGTTGGCTGGCAATATGGCTTAGTGGTAGAGTGCTCATGTTGCATGCATGAAGCCCTGGGTTCGATTCCTCAGCAGCACATAAACAGAAAAAGCCAGAAGTGGAGCTGTGGCTCAAGTGGCAGAGTGCTAGCCTTGAGCAAAAAAGAAGTCAGGGACAGTGCTCAGGCCCTGAGTCCAAGGCACAGGACTGGCAAAAAAAAAAGGTCTTTGGTAAATGGCAATTCCTTTGTACAACTACTTAAAGGTAATTTTATATATATATATATATATATATATATATATATGTATATATATATTTATATTTAAAAAGAACAAATGTTCAAGAATTAGAATGGGTCCAGACTTCCTAACAGCAATTGTAGACCTTAGAAAGAAGAGGACCGATGCTTTTAATCTTCTAAAGCAATTAATTTAGAAATCTAAGCTAACAATGAAGTGTAAGCGTAGAACAGATAGAAATTTTTGAAAGCAAGGATGGCAATAGCTCCGTGCTGAGATCATCCTCAAAACCAAAAAAGAAAAAAGAAAAAATTAGGATCTCAAACATATTCACTTACCTTGTACCCATTCTGAGGAAAAAAAGATGAGAGTATATTCCCATGAAAATAAGGAATAACTTAATAAGGAAACAAGGAGTCTATCTCAAGAGAAACAGAGAAAAAAACCTAAGGATGGTGTTGGAGAATACAAGCTGACAGCTATACATAAAACAGAGACTAATCAGTCCAGATTACAGAGCCAGGAGAGTAAACAATAATATAAAATTAGTAAAATATCCCTTACATCTGCAAAAAGAAAACCATGTTGCCTTAACTCACTGATACTGTGAGCATTTGTTGAAGCAGCTACAAGAAAATTATATTATCTGGCTCAATAATGAGTGGCATTGAAATGATCATAAAAATATTAAAATCAATGCTATGGTTGAATTAAACAAACCATATGTGGGTAGGACAAAAGCACACAGAATGTACAAGTCAGGGAATTTTAAAAATGAACCTAAATAATGACCTTAAAGTGGTAAATTCACAAATACTACTTAAAATCATAGGGATAAGAATAAGCATGTTATTTACAGAGATTTGGATATTAAACTAAAAACTTGAGGATGGTTGATTCTAGAAAGCTAGGGAAGGAAACTGTTTCCTTAACAAACCTTAGGAAAATATTTGACTTCTAGCCATCATAAAAATTTAATTTGTGTTAAAAAATTTAATTTGTGTTAACACAAATTAAATTTTTCCTGAATAATTATTTATTGTCAAAGTGATGTGTAGAGGGGTTACAGCTTCATATGTAAGGCAGTGAGTACATTTCTTGTACAATTTGCTACCTCCTTCCTCATTTCCTCCCTCCCCCTCTCTTTTTTCCTATCCCCCCATGAGGTATTCAGTTGGTTTACACCAAACAATGGTTGTGTAAGTATTGCTTTTGGAGTCATTTGTCTTTTTATCCTTTTTCTCTTGATTTTGATATTCCTTTTCCCTTCCCTAGTTCTAATACCATTATATACAGTTTCCAATGTACTCAGATAAGATACAGAGATAGTGCAGGTACAACCACAGGAAGGGAATATAAGAAGATCATCAATAATAGAAGCTATGGTTTCACATGGCATGTTGAAAGTAATTACAACAGTGATATAGCAGTCGTTTCCATAACATGGAGTTCATTTCGCTTAGCATCATCTTATGCATTCATAAGGGCATAGCTATTAGGCTCTTGTGATCCCCTGCTGTAACTAGCCTAAACCTGTGCTAATTATTCCCTATGAGAGAGACCATAGAGTCCACGTTTCTTTGGGTCTGGCTCACTTCACTTAGTATAATTTTCTCCAAGTCCTTCCATTAAAATTTTTAAATTACAAATTTGATTACTATTATTCAATATAGGAAAAAAGGATAATTCCTGTGAAAATAATAAAAGAAATAGTAAGCAGTAATAGAACAGAAATTGAAGTGGAAGTTGAACACCAAATCCTTACATCTTCCAGGAAGAGGAGCATGCCATCACACACATTCATGAAACCATGAATAAACAATAACTCCTCTGAAAGCTGGTCCAAAACAAAAAAGCTGATGAAAAGTTATGCAAACTACCTTTCTTTTAGTGTAACATTGCTATAAAAATTTAACAGAAAAATACTAATGCAAAGTTATGAACTGCTACAGTTAGAATATAGACAGTGTCCCCAAATCACCATATGTGAGGCTTTGGTCCACAGGGTGGCTTTGTTTAGAAGTGATGGAACTTTTGGAAAGTGAGGACTCTTAAAATGTCTTTAGGTCATTGAAAGCATGCCCTACAATGGGATGATGGTGTTCTGCCCAGCCTCCCATCTCATCCTCTCTCACTCTCTGCTTTGATCCAAGATGCTATTAGTCACCCCCATACTTACATTCTCTAAAATCATGAGCTAAATAAACTTTTTCTTCATAAGTCATCTATGTCCAGTGTTTCACTGTAGCAATGTAAAATTAATATATGAGCATGAACACAATTTTAAAGGGGAAAAATCAAATACTGACACATATAATTGAAAATCAAGATTTATACAGGAAATGAAAGAACAGTTCAATCCCAAATAATCTGTCCATGAAATTCATAATTCTAAGAAAGAAGAGGAAGTAAGGTACTGAATAGTATAACAGTAGTTATTTAAATGTATCAACTTATTACAGTAAAATAAGCCTATAAGCATCCAAGTAGAGGATGAAACTCTCCTTTCATCCAAAAAGAGTAAACTTTAGCAACTTATAAATTTTAAAAAAATGGCCATTTGATGAAGAATATCTACTAAAAATCTACAGCAAATACTGTATACATTTCAGAAACAATGTTATTCAGGTCAGGAACAGGATAGACTTCTTTATTCCTATAACTAATCAATGCTATAGTGTATATTTCAGCTAAAATGATAAGATAAAACACATCATTATAATTTTAAAGCAAATGAAAAATTATTATTTATTGGAGAAATAATAAAAGAAAATAAAACATATCAACATTTTTCAAGAATAAACATGGAGTTTGAAGGATAAACATGGAGTTTGAGAATAATACTGGAGTTTGAATGCAAAGCCTCACACTTTCTAGGCTCTCTACCACTTAAGTGACTCCATCGGCCCTTTGAGGGAGGTTGGTTATGTTTGGAGACAGGGTCTTGTTTTATGTCCAGACCAGGATGGATCACAATCCTCCTATTTGTGCTTCTTTATCTCTGGAATGAGAAGTATGCACCACCATGCCCAACCATGGATCAAGATGGAATCTGGCAAACCAGTTCTTTGAGGATTTTTTTTTTTTGCCTGCACTGGCTTCATGCGATGATCCCATAAATGCTGCCTCTCAAATAGCTAGGATTAGAGGTTTGAGCCACTACATGCCTAAGAATTTTCAAGGTTAATAGACACAAGACTAACTCAAATAAAAAGAAATTATCATCATTAGAAATGAAAGTAAGTATAGCAGTATAAACATTACGGGCATTTAAAAAATAAGAAAACATGAACCAATTCCTGTTAAGACATAAAGTATAAACTCTTTTTTATAAAGTATAAGCTCTTAAGGAAAAATACAGCACCTATAAACACTTATTAAAATTAAACTTATAGTTAAGTACACAGTTTACTACAGCTTTTAATTAAGGAAGAAACAATACCAGTTCTACTACAGAAACTTCACAGAAAACAAAAAAAAATATTTTCCAACTCATTTTATAAGGCCTAAATAACACTCTACCAAGAACAAAAATATGTTATAAGAAAACAAAAGTTCAATATCTCTAATGTACATGTGTACAAAAAGATTCTAATAAAACATTGTCAAAGGGAACTAAGGAATATATAGCTGGAGTAATATATCATGGTCAACCAATCACCATAATTCACCACACTGAAAGACTTTGAAAGATAATTTCAATAGATAAAGACAAATCACCTGGAAAATTTCAACATATATTCATAATAAACTATGCATAGAATGTAACTTTTTAAGATTCTAAATTTCATAATATCACAGTAAATGGGAAAGACTGATTTGTTCTTGCAATTAAGTCAGGAGCAAGCAAGGAGGTCTGGTCTGGCTGTGTCTATTTCACATTCTAAAGAGAAGGAGGTACTAACCAGCTCAAATACAGTAGATGTAGATAGATACATAGATAGATGGATAGAGTAGATAGATAGATAGATAGATAGATAGATAGATAGATACATACATACATACATACATACATACATACATACATAATACATACAGCGAAATAGATTATCAACAGATACAAATTGGAAAAAAAAAACTATCTTCTTTACCAGGCAGCATAATCATCTAAATAGAAAGTATCAAGAACATAAAAAGTCACATACAGTAATAACTGATTTTCAAAAGGTCATAAGATTGCAATGTCAATGTGCAAAACATGATTGCATTGCAGTACATTAATAATAAACACTAAAAGCAGAAATATTAACATATTTTATGATAGGATCAAAACATAATTTTAAATAGCTCATGCACAAAAACATGTTCAGAAAGCTAAGACAACCAGATCAGATGAGCACTGGAGAGAGTAAAATAGCCTACAGCAGAAATCAAGCCTAAACAGCCTGAGGCTAAAATTCTAGCTGGATGGTTCAAGGGCCTCAGTGGTCCTGGGCTTAGGGTGCCCTCTAGTGCTTCAACAGCTACAGTGGTCATGGGCTAAGGGGGCCCAACAACTGTCCCAAATTTCTCAACAGGTTTACTGTTGAAGAATGTTCTCAGATAAACCAGACTTCTAAGACTGGTTGAAGTTCCTGTCTTCCATGCATAAGTATTAACACAAGAGCACAAGGATCAAGAAGAACAAAGGAGGAGGGGGGAAATGAGGGAGGAGGTCACAAATTGTACAAGAAATGTACATATGAAACTGTAACCCCTCTGTACATTCACTTTGACAATAAAGAATTATTCAGAAAAAAGGGATAAAAAGAAGAACAAAGGAAACATAACATGACATCAGCAAATAGACAAAGTGCCAGCTATAGTCAAAGCAATGTTGATGAAAAAGAACAAAGGTAGAGATAACACACTATCTGACTTCAATATATACTTTAATGCTATAGCAACCTAAACAATATATTAACATAAAACATAAACACAGACCAATGGAGCAGAATAAATATCCAGACACAAATCCAAGCATCTCCCATGAATGGAGGAAAGGCAGTCTCCTCAATAAATGGTAATGAGACAACTGAACTTAGATGTTCATATCAGTTTCCTTTTGCTGGAGAAAAAAATGCCTGACAATGGGAAGGGTATAAAGCAAAGAGTTAGATTTAGCCTATACTTGTAGAACTGCATACCTATGAGAAATACAGTGCTCTAAATGACCTAATCACCTTTTACTAGTCTCTACTTTTTTTCTACTTTTTTAAAGATGTCATTAGCACCCAATACCACTACACTGGACGTGAAGTTTCCAGCATATGAACCTTGTTAGGACACATTCAAACCACATCTAATTGTTAGTATTTTCCCTTGCCTCCAAACATACATGTCCTCCAAATGCAAAATAAAAATGCTTCCTCCCCAGTACTTTATGTCTTAATTCATTCCAACATCACTCAAGTGCAAGTCCAAAGTCTTTTGTGAGACTCGAGGCAATTTTTTTCTAGTTCCAGATTTCTAAAATCACGAACTGAGTTATCTACTTCTAAGATACAATGGTGGGTGAGAATAAGATAACATCCTCATTCCAAAATGGAAAAATGAGGAAATAGAAGGGAGTAAGCAAGCCAAAAGCAAGACCAAACTTCAGGCATTAAACTTTAAATTCCTTGCTTGGCTTAGGCAGCTCCACTACCACAGTTTTGATGGCTTCAACTCAGATGGCTTCTCTGTTTTGAGGCTCATTTTACATGGTGCTCTTGTCTACCATCTTCTGCTCAAAGAGCTGAAGCAGTCCCACTTCTCTGGTCCCAACAGGCCACCTAGAGGAAAATCTCTGCCCCCATAAACTGGCCACAACCAGACCTCCAAAGACCTCCGTTGAAATCTGAGTTGCAGCTACCATGATTGCATAGCTCTTGCATGCAACAAACTTAAGTAGGCATTTGCTCCCTTCAGAAAGGTGACATAAGCAATGTCTGGGCCTGCTTGAGTCATGACTAGAGTAACCACAGAATGCTTTCCCCAAGAACCTGGGAACAATATACCAAGGTGGTTCGGGTCAGTGAGCCCAACAGCAGTACCTCGGGCTTGTTTCTCAGTTTAATTCTGCCCTTGTAGGATCCTGGTCATGTGATGGAGAGGGTGGCCTCACAGATTTTGGAGCCACTTTCAAGACCTCTTTCCTCATTTTCCTCATGAAGAGTACTTGGCTTTTGGAGATTCAGACTAATTAATCTCTTTAGCAAGCAGTTCCTGGCCCACATGCTTGTACATTTTTTTCCTAACTCCTTCCCTGGAAAAGCCTCAAATTTTCAAAGTCTATGCTCTGCTTCTTTGTGCTCTAAAATCATGCTAAAAGCAGTCAACCACATGCTTGCAGCCCATTTTATATTCTGTGCAGATATTTCTTTTGCCAGATATAGTAGGTCATTCCTTTTTAAAGCATGTTTCCATAAAGCTCTAGCATAGATCCCCAACTCAGCCAACTTTTTTGAAATGGTGTTACAGGGGCAGCTTTTACTCCAATTTCCATCTAACACAAAGTCCACAGTCTCCTCTTCTGTGAGCTCTCATGAAAATTGCCTGTAATGTGCTGAGTACAATATGCTAGGTTTTGTCTAGCCAGTTCTTTCAAACTCCTTCAATCTGCCTGTTACCCAATTCTGATACTACTTGTACATTTTTACATATAGTTATTTACTCAACTTTCAGTGCCAAATTTTCTGTATTAATCTCTTTCTCATTGCTCTAACAAAATATCTAAAACTAGAACTTTAAAGACAGTTTTAATAATATAAAAGTTTTGATGGCCAAAAATCCCAGTTAGTCCCATCTACAACATCCGCTGGTAGGGACCTTATGGCAAATAGCATCAGAATAGCAGGAGCCTACACAGAAGAGTTTTTACACAGAGGGACAAGACACCAAGGAGACTCAGGGATTCAAGGGTCAAGCTTGGTAACAACTTACTCCAGCAACAACAAACAAATTTCCATGAAAATACCCTAATTCCTTTTGAGAGTCATGTTTCCAATGACCTAATCACCTTTATTAGGCCTACCACCTCCCAATAATGCCACACTAAGTATCAAGCTTGTTGCACATGAAACTTTACCAGACACATTCAAACCATACTCAAATCGTAGCCATCCTTGTATATCACCATGTACAAAAGTCAACTTAAAATGGATTAAAGACTTAAATATAAGTCCCCAAACTCTGAAACCACAAAAAAGTAGAAAAAATACCATGTTCAATGGTAACATTATTTTTAATATAACTTCTAAAATGCAGGCAACAAAAGCAAAAATAGACAAATGGAAATATATCAAAGTAAAACCTCTACACAACACAGGAAGTAATAAACTTAATGAAGTCACCTGTAGAATGGAAGAAATATTTGCCATCTACTTACATCATAGTGGTTAATTTCCAAATATATAAGGAACTTACGCAACTCAATTACAAAAAAATGGAAAATATGCACATAATTCCATTAGATATTTCTCAAAGACGAGTATAAATGGCCAACAAATACATGGAAAAATGTTCAGTATCACCAAATCAAACTCACAGGAACGTATCATCTTACTGCAGTCAGACTTTATCAAAAAGACAGAAGATCAAAAGTGTTGATAAAGACAGAGTAAAAGGAATGCTTTCACACTATGAGTGTGAATGTAAACTAGTACAACCATTATAGACAGCTGTATCGAGGTTCCTCAAAAACTTACAAATATAACTACTAAATGATCCAACAATCGCATTACTGAAGAAAATGAATTTAATATGTGAAAAACTTGTACTCCCATTTTTATTGAAACACTATTCAAATTAACTAAGAAATGGAATCAAACTATATTCATCCATTCACTAATGAGTACATAAATAAATTGTGGTATGCATACAACATGGAGTATTATTAAATTATAAAAATTAATGAATGGAGGTAAACTGGGAGGACATTGTGTTAAATGAAAAAGCCAGGAACAGAAATATAAATACCTCATCTAAGAACAATCTAAAAGTTTATCTTACAGAAGTCAAATACCCATGTGGTTACTGTAGGCTGAAGTAGTTACAAGATGGTGCAGTCAGAAAAAAATATGTTAAAGGAACTTTTGTATAGCATGATAATAATGGTTAGAAATGTACTGAATTCTTGAAAATGACAGAAAATGTTAACCTAGTCTCACCACAAAAAAACTATGTTAGGTTCTATATTGGATAGTGACATTAACTATTACACCAAATGTGTGTGTGTGTGTGTGTGTGTGTGTGTGTGCGTGTGTGTGTGTGTGCTTCAGAGCAGCATGCTTTCTGCTTTTGCCTAGGGAGATAAGTCAGAGTAGACTGCCTGTCTAATGTATGGGGCCCAGGTTCAATCCTATCTACTTCCAAAAACCTTTAAAAGGTACCAAAGAACAAATACAACTGTCTATTCTTTGTGCATAGACTTTTAAAAATATAGATACCATAACTAGTATTGTTTGCTAGTTTAAATAATTTTCTTTCTGTTTGCTTATCTATGATCTTAATTTTGCTACAAAGAATATGTCCCTCCAGCAATATAAAAACAATATAAACAAGAAATAATTAAGTTACTTTGTCATCAAAAAGAAAACAAGAAGAGACAAACCGGGTCCTCCACACTGTCAGCCTTCCCAGGGTCTGAGGCTCCAGACTTCTCACTTGTAAAAAGATTCAGTGAGGTAATTGAGATAACATGTGAATAAGTAAACCATAAAAGGATATTCAAAAATTGACCTTAATGCAATACCTGGAACTTTGGAACAGCTACAAGAAAATGCTTTAACATACTGGCACAGACAACATTGGATTTGACTCTGGTAGATCAGGAAATAAAAATAAAAATTGACAAATAGGATTGCATCAAATTAAAATGCTTCTCCACAGCAAAGGGGAAAATGGCTGCAGTAAAAGCATACAGAAAGGAAAAATTCTTTTCCAGATATCCATTTAATAGTGTATTAATATCTAGAACATATAGAAACCTCAACATTTAAATACTAAAAAAATGAATACCAAATAATGTATGCGGAAACCCAGCCGGTTTCCAAAAGAACTGTAAACATATATGAAGAAAGTTAAATATCCTTGCCAAGAGAGGAAAAGTAAAAATGACAGTGACATTCCTTTATACTTAAATATCATGAAGGAAATAAACAATACTGATGATGATGGGGACGGAAATAACCCTTATACTCTGTTGGCAAAAGTGTAAATTAGTGCAACCACTATGAAAATCAGTATGGTGGCCCTTAAAAAAAAACTAAAAATAGAACTATCATATGTTCCTGCTGCCCCACCCCCAGGCATATAGCTGAAGGAATGGAAGTCGGCACACAATAGAGATACAGCACATCCAACGTTATTACAGCACTGTTCACAATAGTCAAGATGTGGAATCAGCCTAGGTGCCCATCAATGGATGAGAGATTTTAAAAATGTGGTACATATACACAGTGGAATTTTATTGAGCTATAAAAAAACAAAATTATGTCACTTGCAGGAAAACAGATTGCACTGGAGATTGTATGTTAAGTAAAATAAACCAGACTCAAAAAGACAAGTATTATGTATGTTCTGATATGATACAAAGAAAGAGAGAGAGAGAGAGAGAGAGAGAGAGAGAGAGAGAGAGAGAATAATATAAGGCAGAATCAAGAGGAAGGAAAGGGACAAACAGAGTAATGAGTGTAAATACGTTTAAAGTATATTATATGGATATATGAAAATAGTATAGTGAACTCATTATACTATTAAAAGGTTAATTTCTAAAAAATGGAAGAGCAAAGGCAATGATAAGAAAAAGTAATAGAGGGCAAATATGTCAAAGAAACCCCTCTGTACCAGTAACTTGTCTTGATAAATCATGATAAATCATGATAAATACTAAAAAGTCATAATTTTATCTGTTGATTTAAAAAGTAAAAACATCTAATAAAATTTTAAATATGTTCAAGAGCTATACAGTGAAATCTATAAAACATTATTGCAAAAATTAAGAAATGAGTAATGTAAAAAATGCCATACTAATATATCAGGAGATTCACAATGAACTGCCATTGGATGCTCAGTGAGAGGACTAACAAGTAAGATATTATATATTCTTACATTGTATATTAAATTAAAAATACATTAACACTTATTTTAGTAACAAAAGATGAAATAATAAATTAAAACTTTAATGAAATGTGGGTACATTTATAAAACTGATAAAAGAAATCAATAGAGATCTAAATAAACTACTTCATATTCCTGGAAAGGAAGATTCATTATTGTTGGATATGTAAATGCAATATTGTGAAGATGCCAGATCTTCTTTTTTTTCTTTTTGGCCAGTCCTGGGCCTTGGACTCAGGGCCTGAGCACTGTCCCTGGCTTCTTCCCGCTCAAGGCTAGCACTCTGCCACTTGAGCCACAGCGCCACTTCTGGCCATTTTCTGTATATGTGGTGCTGGGGAATTGAACCCAGGGCCTCATGTATACGAGGCAAGCACTCTTGCCACTAGGTGATATCCCCAGCCCACCAGCCAGATCTTCTTAAATGGTATATAGATTCAATGTAATCCCCATCAAAAAGTTCAGTGAATTATTTTGTGGTTATCAATGGACATAAAAATGTATATTGGTTCTGTGCATCACCTTTATTATAACAATTTAAAAAATTAAATTTTTTTTGTTGGAAGGGAAAAGGTCCAGACGCTTAGTCAATATAACACTGAAAAATAAGAATAAATTTTGAGTATCAACATTATATGGTTGAAGAGTATCTTACAAGAAACAGTAAGTTGTGGTATTTGTGAAAGAAAGATAAATTTACCACTGAAATAGCAAGCCCAGAAATAGATTCACACAAATACAGTAAACTGATATTTGACAAAGAGCAAAGTCAATATAATGAAGAAAATGCTGAACTAACAGGTCTTTGCATCTAGACTTAGTACTATATCCTCCGCAAAAGTGTATCACAAATAGTAAAATAAAAACTGAAATCTTCCTAGAAGTTTTAGGAGATAATTTAGAGGAAAAGTAAGGCTGGCCCCTGAGAGTAAAAAATAATAACAAATGATTTATTGGATTTTATTATAATTTTATTAAAAAAAAATTTTTTTTTTTTGGCCAGTCCTGGGCCTTGGACTCAGGGCCTGAGCACTGTCCCTGGCTTCTTCCCGCTCAAGGCTAGCACTCTGCCACTTGAGCCACAGCGCCGCTTCTGGCCGTTTTCTGTATATGTGGTGCTGGGGAATCGAACCTAGGGCCTCGTGTATCCGAGGCAGGCACTCTTGCCACTAGGCTATATCCCCAGCCCGAAAAATTTTAAATGCTCTTTCTATGAAAGATACTGTTAGGAGAAAGAAAATACCATGAGAGAATAAAAATCCTGGGAGAAAATATTTGCAAAACAAATATGTGACATAGATTTGTATCTAAAATGTACCAAGAATTTTTAAAACTAAACATTCAGAATAAAATAAAATGGGCAACCTCTTCCATCCAGGAAATGTTCACATCTCTGTGGATGGAACCAATGTTCCTATTTTTGTGCCTTTTACCTCATAGCAGTTTTGATTTAAACCTGGCTTCCAAAAAAGAAAAAAAGGCAAAAGAAGCTGGGTGTGATAGCACATGGCTGTAATCCCAACACTTGGGAAGCTGAGACAAGAGGATTCAAATTCCAGGACAGTCTAAGCTACATAGCAGGTTCAAGGCCAGCCTGGGATCCATAGATCCTATCTCAAAAAACTGTGCAAGAAATGAACAGACATTCCACAAAAACAATTACCATTGGGCAAATAGGAACGTGAAAAAAATGCTCAATACACATACCCTTAGGGGTTTGCAAATTAAAACACTGAGGTAATACTAGACGTCAATTCAAATGGTTGAAATTAAAAATGATAAGGCCAGTTTGGAAAGCACTCAAAAAATGTTTTACAAATGTCTTACAAAGCTAGTCTTACTAGGGATCCAGCCACTGAACTTAGTATTTACCTGAATGAGCCAAAATTTAGGTCCCACACAGGAACCTGTACAGAAATGTTGATAGCCACACCACTTATAAAATGTGGGTACAATTACTTACATCATCCTATGCCTGAATAGATTTTTTAAATTGTGACACACCCATACAATGGAGTATTATTCGATGATAAAAGTACATGAGTAACCAACCTATGAAAAGACCTGGAAGAATCTTTAGTAGGTTCCTACCTGAATGAAGCCAGTCCAAAAAGGTAATAGTCTGTTAAGCTTTCAAGTACATGACATTGTGGAAAAGAGAAAACTATAAATAGAGTAAAAATATACATTACACAACTCATGTCTTCTTCCAAATGCAAAATCTCGATTTTAAAAAAGGACTTGCATGTAGAACGTAGACTGTTCGGGAAAAGTAAAGGGGCCCAGTGGGGACAGGGCACAAGGGATTTTAATGGGAAAATGATCATCAAAGTACTTTATATTCATGTATGAGATGTCACAATTTTGCCCATTACTTTGTAAATTAATATATACTAAGTAAAAGAAAAGATCAGTGGCCTTCAGAGATTCTGGTGGGAGACAGAAATGAATAAGTGGACCATGGGGGGAAGTATAAAAATTCACAGAACTGAAAAGAACCAAAAAACATTTTGAACAAAAATACAAACTATGGATTTTAGTTAATAATAACATACCTGTTCATCAATTGTAACAAACATCCCACATTACTGCAAGATGTTAATAATAAGGAAAATTCTATGTCATTATTCAGTAACACTCTGGACATTCTGTCTAATTTTGTTATAAATATAAAATTGTTCTAAAATAAAGATCATTAATTTTTGGAAAAGACTGGAAGTACCCAGTAGTGGGGAATCTTAGCAAAGATTTGTTTTCTACAGTCTAGTTCCAGACTTTATACTAGTCACAAAGTGGAAATAACTGCAATATCCACGAATTCCTAAACAGTAAATTACTTAATAATATTAAAGAACAAACATGGATGAATCTTAAATGTAGAATAAAAGATGCCAGACACAAAAGTATACATAGTATATGATTCTATTAATAGGATATCATGTTGAAGTCAAACTTTTTGGAGAGAAAACAGATCAGTGTTTTCCACAGTTGTAGATAGAGGGAAAATCTGGCTGTGAAAGAGTTCAGGGGAACATTTTGAGGAACAAAAATTTTTCTCTCTATCTCTATTGTACTCTAAATGTATGCTACAAAAAGAGCTACAGTTGTTTAAATACTTGTCTTCACAATTAAAAACAATAAGGAGAAGTGAGCTTGTGTGCCATTATTTTATAATAAATTAGAGCAAAGTGTAAAAATGGACCTTATATTTTAAATACTGATTTCCCTGTACAGAAGCCACAACGAATGAGCAAAACAAATGATATAAAGAAATCCCTCACACAAACTGAAAGCATAAATAAACACATTGAGGCTTAGTGACACTAAGTAGAGCCAGGCGCTCATAGTTCACGCCTCTAATCCTAGCTACTCAAGAGGCTGATATCTGAGGATTGCAGTTCAAAGCCAGCCAGGGCAGGAAAGTCTGTGAGACTCTTATCTCCAATGAACCACCAGGAAAACAGAGATGGAACTGTGTGGTTCAAGTAGTAGAGTGGTAGCCTTGAGCTGAAGAGCTCAGGAACAGCGCCCAGGCCCAGAGTTCAAGCCCCACGACCAACAGAAGAAAAGGAAGGAAGGAAGGAAGGGAGGGAGGGAGGGGGAGGGAGGGAGGGAGGGAGGGAGGGAGGGAGGGAGGGAGGGAGGGAGGGAGGAAGGAAGGAAGGAAGGAAGGAAGGAAGGAAGGAAGGAAGGAAGGAAGGAAGGAAGGGGAAGGAAGGAAGGAAGGAAGGAAGGAAGGAAGGAAGGAAGGAAGGAAAGAAAGAAAGAAAAAAGTAGAAGAGCTGAGGTGATAAAATTTATTAATAACAATATATTTACTTTATAACTAGGACAGAAAGAGACAGCCCAGAAGAAATGGACAATAGTCAACTTAAAAATATATGCATGTATGTGTCTATATTTACATGTCCATACATATATATATATATATATTACAGATAAATTATTCACCATTTGATGTTGTGGAAAAACCAAAGGAGAACCAATTAAGGAAATTACCTCATACTATATAGCAAAAACAATTCCACAGGAATTAAGCATAAGCAATAAAAACAAAATCAAAATTGTCAAGTAGTTATTTAGTTTTGCATGAAGAATTTCTTTAAAATAAATTAGTCTGGCTGGGTTCCTGTGGCTCATGCCTATAAATGTTAGCTGCTCAGAGGCTGTGATCTGAGGATCATAGTTCAAAACCAGCCCTGGCAAGAAAGTCATGAGACTCTCCAATTAACTACAAAACAAAAAATCCAGAAGTGGAGTTGTGGCTCAAGTGGTCGGACACTGGCCTGGACCAAAAAAACCACAATGACAATGCCCAGGCTCTGAATTGAAGCCCCAGGAATGGCATAAAAATTAATTTAAAAAGACATATAAATATTTACATATAAATTAAGACTACTATATGGTATGCCTCAAATGGCAGAATGCTAGCCTAGCAAGAGTGAGAAGCACCAGTACTACCAAAAAAATGCTGTACAGAAAAGTCAACTTAAAATGAAAACAGGAAAAATATTTTCCACACATCAGATAGTATATAGTATAAATAAAAATGAATACAGTACAGGTAAGTGAAGCGGTGACATATATCAAGATGGAGTGTACTCATAAATTGCTTTGTTGAGTGGCAACTCCTGTGTACAATGACTAAAAGATAAAAGTGCTAAAAAGTAAATTTTTAATAGAAAAAATGTAAAAGGGTTATGAATGGATATTCATAAAAAGGACACAATGAGTTCATATACAGGATTTAGTTGACTAAATTATAGACATGCAGGAGTGAAAATCCATGGTGTAAACCTTTTGAATAATTAACATTTTAACAAAATGAATACCAGGAAGCAGAAAAGAAGTTGTAAAGGGGTAACCTCATGGATGAATACAAAAGAGAACAAGGGACAAATACAGTTATAATAATTATATATGCAGTAAAGGACAAGACAGATGTCAAATGAGTCTGGGGAACAGAACAGACAGGATGGAGGAAAGTGATAGAAGGGGTGACTCTGATCAAGAAGCACTGCACAGGGGCTGGGGATATAGCCTAGTGGCAAGAGTGCCTGCCTCGGATACACGAGGCCCTAGGTTCGATTCCCCAGCACCACATATACAGAAAACGGCCAGAAGCGGCGCTGTGGCTCAAGTGGCAGAGTGCTAGCCTTGAGCGGGAAGAAGCCAGGGACAGTGCTCAGGCCCTGAGTCCAAGGCCCAGGACTGGCCAAAAAAAAAAAAAAAAAAAAGAAGCAATGCACACTTAGATGGACATGTTAAATCAGAATTCCGTTGTACAACCCTTTGTAGTTCAGAACAATTTTTAAGTCTGTTTTGTTTCATTTTAATGAAATTTAATTTAAATTAAAAGTTAATGTCCTTAGACTTAATGTCTCTTAACATGTGTTAATAATTCACAAAACAAATATTTAGTACAGATTTTAATGTGTCAGACAGCTTTCTAGGTACTAGAGCACACAACAGTGAATAAAAAAAGGAAAACCCCTTGTGTTTGCAAATATTATATTCTAATACAAGGATCAAGACAATGAATAAGTATCCCATCAATTAGGTGATGGTATAGACTAAGAGGAAGCGAGAAACAGAGAGTGTTGGAGGAGATAGATTTACATTTTTCATATAAGCTCTGTATAGAAGATTCCACCAATGTAATCTTTAACATTAAAGAAATGACATTCAAAGAGCAAAGATTTATCCATACAGCACATGTTGCAGGTCTCTTTGCAATTGAATATAATTTAAATGATCAATATTGGGTCTATCATGGTATAAACAGCACCAGTCACAATATAATACTAATGACAAAGAAGATGGTAAGTAGTACATGTGAGGTATAATCTCAATTGTGGAAGTATGGAAACACATAATTTATGTTAACTTCTCTTCATTTCCAATTTTTGTATAATTTCATTTTTATGACCAGAAAAAATAAAGGTAGATCTTATAGTCTTTATGTAGTAGGCTGACTGAAAAATACAGAGAATTTTTAAAATATACATTCTGACTAGCTATGCCTAGAGTACTGAGTTAAGGTCTGGCTATCATTGATTGACTGACAGTGAGTGACAAACTGCAATTTGTGCTGTGCAACAGTACTGAGAAACATATGCCGTATGAGCTCAAGGAGCGGGAATATATAGGCTTGGTGCAAATGTAAAGTAACAAAGCATTTTAAACAGCTGAACAGCCATTACAGGGAAGGGAAATAGAAATTAGTCAGCATTACTGTTGATCCAAGCAGCAAGACTAATAGGTTTGATGCTGAAGTCGGATTTCAGGTAAGTGGGAAGAATACCTTGCCAGCAATCACAGCGGTCTATTATCAGGTAATGTTAAATAACCATTCCTGAAAGCATTCACATTGAAAACAGGTGACCACATGCATTTGATGATAAGAGGGCCATTACATGATCACGAAGGACCCTACCATTTCTGAGCTCTTCTTGTTGTCTTTTAAGAAGTTACTCCATGCTATGATCCTTTATATAAGTCCATCTCCAATGACATCCCCATCCCTTAAAAAAATCTATATAATACTTGCTCTTTTTAAGAAATCATCTTAAAGTAAAAATCACCTTGAAAATAAACATCCTGAAGATTTGTATTCTTCTTTCTATGTATAAGTGAGGAGATATACTGTGTCCGGACATAAATACCTTTAAAACATGCTGCAAGAACAACTCCAAAAATGGTTTTCTATTACCAACCAGGCTTTCCCCCCTAGGAAGAGACATTTCAGTATAGGAAAGAGATAAGCACCTAGCTTTTATTGCACAGTATTCTGCACCATTTTATCCTCCACAACTCTGGTTTATTTCAAATTAGCAGTAATAGAAACATCACTCAATAACACACTTTACTACAGATTCTAGAAGATAGTCAGTTCTTTCAAAATGCCTGTCCTAGGATTTTTTCCAACCCTTCTGAATACCTCATCTGAAGTTAGAAATCTATTCGATTGTTTAAGCAGATGAACTTATATTACTCTCACAGGACCATAAGACTCGAGGATAGAACAGAGCAGGAACTTCATAAACTTGTAGCTATTAAGGTCTTAACAAAGTCTCTTCAGTCTATGCCAAACTGCCTTCTGTTCTAGTTACAGAAAGGTGAGGCTTAGACAAGAAAAGGGATTTGCCATAAGAAACTAAGTATCCAAATCTAACCTACAATCTATGCTGTCAGGCTCATGCCTCTAATCCTAGCTACTCAGGAAGTTGAGATCTGAGGAACTTAGTCCAAAACCAGCCAAAGCAGAAAAATTCACGACTCTTACCTCTAATTAACTACCCCCCAGATAAAGCTAGAAGAGGAGCTGTGGCTCAACCTTGAGAGAAAAAGCTCCTGGACAGCATGAAAGCCCTCAGTTCAAGCCCCAAGACAGGCACAAAGCAAAACAAAAACAAACTATGCTGTCAGAAGTCTATGAGAGATTTTTAATACACACTTTTTCATTAAAAACATCTCCTTTTTAAAATTGCTGAATGAAGAGTCAGAGAATGTGAAAAAAAATGCTGGCTTGTTGAGGCTGACAGTTAAGCTAGTAATGCACCATGTAGTTTTTCAAGAAGCTTATGGTCTCGTGGAGCTCAGTCTAGGAGACCTGGGTGTTTCTTTACTATTGCAGCAAAATCATCTGCCAGACATCTGCAGAATGGTTATGCATCATCCAACTTAAGTAAGCACTGTGAGCTTCAGAGGCGGAAGGGCTATTTGAAACTCCGTGTTTGTTAGTGCTCAACTCTTGTGGTGTGGAAAGGCCAGTAGTGGTGGTGACTACATCTTTGTGTGTGTGTGTGTGTGTGTGTGTGTGTGTGTGTGTGTGTGTGTGTGTGTGTGTGTGTGTGTAGTCTGAGCCTGGGCACGGTCCCTCATCTTTTTTGTTAAAGGCTGGTGCTTATCTAAACAATTCTGGGTTTTTGCTGTTTCAAAAGAGTCTGACAGACTCTCCTGTCTAGGTTGACTTTGAACCTCGATCCTCAGAACTCAGTCTCCCGAGTAGCTAGGATTACTGCCATTCGCCACCAGTGCCCATCTGTCTTCTTCCTTCTTAAACCAGAACGTATTTCCTTTACACAGGAATCATGTGTGATTAGTTAAATACTTTCCAAAATAATATCTACCTCTCTATCTAAGCTATGAGCCCCAATGTGCCACCAATCCTGTTTTCTTCGGTATTATACTATCCATGCCTACAAAACACAAGGTATTCAATAAATGTTAGTCCAACAAATGAATGAAGTCCTTTCTGGGAACTTTTATGATACTCAGTCAACTTTCCTTCTGCATCTCCTTTTCATGGTTTCATCCTCCTGCTACCTGTATGTCAAAGTACCATCCTTGACTCTACCACTTCAAGTACTGTAAAGCATACACTTTCACACTTGTCTATGCAGACCCCTTGTTTGCAGAGCTCCAATCCCACCTTTTAACTGCATTTAGAACCTGGGGATCAGCAGTAGTAGATACACTACTTGTGTGAGGCTGGGCAAATCAAGTCCCTAACCCTGTGTGGATCAACTTGTAGAAAGAAAAACAAAAGAAATGGAAGAAATAAAGAAAATGAAGAGGAAAGAAGGAAGGAAGAAAGAAAGGTAGGAAGGAAGGAGCTCCATCTCATTGGCCCCTAAAGTTCCACTTTTAGCATTAAATATTATTTGTAATCAAACTCCATCTATATTGCCAAACATTTCTGACAAATATTTCATCATGTACAAATGGCCTGTGGTTTTAGACTATCTCACCTACCAACAAACTCTGCCTATGCAAACTTCATTTTCTCTTCAAGGCTCAGTTCAAATGCCACCACCAGGAAGCTGTCTTAGCTCTTAAAGAACCCCTTGGTGCCGCCCCCCACCCCCCAGCTTTAGACCTTGCCTTACATGTCTTCTGCCTCCACTTGACTGTCATCTCAGAATGCAGAAGCTGTTTCCTTTTTTACCTTTATTTTCTTATTTTCTTTTTAAAAATTGCATTTACTGTTCGTGTAAACATGACAGACAGAGGGGTTACAGTTATATAAGTCAGGTAGTGAGTACATTTCTTTTTGGACAATGTCACCCCTTCCCTCTCTCTCTCCATTTTGTACTCCTATTTTCACCCACAGTTGTATAGTTTATTTTCCACATAGTGTCTAATGAGCACCACTGATGCATTTGTTCACCCTTTGTTCCTCCATTTCAGTGTCCCATCTTTACCCACCCAAAGACAAATAAACAAGACAAAGGGAAAAGAAGACAAAAGCTGCAAAAAAGAAAAAATAATCTCTTCTTTCCTTTACCCAGAGTTCATTTCAATAAATCTTCATTATTTTCTTATTTTAGATTTATTCTTATAAGCACACATTAGTTGTACCTATGGTACATTTCCATTCATGAATAGAAGTCGCCCTGAAAAAAATCCATTCCTTCTGTCATCCCTCCCCCTTCTTAAACAATTTCAACAGGTTTCATTGTTCTAGTTTCATATATGTAAATACACTACTTAGACCACATTCACCATCCTCTTTTTTTTTTTTTTTTGCCAGTCCTGGGGCTTGACTCAGAGCCTGAGCACTCTCCCTGGCTTCTTTTTGCTCAAGGCTAGCACTCTGCCACTTGAGCCACAGCGCCACTTCTAGCCGTTTTCTATATATGTGGTGCTGGGGAATCGAACCCAGGGCTTCATGTATACAAGGCAAGCTCTCTACCACTAAGCCATATTCCCAGCCCCACATTCACCCTCATTCACTCTCTGCATCAGGTCTCCCCATCCTGCTAACATCCAGCCCCAACGTAGCCTGTTTTACATTCTTGGCAGTGAATTTTAGTGTATGTTAATTGCACCAGGTCATTTCACCATGGTATTTCAGACATACACATATGCTATATCTTAATGAGAATAAATCACAGTGTATTTGGATATTAGTCAGCTTCATTGTTCTTTTACTTTTCCACCTCCCACTTAATCTCCTATACAGTACATACACACACACACACTCGTATCTCGTATACACAAGTGTGTGTATACAAGATATATATATGTATATAAAGTATCATCATTTTATATATGTATGGACATGCATGGATGAATGTATGTCCATGAATATGCATCTACTTTAAGTCTAGGCACCACAGGTGAATAAAAACATGACATTTGACTTTCAGCTTGGCTTATCTCACTCAAGATGATTGTATTTCTGCCCACTTTCCTGCAAATGACATGATTTTGTTTTTCTTTATGGGTGTGTAATATTCCATGATTCTAAATCATTGTGTATCTTCAGCATTGTGTTTGGCAGATAGTACTCAGTAACCTTCTATTGAATTATTGCAACTTGGGCTCCATCAGCCACTCTGCTTAAAACCCTTAAGACCACATGATTCTCAAGGAGACTGAAACTATTATGAAGAATCCCTCTAGCCCTAGCAAATTTTATTCAATTTGTTGAATTCATTATGCTTCTGTCACCCGAACATTATCTTCCCTCTATCATGCCTCTACCTGAGTATTACTTCCTCAAGTGATCTTTTTTTTTTTTTTTTTTTTTTTGGCCAGTCCTGGGCCTTGGACTCAGGGCCTGAGCACTGTCCCTGGCTTCTTCCCGCTCAAGGCTAGCACTCTGCCACCTGAGCCACAGCGCCGCTTCTGGCCGTTTTCTGTATATGTGGTGCTGGGGAATCGAACCTAGGGCCTCGTGTATCCGAGGCAGGCACTCTTGCCACTAGGCTATATCCCCAGCCCTCAAGTGATCTTTTTTTAAACACCCAGCTATGTCAGTTTTTGTTAGATATTTACATAGTCCTGCCTCCATTCCTTTCTTTTGTATTATTTATTCCAGACTGAAATGCCATGTTATGTGATTAGATGATAAATAGCTTCTTCCTCCATCAAATTATAAATGTCAAGAAAGCAAGGACCAGGTCTGTTGAATTGACCAAGAAGGTTTGACAAGTACTACAATAGATCTTTGCTCCTGGAAGTGTGGTCAATGGAACAGGAGCAGAATATCGTGGCACCTTGTTAAAACACAAAAGCTCAGGCCCCACCCTAGACCTTCTAAGCCAAATGACCATATTAATAATATCCCCAGCAATATTTTTTCACAACTACTGGCCAACATGATTTCTGAAGTCTTTAAAAACCCTGAGAATTTATGACTTGCTTCAGAGAGAAAATGTAGGATTTGAAAGACCCTGGGAGAATTGACTGGCAAACTACTAAAACCGGGAAAAGAACCCAGATTTGTGAAACCTGTGGCAGCCCTGTGATCTAGCACAAGGCATGCTCACTTTCATCCCTTTAGTGATGCCCTTGTTCTGAAATGTTTGCTGATAGAATGGTTTTCTCTTCTACCTCCCATATCCTGTGTAAGCCTTGAACCAGCACCATTTCAAGCGTCTTCTTTGTTCTAATTGCCTTTAATTCGTGAGTCTGAAATCTGCCCATGTACCTATTGCTTGGCTCCCATATGAATACTCTGGGGCTTTAGAAATACTAGTACCAGTCCTCCCTGTTCTTTAGAATACGAACAGTTTGCAGCTATCCAGTTAACCCAAGTACAACATATGCTATTGGGGTTGCTTGACAAAGACCAGTAGCACCAGTTTGTGGCTGACAAGTGGATCATTAGGCCATATTAATAAAGTCTAGTCTCCAGAACATGATCAATGATGATACTTCACTTTATGATCTTGTCAGACCTGAGGCTTGATGGGAGGCATGATTGCAGTCGTCAACTAACTCAAGACCTATTATTAGGAAAAAACAAATTTGTTCCAGGTAGTCCGAAAGAGCCAATGAACAGTAGCTATAAGGACACACATTTTTGTTTAAAATGGAGATTCTTTTCTGACAATCAGAGTTGCTCAAAAATACAAAGAGCCACCTAATAAGCTCTCTGTAACTTCAGGGGATGCAAATAGAAATCAGTCAACAAATTGGATGCTTCGGACAAATTCAAGAACAGGGTAGAGAAGTAAAGCTTAATGAGTTTTAGAGAACCTTCCAATTGCGAGGCTTTTGTATTGTAAAATTTTCAGCACAGGATGGCTTCAGTTTCTGAGGAAATAAGAACAGGATCTATTCCTAAAAGGCAGAGTCTAGAATCTGGATATAGAATCTAGGTGGTTCTGATCATGGAAAAATAAAGTCTTTCTAGGCATTTCCCAAGGAAGGTTAGCTGGCCAAATGGAGCCTTCCAGGCAGTCCCACCACGAAATCTAGCTGAGGTCTGGCACCACTGAAGGGAGATATTCCTTTTGTTCCTATTGCTGTACAGGAAAGGTTACAACTCTGATGCCTACAAAAAACCTTGCCAAGATACACCTTCCCCCTTGCCACTGTACTTTAATTTGCCCAACAGACAAAGGTGCAAATTTCTTTCCAAGGAGACAGTAGACTTAATGTTTAAAAGGCCATGAGTTCTAGAATCAGTTTGCCTGTGTTGAAATTTCTAATTAGAACAGTTTGTGCTGTGTAATCTTCAAGAAATCACTGAATCTCACTGTGCCTCAGTTTCTTCATCAGGAAACCAAGGATACTAACAACATCTTGATCATAGGGTAGACATGAGAATTATATACAGCAATATACAGTAAACCTTCAGCCCAAGACCACAAACACATTGATCCTTGAACAATGGTACCCATTAGCATTCCTGATGACATAATGACTCTCAGAGGCATGGTGGTGTCACTGATTCAAGAAGCCTGTATGAAGCATGCAGATCCATTCCTGTGCCAGTTCACAGGGACGACATTAGCCTCACACTAATACAACCTGCTGACCCTCAGCAACCCTCCCCGTTTCACATGTGAAGTCTGGCTCCTCAGCCCACACCCAATGCCCCCCCTTCCCCAGCTACACTCAGAGAGGCAGCAAACTGGAGAACCAGCTCCACACAAACCATCAGGTGTTTCCTACCTGCCAAGGACACAGCTGGACCCACTCTGATGCCCACCAGTGGGAAGAAATGGGATACCTGAATACCTGAGCTGGGTCCTGGTTGTCAGAGAAAGTACTCTGGCCAGGGGGTCAGCAGGCAAAGGGGCTTCCCTTAGAGAAACCTCCTAAGTTTGGGCAGGAACTGGGGCCCAACCCCACAGTAAGCCTCTTAAAGGAGAGGGGAGGTCCTCACCTGCTTTGGGGAAGCAGCTATTTACAACTTTCCACTCACTTGTGACTGGGAAGGGAATGGAGAGATGAGGAAGGGGTTGCCTAGTCTCCACCTTCCCATTCCCAGCAGCCAGACGTCAGCTGCAGAGAAAGAGTTAAAGGAGGGAGGAAGCTCCAGCCATTACCCCATCCTGGGTAGCCTAGGGCTGTCTGGGGGGTCATGACAGTGCTGTCTGCTCTGGCTAGGGGCCACTCGATGTCTTTCTGCAGCAGCTGCCCCCCCCAACCCCGAGCAATTTGCAAGGTCAATGCTGACCTGCTTCCAAAGAGGAACAAAACAATTCAGTGACAATGAAGCAAATCGCGCATACACACCACACCACACACATCGCAATCCCCCTTTGCAAAAGCAGGTTTTACCCTAGTGCCTCCCAGCCCAGAGGCCACCTCTGGGCTTCCACCAACCCCACTAGGGAACCCAGGATAGATAGCATCACAGCTGCAGAAACCGTCTCGCCTCCTCGACCAACCCAAGGAGACTCTCCTTAAGGGGGAGAGATGTTATCGCTAAAGGAGACCCGAGCTTGGGGGGAGGGGGAAGGAAGAACATCTATGTCTCTTACCAGCGCCACAAACACTTCCCAAAGCCGAGGAGAGAGAAGGATGAATGAACTGAAACAAGTTGGAGGCGAGCCGTGGCAGAGCTCGGCTGCTTCTTGTCTTTCTCTGGGTCTCTCTCCTGATCCCTCTCTTGCTCTATCTGCTTTGCTCGCTAGCTTGCACGCGCTCACGCTCTCCCTCTCCCGGCCTCCCTCCCTCTCTAGCTCTCCCTCCCTCTCTCCTCTCTCCTCTCTCCCTCCCTTTCTCTCTCTCCTCTCTCTTTCTCCTCTTTCTCCCTGCCTTCTCCCCCCCACCTCTTCCCCTCTTCTCTCCTCCCCTTCTCCCTCCCTCTTTACTGCCTTTAGGTTCACCACTGCCTGGTTTGCTAAGCCAGCGGGCGGCTGTGCTGAGCTCGGAATGCCACAGGGCTGCAAAGCTTTAGATCTATGGTTGTTTTAGAATAGACTGAAGTAATATTTTATTCTATAAGGCTTTCAGCAAAGAAATAGAGGGACGCTCTGGGAGAAGAGGAGGAGCAGGAGAAACAAGGGGAAGAGGAACAGAGTGAAATGGGAAGGTGTGAATAGGCACATAAAGGAAATATAGATTACCTTGACAGATGTGTATTGCTTACTTGCTTCTCCAAGAGTGAAGAGTGAGCTTCCTCCTCTCCTCCCTTCCTCTCTCCCTTCCATCCCTATGGGCGTGCCTTCTCACCCAGGCTCCAGATAAATGTCTGATAAGCCTGTCTGCTCACATTCCATCTCTGAGGATAATAAAGCAGCTAAAAATGCACATCAAAAGGGTTGTCATTCACACTTCTCTAGAAAGAAAGAGTTCAGCCCCATTGATCCTCCAATGACCTAACTTCCATCCCACCCCCAAGCAAGTAGTAGTGTGGACCCATTTTCTGTCTGCTCATGCAAGTCCCTGGAGGCAAGTCAGAGAATTAGCAAGATCACAATGCTTTTGTTTTAAAATATACTAAAAGGACTCCACATGTGTGTAATGGTGTGAGCCTACTCATAAGTTTGCATAAGAAGTAACAAAGGGGATAGAAGAGAAGAAAATTGATTGGTTAAAAGTAGAAAACAATTTTGTTGTGGTGGTGGCAAAAGAAGAAAAACCAAAGTGACCAAAGTGCAGTAATGCTGCAACATTATTGCTAATAGATTAAAACAAAAGACCATATATTTGAGTCCTGCTAAGAAAAACCACTGTGTTACTTTGGATGAGTGAGTTCCACATTCCACCCTGAAATATCCTAAATAGGTAACTAAACAGTGATGGAAAGGATGGTTCTGTTGGAGGGACGGTGGACGCTGAAAGGGGAAGATAAAGGATGGCAAATACAGTTGAATTACTCTACAGACATGTATGAAAGCAGAACAATGAAACTGGCTGAAATTGTTTCAAGAAGTGGGGAAGTGGAATAGAGGAAAGGGACAAACACAGTAATTTTGATCACCGGACATTGTATATGTATATAGAAATGTCACAATAAAACTCCTGGTGTGATTAATAAGCTAACATAAACATGCAGTTTTTAATCAAATTTCAAAGACAACTCTTCAAATGGTACTCCAAATGACATTGACTTTACATTTCCTTTTGTGTGCTTCAGGGGAAACAGGAATGTGGACATGTGTGTAAGAAGCCTCTTCTGATCACATCTATAAACATTAACATAAAATATTTAGCCTTTTTGTTTTGTTTTGTGCCAGTTCTGGGACCTTGAACTCAGGACCTAACTGCTGTCCATGAGCCTTTGAGCTACCAAAGCTCTATTCCCAGCTTTTTTTTAATCCTTAATTGGACATAAGAGTCTCAAAGATTTTCCTGCCCAAGTTGGCTTTAAACCATGATCCTTAGATGTCAGCCTCCTGAGTAACTAGGATTAAAGTCATGAGAAACCAGCTTGTGGCTTAGCATAAAACATTTCTTATTCAAATCCTCATGTTGTGATTTCTAGCCCATTTATTCAAAGAAACAAAGGATATCTGAATAGAAGGCATTTCAAATACTTTTGCCTCAAAATACATACAGCAATTAATACATAGTAGACATTTAATGTTCTTTCCACAATGCATCATTTCTCTTCTCCTAAATTCCCAAGGCTTTTTACTCCTTCCCAGTGAAGAAACAGGTAGTGAAAGCCTACTTTTTTTCAAAGTATTTATCTATAAATTGATTATGCAGAGAGATAGAGACTTGTAAGCTTACAGTTACTGAGCTGATATAACCCATTAAAGTAACCATCTTATTTTACAAGAAGACACACTAGACTGAAGAATAACTAAGCTCACACAAACTCATGGTGAGTCAGTCAGTGACAGACTTAAGATCATAATCCAGACTGCTAGACACCAAGCTCAGAACATTATTGAAACAACATATAAATTGTGCATAGCATAAAGCAAATATATGTTCAGGTGCACAACTATGCTGACTTCTTCCTGCACAAGCACATTTTTATGTGTGGATTGGTTTTCATAAATGTCCACTAGATTTAGTGAATTATTAAACTGACAAAAAGAAACATAATAAACTGGCAAATAGTCATTATACTCATCTCCTGGGCCTATCACAATTTTGATAGAATAACGCAACAGAAATTTATTCTGTCATAGTTCTAGAGGCCAGAAGTCTAAATCAAATGGCTGGCTGGACCACAATCCCTCCAAAGGGGCTGAAAAGAACTCTTCTTTCTTTCAGGTGGCTAATGATTGCAGTTCAAAGCCAGCCCAGTCAGTAAAGTGTGTGAAACTCTTATCTCCAATTACAACACAGAAAAAACTGGAAGTAGCACTGTGGCTCAACTGATAGATTACTACACTTGAGCAAAAGAAACTCAAGAACAGCACCGAGGTCCAGGGTTCAAGCCTCAGAACAGGCAAAAAAAAAAAAAAAGACTAAAATAAATAAAAAGAAATAAGAAAGGAGGCATTATGATACCACAGAATCCAAAGGTATCTAAGAAACTATTATAAACAATAAAATACTAGTAAATAAAAATAACTGGGAAGGAATTACTAAATTCTTAGGAACATACCACCTTCTAGGGTTCAATCATGAAGAAATAGAAAATAGGAACAGAGCAAAAACAAGTAGATTTAGTAGTACTCAAAACCCCACAAAGAAGAGGTCAAGATCTAATGGCTGCACTGAGGAATTTTGCTAAAACTTTAAAGATGAATTAACATCAGTTTCTCTCAAACTTCCAAAATTAAAGTGGAGGCAATATTCCTAAACTGGTGGTATTCTTTACTTACAGTTTATATACTTACTTAACTATCCATTTATTTTATGCAACTTCAACTCAGGACCTTGTGCTCACTGGGCTTGCTGATAGTCTATTACTTCAGCGATATCAGTAACTCCATCCTGGCATTTTGCAGGTTAATTGGAAATGGATTCTCAGGGACTTTTCCTGGCCAATCTTGGAACCACAGTCTTCCAGAACTCAGCCACCTCAATAGCTGGGATTACAGACTTGGACCTCTGCTACCAGGAAGATCACATGATTTTATATAGAGAAAATCTTGCACTCTGAAAATGCCTATCAGAGCTAATAAATAAATTCAGAATAGATGCAAATGACAAAAGTCAACCTGCAAAATTTTGTTACATTTAATACACCATCTATAAATTATCATAAATTGAAATTAAGGAAACAGTTGAACAACCACAAACAGACAAAACAATCTTAAGAGGAAATCAAAACAGAACTAGGAGCATCATAGTTTCTGATTTGAAGCTATATTATAAAGTTACAATCATTGACGCAGTATGACATTGGTATAAATACAAGCATATAGACCACTGGAAACAATATGCCTGATATGAAAACACATCATACATGGTCAGTTGATCTTTACAAGGATAGTACAAATATATAATGGAGAAATAATGATCCATTAAAGTATTGATGCTGGAGAAAGTACATATCTACATGGAAATGAATGAAATTAAAACTTTATTGTAGACCATGCACACAAAAAATAACTCAAAATAGATTAGCCTTAATTCAAACATCTGAAACTTTAAAGTTTCTAGAAGAAAACAGGAATTTTTTTCTGACACTGTTCATGGGAATGATGTTTTATCATTATGGACTATATCAAATTAAATGGTCTCTGTATTGCAAATGTAGTAATAAAGAGCATGAAGCCAGCTTTCAGAGTAGAAATGTGAAAGTCTAATTCACACAAAAACAGGTACTCCATGTCAACCAATAAACACCTGAGCATTAGTGGTAGACAACTATACTCTCAGCCATGTGGGAGGCCTAGGAAAGAGGATCACAGTCTCAAGAAGGCCCTGGTCAATAACCTCTAAAACAAATGGGATACAGGCATGGCTTAACTGCTAGATTGCACGTTACTAAAGACAAAGCCATGAAAAGTATTTACAATACGTCTATGTGACAAACCCCTTACATTCATAACATATAAATAATTCTATGAGCAAAGCACCTGTGGCTCATGCTTGTAACCCTACTTAAGATGTTGAAATGTGAAAATTGAGGTTTGAAGCCAGCCCAGGCAGACAAATCTATGAGACACTTGTCTCCAACTAGATAGATAGATAGATAGATAGATAGATAGATAGATAGATAGATAGACAGATAAGAGAGATGTAAAGAATTGTGACACTAGCCATAAAAAGGCTCTAATTGAAACTGGTTTGATTCAGCATTACCATGAACAAGCCAAATTAGTGGTATGCCTCAAGTGACAATGTACTTTCCTTGCATACATAAGGTTCTCAATTGTGGCTCCAATGCCACAAATAATAAATGACATATGGGATGTCAAGTATGTGATACTGAAGGAAAGACTAGATCAAAGGGAGATACAGAATCACAGAGGAGTTGTATATCGACGTGAGAAATGTATATACACGTATACACACACATACATTCTGGTTCCCTTTATAGGAATATAGGAAGTGCAAAAACAAGGGAAAGTGTTTGGAAAGGTGCAGGGGAACTTTTCAGCTTAAAGAATTTTCCTTATTTTGGTCTGTGGTAGTCACAAGACAATCCATTTGCTCAACCTTTGTGTAGGATTTTTAGATTTCATTCTATGCATTTTATTTGTAGTGTATCTCACAGACTGATAAACCGAAAGGATCGTGTGAATATTATTTTTTTTATTACTGGTCCTGAGGCTTCAACTCATGACACGGGCACTGATTCTGAGTTCATTTTGCTCAAGGGTAGCACTCTACCACTTGAATCACAGCTCCACTTCCACCTTTTTCTGTGATAAAGTTGGAGATAAGAGTCTCTTGGAGACTTTTCTGAGGGGGCTGGTTTCAAACTATGATCCTCAGATCTCAGCCTCCTAAGTAGCTAGAACTACTTGTGTGAGCCACCAGCACCAGGTCTGTCAATGTTCTTATAACTATTGAAAAGTCTGGAGACTAAGCTCTTCTCATAGAGAAAATGTAGGTCAAAATTCTTTGACGCAATTTGCAAATTTTACTAATAAAGAAAATGCATTCCTTCTGGGCCACATCCCCATCAACATCTGTTATTAGTTTTCTTGGTAATGACCATTCTAACTGGGGTGAGGTAGAATCTCAGTGTGGTTTTGATTTGCATTCCTTTTATGGGTAGAGATGTTCAGCATTTCTTCATTGGCCATTCTTATTTCTAAAGAAATATTATTTCTTTATCCTACTTATTAGTGGGGTTGTTATTTGTTTGAGGGTTTATTTTGTTGGGGCTTATTTTTTTGAGCTCTTATTATATTTTGATATGAGATCCTTGTCTGATGCATAGCTGGTAAAGATCGTCTCCCATTCTATGGGCTTGCTATTTATCTTGTTAACTATGTCCTTTGTCATGCAGAAACTCTTGAGTTTGATGCAATCTCATTATCCAGTCTTTCTTTGATTTGTTGTGATTCTGCATCTTTACTTAGGAAGTTTCAACCCATGCCTAGAAGCCCTAGTGTTTCCCAGACCCCTTCCTGTAACATTTTCATAGTATGTGGCCTTACATCGAAGTCTTTGATCCATTTAGAATTTATTCAGGTTCAGGGTGATATATAAGGATCTGGCTTCATTTTTCTGCATGTGGATTGCCAATTTTGCCAGCACCATTTGCTGAAGAGGCTATCATCCCCTGTATTTGGCTGCCTGATCAAATATTAAATGGCTATAGGTCTAGATGTGATAAATTATACAGGACTCTAGACATTTACATAGCGAGACAAAGGGAAGATATTCTCAGAAGAGGATCACAAAGACTCAATAGTTATGTGTATATGATCACATAAAATGATGTTTATCAAAATGATCTCCAAGAAATGGAAACTGGAGGGTTTTATTGTTTTATTTGGTATTTTGTTGTTTTGTTTTTTGTTTTTTGTTTTTTCTTGTTTTTTTGCCAGTCCTGGGCCTTGAACTCATGACCTGAGCACTGTCCCTGGCTTCTTTTTGTTCAAGACTAGCACTCTACCATTTGAGCCACAGCACCACTTCTGGCTTTTTCTATATATGTGGTGCTGAGGAATCGAACCCAGGGCTTCATGTATACGAGGGAAGCACTGGAAGTTTTTGTATTTTGCCTTTTGTTGTGTTTTTCTTTTCTCATTTGTCACTGTTTTTGATTTCCATACCTTTTGTCTTGTATGTAAATTTATCTGTATTAGGGAGGGTAAAGGTATGCACAAAAATGATGGGACAAAAGGTGAACAAATGTAACAGTGATACTCACTAAACACTATGTTGAAAACAAACTACACAACTTGTAAGAGAAGGGGATTGGGAGGGAAAATCTGAGAGAAAATGAGGGATGAGTTAACACTGTTCAAAATAAATGTACTCATTACCTGACTTAGGTAACTGTACATCACCTTTACGAAAACAATTTAAGAAAAAAAGAAAATGCAACGCTCAACTCATGAGACTCCTAGAACCTTGAGACCACTCTGAGTCATGGTCTTAAATGAACAAATCCTTGAAAATATTTAAAAGTCATATCTAACAACATATAAAAAGGCTAATACATCATGACCTAGTTGTGTTTATCCTACTTAAGCAATTTTGGGTTAAAATTTTAAATGTAATTCACCATATTAATATTTTAGAACAAAGCAATAGTTTGATTTTGCAAAGAGATATACACAAAAACATTGATAATATTTAATATCACTTATTTCCAAAAATAGCAAACAAGGATACAATAGAAGTTCCTTAATGGGACACAACATATCTAGGAAATACTTACTAAAAATACTACTTTTATATGAGATTATGGAGAGAGGATATTGACCTCTATTATCAGTGCTGTTCAGCATTACAGTAGAGGTCTTACATAGCTCAACATATTAAGACAGAAAAAGAAATAGAACCTTAAGTAAAAGAAAAAAAGAAAATTCAGTATTCATGGCTTACATTATTGAGTATAAACTAATACTTTTACAACGAGACTTGAGTCAAATAATACACAAAGTGCTAGATCTACAAGTGAGCAAGAAGCATTCAATTCCTAGTTGTGGTAGCACCAAAAATATGTCAAAATACTTTCTGAATCAAAGATTGTGAGAGGCAACAACCTACTAATACTAGGCAAAAAACTTGACAATTTACAAAAGAAAAATGTTAAAGGTTTCAGCTATTAGTGGAAGCAAAGATTAGGTAACTTAAAGGCTCCAAGAAACAGCAAACTTTCCCAAAGTGAGTTGACAATTTCCAAATGCTTCCCTTCTGAAAAATGTGCCAAGGGTGAGAACAAGCTGAGAACCAGGCTTACTTGGGCAAAGAGACTCTTATGGAAAAAGCAAAAACAGCAAAGCTTTTAGCACTTTGATGGGGCCACTATGACAAATTTTAAAAATTGAAGAGATTCGACTGCTCAGCACATTTCCCACTGGACGTAGGCACACTTCTGGCCCTGCACAAGCACTAAGTATGCCATTTCTAAAAGTTCCAGTGACATCTCCATCAAACACTCAACTCTTAGGAAATCTACATGAACCAGAATTCGAGGCCTCCAACTGTGAATATGGATCTTCCCCAATCTTTCAGGGATGATAGAAACTTACAACGTGCTTATTTTCTACAGAATTAATTTCTAATTAGACTAAGTTAAGAGAGAGAAGTGGAATCCTTCCGAGAATATCTCATCTGGGTGTCTATTACTCCTGTATATTTGTTACATGACATGCTATAAAAAATGACTAGACAGATGGAGGTTAAAAAATACAATAAATAATAAAAATAGAAAGATACAGAACCACAGATGCTCTGAATATTGAAATAATGAGAAAGTCAGTTTAAGATGAACTATGGTTGATTTTTTTTTAAAAAGCAAGAACAGTTTAAAAAGATGAAGTGATCAGGAACTACAACAGAGATTTGATAACTTAGAAATCAATTGAATATCCTACAATGGAAAAACTCAGTGCATTTGTGAATAGGGCATTGGACACAAGAAACAGAATTATGGAATTCCAAGATAATTAAAAATATTGAAACTGAGGCCTATGAGAAAAAATGAAAATAAAAGAACAGAGCATAACAGACATATAGGATATGGCCAAATTTGAATAAAGAAGTAATGGGGAAATATATACATAAAATTATGAAAGTTGACAAAACCAATGAAAGATATAAACCTATAAAATTAAGCATCTCAGTGGTGGGATTGGAAGCATAGCTCAGGAATTTGATCTCTAGCCAGTGAGTGAAAGTGTCAGGTACTGAGTTTGAGTCCTGGTCTTTGACCAAAAAGAAATCTCAGGAGAAACAAACAGAAACCTATACTAAGGCACATCCTAGGCAAAGAAAATAGATTAAGCATCCCAAGGAAAAAAAACTTTCCCTTCAGAAGAACCATTGTGAAATTGAAGGCACATTGCTCAAAAGAAACAAAATAATCCAGAGGGAAATGTTATGACATTTTAAAAGGGCTGAAGTAAGCAAACAGAACTACCAATGTAGAATTCTTCACCCAAGAAAACATTCCTCAATAACATGGACAAATAAAATGACTTTCAAATCAACAAAGACTGAAATAATTCCTCACCAATAAAATGAAATAAGGTACAGACAGACAGGGACAAGCTGGAAAAGAAAGGAAAGGGCAGAGAGAAAGGAAGTAAGTAGGAGAAAAAGGAAGGAAAGGGAAGGCAAAGTCTTCAGGTAAAAGGAAAATGAGCCTACAAAGAAACAGTAAAATATGAAAGGCCATGAAGGACACCAAAGAGAATTACCAGGTAAGTATAAACAAAACGGAGATGCAACACTGACTCAAAGATATTATAGAGTTTAAATTCTATTTAAATCTAAAATATTTACAAAATTAGTGAAAAAAAATAAGAAAGATAAATGGAGCTCATTTTCTAGCAACCAGAAAAGTGTGGATCAGAATAAGACTAGTAATTAGAAATAATTTCAAAGGTCACTACTAAAACAGTAAAAGAAATTAATAGAAGAAAATATTGACTAATACTTAAATGGCAAGAAGGGAAGTGTAATATAAAACAAATGATTCAAATAAGAAATTTGTGATTAAGTAACAGATATTATCCTAAACCAAATTTTAGAAGTGATTAAATTAAAATAAACCAGAAGGGCTGGGAATATGGCCTAGTGGCAAGAGTGGTTGCCTCCTATATATGAAGCCCTGGGTTCAATTCCCCAGCACAACATATACAGAAAACGGCCAGAAGCTGCGCTGTGGCTCAAGTGGCAGAGTGCTAGCCTTGAGCAAAAAGAAGCCAGGGACAGTGCTCAGGCCCTGAGTCCAAGGCCCAGGACTGGCAAAAAAAAAAAAACACATATTCCCAATAAAATTACCAAGCTATTCAGAATAGAATAGACTTAAATATACACTAGTTACAGAAGATGTTAAGATGCAAAAAAAAAAAAAAGCTTACTATGAAAGGACTAAAAATAAAAATCATTAGTAAAACATAGCTGTTGAAACCATATAAATATCAATAAAACAAAGAATCCTTTCCACAGATAATATTTTTTCATAATTATAAAGCAACCAAATAGGAAGCTTTTATAGTCATCTGTAGGAGGCTTTAAATGCTTTGTACACACCTTTAATCTATCTGAAAGCTCAAGAAAGACATCAGCAGAGATTTTGCAGAAATTGAAAAACTGATTCGAAAATTCACATGGGAAAATGAAGAGATAAAACAGTCAAAGTTTGGAATGATTATAAATATATTGAATAAAATAAACAATTTAGGCATAGGCCATTACTTACACTTTTTCTGTACAGGTAACATTGCATAAGGGAAAGCATAACCCTTCCAATAGTGCTATAGTGTGTGTGTGTGTGTGTGTGTGTGTGTGTGTGTGTGTGTGTGTGCATGTAGTACTGAGGATTGAACTCATGGCTTGGACACTGTCCGTGAGCTTTTTCACGCAAGGCTGGTGCTTTAGCACTTGAGTCACAGCTCCACTTCAGGCTTTGTGGTCATTAGCTAGAGCTAAGACTCTCGCAAATTATTCTACCCTGGCTGGCTTCAAACTGCAATCCTCAGATCTCCGCCTCTTAAGTAGCTAGGATTACAGGAAGGAGTGACCAGTGCCTGGCTAAATAGTGTTATCTTAAGTAGACATTTATATCAGAAAAATACCTTGTCTGATATTTGTGAAATGTAGGTCACAATGCATGCAATTTAGCATGGCTTGTGAGAATTCAATAAGTGACTGTTTATGGCATGTTAGAATGATGACCTGGTACATGGTTAGTTCCACATGAGGGAGAAGAACAATTCATGTCATAGAATTGGTAACACCTGGGTGTTTACCATGCATAGTTTCCAAATCCAAACTTGTCAGATTCTGAGATTTTAAATCAGGCCAATTTAGTTAATAAGATGGACAAAAAGAGTTATTCTGCTCTCGTACTGACATTAAAAATGATCACTGCAGGAACATAGTATGTGCAAGTGGTAGCGTGGAGTCAAGGTGAAGGGGTAAACTAAAAAAGAGAAAGAGGAGCAGGGAAATGCAGTCCAATGACTATCCTACAAAGTTAACAACAGTAACAGAAGAAATAAGTAAGGGAGGGATGGGCAAGAACATTGAAGGCAGCTCCACTAAATGGCAATTCCTTTGTACAACTACTTAAGGAGAACTAAAAAAAACAAAAAAAGAAAGAAGACAAAAAATAACTATCGGAAATAAAAATTGTCTAACGGCCAACTTTTCTTATCTGCCACTATCTACCAATTAGTCATCTTAGGTTCCTTTTTATGACAAGAATTCAGCAGTATCCATACAACCTGCCTGCCACTTTGGGCTTATCTGTGGTAGAGACAATAAATACTATGAAATATTTTTCTCTTTCTTTCCTGTATTTTCCAATCTTGTTAATATTGGGCAGCAGGAGGCAAGTTGTTCTGTCTGATTTGATATATGTGGAAGGAGCATGAGCCTCTGGATAATTGCCCAATGTTTTCTTTTACTGTAAGGATCATAGAGGTCAATGTATCAAATGAATCAGCCATAAGATCCTCAGTCTTTGCCTCTGCAGGACTAGACCAGAGCTTCTCATGCTGAGTAGCTTTGGAAAAGTACTAGAAGGGAGATAGAATCGTTACACTTATACATTAAGACAGGTCTTGAGAGCTAAAGCTGTGGCCCAAGTTTGCCTTCCTAGCAAGCATGAGGCCCTGAGTTCAAACTTCAGTACTACCAAAAGAAAAGGCAAAAGTTAGAGTTCGTATTTTTAAAGAGTGCATTTGATTTGTTACTAAACACTAGCAAGGAAATGTAAAGGGCCAGATGTGTCTGGTTCTGAGTCACTGAGTCATTGTCTTTCCTCTATAAGCTTTTCCCGATAATTCTCTGTGTGTGTGTATGCACACGTGCGGGTGCACATATGTCTGTCCATGTCTCTGTCTCTCTTTCCCCATTGCAACATTAATATTTTATTTCAGGATCTCAAAGCACTTTGTAAGATTATTCCAGACTTTGTTCCCAATATAATCTAATAGCTTCCAAACATTTGGACAGTTCACTGTTTCTCTGATTCATCTTATCAATAAGGATGGTTATGATCCCACTACTGCTAAGCAGCTCAAACTACATTTCATCTCTGTAGTACTAAGAAAGATATGCACAGTGTTGATATGAGGAAGTGGGAGAGAAGGACACTGGAGAATCATTTGTCCTAAGGGAAATGAACAGGCTCTCTAGCTGTGCTAATGTCCTGGGAAAGGATAATGTGGAGTCTGACCTCATCTCCTCCTGAGATGAGTATCTTTATTGACTAGTCCCATCTTTAAGTGCCAGAAATGGTAACCTCTATGCATACTATTAATTATGTACACTTTATACTGCTGATTATTGGTTTCCTTGTAATTTTTCAACAGCATTTTCTGAGAATAGATTATGAAAGATGCATCAAGTTTAAAGTCATGGTCCCTTTCTTCAAGGAATTCCCAGTCTTACGGGAAAGTACAAATGGACTCATGTAAATATAATACAGGTGAACTGAACCCGAACTATTATTGGACACACATGTTCTAAGTTAAGAGGACTCAGTTATCGTGAGGGAAGGATCAAAGATGGGTGTTGTTACATGACTCAGTACCCAGGCCAGCCTACCCTCAGCTGCATAAAGAATAATCTCAGATCTTGAAATCTCAACATTTTGTTTTAGTTGCATAAGATTCTTAGTGAGAACTACTATTTTGCTGACCATTAAATTTTAAACATTAAAAAAACATTTGCCATATACTTTTGGCTGTTTTTATATCAAACCATCTTTTAATAGTTTTTGGCCAAAATATATCCTATAGTAAAACATTCTTTAATGTCCTTAGCAAAGTCTTCAGGGACTAAAATGCATATGCATTAGTGATAAATTGGGTCAAACCCACATGATCTTCAAACTGTTAAATTTGCCTCAAAGATGGATTAGTATCTGGCCCAGAAGCTGAGATGCAAAACTTTCTACACAAGGCTACTTGGCATTCTCGAAGCATATCATCAGCCTTCAACAGTGCTGTCCAGCCCTCCTCTGGCCATGGGGACAAAACCGAGTGGGTGCTACCCGAGCTACTTTTGTGATAGGATTAAGTTAGCTGATGCAACTTCATTGTAAAATAAAGCACACACAATAGCTTGGTACTAGGAAGTGAAATTCAAATATAGGACAGGGGCAGCTGATTGTACAAAAACTGACTACATTCTTTGTCACTTCTACTTTTCCCTGAATAAATTCTATTTTGACTCTACAAATCCTGTCACTTTTTTCCCATAGCATAAGTAATATAAACTAGAGATTTTCAAGGGAAAAATTATAAATACTAAAGGAAAAAAAGGCATCAAACACAGAAAGTATAAAACTGCAGAAAAACCCACTCAGCTCAGTTGAGATAGGCCTACATTTACTGCATGTGCTGCCTTGCTCAAAGGAACAAATTTGGCAGCACCTTCCTTTGATTAAGTCTTTACCTTATGACTAAGGTGTTATTTTGTTCTAACAGATAAGATGTCAAATCTCTACATACTACCCAAAGCTTACTCTTACCCTACGTATGGGTACAAGGTAATAACATTCATGATATAAAGCTAATAGACAGACAGAGAATGGACAACTGTGCGTGTTGATTACCTATTAAGTATTAAGATCCTCTCACTTAAATCTAACATTCTAGTTTGCACCTAGAGAATGAGTCACTGAGAATATTCTGCCTCTACATAAAAACTTTATTTCTACGATAAATATAAATGTAACATTAAATTAATACTGCAAGATGTGCCTAAGATTTGATTTTACTTAGAAAGAATAAAAAGACAGATGTGAAGGAAAAGGGCATTTTGTTCACTGTGCTTTTCAAAATGCAGGTCCAGAACCATGCATAGCAGAATGTCTTATATAATAACACTTCCTATATTCCACAAGATTTCAGAATCAGTGTTCTGTTGGAATCCAAAAATATTAATTCATTATAACAGACCTGATCATCCTAAAAGTTTGGGGGTTGTCCGATTTTTAAATCCATAGTAGCAGCAACAAATACAATGTGCTGTAAACCATAATTCCTGCTTTTTTTTAACATGAGATGCTATAAATATTAATCTAATCTGTCAGAAGAAATGAAGGTATATAGAGAAGTAAGTCAATTTCTCAAGACTACACAGATATAAGAGGCTATTTGAAGTGAAGTCAGAAAGAGACTAGGTGGATTCCAAAGAGGACCATGGGTGGAAGGAGAACATCAAGCAGAGATTAAGTGAATATGCTAGAACTAGAATTGACTGGTTTCAAATATCAGTTGCATCAGCTTATAGCTCAGTGACCATGCAAAAGTTATTGAATATCTCAGTGACTCAGCTTCTGCAACGTCATTAAATGCATGAACAAGGCATGTACAGTAGTGCTCACTGTGCAGTAAGCTGTGGAGAAGTGTCAGCTAATCTTATTGTGTTGCATTCATTGCCATTTTCTATATTAGCGTCGGATTTACTAGCATTTGATATATCCAAAGAGCTAGTATTCTTCTACACCACCAATATCCCAAAGAAACTGCTTTACATTAGTATTGGGGTCCCTAAAATTGGAGGAATGGGCCCTAAGTATAAATCTATAAACATGTATCCCAGGGAAGCTCAATCTTCTTAGGTTTGTGACTGTGGTTACTCTGGCCACCATCAGAGGCATCCTGTTACATATATTCATTGAAGGCCCCAAACTATAAATACCTTTCCACAATTGAGGGGTAAAGTTTTAACCAACTAGGTCCTTGAAAAACAGCCATCTAAAACTCCGCTCAAAGCAAAATTCCAAGAAAAGGTGAAAATCATGCTGGGAAAGATTCAAAACTGAGATTAACATAATATACTACATAATATTACCATAATATACCATAATACTTTAGCATCCATTTATCTCACGGTGCCTGGTCCCTGTGCAAAATAAGCCGTGCCAATTGCCTAACTAAAACAAGTTTCTTTACTAAAAGCAACAACAGACTTTCATCCTCTGGGCATTACTAAACTACTTAGATCCTTTAGAATGCTTAGTAGAAATAACATCCGAGTGAAGGAACACAATGAGTAATTGAGAAAAGGGAAAAGCATCACAAGGAATATGCAATTATGACTATAATTATAGCTGTGAAAAAGAGGACATCTGGAGAATAGTCTGTAATAGAAGTTGTATCTTACATGCCTCCTTCCCAATGGCAGAGTCTGATACTGGGCACCGTAGGGAGAATACAGGGCCTATCTCTTTCCCTACATAACTAAACCAGTACACATATTACATGCAGCCAATTCATGGTTCCAACAACAATCTTCACAACAGTAAAGCCAAGCTCCTTTCAATCTAATATTCTCCTAGGGCTGCTTTTCCAATAAACTCATTTATCCCGGAAGAATCAAGTAATGCTGTTTGTTTGCAATTTCCAAATTATTATTGTGATGATGATGATGATGATGGCGATGATGACTGTACCCATTTATGAGGTAAGCTGTGATAATATGGTGTGTATATATAATGCACAATGATAAAATTAGGACAATTGGCATCTCCATCTCTTTAAATTCTAAAAATATTTACTAACATACAATAATTATACATATTTATTGCTATAGTGTAGTATATGGTAGTATTTTGATGCATGCATAAAATATATACTGATCAAATCATGGTGACTGAAGTTTCCATCATTTTATTATTACTTAATATTTAGACCCCTCAAGCTTCTCTCTTCTAATAATTCATGAAATACATAAAAGGCTATTATAAAATGTACTCCCTACCACCACGGTTTTTATGCAACACTGGAACAAACATTCTAGTTCTACCTAATTATGTTTGTGTACCTATTACCTAATGTACCACTATCTCCCACCCCTTTACCAGACTCTATTAATATTGTCTTTGCAGTTGACTTCTTTCAGTACCAACCTATGAGGGAGAACATGAAGCACTTGTCTTTCTGTGTCTGACTTATCTCATTTAACCTTATGACATCTAGTTACAACTATTTCATTGCAAATGATAGGATTGCATTCTTTTATGATTATATATATATGCCACATTAATTTATCCATTCATCTGTTGGTGAGCATCTAGGTTGATTAAACATATTAGCTATTGTTCTATTCTGTGTCTACAAGAAACCTGAAACATACTGCTGAGAGGTCAAGTAAGAAGAAATGAAGTTCAATAAGTCTTTATAGATTTGAATTAAAGTAAATTATAGTGGGTTACCAAATTTTAGAACACAAGCATTGATAATGAATGTAATGTGGCTGCAACACTTTAACACTCAGTTCTCTTTTTGGCTACTGAACTGGCTCCTCTTCCACCTACAGTTTGCAATAATTTATATGAGGAGATTGAAAAGGGCTCACACATAATGTAAAGTTTTACACAGTTGTGGGATGCAACTCAGTTGTACTGTGAACTGTTTGTTCTTCGCCTCTCTTAAAATAATTCCTTTTCTGCAAGGTTTATTTTAGTATTTTGCAATGAAGGTACCATTGGCATTTGAGGTAAGCTGCCTCTGTGTAGGACATTTAACACACAAAATTCCAACAGCATTCTCCTCTGTTTCAGCTACTGTGAAACCAAAGTACCACACATCCACTATGAACCTCTCCCTGGTGACTTAGCACATGACCCTTTTCCATTTTGAAAAAGATAGACACAAAACAAAAGCAAAGAAACTCTAACATCTGTCACCTTTACGTCCTGCACTAAAGTGGGTAGCTGTAAAGATAAGTGTGAGGATAATTTGGTAGAGTAAATGGATAATGTAGGGAGTGATGGATACATATGTAAGAAATAATACTGGGACATTCATACATGTCAACGCAATGAGGAAATAGAAAGCAGATAAAGTTTACTTTTAGTTCCTACACTCAGCCAGGCACTGTGATTACAATAATGAAAAAATTAAAGTCATTTGATAGATGGATTTCTTGTTTGTTCATTTCAGTATCAGTGTTGGAACTCTAATCTTCAAACTTGCTAGACAGATGCTCTAACCATGAGCCATACATCCAGCAAACCAAAGCCTCTTCCTTTGCAGAGCTTGCATTATTATAGGAAAGACTGACAATAATCAAGTATGTATTTGATGGTATAATATGACCAGAGAAGGGCCCTCTGACAAGAGTGACATTAGTGTAGGTAAGTTAAAGGGTTACATTATTCCATATAAGAGATGATGGTGGTGTGGTCTTAGGAGCAGAATAGAGATAGAACTTCAAAGGAGTATTACAGGAAGAAATTGCTGAAATTTGAGATGTGCAATAAAATAATAAAATATTATTTCAAGGTTATTTGTCTGAACCTCTGGGGGAAAAAGAATGAGATGTCATCCACTGAGCAGAGAAACACTGCTGGAGAATGTTTATTGATGTTGAATTTTTTTTTCCTTTCTGAATTAGGAGAGGATAGTTTGGGCCAAACATTTGAGTGAAGATGCTCAATAAATTCTTGGAAATATATCAGTTGGAAGAACAGTCCTGAGTAGAGATATGACAGTTGTCATTCTGCTGATCAGATTTTCTTTGAAGAAGTTGTATAGAGAGCAGATGGAGGTAAGTGGCCTTAGGGATGACTCTGAGAATACCCCAAATTTTACAAGGCAGGAAAAGAAATAATCGAAAGAAGCTGAGAGTGGCCAGTGACATAGGAAGCCAGTTAGGAGATAATGGGGGTAAAACACTCAAGGGAAGGAAAAGTTACAAGAAGGAAATGGAAGCATTTTCCTCTACTGCCAAAAGATCAAGGACGATGGGGAGGATGGTGATGGTTGGCCAGTGGATATGACAAAGTGCTGATCGTTGGCAAACTTGACAAGAGAAATTCCAGGGTACTGATGGATGGAACACCTAAATGCAAAGGATTTATGAGAGAATGAGAGGAAGAAAAGGAAATTGCAAATATACAAAGCTCTTCCAAGAAATGTTGCTGTAAGAAGTAGCAGAAATATACTTCAGGAAGCAGAAGGAACATTGGAGTTCAAGGAAGTTGTTTTGAGTGTTTTTATTATAGAAAGTATTATATAGCATATTTTTCAACAGATGGAAATGATTCAGTAGCAAAGGAAAGGTTGGTGGAGCAGGAGAGAGGTGAGATTTGCTGGAGTACTGCCCTTGAGTAGGAGGCAAGGTTACAATGGAGGCATTAGTGTGAATTAGCATTGTACACAGTTCCGAAAAATAGGAGGCTAGGTAATTTCTATGAGTACAGACAATGAGAAATATATAAATGATGTAGTAAGAGGATGAGCAATTTGCCTCCCCATTTCTCCTAATTTCCCAATTAAAAATAGGAATGAAGAAGGGATTTGAAAAATTAAAAGTTGGAAATAGAGGTGACACCATGCTCCCATTTCATAAGACAATGGAAAAGAAATTTGGCTAAAGACCTTAAAAAGTGCTCTCCTCCTTTGAAGGCATACATAAAACCATGAAATATAAAAACAATCTCTCTTCTACTTATTTAATTTTATAGCAAACATCACTACTGAAAATATAAAACTTAGCAATAGTTGGCCCATTTGTAGCTTTGAGAAAAATTTAGCTATAAGTTAAGGCTAGAGGCTAGAGATATGACAATCATCATCATCATCATCTGAGCCATCATTTTATGGAGCTGGAGTAAATTTCCTGACCTGGGTTTTGACAGAAAGAACAAAGTCCTTAAAAAGTCAATAAATGTTTAAGAAAACATTTAGAAAGCACCTTTACCCTGAGTATAATCGTGATTCCAACACTGTAGTTCACAAAGCAAAACCTCAAACATGTATAGTCAGTCAAAAACACTTCTCGGAACCAAGTTCTCTGCCAACCCAAGGACTTAAAAGTAAAAAAGAGAGAGGAAAGGAACACTAAGAGAAGTGCAACGTATTCCCTGCTGTGTCTGCTCCATCTGTGCTCAGATTCTGGCAGGGGAAATAACACAAGTATAAAAACAATTTATTTAAAATGAAAGGCATGACTTACATACAAGGAAATTTATTATCCTTTATTTGTCAGAACCACTGCCTGAAATGTTACAAAAAATCACCACTGAATAGTCAGACATGAGAGAAAGAGGACTGATTGAAAGGAAAATAACACTAACAAAAGATGACCAAATTTCTCCCCGATGTGACAATTCCTCTAAATTCTCAACGGTCTCTCCAAATTGCATGAGAATACTCTAATACCTCCATATGCCCCAATAGTACTACCCAACATAACATAGCTGTAAAGCTGAGACTTCTCTACAATATTTCTGCCACTCCATGTCATCATAGGTATAGCTGTGTTGCTGAACAGACCCGAATATGGTTGCTTCACCTGACCTTATGTGCTTGGAAAGAACATCATGATGGTAGAAGCATGTGGCTGGAGAGGTTTGTCACTTCATGGCAGACAGGAAGGTGAGCCGGAACACAAAAATGGACCAGGAACAAAATTTTTCAAGAATGTATTCCTGATGACCTACTGTTTCCTACTAGGGCTTATCTGCTAAAGTTCCCAGAACTTCCCCAAATAGCACCACCAACTGGAGACTAAGCATTCAATACATTACCTTGTGGGATTTATGTCTTATTCAAATAACTATAGCATTCATCTTACTAGCTAACTAATTAAAACAGCTATAAAGTGATAAAAGTTAAATTAGATCAAATGATGCTAAGATTTGAAAGGATTTCTTTATTTTGTGATCACAAATATTAAAACTTAAGCTTTAGTCCCTACGGGTGTGAACTGGCACAATACAATTAATTTACCCATATGTTTATAATTAGTGAGCTACAACAGACTTTGAAGGGCCATCATACTCTGATACATTAGGGAAAGAATCCAATCTGTTGGAGTCGACCTAGCATATATGTGATATCCATATATTGACAGGTCTAGATACAGAGGTACAGTACACATTTATTTCAGAAATACTGTGGACTTCCAGTTACAAGCTAAAATACAGAACAAAGAGAATTTGTGCCAAAACACAAAATTATGTCCTAAAAAACAAACAAAACTATTAATGGCAAAACAAGAGTACGGATTTATCCATATAAAACAGTTAAGAGAACAACTGTTGCAAAAGTAAGTCAGGCTTTACAATTCTTCTCCAAAGAATGAAATTAGAAGCTCCAAGGAAACAAAAGCAAGAGGCATAAGCAGGACACAGAGAAGTTTGTGATAAAATACTGGAGATTCAGTAACACAATCAGCTGCACATCCCAATGTCAAGTGGTATATCATGAGAATCAGAATATATAATCAAATGTACACATGTACCTCTCCTGTTTATTTTATACAAGTAAAGGCATTCTATCCACATCATTTGCCCTTATACTTTTAAAAATCTCTAGTGGATATTTTTTTTTTTTTTTTTTTTGCCAGTCCTGGGCCTTGGACTCAGGGCCTGAACACTGTCCCTGGCTTCTTCCCGCTCAAGGCTAGCACTCTGCCACTTGAGCCACAGCGCCGCTTCTGGCCGTTTTCTGTATATGTGGTGCTGGGGAATCGAACCTAGGGCCTCGTGTATCCGAGGCAGTCACTCTTGCCGCTAGGCTATATCCCCAGCCCCTCTAGTGGATATTTTTAATAGTGCATGTTAATTATTCAAAGTAAAGGGTTTCATTGTAACATTGTAACATTTCCAAACATGAACATAACATACTCAATTTTAGTAACACTCTGTGTTATCCTTTCTTATCAACCCTTACCTTTTCCTCTTCCCTGATACATACACAAGAACATATGAAAGGTTACACAAGGAACTCATGACTCTGGTAATGTAAGGGAAAAGAACTAGGATGTGGGTAGGGGGTACTGGGAGGAAAATGTTTTATTGTGTACTTTCTTGTACATTTTAAAATTCTTCAGGTGGGGGAATGTATTATTCATTTCACCTAAGCTAAAAATTTTAAAGAAAGTGTAAAGGAAAAACAGAATCAAGCATTTTGTCCTGAACATCAGTTGTTTTTAATATATGGAGTTTGCTCCATGCTGAACATGTATTCTGTGTATTGAAACTAGTATCATCTTCAAATCTTAAGAAAAATTGGTAGCTGTTGATTAACAGATACAACGTTTTAGTAGAATTCATTCAAAACATCTAATGACTGATGTTTTATAACATACTAAGTGTAGTAAATAGCAATTTGTAATACATGCTTGAAAATGGCTAATAAAAAAGTTAAAGTATTCAGACTACAAAAGTAATTAAGCTAATGTGTGTGTGTGTGTGTGTGTTGATTAGTATAGTATCATTTAGCCATTTTGCAATGCATATGTACTTCACAACATTATATGTGTTCCATAACCGTGTTTGGAATTTATATTTGTTAACTACCTAATTAACCAGTTAAAATAAGCAAAGAAGAGGAAATATGAGGAGAAATATGGGGAAAAGAGCTTGCATAAGAGTTAAATATACAAAAGTGTTCTATTACAGAATGAAGATTTCCTTACTTTGCCAATAATACCAGTCCCTGGCTTGCTTAGCAGTTTTTTACCAAAGCACTCTTGAGAAAAGCTTGTCAGCATATTCACCAATTTATGCACATAACAAACTACTCAGTTCTCCATTCACTGAAAAGGTTTATTGAAACAGTGTACTCGTGTAACTGCTAAGGAAACTCAGATAGTAATGATGAACCAAGACCTTCTTTAGAGATTTTGAATAGGCAATCAAAAATCATCAGATACTTAGAGAAAACTGTAGTAATGGAAGAGACAAGATAAACAAATCAAACAACTTTCTCCAGGAAAATGAGGTAATTTTTTAAAAGAACTTTAAGATAAAGCTATGCAGCAACATCAGAGAAAGTCAATAGGTCATTATCACAATAAAATAAGAATATATTACTATGAAAATGTTTCATTGTAAGTCTTGAGATATTAAAAATATTTTGTTAAATAATTTTTAATTCAAAATAAAGGAAAAAGGGACAATTGGGATGACCTAGCTGAGTATATTCTCCCACAGCTCTCCAAGAAAGGAAAATTATGCAACAATCAAGACAAAACAATAGATTGAACTAGATTATTTGATTAGCCCTATAATAACTAAAAATCCTCTATAATTTAATGATCTCCAATAGCTTTCCACAAATAAAGCTTTACATGCAACTATTACAAGTTCATCTAATCCAAGAAAAAAATAGAGCTTTCCACAAAAAGAGAAAATGGTATACTACTTCAAGTCACATTATAAGGTCAATTTATTTTGATGTGAAAACTTGATTTTAAAAAATAAGCCAGGCATCAGTGGCTCACACTTGTAATCCTAGTTACTCAGGAAGCTGAGCTCTGAGGACCACAGTTCAAAGCCACCCTAGGCAGGAAAGTCCACGAGACTCTTATCTCCAATTAACCAGCAAAAAGCTTAAAATGGAGCTGTGGCTGAAGTGCTAAAACACTAGCTTTGAGAAAAACAGTTCAGTTACCAGGAGTGGCAAACAAAAATGTGAGGACTAAGGTGATTTTTCACTGGTAAAAATAGATGCAATCCAGATGCTAATGGTTCATATGACTCACAGCTAATCTTAGCTAATCAGGAGACTGAGATCCAGAGGACTGCAGTTCAAGGCCAGCTTAGGCATAAACTAGTAGAGTATATCTCAAGAAAACAGCAAAAGTTCAGGCTAGAGGCATGGTTCAGGTGCTACAGTGCTATGTGAGCAGGCAAAACTACCAAGCCCTGGGTTGGTACCCAAGGCCCTGGGTTCAAATCTTGGTACTGTAAAAAAATAGACAAATACAAAAATATCAAACAAAATACTAGTAATGTGAATAAAAGAATATATGTGTGTATCATAAATACACATATACATGCATATATCTATAAATTGTCATGAACAATTGAGTTTATATCCGAAATGCAAGTGTCTTGAAATTATAAATCAATATACTTTATTACATAAATAACATACAAAAGATTTATTATAAGCACTTCTATAGTTGAAAAGAGCCATCTGTTTGACGATTTTTTTAAATATCTTAAAAACTAAGGATGTCCTTAGTGTGGTATGGGGCTGGAGGAATGCAATCATAACATTCAGTGTACTATGTGAAAATGGAACTGGGAAAATTGAGGGGAAGGTTAACATTTGGAGAGATGGGGGAGAACAAGGTGACACTGATCAAGATTCTATTCATAACCTGACATGTTGAAACTCTTTTGTACAACTATTCGAAGACAAGAATAAAATAAATAAAATAATAAGATAAAATAAAAAGATAGACCAAATTAGGCTGGAAATCCAGTTTAGAAGTACAGCACTTGTCTACCTTGAACTTGTCTACCCTGATCAAAGCTCTGGGTTTGATTCTTATCACTACCAAAAAAAAACCCTACAAAATTAATTTGGAGAAAAAATATATATGGAGTTAAATTAATAACATTAAATATTCCAGGAAAAATAACTAAATATTTAGGAATAGGGAAAACACATTGAAAAAAATGAAGCATACCTACAAAGCTGATAGTTTGTACTTATGTTCTAAAGGCCTATTCACCAGCTAGTGGATACAATCATTGAGAGATGATTGGACAATGAGGGGTCTGGTATAATCAGTAGATTCATTCATCCATCCATGGGTTCTTATTTAATGACATTATTGGCAGATGATGGATAGGAGGATAGATAGAAGATGATAGATAAGATGACAGGAGGTACGACCTGGAGTGGCTTTAAAGGGCATATCTTATCCCTGAATCTTTCCTGGCTTTCTTTGTGGTTCCTGGCTTCCATGTGGTGATCAACTCTCCTCTGCCATGTCCTTCCATTATGATGTTTCTCCCCTGCCATGGACCTAAAAGTGATGTAGTCAATTGCCCTTGGACTGAAACTTCTGAAACTGGGAGCCAAAATAAACCTTTCCTCCTTTAACTTGTTTTTCTCATATATTTTCTCATAGTGATAAACAAAATAACTAGCACAAAAACTTTTTTTTAAGTTTTTATTATAAAACTGATGTACAGAGAGGTTACAGTTTCATACATTAGGCATTGGATACATTTCTTGTACTGTTTGTTACCTTGTCCCTCATACGACCCTCCCCCCTCCCCCTTACCTTTTCCCCCCCTGAGGTGTTCAGTTCACTTACACCAAACAGTTTTGCAAGTATTGCTTTTGTAGTTGTTTCTCTTTTTTTACCCTGTGTCTCTCAATTTTGGTATTCCCTTTCAATTTCCTAGTTCTAATACCAGTATACACGGTTCCCCATATACTCAGATAAGATTACAGAGATAGTGTAGATACAATCACAAGAAGGTGATACAAGAACATCATCAATAATAGAAGCTACAGATACACATGGGACGTTGAAAGTAGTTACAACAGTGATATAACAATTGTTTCCATAACATGGAGTTCATTTCACTTAGCATCATCTTATGTGTTCATAAGGGTATAGCTATTGGGCCTTGTGATGCTCTGCTATGACTTGCCTAAACCTGTGCTAATTATTCCCAATAAGGGAGACCATAGAGTCCATGTTTCTTTGGGTCTGGCTCACTTCACTTAGTATAATTTTTTCCAAGTCTTTCCTTTTCCTTACAAATGGGGCAATGTCATTCTTTCTGATAGAGGCATAAAATTCCATTGTGTATATGTACCACATTTTCCTGATCCATTCGTCTACGGAGGGGCATCTGGGTTGGTTCCAGCTTCTCGCTATGACAAATTGCGCTTCAATGAACATTGTTGTGCTGGTGGCTTTACTGTGATTTTGTTTCTGTTTTTTTGGATAAATACCCAAAAGTGGGGCTGCTGGGTCATAGGGGAGTTCTACATTTACAAAAACTTTTTAAAAAATGGTTATCAGTGTCTGTTGGACAACATCACTGTTGTTTAATATATGTATAATTCAATACTAATAAGAGAATGAGATTACTTGAAGAAATAATGCTCAAAATCTATAAATGTGTTAAAAACTGTAAAAGTCAAAGCTAAAAAGAAAACATGAAGAGCATCACACCATTGTGCTTTCTATTACTGTAACAAGATACCTTAAATGCTTAATTTAACAGGGGAAAGATTTCTGGATCACACTATCAAAGTTTTCAGTTAGTAGTTGATTGGCCCTATTGCTTTTGGATCTGTGGCAAGGCAGTACATCATGGCAGAAGCAGAGTGGCAGAAGGAGCATTTCCTTTTAGACAGCTAACAAGCAATCATGGAGACAAGAAAGGTGCCAAAGTGAGTCCATACCTCCAATGACTTTACTTCTTCCTACTAGGCTCCACCTCTTAAAGGTTCTACCACCTCCCAGTGTTGCTAAGTCGATGATTCATAGACCTTTGGTGGACACCTCAGATCCAAACTATAAAAATTAATTATAATTTTTTCATGCAAGGAAGTAATAAGGGAAAAAAGTTTTATAGCAATCAGAGTGGAAAGGGATTCATAGCTGTAGAGGAGCAAGGAAAAAAATGAAATTAAAACTTATACAAAAAAGAATGCAAATGAAAAAATGAGAAATGCTTTTTGAGCATTAAATGTAAAAAAGCAGCTATCAACCTAAAATTCTATACCAAGCAAATACTTGCAAAAGCAAAATTGAAATAAAGGCTCTTCTACACATAATAGCAGCTGAGGGAATTCATTGCTCACATACTAGCATTAAAATAAATGCTAAAGAAAGTTCTTCAGGCAGAAGGGAAATAACAGAAAATTGGATCTATATAAAAAAAGAAAATAACTGGAAATGATGTATATGTAGGTGAATATGAAGTAATTTTATCTTATTTGTTTATCTCTTCGATAATTATTGTCTTTTAGTGTTGATAAAGCCACGTTTATGAAATCAGCCAAGAGAGATCAATTGTAAAAGTAATATCAGCTTGACTGTTGTATAAAACTACAGTACATTGCTCCTTTCAGAACAAAGCTTTTTGAAAATCAACAGAATCCCAATTTGTTTGGGATTTTATTACTCTATTATTTTCATCATGAAATTTTGGTTTTGTACAGTTTCTGGTTTCTTTGTTTCTTAAAGAAAGTTTCTTGTGTGATTACTGTTTTCTTATGAATTTTTTTGAAATTTTAAGCTTTCACCTTTACAGTATAATGCATTTTATTCTCATATTCCACACATACAGATAGTACGTGGTAGTCTTATTCACCCATAGTTCTCCAGATAGGCACTGAGTCAGTGAAATGGAGTAAGTTTGAATATTGCTTTAAAATATTCACATTGTACATTAAAACATTAAAAGATAGAATTCTACAAAAATAGTTTTGTAAATTCTAATATAAAGGAATGATTTTTCTCTTCTTAGATACTTTGCTTTGCTCTAGTATTAACTTATCAGAGTGCTCTGGGGGCCAGATGAAGCCACTATCACAAATTAATATTAGTTGTATCTAAATGTATGTAAGATGGTTCTAAGAGAGCAGAGGTGATAGGCTATACCAGAGTATGTTGTACATAAATCAGCTGCTTTATTGCCCTAAAACAAGGCATTTGGAAATCCTGAAACTCATGGGCCACAATTCACAGAGGTATACAGACTAAACTTACCATAGTTTTGTTTTACTTTTGAAAAAATTATTAGGAACTTATGGCTTGCTACTGTTTTATTTCTTGTTATAATTTGCTGATGATAATGTATATGAATTAATATGCTGTGTAAGCTGTGTCCTACTTACTAAACAGCTTATGCACTTATACTTTGCCAAATAAATTTAAAAATAAAAAGAAGGAAAATATGATTGTGCACATAAAAATAGAGAACAGCATAGTCAGAATCTAAAACATATGTAGGAGTAAAATATACAACAAAAATAACACATAGGTTTGAGAAAAGGTGGCATGACATTATTTGAAAGTATATTTCTATCCAGTGTATGGAATGATACAGGAAAAGGAGCATAGATCTTGGAAAGGAAGGGATGATATTTTATCAGTAGAAGACATGTTTTGTGAAGAAAATCATGAAGTATCTATAAATAAGCTATAAGAACTAATATGTATATTTTGAAAATTTGAGAGACAATATAAGGTGGCCATACAAAATCAATGCCATTTTATATGCAGTAGATATTAATAATAAAAGTAATTTAAAAAAATCAATGCTACAATTAAGGATAGTACTAAAAAATTTTAAGTATTTTGAAATATTTTAATGAAATACTAAATTTCCAGGAATAATTTGACAAGGGATAGAAGAAAACTTAAAAAAATTAGTGACTTTGAATAGTAAAGTATTTTAAAATATGACATTATAACCAGAGCATATAAAAGAAAAAATGAATCTCACTTCATTAAAATTTAAGAATTTGATCCTACAATGTTGCTATTAAGGAAATAATATATTATATACGTCTGACAAAGGAGTTGTACAAACACTATATAAAGCATTCACATCTCAATAATAAAAAGGCAAAGGACTTAATTTGTAAATGGGAAAAATACATGGATGATCATTTTCTCAAACACAAATCCCAGAAATATCATATTGAGTAAAAGAAAGAAAATACAACAAAATAGTTATTATGATTATATTCATGAAATGTTTAAAAGCTAGCAAAACCACACAATTTTTATGTGGGAATACACATGAGTGGTAAAATTATAATGAAACAAAGGCATACTAAATCACAAAATACAGTTTCTTGTAAGAAAGGAATCAGGAGGCAGTGATTTCTAAGGGGTTGGTTATATTTACAAAGGTGTTTCTTTTAGGAGCATAGCTGTTCAGTTTTTATAAAGCTTATGGAAATAAAAAATTTAAGTAACCACATGTAGACAGAAAAACAGAAATCAAAATTGTCAACCACTAGAGAACAAAAGACAAAGTATAATGATAACATTAAAAAGCCAGTGGAGGTGATGCCAGGAGCTAGGAGTTTGTGCCTGTCATCCTAGTTACTCAGAAGACTGAGATATGAGGACTGAGGTTCCAAGTCAGCCCAGTCAGGAAAGTCCTTGAGACTCCAATTAACCATCAAATGAAGCAGGAGTAGAGCTGTGGCTCAGGGAGAAAAGTGAAGGGAATTGACCATCATCATGTTAAGCAAAACAAGCCAGATTCAAACAGAAAAATACACACAATCTAGACCAAAAAGTCACATGAATAGAAGGGAAACTGGTAGAGAATCACTAGCTAGAGGGAGGAGAACAAAAGGAGATAATGTGGGCTAGTTATAATTAAGGTATTTCATATGCATGTGTAAAATAGAATAATGAAACACATATTTAGTTTTTTAAAAATAAAGTGAAGAATCAGGGCTGGGGATATAGCCTAGTGGCAAGAGTGCCTGCCTCGGATACACGAGGCCCTAGGTTCGATTCCCCAGCACCACATATACAGAAAACGGCCAGAAGCGGCACTGTGGCTCAAGTGGCAGAGTGCTAGCCTTGAGCGGGAAGAAGCCAGGGACAGTGCTCAGGCTCTGAGTTCAAGCCCCAGGACTGGCAAAAAAATAAAAATAAATAAATAAAATAAAGTGAAGAATCAGATGAGAAAGAGTAACAGAGGGGATAAATTTGATCAAAGCACATTACATGGGTGGACATATCACCTTTGTGTAGTTAGTATATGCTAATTAGAAAACCCTGTGAATGCATTTGTCATAGAGAATGACAAAGTAGGAAACTCCACAGACTGTTATGTCCTCAAAAGACAAAATGTGGCAAAAAGACCTGTCACAATCCATTTTACAGGAATCTGGAAACTAGCCAAACTTACAGTAACCAAGGAAGTAGGAATGCATTGCATTGTAGTAAGAAAATGTTAGTCTTTTAAATTTCCCACCTATTATGTGTCTTTTCTGAGTTTTCATGGCAGCCTGTACTTCTGCTCTAGGTTAGTAGTGGAAAAAAGTATAAGTAATTATGGTTCTATTTCAATGAGTCTGGCATTACTCTAAAAAATGAGAAGAAGGACTCAACGACTTGCCTTTATCAAACTTGCAGCATTCCCAGAGCTAGGAAGAGTTCTTTTTTATTCTTGTAATTCTTTCTTTATTTTTATTATCTTTAAGTAGTTGTACAAAGGGGTTTTAATTCACTATGCCAATTTGTGATGTAGTACATCTTCATCAATGTCACCCCTTTCATCAGTCTCCCCCCACTTCTCCCAAACCTTAAGAGATTTTTTCAAAGAGAATTTAATGCAAAGTGTGAAGAAATCTGGAGAACAGAATGATTACAAGGAATTCGGGGAAAAACTGAAGATCATAGGAATGAAAATTTCGGTAGAGAACCTATGTGGGGAAAGGTTTAGTAACTTTTTAAGCTTGTTCATACAACAGGAGTTCAGAAAACCACACCCAAACATAGTACTTACTTGGACATACATTCACAACAATATGAGATGACCCTAAGCTTGCATCAAGCTTCAAACAAACAGGAACTCAAAGCAGCCATGTAAAAAGCAGACTAAATGTTAAAAGAGACCACCTCCAAAGCAAACCAGTCTTCTGTAGTAAGTAAATCCCCTTTCAAGGTTATGTTTTGTTGATGATGATGTTGGTGTTGATGTTGTTATTGTTTTGGTTTCTGGCATTTAAGCAATTCTATCAAAGTGAAGTAAGTTGCGTATAAAAGAGCTGTGATAAGAAAGATCAAAACTTCCCAAGTTTAATGACATACATTAATTTAACATCCAAGAAGTTCAATAAGTAACCTATAGGAATAGCTCAGAGACCCCACAAAAATTGTCATTGTTAAAGAAACAGAGTGTGTGTGTGTGTGTGTCTCTGTGTGTGTGTGTGTCACATTGGAAAAGTATTCTATCACTGAACAACATCCTTAGCCTCATCAACGGAATAAAAAGCAGTTTTTTGCTAGGCACTAATGGGGCTCACACCTGTAGTCCTACTCTAGAGGCATGACATCTGAGGATTGTGGTTCAAAGCCAGCCCAGGCACAAATGTCCAGAAGACTCTTATCTCCAATTAATCACCAAAAACCCAGAAGTGGAGCTATGCCTTTCATGGTAGAACACCAGCTTTGAGCAAAACAGCTCAAGCACTGTGTCCAGGACTTAAGTTCAAGCGCCAGGACTGGCACAAAAAGAAAAAAGGTAACAACTTCCTACATACTATGAAAAATGATACTTCATTAAGATGAACAGACTATCTCTCTTCAAAAACTAGGAGGCTAGAGGCAGTGGTATAGTATGTTTAAAGTATTGAAGGGTAGGCAAAACCAACCTTCTAAAATGAGCAAGAAATTAAGACACTTCAACAAAAAAAGGGCTGTGGTAGGTTATAACCAAAGACCTACTTTCACAAGATATGCTAAAGGAAATCTTGCTACCTAAAAGGAAGGACTCAGATAGTAAATAAAAACCATCTGAAGACATGTTGAAGTGAAATCCTTTTTTTACAACTACTTAAAAATAATTTTAAAATGACTTAAAAGTCATATACGAAAGCTGGGAACCACTGGCTTATTCCTGTAATCCTAGCTACTAAAGAGGCTGGGATCTGAGGACTGTGATTCAAAGCCAGACTGAGCAAGAAAGTGTCTGAGACTGTTTTCATGTTTTCCTTTCTTTTCTTTTATTTGTCAGTCTTGGGGCTTGAACTCTGTCTGGACACTATCCCTGAGCCTCTTTGAACTCAAGGCTAGCAATATACAACTTGAGCCACAGAGACACTTCCTTCTTTTCCTGAGTACTTTATTAAGGATCTCACAAACTTTCCTGCCAGAGCTGCCTTCCAATCATGATTTTCAGATCTCAGCTTCCAGCTTCTTATCAGACTCTTATTTCCACTAAACCATCAAAAAGACGAAAGTAGAGCTGTGGCTCAAGTGGTAGAGTGCTAACCTTGAACACAAAATGTCAGAGACAGCACCCTGAATTCAAGTCCCAGGACCTGCATACACACACACACACACACACACACACACACACACACACACACACACACACACACAAATGATATGAGAACAAAGAATAGAATGTTATCTATATAGATAAATATAAAAGTTTATACTATTGCCTGTTGGTTTTGAAACTCTTCTTTTTGTCTATATTAAAGTGTAAGTGTTTAACATAATAATTATAAATCTACACAAACAGGCACACAATGTATAAAGACAACGTTTGTAACAAAAAATACATGGTAGGGATTTGGGGAAGCCAGAGATTTTTTTGTTCTGTATATTATGAAAACGAATTGAGTATTAATTTAATCTTTATAACCACAAAGTTATTCATTATAACCACTAAGGATTAACTTTTATCTTGATATAACCACTAAAATTCAAAAGAATTAAATATAAAGAATGTGCAAAAAGGAAAAGAAGTGGTAAATAAAATGACACATTAGAAAGAATTAATTCATCCTGAAAGTTGGCAGTAATGGAGAAATTAAAGAAGGAAAAGAAGAAAGATATAGAGAAAAGGACATTGCAAGAAAACAATAAATGACAGAAGTCTAGGATAGGCATGCTGTCATTAGATACAATAGACTTTAAGGTAAAACCTCTTAAGAAACAAAAAGATAGATTTTATATATTGGTGAAGCAGTCAATCTACCAAGAAGGAAACAGAAATATATATATATGTTTCTGTGAAGGAAAATCTGACCAATTTGAAAGGGGAAAGACAGTCCTATATAAATATTTGGAGAATTTAGCACCCTACTTTTAATACTGGATGAAAGAACTAGACAGACTATCAAGAACTGAATGAAATAATTGAAAATATTATAACTCAACCTGCTAGACATACATAGAGATTCTACCAAACAATAACAAAATGTACATTTTTCCCTAGGTGCATATGGAAAATTTTCCAGGACAGAAGATATGTTAGACCACAAGACAAGTCTCAATTCATTCTTAAATTGAAGTTATAAAAATATTTCCTCTGACCATAGAGAAATGAAAATAACAGAAAAAAATAAAATTCTATAAAGCTGTGGAAACTAAATAACTCATCAAGGACAGTAAGGTCAAAGAAAATAATAGTGAAAATAGAAAATACTTTGAGAGAAAAAGGAACTGAAGGCACAACATGCCACAACTTATGGTAAAGTGGTAATCAAAAGGAGAACTCAAGGCAATAGTCAACATTTATATCCTAAGAAACTACATTAATCCCAAACTAGGATAGAAAGGAAATAAACATAATACCGTAATAAGCTGAAGAGAGAATACAAAACCATACCAAGAAATGATGAAACCAAAAAGTGATACTTTGAAAGTATCAGCAAAATTGACACTTAGCTAAGGTTAGCTAAGAAAAAAAAATGACCCCATCTAAACAAATGAAAGCTAGCTGTGGTAGCACCTGCCATCCAAGCTATGCAGGAAGTATAAACTGGAGGATCATCATCCTGGATGGTATGAGAGTTTAAACGGAAAATAACTAAAGCAAAAGGACTTTGATGCATGACTGTAGGGCTATGATTGTGTGCCTGCTTAAGCACAAGGCCCTGAATTCAAACCACAGCGGCTCCACAATAAAGCAAAGTCTGAGGTGTTTGCAAAGTAGATACACATGACTAGTAAAGTGTTTATAAATGCCAGCTAGATCATTAGACTTTCTACAGAACATGGGGATATAAGTTTCATGAGTATTTCCTGCCTATTTGTTGAGTTTGCATGTAAGATATGTTAAGCAAGTACCTTTCTTACCTTTCCTCTCTTATGACCTTTTCATGTAACATATGTATTAACTTTATGTCAGTATTTAAGTATTGTTTATTTTATCTCTTATTATTTTAGGGGAAGAGTAAAAATCACTGCATTTTAGATTATATGAAGAGTAAAAGCATTATCTTAGGCAGAATTATGATTTTGTTATTGTCTTTAGTCGGTTACATATGGCTAAAAGAGATGCATGTGTATGACAACTAGACAAGATATGGACTGAGGGTGAATTTTAAGTGTTATTTTTGACTGGGTTAAAGGATTCCCACATAGCTGGTAAAACATTTCTATATGAATCTGTGAGCATGTTTCTGGAAGAGACTAGATAGTAGACTGTTGCTTTTAATTTGGTATTGTCTTTGCTGTTCCTTATACATCTGCATATTTACTCCTCATCTGTTGCTTACTTTGCACATACTTTCTCCCATTCTGTTTCCTTTTCTGTGCATATGTGTTTGTTTAGTTCGGTGTGATATCATTGGCCTCTTTTGGCTTTTTTTTCCTGTACATTTGTAATCTTTCCAAAAGTTTCTTCTTCATTCCAACTTCCTCAAGCCTTTCCCCAAGTATTTCAGTACTTTCACATTGTCCTGTTCTGAGTTTAAATCTCCTATCTATTTTGACTATATTTTTTCTAAGAGATGAGGGCTAGTTTCATTGTTCAAAAAGCAAATACAGTTTTTCCCAACAGTATTATTGTGGAAGTAGCAATTTCCTGCTGAATGTTCTCAACATCTTTTTCAAAAATCAATTGTCCATAAATATGTGTGGATATATTTTGGATTCTCTACTATTCCTTTGATCTAGACAAGTACCACACTGTTTTGATTACTATAGCATTGTAGCATATTTTTTATTATAGTGTCAAATTGATGTACAGAAAGGTTACAGTTTCATATGTTAGGCCTTGGGCACATTTCTTGTACTGTGTGCAAATCATGTAGTATGATGCTTCCAGTACTTTTTTGCCATTCAATGTGGCCTTGAGTATTCCAAGACTTTTGTGATTTCATATGAATTTAAAATATTTCTCTATTTCTTTTTTTAAAGTCATTGGAATTTGAAAGGGATTGCATTGAATGTCTAGATTATTTTAACTAATCTGAACATTTCAAGTGTTATTTTTAATCTATTATCACAAAATATCTTTCCATTATGTGTATTCTTCAAGTTCTTTCTCAAAATCTTCCAAACAATTGAAGAGGAAGAAGCATTTCCAATCATCACAGCGGCATATTTCTAAGAATTTATCAATTTTTCTGTCTTATCCAATTTTTGGTATATAATTATTCATTGCTATCTCATAATCCTTTCTATTTATGTGGTATCAGTTACAATGTCATCTCCATTTATAATCTTATTTATTTGGTTTTTTTCTTAGCCTAGTGTTTTATAGTTTGTCTTTTGAAACATAACTCAAGTTACATCAATCCCTCCTGATTGTTCTTCTAAGCACTATTTTTTACTTATATTTGCCTAAATATTTATCATTTCATGGCAGTCTTCTTAGCAGATGTTTCTTCCTCTCCCCTTGTTTCCCTCAAATATTATGGTTGTCACAGACCGGTCATAATTTATCACTCAGTATACTCACTTTGATCCATATTTCAATGTTTTCCTATGTTGTGCAAATGTGCAAATGTCTGTTTTTCAGAAGACAATGAGAGCATAGCTCCAGGGTACATTTTCCTGTGTAAGTACTTAGAAATTGTTTTCTTTCATTAACTTCATTTTATTTCACAATATGGATATAATGTAATTATTTACTTAGTTACATATTTTTGTATGCTTAACAGTGGTATTTGAATGATGCATTATTAATGTCAAAGATCTTGTAAACATATTAAACTGTATCTTCAAGGTAAATTTCTTGAACTGAAACTGTTCTACTGAATTACTGCACTTTAAAATTATTCACAGATACAGCTGAATTACCATCCGGAGTGTTTTTCTATTTCCCAATCCCTACAACAGCAAGGCCAAGTGGTCACTCACTTCTGTATCACTGCCATTAATGGATAGCTTCAACTTTAAATTTTTTCTGTAATTTTGCATGCCTTTCTTATTTTCTGATTACTGGTAAAGTTAAGCTTATTTGACTAAACATATTGTGTCTACTTAAATTATTTCTGTAAGTTGTTAGTACCCATTATTTTAGGTGTAAAGGAGTAAAATGGGGCACTAACACTGGAACAAATGTTGCAAACATTTCTTCCAGTTCATTTCATGACTTGCATTATTTTGACTACACGAATAATTCTCCTTTTTACATAAATTTGGTAGTATAACACTTCCATTACATATTTGAAGCCATCTGGAATTTATGTGGGGGGTGAGATGAGGAAAGAAATTAACTTTAACTTGTTCCAAATGAATAGCTCATTTCACCCTCACTATTAACTAAATAGTTCATCCTTTGTTGATTTGAAATATCACCTTCTTCATATGTTCAATTTCCATGGGTATATAACCTAACAAAAATTTTCTGTTTGATATTACTACAATCTTGACAGCTAAACTTAATAAAGATATCAAGCTTGGGAGCCAGATTATTTGGCTCATATACCAGCTTCACCACACACTAGCTGCATGAAATTGATTACTTAATATTTTAATGCCACATTTCCAAATATGTAACAGGAGGGCTATTAGGGGTTGTTCTTGTGATTAAATATAATATATATGACCTTCTGAAAGTGTCTTCAACACACTACATGATATACAAGTGCTAGTTGTTTCTATTGCTAATTTCTTTCTCCTTTCTTCTTTTCATCCTTCCTTCTTTTTCTATCTTTCTTCCTTCCCTCATTCATTCCATTCCTTTTATCTCCTTCCTTCCTTTGTCTTTCTCTTTTTCTCACTTTGGCCGGTACCAGTGTTTGAACTCTGAGACTCAGATGTTGCTCTCTCAACTGAGCCACACCCCCAGCCTGGCTTTTTGCTAGTTATTTCACTGATGTATACTGTTGGATTTTTTCTGCCTATGCTAGCTCCAAACTGTGATCTTCCAGATCTCAACTTTTTGAGTAACTAGGATTACAGGCATAAGCTACTACCACTCATCTACTGTTAATTTATACCAAAGTAGCAATGGCACTATTTCAGTACACATATTTGGTAATTCTTTTTTTTTTTTTTTTTTTGCCAGTCCTGGGCCTTGGACTCAGGGCCTGAGCACTGTCCCTGGCTTCTTCCCGCTCAAGGCTAGCACTCCGCCACTTGAGCCACAGCGCCGCTTCTGGCCGTTTTCTGTATATGTGGTGCTGGGGAATCGAACCTAGAGCCTCGTGTATCCGAGGCAGGCACTCTTGCCACTAGGCTATATCCCCAGCCCGGTAATTCTTTACCTTTCATTTTACAAAGTTGTTTTTCTAAAAAATTGACTATACAAATAAATTATGTGATCAGTTCTATAAATAATATCACTGGCTTCATATTGGTCGTGAATTAAATTTATATATTAGTTTGAGGAGAACTGGTATGTTTACAATACAGAGTGTTAACTTCTGGAATAAAATATACACCTCTCTATACATATTTTTCCTTTTGGTTGTGTTGTAATTTAGCTCATTTTATTTATCTAGGTCTTGGAAAAAGTTTTTTTTTTTCAAATTTTTATTATCAAACTGATGTACAGAGAGGTTACAGTTTCATACGTTAGGCATTGGATACATTTCTTGTACTGTTTGTTACCTTGTCCCTCATACTCCCCTCCCCCCTCCCCCTTTCCCTTTCCCCCCCTGAGGTGTTCAGTTCACTTACACCAAACAGTTTTGCAAGTATTGCTTTTGTAGTTGTTTGTCTTTTTTTACCCTGTGTCTCTCAATTTTGGTATTCCCTCTCAATTTCCTAATTCCAATACCAGTATACACGGTTTCCAATATACTCAGATAAGATTACAGAGATAGTGTAGGTACAACCACAGGAAGGTGATACAAGAACATCATCAATAATAGAAGCTACAGATACACATAGGACGTTGAAAGTAGTTACAACTGTTTCCATAACATGGAGTTCATTTCACTTAGCATCATCTTATGTGTTCATAAGGGTATAGCTATTGGGCCTTGTGATGCTCTGCTATGATTTGCCTAAACCTGTACTAATTATTCCCAATAAGGGAGACCATAGAGTCCATGTTTCTTTTGGGTCTGGCTCACTTCACTTAGTATAAAATTTTCAGGTCTTGGAAAAAGTTTTGTTGGATTTATTGCTGGATAATTTATAATTCTTCTTCATGTTGTAACATTTTAGTGCCAAGTCTAGGCTGCAACTCAGGATCTGAGTGCTATTCCTGAGCTTTTCTTTTTTTTTCCCCGGCTGATGCTCTACCAGTTGAGCCACAGCTCCACTTAATGGATTTTTGGTGGTTAACTGGAGAAAAGCACCTAGGATTATAGGCATGAGCCACTGGCACCTTGCTACATAATGCTTTTTACCAGTGTGTTTGCAGATAGGCAAACAATGTTTTGTAATTTACCTTATTTTTAATAAATTTACTAAAGTTTTTGTTAGGCCTAATAGCTTCTCCGTTTAATGTCTTGTACTTTCTCACTAGACAAGCGTGTCATCTGGAAATAAAGGCACCATTATTAATCTTTTCAATATGTGTACCTCAGGACAATAACAAGTGATTCTGGCAAAACAGATATTTCATTATTCACCCTGGTGCTTTTTGTTTTGAATTCTATTGCACTTCTAATTTAGATTAGTAATTACATGATGTATGTGAGCTTGTGTGTGTATCTATCCTCATCTTTTACTTTTATTTTTCAACAGTTTTGATTCAAATAGATCTTAAGAAATAACTTTACATATATGTATAAATCCACATGCAAGCAAATACAACATGTATATGCAAAATGGGATATTTTAACAGTCTGAGTTAATTTTATTCGTTGCTTTCACTAATCTAATTATAGTTTCTTGTTCTTGCCATTTTAATTTCTATCTCATTGAGGTAAGTGAATTTATAATTTTATTGAGGCAAAATTCATATAGCCTAAACCTAAATATGTTATTGCTAAATTGTTTGGTATGTCCTTTATAGTTTTCTTAGATTTGCTCTAGATGATACTTACAGACATATTTGAGCCAGAGTTGGCCTGCCAGATATTAATAGTCTTAGTTTTCTGTGTTTCACTGAAACTCAGAAGATGTATCAATACAGGATTTGGATTCTAAGATACACACAGTCTATCTATTAGATCTGTGGGAGATGTGGTTCCCATCTCAACATAGTTTCCATTTCCTTAACTGACCCTTAAATTGCAGTCAGTATCATTTACTATATGTCTTCTTACATACAATCTCTTCCAGCTTAGGGTACCTTCTCACATAAAGATATACCTACATAACCAGTGTATGACTAATATATAATAGATTAATTCAGGATTGTGTCTAACACCAGTGTCTTGCTATCATGCTTTAGAGCCAAACATTGTGTTTGTTGTTCCTTCTGTCACTGTGACAAAATCCTGATAGACTAACTTAGAATAGCATGGATTGCAGAGGGTTCAGTCCACATTTGCTTAGACTTTGGAATTTGGGAGCAAATGGAAGAAAAAGCTGTTCACTTCATGGTGGACAAGAAGCACAGAGCAAGGTAGAGACTGAGGATTGAGTATACTCTTAAAAAACCTCAGTGGTCTATTTTGTCCAGCCAAGGTCAATTTATCAATGTTTCTAACACTTCCTAAAATAGCACCACCAGCTGGGGAAACTGTTCTCAATGCATGAGCTTATGAAAAACATTTCATATTTATACTACACAACAAACATCTTGAAATTGTTTTTTCACACTCAAGAGTCTCTAATTCCTTTCCTTTTTCTTATTTAATCCAGGCTTTTTCCCCTGTAATATCCCAATGACATAAAACTTGTCAAGGTTAACCACTGGGCTACATGTGGCTACAAGTAAATATTTTTCATTTTATTTTTCTTTATTTCCATTGGAGCATTATTACTAAATTAAAAAATTGTATAGTTTAAGCCCACAACATGTTTTGAAATAGCCATACATTTTGAAGTGATTATAACAAACTAATTTATCACTTCTACTGTATTTTGTGTGAAGTGAAAATACTTAAGGTTTCTCTTCTTAGAAAATTTCAACTATTATTAAAAATGGTTACCATGTTGCATGTTAGATCTGTAGAACTTATTCATCATGAATAATCAAAATTTTGTACCCTTTGACCAATGCCTTTCTGTTCTTCCCCCAACCAAGATCATAGCCAACACCATTCTGCTCTTCCTTCACAAGCTCAGACTCTACAGATAAGTGAGATCATACATTGCTTTTCTTTCTTTCTAATTCTTTAACTCAGCATGTCCTCTAGATTCATTCATGTTCTTGTCACCTATGAGGGTATTGTTATCTTTTTTAAAGCAGGAAAGCATTCCATTGTGTGTGTTATATTTTATTATTCATACATCTGTCAAAAGACACTTACGTTGCATTTCTACCTAGGATATTATAAACAGTTCCTCAATAAACATGGATATGCTACAATCTCTTCAAGGTACTAGATTTATTTTCCTTCAATATATAAATATCAAGAATATGTATTTTGCATATGGATTGCTAAATCATATGGCAATTCAACTTTCAATTTGTTGAGAATTTTCTCTATTGCTTTCTATAATAGCTGCACCAATTTATATTACAACATCCTTGCCAACACTTGTTTCTTTTTTGATTTTTGTAATAGTCATTCTGGCAGGTATGAAATGATATCTTATTGTACATTTAGTTTGCATTTCTCTAATGACTTGTGATGTTGGAAAGTTTTTCATATGTCTTTTGGACATTTGTATGTCCTTTCTTGAGAAATGTTTTCGTTCTACTATTTATGTTTAGTTGGAATTTTGACCATTGCAAATTTAGAGTACTATATTGATTCTGCTTATTAATTCCTTATCAGATAAGTTTGCAAATCTAGACCTATTTTTTTCCTTTATCCAAAACTTATCTGCTACTCATTACAGCCCAAAACTTCTGCTGCTTGATAATCAACATACTTCATAGAAAGTGGCACTCTGGCAAAAGTGGTAGAGGGCTAGCCTTGAGCACAAAGAGGCTCAGAGACAGCACCCAGGCCCTGAGTTCATGCCCCATGACAAACAAGGAAACAAACCAACAAAAAGAGTAACATGTGCTGGGAATATGGCTTAGTACTAGCGTGCTTGCTTAGCATGCATGAAGCTCTGGATTCCATCCCTTAGTACCACATAAACAGAAAATGCCACAAGTGGCTCTGTGGCTCAAGTGGCAGAGTGCTAGCCTTGAGCAAAGAGAAGCCAGGGACAGTGCTCAGGCCCTGAGTCCAAGGCCCAGGACTGGCAGAAAAAAACATACTTCATATGCACCCAGCATCTAACCTCTGTAAAATCATACTAAGAGTCAAGAAGTTTTTCTTATCCTTCAAATAATTAAGAAATTCTTCTGGGCAAAATTATGCAAGTAATATAAGCAAACCATCTTTTGAAAATATAGAAGACATATCCCCTTTATTTCCTTCTTGCCATTAGGACTGCTGTACAAATTTGATTGCTGTTATATTCTCCTTCATTTACTATCTCAATATAAACTTGTATAGCTATACATAGTATGTTACTGCAAATCATATTGTCTTGAAGTGTTAACCAACTGTACCAAACTTTGTACCAAACATCACCTGTCTAGATATAATATGAACAAAGGCAAATATAATGTTCCATCACAAATAGAAAGAAAATTTATATCACAGCTGAGAACAATGAAATATCTACATAATATTAATTATGTAGGAATATAAATTTGTAATGAGAGACCTATGACATAGCCCATAAAAAGGATAATGTGGTTCTATGCATACACTTGATTATACCCAACACATTATTAGATAATTATAGATTACAGAGTAACTGCAGTGAAACCTGTCATTACTTTTTTTTTTAATTTCATTTTCTGGGGTCTGTGTTTCTAAAATTCTGGATACATCTATGGTTGAGAAACACTGTCATAAAAATGCTTCTTAAAATTTAATATGTGCAAAATCATCTGGGAGATCTTCAATTCTGATTTGAGGCCTATATCCTTCACATATAATAAGATTTCCCATAACTGGAAAGTTTTGTTGTTTTTTTTAACCACATTTTGGCTAACAAAGTGTTGAGAAATTGTCCAAGATATTCCCAGAGAGGCATATGAAAGGATATTCATTGAGTCCTGTTTGTGTAATTAGGGAGAGAATAAAAGAGAAAGTGCCATAACTTGTCCCTTAGTAGAGAAATAGATAAACAATTCAAAAAATTTCAAAAAATGGATCACTGTTCATTGGCTAAAACTGATAGAGCTACTGTACATAAATATGAATAAAGGTTCTTAAAACAAAGCAATAGTTGGCAAAAGAAAATTTTAGAATAGAATTGTATATTTTTAGATACATTTTTAAATGCCTTATACAGTATTATATTGAGCATCACTGGTTGATACATTCAGATATAGTTTAAATTTTAAAAACTTTATGAGAATGAGGCACCCCAATTTTAAGAGTATTTAGACTCTAGGTGACTTAACCATGAGACTGATGAAGATGTGGAGCCCTGTCTTTATTTGTCAACTGAAAGAAAGGTCAATAAAAACACAGCTCTCCAGTATATCTGTAATAAGTTGACATCTGTTGTGTCTGGATGATTTCTTACATGTTCTCTACTTTTCAATATGTTTGGAGTATTCTGTTATTACATTTTTTAAACACTGAGGGCTTTGTTGCCTTTAATTCTTGCCATATGTCAGACAGTACTGTGTGGAAAGGCTTTGCTTTCTGTAATAGGAACCTCACTGTGAAATGAATCACTGTGTTTTCTGTCCTCTATCTAGTCCTGCTCAACTCCATTAAATCAGCAAATAAAGGCTACCTCCAATATCTTCACAATATTGCTGTTCTTAGTCACTGACTTCTCATCACTCTTTTTTAATATTTTGTCTACCCTCCACCTCCTGCATATCTTAATGTGGGTATCTAAAGTAGGGACCACAACACATTTTCTCTGAATCAAATTCTTATCTGAACATTCTGGGATCATTTCTGTTTCGAGAGTCTTTAAGAACTGAAAGGCAAAAATAAATAAATAAAATAGTGATGTTTCCTATATTAGAAAAATTGGGGAAAACAAGGAGGCTTCTCATGTCTCTGACTCTTTATTAAGCCATGTAACATCTCTCGTTATAATCAGTATGGCTAGAGGGCAAATCTTTAGTGAGGTCTAGTATCATGGAATCTCCACAAATATGCTTTTGTCAACTTGATGAACAATGCACAAAAATTTTAATTAAAAATTTTTAAAGCTCTTATGTACATTTGAATACAACCAACTATATATATATATATACATATGTATATATAAACTGTTCATGCATTGGTTCTTTTTGAATCTAATATTGTGACTCTTGTTGATCTGAAATAAAATTAAGATTAGAAGATGTGATATTTCAGCACCCTGGACAGCCCTCAAAGTCCCCGACTAGAGAATTCCAACTGATGTACTGGAGAAAGTTATTATGCTCATTAAAAGGTAATAATCAATTTATTTTCCTTAGAGACACACCCACAAACTTTATTCACCTTTCTCATTTTCAGTTCAATAGTTTTATTGTGACATCCATGTCTTTGTCCTGTTATCATGGATATGTTCAATTGCACATTAATTTTGCTACAAAAGAGTATTTTAAATGTTCATATCACAAAGAAATGACAAATATCAGAGATGAGGGATATCCTACTTGCTCTAATTTTATCATTGCACAATATGCAAATGTATCAAAATATCACAATAGACTCCATTAGATATGCACAATCATTTTGTGTGAATTTGAATAAAATGAAATGTAAAAAGAAATTTGTTTCAGGAAAGAATCCAAAAAAGTGGAATTTTTTGGTGATACTGCAGGTCAAAATCAGGGCCTCCTGCTTGCTAGACAGGTAATCAGTTGAGCCACACCCTCAGCCATTTTTACATACATTTTTTGAGAGAATAAACCTGAATTTTATGCATAGATCAACTTATATTATGAGTCTCTTACCTATGGCGTTACTAATAGCTGAGGTGACAGGTGAAGATCACGACATCCAGCTTCTAGTTGAGATGGAACTCTCACTAGCTTTTTGCCCAGGCTGATCTTGAATAGTTATCCACACTATCTCCACCTCCGTAGTAGCTAGGATTACAGGTATAAGCCACCATGCCCAGCCCATAGTAAATCTTGTACAATTTCATCTATAAAAATGCAGAATATCTAAATTTATGTGTGTGATAGAAATCAAATCAATGGTATCCTGAGGATAAGATGAGGAGGATCAGATGATAAGAAAAGATTACAAAAGACAATCAGGAACACTTTGAGAATGATGGAGATATCCCTTCTCCATGATAATGATTCCTTCATTCATTTAAACTCAAATAAAAATGTTTTATTATACATCTGTGTCTACTTTTTTCCCAAATAAAATGCATTGACCCACATTGATTTGGAAGTTCATACTGGAATGAAACTGTAGAAAGTGAGTCCTGCAAGATTCCCCAAAGAATGTCACATTTATTCTGAGATCTAGGGAGAAAAGAAGAGACGTGAAGCTTAGAAGAATGAGAAAAGAGTTCAGAAACAGAATGGCAAGAAGAAAACCTCATTTATTCAACTCTTCTGAGTCTTTCTGAATCTCAATGAGATTAAGAATTTAAGTAATGTCAAGGTGTTTAAGAATTTATTCAATTTTGGCTGGGAATATGGCCTAGTGGCAAGAGAGCTTGCCTCCCATACATGAAGCCCTAGGTTCAATTCCCCAGCACCACGTATACAGAAAACGGCCAGAAGGGGCGCTGTGACTCAAGTGGCAGAGTGCTAGCCTTGAGCGGGAAGAAGCCAGGGACAGTGCTCAAGCCCTGAGTCCAAGGCCCAGGACTGGCAAGAAAAAAAAAAGAATTTATTCAATTTTGAATGTTTGTTTAAATAAAATAAAACTTGTTTGAAATGAGCCATATTGATTGTGCCTTGCATAGAGATTCAAGGCATCTGGGAATCCATTTCAATAATAAGTACAGTCACTTCCTTCTCCTATTTTTCCAGGCAAGGTGTACTTACACCTAACCACAACTCCAACTCTAATCTCTAATCCCCAGGCATTACTCCTACATCCATCCCATTTTCCCTAATCCTAATCCTAAATTAATTTTACTTGTGGCCTAGGAGCTCTTAAAGACAGAATTGGAGTTCAATGACTAAGCTTCAGTGAGTTCTGTCTTTATTTCTTGGCAGTACTAGAATGTTGAATTCAGAACTTCATTCCTTGAAGGGACTCTACCACTTGATCCACACCTTCAGATCTTTTAGCTTTTGTTATTATTTGAATAATGCCTTGCTTTTTGCTCAGGCTGTGTGGCTTATGCCACCATCCAGATCAAGAGATAAAATGCCTTAACATCTTGCAGAGAAATGATAAGAATAGTTGGAATGTGGAGGACATTAAAGGTTTGGTTTTATCTTTGTTTCTGTGTTTTTCTTAATTTGCCTGTTTTTGTTTATTTGAGACAGAATATCACTTGGTAGTACGGGCTGGCCTGGTGCCCACAGTCCTCCTGTCTCTGCTTCTTGAGTGTTGGGATTACAGGTATGTACCACCAAGCCTGCATCATTAGAGGAATTTTCATGACTTAAAAGATTTTTGCCTGCAGCATGGAAATTATGCTATCATTGGGGGAAGAAAAGTAGTAAGGGCATGGACACCATTTAGGAAACAATTCTAATAATCCCAGAAAGAGGCACCAACAGCTTGGATCAAGATAGTAGCAATAAATAATGGAAAAATTGGGCTGCGAAAGTGGCTTAGCAGTAGATTGCTTGTCTAGCATGCATGAAGCCCTGGGTTCAATTCCCCCGTACCACATAAACAGATAAAGCCAGAAGTGGTGCTGTGGTTCAAGTGGTAGAGTGCTAGCTTTGAGCAAAAAGAACCCAGGGACAGTGCTCAAGCCCTGAGTTCAAGCCCCAGGACTGGCAAAAAAAGAATGGAAAATTGATGAGATTTTATATGCATCAAAGAATATAATGATTGGGTGTGTTTTATGGAAGAAAGAAATCAAAAAGTGACTAAAAGATTTTGGAACTGAGCAGCCAGAAGGCTGAAGTTGCCATATTTTAACAAGGGATGATTAAGGAGTATGCTTGCGAATAAGGGCATATGTTCACCCTGTGTTACAATGAATTTTGCTATGAGGTGACAGCCATGTTCTTTTTTGTTTCTTTGGCAGTACTAACATTTCCTCTCTGGGCCTCTGACTTTCTAGGCAGGCACTCTACATCTGAGTCACACCTTCAGCCTTGCTTTGTACTGGGTTTTTTAAATAAGTTCTTGAGACTGACAGGGAAAATGAGGCATGGGATACAGCAGCCACAAAATCAAAGACAAGCACTGTATTCATGAATAGCTGGTTTGAAAGAACATGGACACTGTTTTTAATCTTAGGCTTTGTATTATCTCATAAACTGCAGCATTTAGGAAAAAAGAACAACTCTCTCCCTAATGACCTTGTCCCTGCGTCCAGCTAATCAGAATGCTCTGAGACCAAACAATGAAAAGAGATACTTATTCTGGGAAAGTCACTCCTTTGTGCACAAAACTTATTAGTTAAGAAAAATATTTATCTCAAGGATATTTATGTCCCCTCTTGAAAGGAATGCAACAGAATCTATCATTAGCCGGAGAGAAGGCCAGGCATTAATAAGTCAAATTTGGAGACAAATCACAAGTAAATCAGTGATCAAAGTCTAGGAAGCCAACCTTGAGGTCTTTGGGCCTAGTGAGTAAAGAGTATAACAGCAAGCATGAAGCAATGTACCAGATGTGAGGACAAAGGGGAACATTTAAGCTCAATTTGAGCCAAGCCCAACTTGGTTTTTCACCATAAATATCCATGATATAAATGCACTCATTGCACCTGTTATCATATTTGCGGACTTGCAGGTCTGGGTTCTATATGACCTTTCTTTCACTTTGCTTTACTAAGAAAATTCCTTGGCCTATACTTTTTATGCCAACATCAAGAATTCTGTAATCAAGGTCCACCCAAAGGCCTCCTCCCTTTTGGAGACCTCCTCCTTGGAATAGCACCAGGCATTGATCAGCTAAAAGTCTTGCTTTCTGCCTAGACACATTCCTGCACCATAATCTCCATATGTTTTGTATCATTGCTGGGACCACAGGTGTGCGCCACCAAGTCCAGTTTCCCTCTGTGAAGATGGCGCTTCTGCTGAAACTGAGAATGGGGCCTCCAAATCTCAGCCTCTCACATAGCTTGGAATGACAGGTGTGCACCTCTATATCCAGCTATGGGTTGATAAGGAGTCTCACAAATTTTTCTGCCTGGACTGGCTTTGGGCCTCTTCATCTCAGCTTCCTAAATAGCTAGGATTACAGGAATAAGCCAGCGGCACATAGATAATAGATGCATTCTTACAAAAAGCATTTAATATATATTTTTAAATATACAATAAAACTATGGCAAATATTGGTGTAGCTGGAAAACTGAGACAATTTTGTCTAAAGTTATTAATTTAATGTGGATATCCACACTCTTCATATTTATTCAATGTAGTGCTTGAATTCTTAGCCAAAGCAATAACTCAAGGAAAAAATTAAAAGATACAAATGAATAAGTCAAATTACTCATATTTTCCACCAGAGGGACTTCTTAGAACTGGTCAAGACTTTAGGAAGAATATAATTATCCAATTATTTCATCACAATATTTTCAAAATTATTAAAACCTAGCAGCAAAAGTAAACAGGTGAAAGATCTCTATAATAAAATTATAAAACATTAAGGAGTCAGGGCAGTGGTGGTTCACCCATGTAGCTCTAGCTACCCAGCAGACTGAGATCTGAGGATTACAATTCAAAGCCATCCTGGGCAAGAAAGTCGATGAGACTCTAATCTCCACTTAACTACAGAAAAGCTGGACCTGGAGCTGTGGCTAGAGTGGTAGAGCACTAGCCTGGAGAATAAAAAAGCTCAGGGACAGTGCCCAGGCCCTGAGTTCAAGCCCCAGGACTGGCACAAAAAAAAAAGACAATATGTTAATCACACTACGTATTTTCCCAAGACAGGGGAAATCTTGTGGAAAAGAACCTGTATGTATTATAAATATATATGCATATAAATATATATAGTGTTAATTTTTAATCATAGCCTTAATGCAGTCACAACTTAATTTCCAAGACATACATAAGTCAGCTATTCAAATAAGCATCAGATGTAACAGCTAGAATACTGGAAATTTGGTGTTCCAATCAATGTTACAACCATACAGTTCCTCCTAGTTCCTTAATCCTGCTGACTTCTTTGCTTTATCTGCATTTCACTTCAGCCACTTACTAATGTAATCCATCTTTACAAAAGAATGGCATCTTACTATACTGCCTGTGGCCATCAGCAGAAGATAGAAACCATGGTATTATTGCGTTCTCACAATACTTATGATAGAGATATCATGGATAATGTCTGCATCAAGAACTTTTCTACTGTGGACATAGAACTGGAAAACTTGTAAAAGTAAATTTTGAATGTCAGCTTGAGGCTGCAGAAATAAGATCTTGGGAATAAGCTAGAAGAGCAAAAGATTTATTGATGGCCATAAAGAAAAGGAAGTAAAATAAGTAGGAAGATATGACACCTATGGAAAGAAAATATGGATGTATAGAGATCTGGAGTGGCAGAGTTCAAATCCAAGATTTTAGAAAGCCTTAGCAAACCCATTGAGGAGTTCTGTAGCAGAATCTGCACTAGAGGCATCCTTCACTGGACAGAAAAGACAAAGTGCTGGCCATAACACTACGCTCAATCATTGGCTGGAAACCACCCACATAGACACACAATATTAATGAATGACATGGAACCTTTGCTAACTTTTTGCCTAATGTAGCCTAGAACCATGATTCTGTTAATGTCTCTCTACCTCCCAAGTAACTGAAACACCATATTTGGCTTCTGTACAGATTTTTCTGTAAACATAAATTTCCATTGATCTGGGATAAATGCCCAGAGATGCACTTGCTCAGTTGTGCTCTACTTGTATGTTAATGTAAGAAAGCACGAGAATGCTTTGTAGAGTATGTGTACTGTTCTACATCCCACCAACAATTTACAAGTACTTTATCTGCATCCTTACCAGTATTTGATTGAATCACTATTTTTTATTTTAGTTCTTCATAAGTATGTAGTAATAGCTCCCTGTGATTTTAATTTTCCTTTCCCCAATGGCCAATGGATTTGAATATCTTTTCATGTGGTCATTTGGATATTGACTATCTCTTTACTGGCTTTGCTTAGCAATTTATTCAAGTTAGTTTTAAAGAGAACATGATTCGGATAAGCAAAAAACTCCCTACAAAGGGAAAGAGTATGGTAAAGAGAGGCTGGAGTTTTAAATGAGGACACTGTCCATTCTACAATCTTGTCCAATTTTTCTAGCTTCATCTCACATTCATTCTTAAATGTCTTGAATGTAATGCACAGTCAAGGAGATACAACAATTCAAAGCTCACTTGACATCCTTTCTGGCTTCTGAGTTTCTTCACTGATATCATTCTATCTGCTTCTTTCTATATCTCTAAACATCCTGAATCCAAGAATTACCAAGTCAGACCTCAAATGCCAGCAACTGGAATTCCTGTCTCCCTCCTTAGAACTTTTTTAATAACTTGTAGACAGCTTCAATGTCTGTTTTTGTATCCCAGTTGTTTCTCATATGTTTTAACAATCTTACTCACTGCTGAATACTGCTGCTTACAGTAACTAGGTCAGGTCTTTTAAGTCTTCAGTGGGCTTGCCTGTGCCCAAACTGCATTTGTTTAAAGCCGAATGCTGTGTCCTCCAAACAGGAAATAATTCTTTTCCTCATCACCTTACAGTCACACACAATTTATTCAGCACTAAATAGAAGATAAAATCTTGCCATTTGTAACAACATGGATGTAACTGGAAGACATTATGCTAAGTGAAATAAGCCAGGCAGAGAGATGAATACTACACATTCTCACTTATATGTAGGACCCAAAACAATTTCACTGTTAGGAAATGAGAGCAAAAGAGTGACTGCAGGAGAAACCAGAGATATAACAGCTAAAAGACCAAAGTGTAGAGGTGAGGAATGTTTCAGATGGAGAAGGCGTGTGATATGAGTAGTGGAAGCAACCCCTAGAAAATAACAATCAAGGAAAGGATAACATGAATCTTACAAGCATGGAGAGCTGAATTCTGTAAACACTAGAAGAATTTAATTCCCCCATGGAGCTTCCAAAAATGAACACAGCCTTGCCTACAATTGAACTTTAGGCTGGTGAAACTCAACCAACTTGTGACCTCCACAACTATGATTGTATATTTGTGTTGTTTTAAGCCAATAAAGTTTATGACCGCATGTTACAGTGGTAACAGAAAACTAATATATAACCTCATCCATCAGAATCATCACTGAAAAATAAAGAAGTGGAATTAGTAAGAATATATTGTTTGGGGGGTGTGGCTCAAGTATCAAGTGGTAGAGGACTTGCTTGGCAAACACAAAGCCCTGAGTATAATCCCCAGTATGGCAACACATACACAAACAAGTGCATTACTGGCCACATCTCCAAGAGCTCTGAAGCAGAGCTTCAGAGTTTGTGTTTCTCATGAGGTGCTGATAATCCTGCCTACTGTGAGAGTTAGACCATGACTTAAGCTCAGCTCAGGCAAAAGTTCACACAACACCAGCTGAAAAAAATAGTTGGCACATGGGTGATTACTTGTGATGTCAGTACATGGGAGGCTGAGATCAGGAGGACTGGGTTTTAAGCCAGGCAAAGGGAAAACATAATTTTAAGTTCTCAAGACTCTATATTTAAAAAAAAAAAGCTGGGCATGGTGACACCCATTAATCCAAGCTCCTGCAATAAGATGATTGTGTTCAAGGACATCTGGGGGAAAAAAAGACCTTAACTTAAAAATTATTATATCCATTGGGGTATTGTGATCTGCTTTGACTAACCTAAACATGTACTAATTATTCACTATGAAGGAAACAGTGGAGTCCATGTTTCTTTGGGTCTGGCTCACTTCACTTAGTATGATTTTTTCCAAGTCCCTCCAATTCCTTATGAATGGGGCAATATCATTCTTTCTGATAGAGGCATAGAATTCCACTTTGTATATGTGCCACATTTTCCTGATCCACTCATCTACTGAGGGGCATCTGGGTTGGTTCCAGATTTTAGCAATGACAAATTGTGCTGCAATGAACATAGTTGTGCTGGTGGCTTTAGTGTGGTCTTGCTTGTAATCTTTTGGGTAGATGCTCAAAAATGGGGCTGCTGGGTCATAGGGGAGCTAAGCGAAATGAACTCCAAGTTATGCAAACAACTGGTATATCGTTGTTATATTATTTTCAACATGACATGTGAAATCATACCCTTTCTTTCTTTTGTATCCCTCTCCCATGTTTTTACTCCTGCTCTCGCTGTATCTGACCTTAGTACCCTGGATACTGTATATATTGTGTATTAGAACTAGGGAAGGGAAAGGTAATGCCAAAATCTAGAGACAAAGAATAAAAAAGACAAATGTTTCCAAAAGCAATACTTACAAAACCATTTGGTGTAAACAAACTGTACAACTCATGGTGGGAGAGGGCAAGGGGGAGGGAGAGGTGGGGGGAAAAATGAGGGAGGAGGTAACAAGTTGAATAAGAAATGTACTCACTGCCTTACGTATGAAACTGTAACCCCTCTGTACTTCATTTTGACAATAGAGAAGAAAAAAATAAAACATTAAAAAATTATTATAGCCCAAAAGGCTAGAAGTGTGTCTGAAAGTGTTTCTTTTGGGCAGTGCTTACCTAGGAAGCAAAAAAGCTGTGAGTTCATAGTCTAATACAGCTACCATGCCTCATAAAGAGTTTATAACAGGGCCTGGAGAGTAGTTCAAAGTAGGTCTATAGTAAGCATTATTAATTTATTATGTGTTTATTCAACCTATATTCTTTTAAAAAGTCAAAGAGAATCCCTCCTTGAAAGTCACTTATAAACAACTTTTCCAACTGCCTTCCTTTCTTTTACTCTCTTTCTCTGTCATCCATCTTTCAGCGAAAATGTCCTTAATAAAGCCTTTACTGCAGCCTTGTATTAACCTTTCCATGAAAATCTTTCTGGATAGACCTCTTTCTCTGCAAACTTGGCCCTCACTGGGATGATAAAAGCCTCCAGCTACAGACCAACAATTGCCCTTTCTCCTTTCCTGTGCTCAACTCCTCAGTCTTTTTTCCCTTCAGTGGAAGGGGCCATGCTAAAGAGAAAGAGGGCTGCAATGCCAGCAAATGTTCGAATGGTTTAGTAATTAGGCTGGTCCGTCCCGCCTTGGGGGAGCTTCAGCATTATTGTTCTCAAGAGAATTTGATGAGCATATGCTGAACTAACAAATAGTATTTGCTTCAACTTTTACTAAACTAAACAAAATAGATTATGCATCTCATTGTGTCTTTGTGACATTCTACTCCTGTTGGGAAATGGGTAACTTATAAATAAATTCAATCAGCACACAAAGCCTTTTCAGCTCTTCAAATTGTCAATCTCTATTAACAGTAGTGGCAATTTCAGCTAAGCACTGGCGAGGCTGGCAGGCTCCTAGCTCCCAGCCTCCAGTCCTCTTTGCACATTTAAACCAGTGCTACAATTTTTGCTGGTGATGAACTGCCTTTCACGCAGCTCTCCAGCTACTGCCCTAAGCAAGGCCTGTTACCGGATCCCAAAGGAGGGGGGCCCTGTCTGGATGAACCCTATTCCTGGCTCTGCCCTGTCTGCCAGTGGCTTTCCACAAGCCTCACAGCCATCCCAACCTTGCCCCATCGTCTCTCTGCCAACTTAAGCCCTGGAATTTTTTGCTTAGAGTCTACACAGAACTGAAAGGAGGCCAAACAACTCACCAGTGGTGGGGGGGATGTGGTGGAGAGATTTAATTATAAGTACTTCAAGTACTTTTAGATCCCAGGAAATCCATCTTTGCAATTGCTTGTGTTGGCTTTTCAACTCAGAAGGCCCCAGATGTATGCTAAAAAGTCTTGTGAAAGTGCTAATGGGGGAAGCATCACCTCAGAGTCAGACACCACCAAATAAGGCACCCTCCAGCAAGAAAGTAGGCAAAAGTGAGCACATGGTTTATGCAGCTCTGCAGGCAAAGTGGCAGTCAGAACCCCAGGATCCACAGGGGAGCTAAGGGGGATCTACACTCCTAACAGTAATATGAACTGTTATGTATAATAACTTCATATGAAAACAGAACATGATGGTATCAAGTTTAATTCACTTTATATTAACATCGAAACGTCAATGCCTAAACTTAAACAATTTCAAATTTGACTAAATGTTCAAATCCCCTAAGGTGGCATCTCCATCTCCATGATTAACTTGACACCCCATAGCAATAAAATCAAAATCTCTAAGAATAAAGGCCAGGGGGAAGTTTCTGTTATAGATTATTCCAGATGACTCTATTATGCGGCCAAAACTTGGCAACTGCTACCTGAACCCCAAGGAGAGACATTAGAAATTCTGCACAGGCGAAGAGGAGCTCACTTTAGGAACCAAGCCAACTGTCCACATAAAGCACCATTTTGTCCATCCTCCTGTTCCACCGCTGGTGTTGTATTTTGAAGAAGGAATGGCAGGATGCCCCCATACAATGTCTTGAAAGCAAGGACTGTGATACACTGCATGACTCCATGACAGCCAGCCTCCTGGAACCTATTTCCAGCCTATTTTATCTAAGTCACTTGCTGTCCCTCATTGTACCCAATTTAGCAGATGAGGTGTTACCATCCACTTCTCATTATTATAAGGCACTCCTTAAACTCAGCTTTCAACTGCCTTTCTTATAACCATCAATACAACCATAGCCAAAATGTCATTTCTTCCATGATATCTACCTTAATTATTGCCTCAAGTTGTCTCTTCAAATATACAAACCAGGGGGCTGGAAATGTGGCTTAGTGGTAGAGTGCTTGCCTAGCATACATGAAGCCCTGGGTTTGATTCCCCAGCACCACATATATAGAAAAAGCCAGAAGTGGTGCTGTGGCTCAAGTGGTAGAGTGCTGGCCTGGAGCAAACTGAAGCTCAGGGACAGTGCTCAGGCCCTGAGTCCAAGCCTCAGGACTGGGGAAAAAAAATCTAGAAATCAGGGCCATTGGTTTACTACAAAAATCCTGGCACATTAGTCTCTAGGCCTGGATGAGAAGCCTTATCACTGCCACACAAATGCAATGTTACTTGTCACTTCCATTCTATTTTCTCCTTCCTTTAAAACTAACTCTGTACTGCCCAATAAGCCTGTCCCTTATACCACCATGCCTCTAGTCATCAATGAATTTTACTTGAACTAGAATAAGCAATTGCTGGCTGTTAGATTCAGGATAAATTATTGTTCTTCTGAGCCTTAGCTTCTTCAACTATTAAACAGGACTAAATGGAGCTATGAGGATTAATTAAAATGACTGGTTTCAAGAACTCTAAAGACTATGGTTGAAGGGTTGGGGAAGAGTATTTGCCTGGCAAGTACAAGGCCCTGAGTTCAGTTCTCAGCTCTGGAAAAAAAAAGACTATGGTTGAAAGTAAGTCTATATCTGAATCAATTAATTTTGTAAAGTGTGTCACTCTGCTGAGAATGAAACTATTTAAGTGGGAAATTACTTGCTTAAGGAGAAAACTAGTAGCAAATGCAAGACCTGAAACCATAAGGTCTTTTGATTTGGGACTCAATGTAATTGTTTTTAAACCTAGATGGTGTGGGAGCAAACTTTCACAAAGAACACAGTAACTAAACTTACAACATCACACACACACACACACACACACACACACACACACAAACACACACACACACAGTTTCACAGATGTATTTGTCTCTTCCTGTAACAGGAACTCATTGCAACCTCTCCCTCCACATCATCTAAACTTTTCTTGGCCACTTTTACTCTCTTTCTCTTTCTAATGAATTTTAGGACCAGATTTCCAAGTTCTACAGAACATCAGAGGGGGATATTGATTGGGATTTTATTGCATTTATGGTTTCCAGAGACTTGCCATCTTGAACACTGTAATAGAAATATTGCTATTGTGCCAGGAACTATCTACATATGACAAATCCCAAGGAACTTTGTAAGCATTTGCAAAAAATATAAACAATTATAAAACAAAGTTGAAAAGACAGATTCTTGCCTTTAGGGAGCACATAGTCTCACATAGGTGTAAGTGAACAGGATATCATATCCCAAGGTGGTGGGTGTGATGAGAAAACAAGCACTGAGCACAGTAGGATCGAGGGCATTAACAGAAAAGAACATAGGTCACACGTGCCTACTATCAGGTTCAATACACACTAGACAGACAGGATGAAATAGCTCATTTAACTCTCCATAAATCCTAACAGAATGAATGACAGCCTATTGTGTTCAAAGCTAGAGCCTCACCACTTTGAGCCACAGCTCCACTTCTGGTTTTCTGGTGGTTAATTGGACATAAGAGTCTCACTGACTTTCCTGCCTGACTGGCTTTGAACCACGATCCTCAGATCCCATCCTCCTGAGTAGCTAGGATTACAGGCGTGAGGCACAAGGACCCAGCTGATTCTCTGCTTACTTTAGAATTACTTTCATTGGGCCTGGCACATTTTTGGTTAGGTTCCTTTCTACATGCTAGTAGTATTCTTGTGATTGTGATATGGAATATTTTTCTGATGACGTTTCCTAATTAATTTGTGTTAAATTTATGAAAAAAGCTATTGATTTTTAATGTGGTAATCAGATAACTCAGTTCTTATAGACTCTAATCATTTCCTAGTTGATTTTCTTGTATTCTATAATTAGAAACATATATGACAGTTTATCTCTTACCTTTCAATTCATTCTAAGTATTTTTAATATCAGTATAATTCATATATATATGTACTTTAGAAATGCCTCAGTTTTCATACATATGGAGATGTTACAATTATCTTTTCATTACTGATTTTACCTTAATTCTGTATATAGTCAAGAAAATACACTGAACACTGAAGAAATTTAGTGTTTTAAAATTTGTTGATTTTTTTTTTTTTTTGCCAGTTCTGGGCCTTGGACTCAGGGCCTGAGCACTGTCCCTGCCTTCTTTTTGCTCAAGGCTAGCACTCTACCACTTGAGCCACAGCTCCCCTTCTGGCCTTTTTTATATATGTGGTGCTGAGGAATCGAACCCAGGGCTTCATGTATACGAGGCAAGCACTCTTGCCACTAGGCCATATTCCCAGCCCAAAATTTGTTGATCTTTGCTTTAATGTTTAATATATTATGAACTTTGATAACTATTTCTGTATAAGTAAAAATGAGTACATTCTCCTGTTGCTGAATGCAGTGTTGTATAAATGTCAGTTAAGTCTGTGTTAACCTCATTCCCACTACAGTTTGTAACGCGTATGGCTGGATTTTTAGACTGTAATATAAGTAAGTAGAGATCATGCAAGGTTTTTAAAACAATTTTAATTCCATATGGTCCCTTCTACCACTTGTGGTATTTGTTGTCTTTGGTGTGTATGTATGTGTCCCATAAAATACTGACATATTTGTTTAAAGACTATACTCATTTAAATTTTCCCATATACTATTAAGGCTCTTCTCCATTTCTTCCATGAATCAATTTAGAATAATTTTTCTTCTGACTGAAGAATACCCTTTAAATATTTGTTTTAGTGCAAGTCACATGGTGATGAATTTTGATATTTTTTGTTTCCCCTTTTTATTTGAATATGTCAGTTACATGAAAGAGTTTTACTGTAATGTTTCCATATATACAGACAATATATTGTGTCAGTAAAACCCACTCTCTCTTTCACTCCCTCCTACCCCTTCTTACCATAATTTTAACAAGTGTGATTGTTATATTTTCATACATGTACTTTATGCACTTCAGCCACTTTACCTTCCCTGTACCCTCTCCTATCATCCTACCCCCTCACTGATCTCCACTACTTGTTTTACATTCCTGTCCATCATTTTCAAGAAGTAGACTCTACAAATGAGATATACAATATTTGACTTTTATAGTGTGGATTATTTCATCCAACTTGATGAACTCCAGTTCTATTCATTTTCCTGCAAGACACAATTTTGGTTTTTTATGAATAAAAACTGCACTGTGTATCCGTACCATGTTTTCTTGATCTTTGTATTGGTTTAGGGGTGCAGAATTTGATCTTACATTTTGAAAATATCAGTATTCTGAATGTAGTTTTGAAGGATTACTTAATGAATATAATTCAGGTGGACAGTTGTTTTATTTCATTTGAAAGGCATCATTTTTATTTGCTTCAGACGTGTTGTTTGGCAGGTCAATAAGAATGTTCTGGATTTTTTTCCTTTGACAAGGGTATATCTTTTAATCTTCTGGATATTTTAAGATGTTCACTATGCTTTTTAAAGTATGACTACAATGTGTATAGGAGAAATTCTTCTTGGATTTTATAGGACTTTATGATTCTTTGTCTCACTAAATTATAGAAGATCTCAATCATTTTCTCCTTAAACATTGCTTTTCTCTTTGCTCCTGGGATCCAAGTCTACAAATATTAGCCTCGTTCACACTATGCCATATTCTATTAACTTCATTTCTGTTTTCTATTTTTTTTCTTACTGTTTCAGAAGGGGAAATTGTTCTTCACAATTATCTTCCTGTTCACTCATTTTCTGTTCAGTCATTTTGAATCTGTTCTTAAATGTATCCATTTAAGCTCTTCATTTACTGATTCACACAATGTTACCAAAAACTCAGCTCCATTACTTACGAAGTCATTCAATACTTCAGAATCAAAGTTTCTTAGAAGATTGGATTAGCACTAAATTCCAGACTCCCCTTCCTGGGCTTCAAGTTCAATGAGGTTTTGACTCTCCAAATCATTCATGCCTTGACAGTTCCCTAAACATCTTCCAAATTATTCAGAAATATTTTCATTCACCTTTTCTAGCTGTTTTCAGCAGAAGGCTTAGTATCAAGCTACTTATTCCACCATTGTTGGCAGTGGAATTTCTCCATCATTTACAGGTACAGCATAAAACCTTATAGAAGTAAATCTGTCATAATTGAATGTATTCAATAATTTTATGCTATTATGGGACATGAAATGTCTTTCTGTGTATAATCCTTAATGGTTTGAATTATCACTCTGCTACATTAATAAAATGATTATGATGTCATTCCCTATTTAATATTTTAAATGTTTATATAATATGAAATGGTGATCAAATTATTCAGGCCTATTGTTTTCAAGGATATTTTTAAATTAAAGGTAATCTTATTGGGGCTGTATTCTTAATTTTTCTAAATGTTTTACTTATTCCTATAGAAAAGTTATGCTGGGCTTTTATCTTGAAAAATTATAAAATTACTAACAGAGCTTAAATAAAATTTAAGAAAATTTTCTAAGTCAGTGCTTATGTATTGGTTGCCATTTTCTATTACAATTTGTGGTTTTGTGATTTCTTAAATTATACCCAACAAATTTTATTTTATTCAGTTTTGAGAAAAAATTATGTTGGTCCTTTACTTTCTGTTGTTATTGTATGAAACAAATGTGTGGATTTGGGGGACAGAGGTGTCTAGCTCTCACATTTCAAGACTTATTTCTAATTGAAGTCCAGCACATTCAATTCTGATTAGTAAAGGAATCAAAAGTGCTTAATACTTTGAAATGCAATCAGTTCCTACATATTTCCATAGAAATTTAAAATAGATTTATAGTTTGGCCCCAGATTCTGAAATGTTTCATTTTTTAGAATTTTTAAAAAAATATTTAATTTTTATAATACCTTTCCAGCATATTAAGGATTTAGGGGTAGAAAAAGAACATGTATCTAACCCTCATTTTAAATATCACCTGTATCTTTTGTCCACTTGTAGCTTGAAGGAGTTTGTATTTTATGACTAGAAATGGATACTTTTTAAGAGGCCAGTTAATAAAAATCATATTGGTTTTATAACTTGTTACTAAAGAAGCATAACCTTTGTAATTATAATCTTTTTGTAAACAAACCAGAAATTAATAGGTTACAAAATTATATTTGCTCCTCTATTTCCCTGTCACTGCCTTCAGCTATGTCCATGTCTCCTACTAAAATTGATGTCTTTGCAAGTATCTAAGTGATATCCAATATGAAAACCTTACTACAGGCTAATTCAATTCACTGCAGTTTTAAGCCTCAGAATCATTCCTCCTCAGCACGTGCCAGCCAGGCTTCCCCTAGTCCAACTAAGTCTCTCTTTCTTCTCAGGTACACAACAGTTCCTTAGAGTCCTGTAAACTGAAATAAACCCAAGTGTCTACAGAAAATTGATTCTCAATGATGATGTCAAAACAACATAGGTTGGAGGATAGGTGTTGGGAAAACTGGATACATACATGTAGAAGACTGAAACTAGAACCATATCTTTTAGCCTCTCTCTCATAAATGTCCTTTCAAAATGGATCAAAGTCCTTAATGTGACATCTGAAACCTTGAAATGCTGTGTAAAACATAGAGGAAACACTGCAGTTGTTGGTAGACACCACAATTTCACAAATAGGACTCACGTAGCCCATTTTCTCTCACTAGTACAAACACAAAGTGAAGGTCTGAAGGTAGAAGAGGCACTGTGAGGGACTGTAAAAGCAGCCAGAGCAAAGAAGAGGGAGAGTGGCGGGAAAGGACAAGAGGGTGGATGATTGTGATCAGTGGTAATCAGCATATGATATGTATGTGTATTGAAATATTCCAGTAATCTTGAACAACTACAGTATTTTAAAATGCACTGAGAAGAGAAAGGCCTACAAATCTACAAAGATCTCCCTAGTGGGACTATTTCTGCCATGGGATTTTTCAGAAGCTACCACTGAGAAAGTTGCACCTTTAAACCATGAAAGCAATGAGGCACAATATTCTTTAATTGGATAAACCTCATAAATGAAGAAGGTGGGTTTTTAAAAAATCTATAATGATAACATTGAATCTTTCAAAAGCTTCACTTGGACTTTAAGAATACTTATTAAGTTCGTTATTGAACCCTAAGATTAGGGAGAACATTCTACAATGTGTACACATACCAGAAAGAAGAATATAAATAAAATCATTTTAATTTTGTGGAAAAACTGTATTTAAGAAATAAAAGTGAGCTGGGGATATAGCCTAGTGGCAAGAGTGCTTGCCTCGTATACTTGAAGCCCTGGGTTCAATTCCCCAGCACCACATATACAGAAAACAGCCAGAAGTGTCGCTGTGGCTCAAGTGGCAGAGTGCTAGCCTTGAGCAAAAAGAAGCCAGGGACAGTGCTCAGGCCCTGAGTCCAAGCCCCAGGACTGGCAAAAAAAAACGAAAGAAAAGTGAGGGTTATGATAGGGACTTAAGGAGAACATGAAGCTACATTCAAGTATCAACAAAGGCTGCTTGGGCTGGGGTTATGGCCTAGTGGCAAGAGCACTTGCCTTGTATACATGAAGCCCTGGGTTCGATTCCCCAGCACCACATATACAGAAAATGGCCAGAAGTGGCACTGTGACTCAAGTGGCAGAGTGCTAGCCTTGAGCAAAAAGAAGCCAGGGAAGGTGCTCAGGCCCTGAGTCCAAGGCCCAAGACTGGCCAAAAAAAAAAAAAGATACAAAATTAACGTTCAGCTATTTAGATATTAACAAGTTCTTCCCAATTAAAACTAACCAAATTAATTAAAATAAAGGTTACTTTAAAAAAAAAAAAGAAAGGCTGCTTGAGGAAGCATATTTAAAGCAGAATCTGAATTATAATGAGGAACCAGGTACTCAAAGGGCCGGAAATGCGTTTCAAACATAGAATAGCATTTGTAAAGTAGTCCTGAGACAGGAACAAACTTCATTCTGACAAACACAAAGACCCAGCTGAGTTTCAGTTGTCTCAAGGGGATGGCTGCCATGTAGAATGTTATAGATCTTGAGGATAAAGTGAAATTTTAATTCAAGTGTTACAAGAAGATTCAAATGACTTGAACAGGGGATCAAAATGAACTGGTTCACATTTGCAAGGAAAATAGTGGTTCTTGTGGAGAATTTAGGGGAGCAAGGGAGAAGGCAGGACATGAGTCAGAAACCTTGGTCATAGTCCATCCAACACAGTACCGTGGCTTGAGACCATAGTGATGACATTAGAAATGGAGAAAACTAGATGAACCCTCATTTTAAGGGTTGAGCTCATAAGATGTGCATTGAGCATTGGCTGTGGAAGAAGAGAAATGGCAGAAATGCAGTATTCAAAATGAGTCCTAAATTTGGTATTTGAACAACAGGTTGACTGGGGCACCATTTTCTGACTTATAAAAGACTGAGGAATACTAAGATGGCAGCAGAATATTCAAGATTTCAGTTTTAAAGAGTAAGCTGGAGAATCCATCAAACATTGAAGCGGAAAAGTGGCTAGGCAGTTTGAAGAGCACTATCAATTCTATAGCATACATGAACATGATAAAATTAATCCATGGCACCAACTGAAATCATACAGGGTTAAAAACAAAAATATACTGGAATTAATACTACACTATGATATATTCACAGATTCATTGAGAATGATCCTAATTTTCCCCTCAGTTACATTTGGCCACAAAAGAATGAGGTATTTTTTACTCTGATGGCCAGAATGTTGATAACAGGGCTGGAGTCCTTTCACATGCAGATAGGGAAGAGAAAGAGTTAAATACTTTTCCCATTAAAGCTTGAAGCAAACAAGTAAATGGATTAAAAGTTAAAACAAAGATTAGGAAGATGTCTAATTATACCCAGGTGTTTGTAGTTCCCTAAATTTTGCTCTAAATTACATCTTATTTATATTTAATATTTATGGTAATAGTGGTTACTATTCATGCACAGTTGATTTAGTAAAGTATTCAATCTCTCTGGGAAAATGTAAATTAATAGAAAATCATGATATTCTCTTTAATTCTGCTTATCATGCCGAGCTGTTCATGACATGATATCATAACCAAAACACACCTCCTTACAGGCACCTTATTCAAATCACAGGGAAAGCAAGGGTGAAGTGATCAATTTCTGAGTGCTAATCTTCCATGGCAAAGGATACACACAGATTGCAAATATTATGGCTGCTAGAGAATCACTAGCATAAAAGATGTAGCTTAGACTCCTGCCAACCAATCCCATCAGGTAGAATCATTCCAGGAGTAACATGTGTTTTCCCATAATTACTGACTTTGATCAGACAACTTGAGGTTTTGCCTTTAAACAATGGCTACTGTTCTGCTTTGTGTTACTGAGAGCAGATATCTACTTAATTGGAACTGATATTGCATGTTAAAACCTCAGGAATCATGGTCGAGATTGATGTTTTGCTCCTGGCCTGCTCCCTAACTTATTAATGTCAACTATCACCTGAACTTTACTTTGTACATTCTTCTACCCTTACACTCACACACATACACACAAATGCATTCTCTTTTCCTTACATTTGCACACCCATTCATCACATATATATGTTCAAGTAGGTTATAGTTGAAAAATTGTAAATGATTTTTCCTGCAGCAGCTTTCACATCTAATTTCTGCTTGGATCTCGTCCAGCTTTGGAGAAAAGATGTGAGGAAGGCAGAAGGAGAATGTGTTGGGGGACTCTGGACCCCCTTTTCCCCCTATCTCCCGGGAGAAATGTCTGATCCCAAACTATGAAAGAACACTCGGCTTTTATTCCTCCCGCCGGCAGAAGGAACAAAGTGTGTTCTCATGGATTACGCTAAGTTGAGGAAAGGTTGCTGAAGCCTCTCCAGCCCCCCCTCCCGTGTCAGGAATGGCGGCAGAGAGAGAAAGGCATCGAGGAGACATATTCCATGGTCCATGAGTCTCACCCGTCCAGAGGGCGGGCAGAAGAAATTATTACGGTGACAAAGGTGGAAGGGGAGGAACTTGGGGTGACTTGCTGATGGGCTGAGCTGGGCTGCCCATCAGATGATGTCATGAAACTTCCTCTGTGGGTGGGGACCACAATCCCCCAAGGGCTGGGCCTCTGCCATTAGACACACAGCCGAGCCGAGAGGCAGGGACCACTTGCTTCTCTTCCGGTTGAGGCCGGAAGGTGGGAGGGGCTGCCTCCCACACTGCCCCAGGGCTGGGGGAAGGGCCGCGTGAATCCCCAACAGAATGGATGAATGAGAATGTGAGGAAATGAGAAACAATAGAAATAGCCCAAACTGACCATGTAAAAGCTTCCCAAACAGGAAGGCAATGTGATTTAATAGGGTACGTTGGGTAAGGGCTAGAGTCCTGGCAAGTGTCTTACCTTGTCACAGACTATATGTGCATTACGAAAAGCTCTACTACTCTTTGATGCTCAATTTGCTCATCTGTAAAGTAGAGATAGTGGTTTTTTTCACTCTCCAGTTTTTATCTCATGACAGCACAAGATCAAATAGGAAGGTGTTGTAAAACTATATTGCCAGTCATCAGAAGCTGAACCTAACTAAGGCATTAATCATGGACAAATGGGAATTACAAGAATCACAATGACATTCTTTGTCCCCCAGTATTACCATTTAGAACGATAGAAGTCATCTACCTGTCCCTTTCTTTTTTTTTCTTTATTGTCAAAGTGAAGTACAGAGGGGTTACAGTTTCATACGTAAGGCAGCGCATACATTTCTTATCCAACTGTTACCGCCTCCAACATTTTTCCCTCCTTCCTTCTCCCCATTCCTCCCCCATGAGTTGTACAGTTTGTTTATAGCATATAGTTTTGTAAGTATTGCTATTGCATTGATTTGTCTTTTTATCCTTTGTCTCTCGATTTTGGTATTCCCTTTCCTTTCCCTAGTTCCAATACACATATATACAATATCCAGGGCAATAAAATCAGTTACAGTGACAAGTGGTATATGATTGTTGTTGTTATTTTCAACATTCCATGTGAAACCGTGCCCCTTCTTTTCTTTTTTCATATTTCTTTCCTGTGGTTTTACCCCTGATATCACTGTAACTGATTTTAGTACCCTTTTTCTTTTTTTACTGTTTCTATCTTTATAGACAAACATATCCTGGATGGCTCTGCAAGAGGAAAAATCAAGAGGAATCTAGTCACCAGATTACTTTGTATTATGCTGTACACTGATATATGTTAGCAATTAGTCCTTAGTAGTACACAGTATAGGCTTGGGTAATACTTATGATTAAACACATAACTGTAAATATATATGCGCACACACATACACATGCATGGATACAAATACATCCTTCTTTTTATACCTACTATGCTAAAGAACTGATAGGGTACTTGGGAAAGAAAATCCTGTGATCTAGGTCACATTACTAACTTGGCCACCCAGGGCTTATTTTATTCAATGAGCTGTTCAACAGATTTCACATGTTACATTTGGACTTTACTGTGAATCGACACAGAACCTTATCCAGCCAGTTAGTTTCATGGTCTTCATAACCCAATGTTATCATTTGGAATTTTCATGTGATTCTTTTTTATGATAGCCTCTGTGTTTCCCCTATCTTTCCTTCACGTTCTTCTCAAACTGATCTTAGGCAAACTGGTCTTGAATTGTGACCTAATGTCATCATGAGGCAAAGTGAAGAGAGGAGCCTGCTTGTTAGATTATTTTATGTCCTATTTCATACATTTATGTCAATATGAGTTTAACTAGATTTACAAAAAGTACTCTGAAAGCACTTCCTGCTTGCTAGTTACAAAATTGTAGGTGTTATTTTACTTCTCTGCAGTTATTTGTTCTGTACAGTAGAGATGATATCAGTGATGCAATAAACCCATTTAAGGTAGAGACATTTAACCCTCTAGAAAGAGACTTAACCCCTTCCCATCTTGTCCACAAAGATGTTTTGAGGGACTTTATCAGATTCCTTGCTGAAACCATGACATGCTATTTTCACCACTTAGCTCACCTATAAGGATACTAAGGATCCCAATTTTTAGAATTTGGAACAAAAGGGCAAAGAAATATAATTATATAGAGTAATCTGTACTCTTCTCATGATGGGCACTTCCCTCCAGAAGTGCACACAAATGGCAATGATATTTTCATCTGTTTAGTTTGTCAACAATGGACTTCAAATAAATGTCCTCAAAATAACTATTTTCTCTTTTTAAAACTAAAACAGCTCTCCCCAGATTGTCATTTTCCTCCTCAGCATACCTCCTCAGGATATCTTGTTGGGTTTTGTTTTTTTACAAATCCACAAAAAGATTTTCCATCTGACAAGAGAAAATAATTTAGAGGACACACCTTAAGGATGAAAATTTCCATCTTATCCTTTCTTTACCTTCCAATCACAGACAATCGGTGACAGCACCACTGCGGAAGAACCTCTCAATCACTGAGTATACATGCGTCATCATTTCAGCCAACATTCACAGAAGGCCTACTCTATGCCAAGGTACTTTTGATACAGTTACTGTGTTCAAACAGTTTGCTTTCTCATCTGTATTTGGTTATACATCTTATAACCAAATAACCATAACCCAGTTGTAAGTGACCATTAAGATCTTAGAATAGAAATAGTCTCAGATTACTCCGTCCTCCCTACTTATGGCCATGACAATTGTAGCTAAGGGTATGTGGGATCTTGTTCCTCACAGAACAAGTCAGACTGGATGGAAGCAAGACCTGACAACACACTGTTAATGAAACAAGAACAGTGTACAAAAATCTATAGGTTTGGAGGTACAATTTGATCTAGATTACAAAGGACTAACTTAAAGAAGTGCGATAACAAGAGTTCAAGTGTAGGTGAGTGCTGATTCTCCAGACAGCTTTTTACTTGGAAAGATGGGAAGGAGACCAGGAGAGTGGAGGAAAAAGAATGCTGTCGTTTGAATTAATTTCTTCAAGTACTTTCCTATCTAAACATATTCATTTGAGGACCAGTGTCATTATTGAGGAATAGTAGTCAGTAGTCAAATCTCTATCCTGTGGAACTGCAGTATTTCTGATATTTGTCATGAAGTTTGAACTCCATGACTAAGATTTTTCTTTTGGCCTCCAATTTGAGGTCCATGAAACATTACCACAGCTCCATTCTCACTTCCACAACTAAGAATACCCAATGATTTGTTTGACACTACTTCTAGAGCTGAAATATCAAAAGCCACTATTTGTAAGACTTTAAGGGATCTTATAGATATCACAAAGTTGCACTAAACTCAGATCTGTTAGAAGACAGCTGCAGCAGTGCTTCCTGGAGATGGTCTCTAGTATAGATCTCCTGACTTCAGTGCAACTCTGCAGTGTTGGCAGGTGGACAGGAAGGGCATTTGGTGCCAGGTGTAAAGAAACTCATGAGGATGGTCAAGAATATCCTCTGTGTAGATACTCTAACCTCCACTGAAGACCCATGGTACCAGGTTGTTCTTAAACTCAGCTAAGAGTGTTATTGTATCTTATGCAACATTTCTGAGTATTTGAAGTAGTTGGACATTTTCAGACTACTTAATTGACAATGCTTTGAAAGGTATAAGCTCGATCCATAAAAAGGAAAGGGAAAAAGGAAAGTGTCCTTGTGATATTATTAAAATGCACTTACACATGGAGTGTGCTTTTGTAGATATGAAGATGAACTATTCTATAACCTCCTTAAAGAAAAGATTCTCCATCTAGTAAAACTGAGTAGAACATCTTAAGAGAATATATCCACAGTGGTCTTTGATCTTATCCCTCCACCATGGCTGGTAGAGACTAGTTTTGGCTCTAGAGTATGGTCTGACCACTCCATATACCCAGTCTACCTCCTCCCTTTTCACAGATACTATTCCAGAAAGTTTTGTGCTCTATATTCATCCCAGTGCCTGTTTTCCTGAGAATCTAAACTGGCACATGTATTCAAATAAGTATCTTGGAAACCATTATACATAAACTAAAGTTCCATGAAACCAACTCAAAAAGAATGGTGGTGATGCTAAGTGAAATGAACTCCATGTTACGGAAACGAGTGTTACATCACTTGTAATTACTTTCAACATACCATGTGAAACCATAGTTTTTTGTTGATGATTCTCTTGTATTCCCTTCCTGTGGTTGTACTCGCACTATCACTGTATCTGATCTGAGTACCCTGGACACTGTATATACTGGTATTGAAACTAGGGAAGGGAAAGGGAATGTCAAAATAGAGAGACAAAGGATAAAAAGACAAACGACTACGAAAGCAATAATTACAAAACTGTTTGGTGTAAATGAACTGAACAACTCATGGCAGGAGAGGGAAAGGGGGAAGGGGGAGGGGGGATGAGGAAGGTAACAAACCAGTACAAGAAATGTATCCAATGCCTAACGTAAGAAACTGTAACCCATCTGTACATCAATTTGACAATAAAATTTGAAAAAAAAGAAATCATAAAAAAGAATTGTGGTAAGCCTAAGGAAATTTGACAAAAATACAGTATTCGAAATGGGTCTCTGAAGAGGAAAAGTGAACTAGAAGTGGTACACTGAATGTCACAAGCGTTCTCTTGCCATGGCAACCAGCACATGTGACCTCTGGTTTGACCTCATACTTGCCTACTAGTCAACACCAGCATGCATATGAACCATTTACTGATACATGGTAAAAATATGTACAGATAATGATCATGGAAGGCTGCAGATCAAAATGGCAATTGTAGCAACCCGAAAAGAGACTCACATCATTTTTCTTATGGGTAATGCTTGCATTGCTGGATTCTCCTTTATCTGTTCTAAGCCTACAAATGAGGATCACCTGGTCCCATATTCCACACTGTGAAGACAGAAGGCCAAAGCAAATTTCTGAGGAATTCATGGACCTCTGTGCCTACAGGCAACTTTCTGAGCATTAATGATAATGAGGACAGTTAAATTTTAAATGTCACTTTATTTTCATTTCTTCCAGCAGTATTTGCTGATTTGAACAGGTATTTATTGATTAAAACACTGCAGGGAGATAAGAAACAGAACGTGGAAACCAAGTGGATGAAGACTCATCATAGGATTTTTTTAAACCAGTTCTCACTGTGTCCCCAGGCTGTCTTGAAAGTCACTGTCCTACTTCAGACTCCCAAGTGCTGGGATTATGGACTTTTATAAGCAGTCTGACAGTCTCTGTCTTCTCATAGTCTGTTTAATCTATTTGTTGTTGATTTTTCATTATTATTTGAGACAAGACTTCACAGAGAGGACCTTCAATTCACTATTCTTCTGTCTCAGCCTCCTTGGTGCTAGGGTCAAGGCATGTGTCACCATGCCCAGTTTATACAGATTTTTTTTTACGTTTTAGGATTTTCATTTTGATTTCTAGAGAATAAAGTCCAAGAAAGTATTACAGACTTGTTCAACGTACTGATGGCATCCACTAAGATTAGAGATTCATTTGGGAACTGATCCTTCTGCATTCCCAGACAAGAGAAGAAAGATAGAGGGGCAGAAGGGAGAGACAACAGAAGAGCCACAAAGACAGGGATGTATACACAAAGACAGACACAGGAGACTAAATCTCCAAGAGCAAATTAGAGAGATTTGTCTAAGGTCCCGCAATCAACAAAGAACAGAAGAAATAAGGGTAGATGAGGTCCCTGTGGAGTAAGGACTTGAAGCAGACATGGATATTTCTTTGTATATACAAACTCTTACAGAGGAAGTTTATCTAGGCTGTGGATAAGAAGGAAAGAATCAAGTATTAGTGAGGAGATTCTGCTCTTGAAGACACATGGGAACCATACCTATTTGTTGAACTGAGGTGATAAAATTTAGTACATCTTACCCTGGGAATGCTCTTTTCTATTGCCCAGGACTTGACCCTCCAAACACAGTTAAGAGCTGATATGCATTCTCCACCCATACACCCATCTATCCATTCATACATTTATTCTCTTTGTCTTTCACTCCTCACTCTCTCCCCCTTTCCCTCTTTTACTTATTACAGCGAAGTCTACATCTCTGACTCACCACAGAACCCAAGAGAGCTATCTAGGTTTTATCGGTACAATGTTCAAGAAATACAGTTAGATTGTGTTAATCCTCTGAGAGTGGAGATTGTTTGTGCAGCAACTACCATTAATTGTCTGATACAGAATCTCTACCTTCCTGAGAAGTTCCTAAATTGAGTGTATCAGAGGCTCAGATGGGATCTTATTCCATGCAATGATATTCATTTGCTTGGAGCTGCCATAGAAACTAGATAGTTTAAACAGCAAAAGTCTATTCCCCCATGATTGTGTAGACAAAATTTCTAAGATAGAGATCGAGTTGTCAGCTGAGTTTGTTCCTTCTGAAGGCTATGAATAAAAGATCTGTTCCAGGCCGCATTCCAATTTCTGCCTTTTACTCACATAGTGCACAGTGTGTGTGTGTGTGTGTGTGTGTGTGTGTGTGTGTGTGTTTGTGTTTCTGTGTCCATACGCAAATTTCTTTTTCTAATAACGATGCCAGTTATATTGGATTAGAGGCCCAAGCTCCAGCAGTATAACGTTATCCTAATTTAAGTAATTACACCACAGTGGCTATTTTCAAAAAAAGTCACATTTGGATGTGCTACGAGATAGGAGATCACCATATGAACTGAGAGGAGAAAAAAACTCTTCAGCCCATTACATATGATATCTTTGGCAAGGAGCTAACTTTAAGATGACTTGAAAGCCTTTGATGGGAAGAAAAGAATTCAGTCCCATATTTGACACCTCCAGCTTCATTTGCTTACATGCTTGACACTGACCTTGTCTGTGAATCTAGTGTTCTTTCAATCACAATCACTCTTATGAGAACTGTAGACTCAGACTGAGCTAAATGCTGGGTCTGAACTATTCTTTTAGAAATTATAAATTGAGATTCTGGGAATATGGCCAAGGGGTAGACTCCTTGCCTCGTATACATGAAGCCCTGTGTTCAATTCCTCAGCACCACATATATACAAAAAGCTAGAAGTGGCGCTGTGCCTCAAGGGGTAGAGTGCTAGCCTTGAACAAATAGAAACCAGAGACAGTGCTCAGACATTGAGTTCAAAGCCCCAGGACTGGGGGGGGGGGGAGAAGAAGAAGTTATAAGTTGATTTGTAAGCCCCCCCATCCAAATTAATATATTGAATTCCTAATCCTCAGAGTCTGGAGATGGCATCCTTAAAGAAGTAACTAAGGCCTAAGTGGTGACATATGCCTATAATACAGCACTTGGGAAGCTTATATAGGAAGATTATAGGTTTGAAGCCAGCATGAACTGTGTGGTGAGAACTTGCATCAATAAAATAGATAACTATGGCAATTATAGCAGGCCCTAATCCAAAAAGAGTGGCGCCATCATAAAAAGAGATTAGAGAAGCTGGGTGCTGGTAGTTCATGCCTGCCTATAATCGTATCTACTCAGGATGCTGAGGTCTGGAGAATCTCTATATAAACCCAGGTAGAAAAGTCCATGAGATTCTTATCTCCAATGAGCCACCAAAATGCTGGAAGTGGAGGTGTGGTTGAAGTGGTAGCATGCTAAATTTTAGCAAAAAAAGTTCAGGAACAGCAACCAGTCCCTGAGTTCAAACCCCAGGACTGGCACACAGACACAAACAAAAGAGATTAGGGTACAGAGGTGACCATGTGAGGTCATAGAAGGAAGGTGTTACCTAGAAGCCAAGGACAGAAACCCAGCAGAAACAATTCTGCCCACACTTTGATCTCAGAGTCTTGCATGGTGAAACAATATATTTGTATGGTGGAGACTTCGTTATGACAATGCTAACGAACTGTTTCTCAAGGGATATCAGTCATGGAAAAGAACAAGAGCTACATTTGGGTCTTAGAGAAGCTGAGGAAACACTTCAATTCCTCCTGGGTGACAGGGGGCAAAGGTTTGTAACCTGGCATCTCTGCTGTAAAGGAAATGCCATCCTGGTGAGTGAGTTGTTACATGCTACACACTGTAATTTCCTTTTCACTGAGTCTGTAGATTCAAGCAAGGAACCATGACACTGGATTCTGTATTTCAGAGGAATATGACAAGTGGACAAGTACCTGTAACCAGAAATTCCAGAATGTGTGTAAGAGCCCAGTCAAGTTCTTTCCCAAAAGAGTACAAACAGCAGCAAACCAAACATGAGAGCAAATGAGTTCACATCCCTGAGCCACAAGTTCTTAAGTTTCAAGCAAGCGCTTTTCCTTTGGGACACATTCCAAGCCCCGTTCCTATCCAAGCACACAAGCTGACTCCTGGGATCCTGACTCACTGAATGTCAAGTATGGTGAGATACTGAGGTGGTGATGCTAAAGTTAGAATGTTCAGAGTCGCCAATTAATTCTGTGCAAAAAAGTGTTTACATCAGCCTCCACTTTGGGACCAGCCTGATGTAGAGTTTCTACCAATCTCAGGCCTTCTCAGAAGCAACTGTTTGTCTCAAACCTGAAAAGAAAGTATTGGCTTACAACAAAGTCACCACCTATTTGTTGCACTGCAGGTGGCTATAATTATGTTCTATCCCTTCTCCTCCCTATTAGTTATTTTTTTATATTTGTTCTTTTTTTCTAAACTTTTTTCTTTATTGTCTAAGTGTGGTACAGAGGGGTTACAGATTCATATGTAAGGCAGTGAACACAAAATGCCACAAGGTTAGTAACTATAAAAGACACACATTTTTTTCCTTTTTCTGTGTACCAGGGTTTCTGGGTAGAACTTCCTAGATCCTCTGCTCACTGCAAAGAAGGTGGTTTTCAGGCTACATTGTACCTGGAGTTAGGGTCCCCTTGCAAGCTCTTATAGCTCCTGGCAGAATTCACTGTCTTATACTGTATGACTGCCCTGGCTTTCTATACTATTGGCTTGTCTTAAGACTTATAGACTGAAGCAGCTCACAGTGTGCCTGTTTGCTGTCTCAAGAGCAGCAAACTTCTCTTATATTCTAGAACAGAGTCTTAATGTTATGTAATCACAGAAGAGTTAGTCCTATTGCCCATGTCATATTCTCTTATTCAGAAGCTAGTATTATATAGTGCTACACTCTAAGGGAAGGTATTTTACAAGGGATATAAATTACTAAAGATCACTATGGAGATGTTGACCAACGACACCCATCCCCCACTAACTTACTTTCTTGAAGGTGGAAACAGGAGGACACCTTCCCTTATTAAGCTTAGGGTTCATTGTGTTCTCTTCTAGTCATCATTGTAGATGCATTCCTTTGTGCTCACTGATATCTTTCCAGGTAATTACACACAAGTTATCACCTCATTGTATCCCAAGGTTCAGGACCAATACAACAACATCACTAATATAGTATCTGGACCAGCCATGAGAATCCTAGGGGAGCTTGTTAAAAACTGGAGATTCTCGCCAGGCACGGTGGCTCACACCTATATCCTTAGCTCCTCGTGGACCTGAGACTGAGAGGATCACAGTTCCAAACCAGCCTGGGCAAAAAAAGTCCTATCTCAAGCAAGAAAATGCTGGGTACCGTAGTATATGGCTGCTATCCTAGCTATGCAAGAAGTATAAACAGGAGAATCATGGTCAACAGAGACTAGAAAAAAATGAGTTTATATTTTTTAAGTAAAGAAATAGGGACAAGGGCTAGGAGTATAGTAAACTGCCTGTCTAGAAAGTACGAGCCCCTTAGTTCACACCCCAGTGCCAACACACAAAAGAATATGGAAATTCTCTGGCCCTACCCTGGAGCTGATGAATCAGAAACATGGAAGTCTGGCCCACTCTTCTGTGTCTTAAGAAGTTGTTCATAACATTGGAAACCGTGTATACTGGTATTAGAACTAGGATATTGAAAGGGAATACCAAAATTGAGAGACACAGGGTAAAAAAGACAAACGATTACAAAAGCAATATTTGCAAAACTGTTTGGTGAAAATCAACTGAACAACTCATGGGGGGAAAGGGAAAGGGGGAGGGGGAGGGGGAATGAGGGAGGAGGTAACAAACAGTACAAGAAAAGTATCCAAAGCCTACCGTATGAAACTGTAACCTCTCTGTACATCAGTTTGACAATAAAAAAAAATTTTTTTTTTTTTGGCCAGTCCTGGGCCTTGGACTCAGGGCCCGAGCACCGTCCCTGGCTTCTTCCCGCTCAAGGCTAGCACTCTGCCACTTGAGCCACAGCGCCGCTTCTGGCCGTTTTCTGTATATGTGGTGCTGGGGAATCGAACCTAGGGCCTCGTGTATCTGAGGCAGGCACTCTTGCCACTAGGCTATATCCCCAGCCCAATAAAAAAATTTTTTTAAAGAAGTTCAAGAGTTGCAGGCCAAGTCAAGGAAAGTTAAATAGATTCATTCCTCCACCCTTCGAAAAAAAAAATGGATAGTGAATTGCTTGCCTGGAAAAGATGAGAACCTGAGTTCAATCTCAAGTACTGTAATAAATTAGTTAATCAATCAATCATAAATCAATAAAAGAAAATGTATAGAAAAAAAAGAAGTTGTTCATAGTACACTCATGTATCCTCAGAGTTGACTACCACTGAGTTCATACATAGGCTTTGATAGGAAGGGGGGACTTAAATAATCAGAGAGAAATATCAAGAAGAAAAAAATACAGCATCATCAAGAGGTCAGCTTGCTAGGACTACAATAACGAAGTACTAAAATCTGGGAATTGGAAGTAGGAACTTACCTTCTCACAGTTCTCAAGCTGGGAAGTTGCAGATCAAAGTGTCAGCAGGCTTGGTTTCTCCTGAAGCCTATGTCATTAGCTTGTACGTGCTGTCTGCTCTATGTCCTCACATGGTCTTTTGTGTGTCTGTGTCTGAATCTCCCTTTGAAGGACATCCCATTGGATTAGAGACACTTCCTAGTAACGACATTTCACCTTATTTACCACTTAAGGACCTTACCAGCCAATATAGTCACATTCTTAAGTTTTCTGGGTTAGGAATTCAACAAATGGATATTAAGAGGATACAACTAACTATGTTGGAACTGGGCTACCACTGAGCCCAGAAAGTAGCCCTGCACCAAGCACATTGACTCCCCTTCTGTGCTTTTTCATTGGGGAAAATGTTACAAGGGCCAAGAAGTCAAGATTTGACCTACCAACTTCCAAGATCTGTGTGGAAATGCCAAAGACTCAGCACCAGGAAATTTTGGGAACCCTGTGCACTTTCAGTCCCATACTAGGAAAGGACCCACTGTTCCTGCTAAAGGATAACCTCAGTATACCTTCTAATAGCGGGGAAGTGCTGTTCTCTGATCACTGGTTCTCCATCATTCCCTGACTGGGCTGATCACATTATCCAGAGTACCCACGACACCGTATTAGTAGGCTTCTCTTCACCTATGTGGCTTATGAAGACAAATGAAGTCATGCTCAAGCAATAGTTTAAACTCCGCTAGTATATGTCCTACAAAGTCCAACTCAGTTGTTCTTGAGGGTCTCTTAGGTACTCAGAATTTGCTCCTTTTAGAAGGACTGTTGCAAAGTCTGTCACTTTTCCTGCAGTGTCTGTACTGATAAAGCAACTACAGCTTGCACAGCTCTGAATGACAGGCCACATCAAATGATAGTTACATAGTGCTGCTGCCAGTTCCAGCAGGCCCTCCCAGTAATATTTTTTGCCAAGAACAGTCATCTTGCAGGCTACTCTTCTGGGGTTAGGCAACGTCTATTTGTTGTCTATGTGAACCCTCACAAGCACAGCACTAAGTGTTAGCTTTTGAAAGATGGAGAAGACCATCTCTCCCTTTTGCGTTATACTCTGCTATTTAACTTTGTGTTTCTTTCTCAGCCTACTGGAAAGACTTTTTATATCTAGCTTGGAAAGTTGCATATTGTGCCAAATATCTAGGCTTAGAACAATCACCTATGGCCAAGGGTGAAAAGGGGATTATGTTTATGTCCCAAAGCCTTTTCTAGGGAATTAAGGAGCTAACTCTGTTGATACTTTCATCTTTGACAAATTTATTCTATATAAGACTCATATTTTCAACTTTTAAAATAAGTAATAAATCATCAAAATATAATTTGATTTCACGCCTCACTTTTTGAGTGTCCCATGCAAGTTATTCACCCTATTTTGAGTATACAGTTAATTAAACTAATTCACATTTTTGTGCCACAATCACTGCCAATCACCAATAGAGTCACTTTCAGAATATGAAATAGCAATGCTACTCATTAAATGCTAACTCTCCACTCCCCACAATCTCATCCCAATGTAAACACCACTGTACTTTCTGTCTTGATGAGTTTCACTATGCTACCTAGGGTCTTCGTATTAATGAAATCACATCATATTTGTCCATTTGAGGCTGGCTTATTTCACTGAGAAGAATTGGGTTTTGCAGTCCCTGATTCTACTGGATTCTTCTATTACTGTGTAGATTTTGTTTTGTTTTAAATTTTATTAAGTAGTTATACAAAGGGGTTACAACAGTCAGGTTTTAAGTACATCTCTTAATTATTTTAAATTATCCTTAAGTACTTATCCAAAGGAGTTGCCATTTAACAAAGAAGTTTATGAATACAATATATCCTGAGGTTCAAAGCCACCCCAGGAAGAAAAGTCTGTAAGACTCTCATCTCCAATTAATCAATCACCAAAAAGCTGGAAGTGGGGCTGTGGCTCAAGTGGTAGAGTACTGATTTTAAGCCAAAAAGCTAAGGTTCAGTTACCAAGCCCTGAGTTCAAGCCCTGGGACTGGCACAAAAGGGTAGGTGGGGGAAGGAAGGGTGAGAATGTTGAAAGAGGTGACAGTGATCACGATATATTGTGTAGATTTTTTTAAATACCTCTCCACCTTTACAGATTAAAATATCCTTACATATTGAAAACAACAAATTCAATAAAATCATTGTAAATATTGTTTGCAGATTTTTTCATTGTAAAATTTTTATGTAGCCACAATGGCTACCCCAAGTAGTCAAAATAATTTTGAACTAGAAGGCATTGCACTCCCTGATTTCCAAATGTACTACAAAACTGGTGTGATCAAAGCAGTATGTTACTGGCATAAAACCAGATGTACATTAATGGAACTGGAAAGAAAACATTTCACACATTTGCAGTCAACGGATCTTTGACAAAGGAACCAAGCATACACTATGGAGAAAGTTTGAAAACAGAGTCCTGTGTAGCATTGTCTGAGAACATAAATGAGGAGCACCATACTCTACCTGGAGATTCAAAGTAGGGTTTTCAAAGCTGTCTCTTAGGCATCAATAGAAAGATGAAGGCTACAGAAGGGATAAAAGTGACCTGGGATGAGAGGCCCATGCACAGATATGGAGGAATGACTGCACATGGCACACTCCCATAATCACAGGGAACTCTGTACAGATGAATGGTTGTAGGACAAGAAAGCTGCTGTGACTGGGGACAGAATGTAGAGGCTGATTCAATGATTTCAAGATAAAGAGAGTAAACTTTAGAAAGAAGAGCAGAGTTGATGCAACCTGGAAGGATGTTTAGCTGTACCAAGACTTATCCAGACACTAAACTTTTCTTTTTGGCAGATATATGCACTGGAATTTTTAGAATCAAACAATAAAAACTATAGTGTCAACTAATCATCCCCTACAAAACCCAGTCCTGTTCCCTACAAGAACCCCTTCAAGACTTGGCTAATTCCAGTTTTTACCTCTAGTCACCCATAACACAACTGCATGCCGTCTGCTTCTACAGTTGTTTGATGCTTTCTTCTTTTGGACGGTATTTATGGACAGCTTTGAGCAGGGTAAGATGCTTTGATCAGCAGTACCACCGTCACTCCCTCCCTGATTCTCCCATACAGCTGTAAACTACATGTGCTTCCTTAATGGCTTGCCTTTCCTTAGCTATCTGAACCCTCACTGTTCAACAGTTGGCTCTAACCCCTTGTAAAAACATTTATCCAAATTTCAGCTCTGAAATGAGAACTCACTTCTGAAATGAGTGGATCCTCATACAAAATCATGCCAAAACATTTAGATTATGAGTTATTCTCTACGAGTTTAAAGCCTTGTTTAAATTTTCTGGGGCATTGTCACTGTCACCTATGTACATCATCTTGATGCCAGGATTCGCTATTTCCAGGCTCCCAGGAGAACTACTAAACTTGACTCTGATGTAGATATCATCTGTAATGTGTCATTACACTATTTACATTACAGTACATGTCATTGAGGGGCACAGCAAAAATCAAATGTACATGCAGTACTCTACAGTATTATTGCTATGGCTCACATACCCACTAATCAGTTCTTTAACTGTTAAATAATTAGGAAATTGGTGCTTAAAATGTTTTATACTATTCAGAAAATTTTGCTGGGATGTTACATAAATGTTTTAGAGTGTTTAATATTTAAGAAAATATATTTGAATTTTTAAATGGGAAGAAAATGTCGTAGTTTATTTCCATTTAAATCACAGAACATGCTCTTTGGTATCCAAACAGTTGCTTTCAAACACGTTTCAAGAATGGTTTATTCAGGGGGCTGGGGATATGGCCTAGTGGCAAGAGCACTTGCCTCATATACATGAAGTCCTGGGTTCGACTCCTCAGCACCACATATATACAAAAGGCCAGAAGGGGCGCTGTGGCTCAAGTGGCAGAGTGCTAGCCTTGAGCAAGAAGAAACCAGGGACAGTGCTCAGACCCTGAGTCCAAGACCAGGACTGGCAACAAAAAATAAAAAAAGAATGGCTTATTCAGATAACAAGGAATTTGTGCACATACACTTTCATCTCTTGTTTCTCTATAGCAACTGAAAGTCCCCTGACTCTCTGGGTAGAGAGAACAGTCTTGTTCTTCCTCTTATTTCTTTATCCCCTTGATAGAGACTCACTCCTTTGACAAAAAGTTTAGTCAGCAAAATATGTCATTACAGAAATCCTGTTACATAAGTTTAGCCAGAAACCCCTCTTAATGATCCCTCTTAGCACAATCATGCTTTTCTTAGTAAGGGACACATGTGCTGAGAAATGTTTTATTAGGCAATTTTGAGATCTAATAAACAGCAGGTCAGTGGCTATCACTGAACATGCCCTTTTGACAAAATGAGGAATTGTGGTAAAAGCCGGATGATGGGGCTGCTTCCAGTCTAACATGACATACTGTTTTAATAAATTTTCTGTACACTCGGAAATAAGCATAAAAGTAGTAAATACTTATGATAATAACACAGTTATTTATTAACATTATCAAGTATTATATAGTATAAATAGTTGTCTGAGCAAAGCTTTAATACAACTGCCAGTACAGTAGATGGATGATCTTGGCATCACCACAAAAATATGAGTAGTGCTTTGGGCTGTTTTGTGGTGTCTGTCAGGTCAGCAGGTGACAGGAATCTTTTAGCTCCATTATAATCTTATGAGATTGACATGGTATTCTTACGTCATTGTTGATCACTGTTTCCTTTTGTAAGAAGTAATGATAATTTTCCATTCAGTGACCACCATGCTGCTTCTTGGTTAGAAACTCCCACTAGGCCAGACACCAGTGGCTTGCACCTGTAATCCTAGCCACTAAGGAGGCTAAGATCTGAGGATCATGATTCAAAAGCCAGCCTGGGCAGAAAAGTCCCCTTGAGACTCTTACCTCCAATTAACCACTCAAAAACTGGAAGTGATGCTGTGGCTTAAGTGGTAGAGCACTAACTTTGAGCACAGAGAGGTTCAGGGACAGAGCCCAGGCCCTGAGTTCAAGCCCCACAACTGAGAAAAAAGAAATTGCCACTAGTCCTTGGAGTATCAGTCAAATCTCTCTGGCTATCAGACTCTACTGCTATCTCCATACCTATCATCATTTATTCCCTTGAATAAAGTCTATCCTGTCAACGTTAACAAGGGTCCACAGTATTTTTTCTATAGTGCCTACTTGCTGCCTCTCTATATTTTAAGATTCATGACATTTACATTTCATATTATATGAGTGTTTTATCTAAAGAGAGCTATAAAAGTTGAAAAGCAATGTATAGAATGTATATTATTCCAATTATTAAATATTGTTTACCTGCCAGGTGCTGTGGCACACACCTATAATCCTACATGGACATTGGAAGGATCAGTTTGAGGTCAACCTAAAAAAAATGGGCACAGTGGCATGCACCTGTCTTCAAAACTACACAGGGAGTATAAATAGGAGGATCGCAGTCCAAGCTGTTCAGTCAGAAACAAAGGCCTCATTTGAAAAAAATAACAAAAGAAAAAAGGAATAAAGTTGTGGTTCAAGTGGTGGAGTACCTACCTCCACAAATACAAGGCCTGAGTTCAAACCCCAGTACTACCAACAAATAAATAGTATTAATTACCTAATAGCTCAGTAATGTAGTTATTTTCTTTCTATAACAAAATAGATTGGCTATTCTGAAGGCTTTATTTGCATTCCTCCACCTTTCTTTTACATATATTCTTCTTAGCACAATTCATAATCCTAAGGATGTGTCATTGTTTTGCACCCTTGCTTCCTTCTGAAGCCTATATCCTTGCAACCACGAAAACTTCACTCTGCAGTTCTATTGCTCCGCTTTCAGCATGAGCACTTCCTCCTCAGAATGAGTGTGTCGTGATTCTCATGGCTTCCCCTTCCTAGGTTTAGATCTCAAGGAAAATACTAACAAAAGGCATATGGGAACTTAATTGTCTAAATTTTTGATCATTCGAATTTTTTTTATTCTAACTTCATACTTAACTGATAATTTTTAAGATAGGGAATTCTAGGTCAAAATTAATTGCCCCTCTTTATTTTAAGGCCTTATTCCTTTGAGGGAGACAAGTTTTGCCTCCTCTTTGAATGCATGGATTTACCTTTGTTTTTAGTTAACACATGATAATTGTTCAAATTTATGAAGTACAATGTGATGTTTTGATGCATGTATACCTTTTGTAATGATCAAATCAGGGTTATTCACACACACACACACACACACACACACACATATATATATATATATATATCATTTCAAACGTTTTTGTTTCTTCATGGCAAAGGATTTGAAATCCTCTCTTCTAGCTATATTGAACTATATGATACTTTATTGTTATCTATAGTAACATTACTGTGCACACCAGACCTTTTTGCTCCTGTCTGTGACTTAGTAACTGCTATGGTTTGGTCCTGAAAAGTCCCCTGAAATCTCCTGTGCTTGAGACCTGTTCCCCTGCTGGTGACACTATTGAGAGGTGACTGAGTCAGGAGGACACTGTCCTTTACCCATAGATTAATCATAATTGTTGGGGCCTAATTAAAGTAATCAAATCATACGTGGTCTCTGGTCCCTTCTCTCTGCTTCCTGGTTGCCATGAGGTAAGCAGATTTTCTCCACCCAGTGCTTCCAAAATAATGTTCTGCCTTCCTACAGAAGGAATTGCTTCCTAAAAGCAATTAAGCCAACTAACAATAGACTCAAACCCCTAAAACCACGAGCCAAAACAAATTGATTTTCTCTTACAATATCTCAGATATCTTGTCACATAAACAAAAAGCTGAATGACACAGTGCCAGTTGATTAAACCTTCTCCCTCTCTGCCGTCCAGTACAGATTTTGCTAACTACCACTGTACTCTCAACTTGTAGTGAAATCAACTTTTTAAAATTCAGCATATGAGTAATAACATGTGGAACTTGTGTTTTGGTGCCTGGCTTATTTCATAATAGTGCCAGTTACAACCATATTGCCACAAATAATAGGATTTCATTCTCTTTGTGGCTGAATATAATCGAATTGAGCATATGTCCCAAACTTTCAATCCATTCATCTGATGATGGGTACTTGTTTTGTTTGCTTTTGTGAATAATGTTGCAGTAAACATGAAAGTGCGCATGGGGGGCTGGGAATGTAGCCATAGAGTGCTCGCCTAGCATGCATGAAGCCCTGGGTTCTATTCCTCTGCACTACATATATTAAAAAAGCCAGAAGTGGTGCTGAGGCTCAAGTGGTAGAGTGCTAGCCTTGAGCAAAAAGAAGCCAGGGACAGTGCTCAGGCTTTGAGTTCAGGCCCCAGGACTGGCAAAAAAAAAAAAAAAAAGTGCGCATGGGTCTTTAGCATCCAGATTGCCTTTATATAGAAACAAAGAGACAGAGGTTGAGATAGATAGATAGATAGATAGATAGATAGATAGATAGATAGATAGATAGATAGATGTCGGATGTCGGGATCTGAACAATTCCCTTCTCCCCGACCCCACGGGGAGAATGGTGAACCCCGAAATCTATGAAAGAGCACTCGGCCTTGCCCTCCGCCAGCGGAAGGCCAAAGGCCTACTCACATGGACCTGCGCTAAGTTGAGGAAAGGTTGCTGAAGCCTCCCCTCCCCCCAGTCCCTTCACATGTTACCAAGAGCCGGGGCGAAAAGGAAGGCATCAGGGACACGCTGCGGTGGTGGGATGCGTCTCAAAAACTTTAATAGGGAAAGGCACTTATATAGAAGTAATGGCGGGAAAGAAAGGGGGCTGGCCAAAGGGCCAGTCATAGGCTAAGGACCATGTCCATCAAGTGACATCACGAAACTTCCTTTGTGGGCGGGACAACCCCATCATGGTGGCACGCACGTGTTCACCTCCCAAGGGGCGGAGGCCAGAATGTGGGAGGGACTTCCATTGTCCCAAGGCTGGTGGAAGGGCAGCCTTCCCCCAAGGCCATAATAATCCCCAACAGATATATAGATAGAGATAGATAGATAGATAGATAGATAGATAGATAGATAGATAGATAGATAGATAGATAGAAAGATAGATACAGAGGTAAGTGGGGAACTTTTGTGTGCATGTACTGGTGCTGGAGCATGAACTTGGGGCCTGAGCTTTCTTGCTTAATGATACTGTTCTCTTTCTCCCACTTGAGCTACAGTTCCTATTGCAGCTTTTTAGGCAATTAATTGGAGATAAGAGTCTCACAGGCTTTCCTGCCCAGGCTGGCTTCAAACTTTGGTACTCAATAGCTAGGATTACAGGCATAAACAAATAGCACCCAGCAAGAGACGTTTTTATATCTCTTGGCCATTTTTATGTCTTCTTCTGGCTGCATTTATAACTTACTCTTTACCAGTGATCTCTTGGAATTTCACCTCAATATGCTGTGACTTTTTAATTTTAATTTAATATTCTGAGTACCTGCTAAGCTCTTTCAAACTTGAAGTTTATACATTTCTTTCAGAATTTTTTGCATATCATTGTCTTGGTGATTTACTCTGTTAATGTTTTCTTTTCATAGTCTGGAATTCTGATTCATCATCATTCTGATTCACTTGGAATAAAAGTGAAAGTTAACCCAATCATTAGGCTTTTAGACCGGATCTATTTCTTTACACAATTGTTTCCTTATGCCATCAATGATAATGGAACTTTTAGATATCAGTAAAATATGTAATGTCATTGGACAGTCAGAGGCAATGTATTTTGAAATCCAATTTCCTTGCTTCATTGGTGCATTTGAGATGTAAGGGTAAACATTTTTTCAAATGATAATGCAAAGCAGTAAATGCTTACAAAATGTTACAAAAAGGTATAAGTGTGTGTATATATACATAGCAATTTTTAAAACATTTTTGAGGATAATAAAAAGCATCTTTAAGTAACAAAAAATACTAAAACTTAAGAATTACGACAAATTCTATGTGACAAAACTAACACAGTAGTGGCACAAAACACTAAAAGTGATCCAATGGGATAAAATACTTTAGATACATGTTCATGGATCTATGGGATCTCAGTATAGATGCAGCTGGCATTATAAATTAGTATTAGGAAGACTAATAATTTAGTAAATACTACCCTATGGAGAAATAAGAATTTGACTACTAATTAATGTATACAAATAAATAGTTTAATCATCTAAAGGTGAGGAGTAAGGCTATAAGGAGAATAAAAGCAAACTAACAAAAATATCTTTTGAGACTTCATAATAGGGAAAGAATTCTCAAATAAACGTCAAAAAAGTACTAAAAAAGATGAAAAAGTGACAAATTTGTATACAACAAAATTAAATTTATTTTCCCTAGCAGACATCATAGGCAAAGTTAAGGAGGGTGAGAAAAATATTAAATCTAGCTAAGGATTAATATCCAGAATAAGCAAGGAATCTGCTAAGTATCCAATAAGCGACAGGAAACCCACTGTAGAAATTATATGACAGTTATAGGACATGTGTGTTTCAAGAGAAACTTACAAAAATCTAAAACGACATACATAAAAGTGTTATTGATATGGAGTTTATGGGAGGGAAGAATAGAGTGTCCTCAATATCCATCATTAAGTAGTTGTAATATTATACAACAGAAGTAAGGAATTAATTTTACGTGCAGCCATAGATTAGATATGAAAAATATAATGTTCCACAAAAACAGCAAGAAATGAACATACATTCAAAATATAATGCTATTTATTTAATAAAATCTATACCATAGTGCTATGATTTTTCAGAAGTATACGTTCATCTAAATGCTTATATGTAGGTTGGATTGGAAAAATATCTACTCAATACACAAAAGGAAAAATTGAAGAAGGGATGAGAAATGAAATCAAAAGCTAAAAGAAAAATATAGAGATGTAACTTTACTATGATATATAAAAATACAATATATAAATATAAGATATTAATTATAAATAAGTGTACTATATTAAAACATGTAAATATATAATAATCATTACCTATATTAAAACATGTAAATATATAATATTCATTACCAATTATGTAAATACATGCAAAATTAATATAACCATAGTAATGGTGTAGTTACATCTTGCTATACCCCTTCTAAGATGAAAACATTATATATCAGAAATCCATTTAGTACAGATGAACTACGGAACATTTTAGCTTTGCAACACAGTACTCTGTAGTGTCAGCTATTTCCTCTAATCGGGTAAGAGCATTGCTAGCGCCAGAAAAACACAAAATTCAAAAGTGGAAACGAAGTTTCTACTGAATCCCTGATGCTTTCGTGCCATAGTAGGACTGAGGTGTTATAAGCAGAATCACTGTAAAGCAAAGATCATTTGTCAAGAATAAAGGCTAGCCTCATACCATTCAACAACATTGGTGTGCCTTGAGCTATTACATATGACCGATGTCATTCTGTGTGTTCTAGGTCCTGAAAGGAGAAAATGAGGCCTCATAGACTCTAAATCAATTGTAATCTTGAAATTCTTTAAGGCACAATTAATTGGTTCATTTACTAAGTATTTACAGAGTATCCTTTTTGTGCTGGGCAGTGGTCCAGATGCTTGAGTTTTAGCTGTAAACTAAACAAAGGTCCCTGTTTGTGGAGCTTCCTTTATTACAGGAGGGGGAAGATAATAAATTATATATAGTATTTGTGGCAATGAAAGTAATAAATTGTATGACAAAGAAAAGACCAGAAAGCAGAACAAGGAGTAGCCATGGTTTGGAGATGACAAGCTCCAGGCGTGAGGCAGCAGGTAGGCCTCACTGACAACAGCAGAGGAGCAGAAACATAAAGGTGATGGAGCTCCCACTGAGGATGGCTGGGGGGGTGGGGCGGGGAGTGGCCAATGACAAAGCCCTGGGACATGAGCAAGGCTAGCTTTTTTTTTTTTTTTAATTTTCACTTTTTTTTTTTTTTTTGCCAGTCCTGGGCCTTGGACTCAGGGTGAGCACTGTCCCTGGCTTCTTTTTGCTCAAGGCTAGCACTCTGCCACTTGAGCCACAGCACCATTTCTGGCCTTTTCTGTTTATGTGGTGCTGGGGAATCGAACCCAGGGCTTCATGTATACGAGGCGAGCACTCTTGCCACTAGGCCATATCCCCAGCCCAAGGCTAGCATTTTTGAGGCACAGCCCAGGAGGCCAGCAAAGCTGAGTTAGTCAAGGGGTGCAGAGAAGGTGGAGAGGGCAGACAGATGGTAGGACTGGGGAAGGGCTTCAGATGGAGAAGGGCTTGAAAGTCCATTGTTAGAATTGCAGCTTTTACCTCTGAAGGAAAAGTACAAAACCATTGCAGACTTTTTAGTGGAGAAGTGACACTACAATAATGGGAAATACACATGTCCAAAAACTTCACAGCTATTAATACAATTATGCTTTACAGCCTTCCACTGGCATTAGTCAAGTGAGGGACGTGAAGCAAGATTGATGAGGCAAGTGCTCAAGGCCACAGAGCTACTAGAGGGAAGAGATAAGCTGCAAAAATTCTCACAGGGCAATCCTCGTGTCCATCCTGGCATCCATTACAGACAGCTCCTTCTCGTAGAAGTAGCTTCTAAAAGGCTCAGTGCAATGGCTGCCATTTAGTAAAGTGCTCTGTGCATAGCACTGTTCATTAAGTCTGCAGTTACCAGCTTGCCCGAAGCCCTGGGAGAGCTCATTCTCCTGCACCAGGTGAAGACTTCAACTGGTATTCAGGGGCCACAGCTACATTATTTGAAAAACACAATCAGACTTCTGAGAGTTTCTCCCAAGGTCTGAGACTTTGAGGAGTGGCACCAACTGAGAACATATGTATATTCCATTTCGAATTCCCATTCATAGATGCCCTAGCAGGTATCCTCAATCACCCTTCCCCATCCCTGCTCCTTGCCTTTCACCACTAGCCTTGTGCAATTAAATTCCTAGATGTGACTCCTCTATCAACCCTGGCTGACAGCCTGGCTGCTCCTTCTTCCACTGCTCCCTTGTCAGACTTCTTGCTCACCAAGTCTCCAGACACTTCCCTGCTTCTTCCCACCTGTACTTCCTTTCTACAACCCACAGACCCCTGGGGCTCTCTTCTTTAGGGCTTGCCAAGGCTTGACACACACCAAAAATGAACAATTTTCTAGATTCCCTCACATTCTGATCTTATTCCTTCTTCTTTGTAGTCATTCTATTGTGTAGCATTCTTGAAATTCCCTTCCTCCTAAAAGGCCACTTTTGTTTTCTGTCACTCAAAAAAGAACAAGTGCCCATTGCTCATGCCTGTAATCTTACCTACTCAGGAGGCTGAGATCAAAGGATCGAGGTTGGAAGCCAGCCTAGACAGGAAAGTCTTTGAGACTCCTGTCTCCAATTAACCACAAAAAGCCAGAAACGTAGCTATGGCTAAAGTGGTAAAGTGCTAGTCTTCCGTAAAGCAGCTCAGGAACAGTGCCCAAGCCCTGAGTTAAAGCCTCAGAATCAGCACCAAAAAAAAATTGTTGGTTAATTGCATCACATTTTCCTATATCTTGTCTAGATGAAAATAAAACTGCCCTAGGAGATTGTTTCATAGACAATACTCAGAGAAGTATAAGGTAGTAGAAGTCCAGAGCTTTGGCTTTGGCACATCCTAGGCACTTGGTATGTCAGCCAAAGTTATTTCTGATCACCATTCCCTTCTTCTTCATTTACACAGCTGTGAAATTCAAAAGCAATAAAAAATGACTAGTGTAACTGATGGTCACAGCTAATATAGGATTACTGTCTTCCATAATGAACAGTCTGAAACATTCAGTGGCTACCCAAACTTTCCCTTTTCATAATTCAGTCATTAGGATTGAATCAGCAGGTGTGTAAAGAATGTTTGCACATTCAAGTCGTTAACAAAATGGTGCTTAATGCTGTGGAGTTCAATGCCTTTGTTTTAAATCATTTGGGACCTTAGTCAGCTAAGTACATATAGTTGGGTGCCTGGAGGTGAGCATGTCAGTAATTATCAACGTGCATTAAGGCCAAGCCAGTACTCTAAGAAGTAACCCTCCCTATACAGCTTTGAGAACTCCTGAAAACAGAGAGAGCTTTCTCCTGGCAGTGCTTTCCCACCACTGAACATCCTAAATTACACAAAATAAGCAGTCACAATTACAGCAAATGAGTGATAAATGAACATTCAGGCAAAATAAGGCATTATATCTAGTAATATAATTGATGAGAAATGGTGCCATGGACCAAACATTGAAGTAGAGTCAGAATGCCTAGATTTTAATCCTCATCTGTACAAGTCCCTTCTTCCTACCCCAACTCATTTTCATGCACATCTGTAAAATAGGAAATGGTGAGGACAGATATGAAACAGATGATTTCTAAGAGCACTACTTCCCTGGTGGTCTATGACAAGAGTACTCATAACTTGAATGGTGAATTGATTGAGTACAAAAAACTAGGATAAGGCTGTAAGAGATGCTCTGGTGGGATTATAGTTTCAGGACCTGTCAATAAATGTGGACAATACAAGATGCCTGAGAACTTGCACCCTCAAGAGGTAAAGGAGTAGAACTTGTCACTGTTAAATTCTTGTTTTTGACATGCAGGGCAATGGTATTAACTAAGGCTAGAAAACAGTATAACAGAAATAAACTACCCTGATGGAGAGACTTGGCCAAAATATGGGGGAGGGGACTAAAGAGCCAACAAAAGGATAATAAAATGTACATACAACCCTGGAAGCTAAAACTAGAAAGAATCTTAGAAAACATCTAACTTAACCTGCTAAGTTGAAGATACAATGAAACAGTCGAAGAGTTGGGCAGGAAACTTGTGAAGCACACATGGCAGAATCAGGCCATGCCAAAAACTGCTGATTTCAAGTTCACTTGTTATGGTGGTAACTTCATATAAGAAGTTTACACCTTACCCTACTACTAAGAAAAGGTTGAGTTCATGAAAAAATTGGAAGAGTATATGACCTGTGCACAGATTACTAAGAAAAAGCAGGAAAGTTTGAACTGCCTGTCCAGAAAAATCCATTCATACATATATCTTCAAGAGATGATTATACTTTAGGATAACAGATAATAAAAGGAATATTGGGAAAGTGAAATATGTTTTGCATTGGGAGGGTGATGGAAAGGAAATGATGGACAAAGAGTCATAGTAATCAAATGCTGGGTGAGGGGGGATGAGGAAGAATGATCAAAGTGTTGACTCTGATCTGATAAATACATGGACATATAAAATTGTAACCACTTGTAAAACTACATGAGAAATAAAAATAAGTAAAAATATGAAATGAATATTCCCCAAAATCTTCAAGTCTGAAGGCAGAAAGGACAACTCTTTCTGAATGTATCTGACATATCTACTATTGGATCATTTGCTTTGCTAGAACACTCTCCTCATATTCTGATCACATCATGATTGTATTGTTTTTGGCCAAAAGCCACTATAATACTTAGAGCAGAGTAGATATGATGTCAGCCTTAAAATAAATTAGGAGGATTAAAATAGACCAAATGAGAGTTTTTAAGAGTAAAAATGGGTCATCCACTAAGATTGTGTTTATAAAAAGGAGTCATCCAATTTATGCATCTCAGGTCATATTATCTACAGCATCAAACCAGTTTTCACTTGGAGTTCTGATATTATGATTGCAAAATAAAATATGCTACAACTTATGCCAAAATTCATTTTGTGTAGTAATTTACATGATTTTGTGTTGCTCCATAGGTCAATTAAAATGCCCAAAAATGTCTTCAATAATTCTAGATTCACAGAGACATCAGGGGAAAAATGAATATAACAGAATTTCTGGGATGACCCCCTGTAAAACTAAGCAGTGGATTTATGGAAGTTTTCCTTAGTCTGTAAAAGCAAGATGAAGTGAAATTATTGACAAAAATTTATAAATATTTGTTCCAGGTGCCTAGCTCTTTGTTGTAGTTTTAGTTTTTAAGATGCATGCCACTACTAAGTAACTGAGGTATAATTGACAGACAATTAAAATACACAAACATAAAGTATAAAATTTTATTTAAATTTGTACATATCTGTAAAATTATTACCATCAAGTGGCATGGTGCTGCACATCTGTAATCTCAGAATTCACAATGGACACACAAGGATTATCACAAATTTAAGGCCATCTTGGGCTAAATAACAAAAGCTTATCTCAAAAAAGGCTAAGGGAGGGCTGGGGATATAGCCTAGTGGCAAGAGTGCCTGCCTCGGATACACGAGGCCCTAGGTTTGATTCCCCAGCACCACATATGCAGAAAACGGCCAGAAGCGGCGCTGTGGCTCAAGTGGCGGAGTGCTAGCCTTGAGCGGGAAGAAGCCAGGGACAGTGCTCAGGCCCTGAGTCCAAGGCCCAGGACTGGCCAAAAAAAAAAAAAAAAAAAAAGGCTAAGGGAAAAAAAAGAAAAAAAAAGGCAAAGGTCAGAAAGTAGCTCAGGTAGACTACCTGCCTAGTATGTTGAAGGCCATGAATTCAATGACCAGAACCAAAAATAAGAAAATAATAAATACACCCATCACCCTAAACATTTCCCCGTGTTCCTACAATTATCTTTTCTATCCCTCCTACCCCAATTCCAGGGCAAACATTGATGTTTCTTTCTAACTATAGACTGCAGTATTTTCCATCACTGTAACAAAATACTTGAGAAGATCACTTAAAGAATAAAGATTTATGAAAAAGACCTGTGCTTTACTATTGAGGTAAATATCTAAGAGTGGTACCATTGGTTCACATGGAAGATGCATGTGCAGCATTCAATGAAATTGACAAAGCATTTCCCAAAACAGCTACACCATTTCCATTCCCAGCAACAGTTGCTCTACATCCTTGCCAGGATTTAAACATTGAAGTTGGCATTTTGAATTATAGTGACTGAGGTAATAGTTAATTCCATCTCATTGATGTTTTCTTTGCATTTTAGTAAAGATTATATTTTCACATGCTCATTTGCCATTAACATATCTTCTTGATAACTGTGTGTTCAAATCGTTCATTTCATCCATTGAGCTGTTAATCTTACGAATGAATTATAAGATTATTTCATATATTCTTGGTTTAACTCTATTATCAAATATATCGTTGGCAACATTTTCTCCCATACCATAACTTTCCTTTTTCTTCACCTGTCTCCTAAAAGTAAAACTTTCAAAATTTGATCATCTCTAATTTCATAAACTTTTCTTTAATACTTGTTATGCATTTGTCAAAATTCTATTAAGGACTCATGTCTAGATCTATTTTTAGACACTATTTTATTCTAGTTGCATATTTTTACTCCAGAATCACACTGTGTGGACTTACTGGGACTTTATAGTACCTTTTGAAATCAGTTGGGGGTATGCCCTTCAAATGTGGAACTTTTCAAAATTCATGTAGCTATCTATTCTTGCTCATTTCCAGAGGATATTTTCTAAATATATTTAAATGTCCATTTTCTCCCCCCAAAAAAACCTTCTATAATTTTGGTTAGGGTTGTATTGAATCTACACCTCAATTTGGAAGAAACTGCCATTGTTATGGTCTGGATATGAAATGTTCCTTCCCTTAAGCTCATGTACCACAGTGAATGGTGCTATTTATTTCCAATGTAATCGGATCATGGGCACACATCAACTTAATCAATACATGGATCCACTTGGTAAGTTCCACTTGATAAGCTGAATGGGATATTATGAAGTGGGGCCAGGATGGAAGAAGTAGGTCACTGGAGTCATGACTTTGAAGGCCATATCTTGTCCTTAGACCCTACTCTTTTCTCTCTGCTTCCAGGCTACTATGAGGTAAGCAATTCTGCTCTACCATGCCTTTTCCACCTTAATGTTTTGCCTTGCCTCAGGTCCAAAGCAATGGAGTCAGCCAAGCATTTATTGAAAGCTATGAAACAGTGAGCCAAAATAAGGCTTTCTTCCTTTAAGTTGGTTTTCTCCAGCATTTTTCACAGCAATGAAAAATGACTAACCCAAACATCCCAGTAACACTGCTTTCATCCTATGAACCTGAAATATACATATACATGTATACAGCCATTTAGTTAGGCCTTCTTTAATTTTTCTGAGTAATGTTTTCATTGCACTGATCATCAATATCCTTTGTTACATTTATTCCTAGGTTTTGCTTATTTTATGATATTACAGATAAGATTTTTTTAATTTCAAAGTGCTCATTGCTAGTACCTAGAAAGTCAGTTGTTTTTGTATATTGATTTTTGTACTCTGCAACCTGAAAAATTCATTTTTAGTTCCACTATTCTTTATATAAGTAATAGAATTTTCCACATAGATGAAAATGTCATCCATAAAAAGTGCCAGTTTAAGCTGGGCGCTGGTGGCTCAGGCCTTTAATCCTAGCTACTCAGGAAGCTGAGATCGCGGTTAAAAGCCAGCTCGTGCAAGAAAGTCCGTGAAACTCTTATCTCCAATTAACCACCAGAAAACGAGAAGTAGAGCTGTGGCTCAAGTGATAGAGTGCTAGCCTTGAGCTAAAGAACTCAAGGACAGTGCCCAGGCCCAGAGTTCAAGCCCTGTGACCTACAACAAAAAAAGTTCCAGTTTAGACCCTTTCTAGGATGAATGTTGTTGTTTTTTAATTTCTTGGGCTTTGTTATGTTTAATTTTGGTTTGGTTTGTTTGTGGTGATCTTGGGGCTTGAAATCAGAGCCAGGGTGCTGTGCCCAATCTTTTCCTTTTACTCAAATCTGTCTACCACTCAAGCCACAATGCCACTTTAAGCTTTTTTGTCTGTTAATTGGAGATGAGTGTCATGGACTTTGCTGCTCAGGCTCACTTAATCTCCTTAGTAGCTAAAATTGTAGGCATGAGCCACTGGTTCCCAGGTTCTTGAGGTTTTTATTTTGTTTTGTTTTGTTTCTGTTTCTATTTTTCAATTGATTGAACTAACTAGAATCTCTAGTACAACAATGAACAGAAATGATGGGGTCAGGCATCCTTATTTTGTTCTTTATCTTGGGTAAAGCATTCAGCCTTTCAACACTAAAGATAATGTTGGCTGTGAGCTTTTCACGAATTCCCTTTATTAAATTGAAATCAACTGTTTTCATTTTTAAAGTAATACAAGTACTATTTCTGGTAACATGATGCTTTAGGTATTATTCTTACTCTGCAAACCAATGCTGGATAAATTTCAGCAAATTTCCTTATGAATGCATAGGTAACCTTGCAAGAAATTAAATTTCATTCCTAGGGAAATAAATAAGTTTAATTTAAATAGGGAAAACAATCCCATTCACAATACCCTCAAAAACAATAAATACATTGGTTTTAACTAAAAAAGTGGAAGACTTGTACATGGAAAACTATAAAACCTTGAAAAAGAGATTAAAGAAGACATTAGAAGAAGGAAAGATCTCCCATGCTCACAGATGTGCAGGATTGATATCATGAAAATGGCCATAATGCCAAAAGAAACAGTATATTTAGTGCTAGCCCCATCAAAAATTCAATATTGTTCCTCACAGAGTTAGATAAATTAATCCAAAAATTCATATTGAGGCATAAAATACCTTGAATTGCAAAATCAATTCTAAGTAAAGAGAACACCACTGGAAATCACAATACCTTACTTGAAAATTATATTACAGAACCATAGTTAGCAAAACAGCTCGTTACTGGCACAAAAACTGACATGAAGACAAATAGAAAAGTACAGAACACCCAAAAATAAAATCACACAGCTACCACCAGCTAATATTTGACAAAAGAGCCCAGAAGCCACAATGGAAAAAAGACAGTCTCTTCAACAAACAGTGCTGGGGAACCTGGGTATCCACCTGCACGAAACTGAAACTAAACCTCTGTCTCTCCTTCTGTACAAAAATACAGAACATATCTAACTAAGAGACTACTTTGGAAGAGAAAGGGAATGAGGAAAGAAAAAGAAAGATGGAGAGTGAATAATTTGAAATCTTTTGCAACTGTATATGGAAACAGCATAAACAGACTCAGTGAAAGCTGTTAACCAATAGTCGGTTGTGGAGGCTGAGAAAGAGAAACAGACCCTGTCAGAAGGTAGAACCTACAGGGAGGGGGACGAGCTAACAACAACAGTGAAAGGATACATATGGTCAAAATAGACTGTTCACATTTATGAAAATAGAACACTGAGACTGGTAAGAAAGAAGGGGGGAAGAGGCAAAGAAGGAGGACTAGAATGTAAAATGTATAGAAATCAAATAGTGAAATTTCCCCTGTATAATGTAAAAATAAAATAATTTTAGTTCATCTCTAAAAACTAAAACCAGAGCAGCAAGGGAACAGAAAATAAAAGAAGGCTCAGTGAAGTTTTAAATTCCAGAAAACCTGGGTTTGAATAACTGATGACCTCTCAGACTGAGCAACCTCATTCTCACTTAAGAATCTCTCTTCTTTCCCCTATTGCTAAAACATTAGGTTTTTTTTTTTGCAATATCTCCCTTTATCACTCCCTGTTTGATATCATATATTGCTATTTCAAGTATCATCTCTATACTAATGACATGCAGATCTATACATGCCATGCTGCTTTACTGAACTCTTCCCTCTCTTACCAACCTCCAAAGGATACCATCTGGACTTACATGTGCTACAGACTCAACACTATATTCATCTTTCCCCTATGAGTATATGTTTTTCTACTTCCTTTTGTATTGTCACCACTGGATATTGGAAATATCCACGTCTTTCTTTTTTCTTGCCCTTCCATATGAAGTGATGCATTTTAGTTCAACCTCCTAAGTACCATTTTGTCCCATTTCTTTATTTTTATATTCAATGTCACTCCCTTTCTTCAATCACCATTTTTCACCTGAAATGCTAAAAATGCCTCCTACTCATTTTTCTGTACCCAGTCCAATTATTCATGTCTATCCAACATATTGCTACCAGAGTCCTAAGGTACAAATTGAGGCCATTCTCTGTTACACACATAATGTTTATCCCTTAAAGCATCATGTCTCTATTCCAAATCTTACTCTCTATTCATCTTGAAAGATATACCATTTCCTGAGCCCTTTGTGTATTTTTGTATTATTTGTATATTTATACTTGCTGCTACCCCTGCTCACCTCCCTCTTGTTTCAACTAACCAAACTCTACACGTTTTTCTAGACTCATATCAAATATTACCTGTAAGAAATATTCCCTAGTACTGTTTGCCTAACTAGATTCTATTTCTGGGTATTCTTACCAGTGATATCACGATAATAGCTTGACTAAATAACTTCTGTTTTTGCCTGTGTGTTTGATAGGAGTAGTCTCTAGCACAGTAACAGTTACAACATGAAAATTTTAATTAATTTAAGTTGACCAGTTGACAGTTTCAAACACAAAAATTCGGGCTGGGGATATAGCCTAGTGGCAAGAGTGCCTGCCTCGGATACACAAGGCCCTAGGTTCGATTCCCCAGCACCACATATACAGAAAATGGCTAGAAGTGGCGCTGTGGCTCAAGCGGCAGAGTGCTAGCCTTGAGCGGGAAGAAGCCAGGGACAGTGCTCAGGCCCTGAGTCCAAGGCCCAGGACAGGCCAAAAAAAAAAAAAAAAAAAAAAACACAAAAATTCACTGCTAGAACCACTGTAATATGGTATTTTTTCTTTAACGTTTTTTTGAGACTTCACTCCTGCCTTAAAATCTGGCAAAGTGGATACTAATAACATAAAGACATTACCCTCAACAAGCTCGTAGCCCAGAAGGACATGAGACAAAGGATGAGACTCTGGTTGGGAAAAGTCCTGACTCCGTGAAAGAAGCACAAAGTGCTTAACAAGTGCTAATAATTCTTAAATGGAAGCAAGGAGAATAAAATGCTGTTGGGCTGAGGGTTTTTTCAACCATTAATCCATTCTTCTAAAAATATTTCCTGACTACACATATTTGGAAAAAGAAATGTCTCCTAAAAGCACTCTCTACCAGAAAGCCAAAAGCAATTTAGAATAGAATGTATTAAGTACACTGAGATTCATTAGCCAAGAGTCAAAGGTGGAAGTAGCGGAGGCTAGAAGAAGGAAAAAGAAGGGGAAAGCTGAGAAAAAGAGGATATAAGATATCCAGTCAGAGATTACCAGAATCTAATATTTGGTATCCCTTCGTCCCACAAACACAAAGCCTAGATGTTTAATCTAACAATTCACTTTTCTTTCCTTGGGAGAGTATGCTTTCAGGGAAGTTGCTTCTTCACTTGTGCCCAAATAGATGATGCTCTTAAAGAGTACTTGACCTTGGGCTCTCCCAAAGCTCTTGCAATGAACCGAACTGTGAACTTCAATCTGGTTATATTTTATAATCTGTACCAAGAAAGAAAATTTTATAAAACATGCACTTCTTTCTAATTTCCACTTAAACCCTCTGTTGTCTTTAAATTACAGTGGAGAGAATTTGTTTTTCTTCTTGATTCTATCACTTAACTTCTTAACCTTGTTATCCAATTTGGGTAAACTTACATTTATTATCTTTCTCATAGATTAGTTCACTGGAAAACCAAGACCAATGTCAACAGTTCTGAGTTCCCATCTAATTGCAAACTTGAGAAACATTGGGGATATGTGAAGGGAGAATGATGGAAGAGATGACATTGATCAAGATGCATTGTACTCACAAATTGACATATTGAATTGAAGTCCTCTGTATAACTACTTAAAGATAATAATAAAAATAGACAAAATAAACATTCTAAAGTACTGTAATTGCTTACCTCTTCTATATAATCATAGAAGATATGTCTAAAACAAGTAAACTGCAAGTAATATTGAGAATCCCATATTATGTGTGCATAAGAGTCCAATATGTGGGTAATTCCATATTCAAGGATGGAAATTGCTGACAAGCATCTCACCTCCTCACTACAAAGCACAACTGCTGGCTTCAGAAGTTCTGGATACAAGAGGCAAGATACAACCAATCAAAACCCAAAGAGCTCCCACACTTTATTTGCTAGTGTTGGTTGCTAAATCCTACTGACAATCAAATTGTACCTATAGCACCCACTTTCTCCTCCATGCTTTCCCTAACACCACTGGACTTAACTCTTGTCTTGGTTGGAACACGGATTGTACCATAGTTTTATGATAAGAAGACTCCCAGAAACAAGGTCTTCTACATATGACTTTCATACTGCCAACCCTTCTCTGCATTACATTATCTTCAGGTTTTAGCAAAGAATAAAATAACCTTGACTGACAGACTGTGCCTTACTGTGAGTATTCACTCTTGCAAGCTGAACTATACACATCTGAGTGCTTTATCTGTACCTATACCTACTATGCTACCTGCTAAATTGTTAACTCTGTCCTAAGTTATTTTCCACATTTTCTGAGAGGATATTACAGAACATATGGCTGAAATAACCTACAGATAATAAAAGGAAAAATTATATTACAGTAGAATAATTAAAACTGTGGGTTCTGGAGCCAGATTTCTTGAGTTTGAATCTCACCTCTGACTCTTAGTACATGATATGAACTTGGGTAAGTTATTAGATCACTCAGGTATGTTTTCTCATAATATGAGGATAATAATTGTACATAATTTATTTGTTGGTATCTGAGCACTACATGAGAAAAATTATACAAGGCCCTTGTCATGATTTTTGGAAAAATCATATATGTTCAATATAATTATTAGGTATCATCAATATTGGCCTAAAGGTTATTCCTTCTTATTCTTTATGTGTCGACTAGAATGGGTTAAACAGATTCTTCTGTTTGAGACTGGGAAGGATTGTGCAATGAGCCAGTACAAATTACCATACCCCAAAAGTAGGGGAGTTTAAGTGATACTAGGTAATATGTGTATAGGAAGTAGGCCTGGGGGAACTTTCTGTAGAATGTCCTTGTTCTATGTACTGTAGAGATGGGTACTTCTGGAATCAAATAAATAGAAGCAAAGTCTTTCAGAAACTGACAAGTGACCTTCAAATGAGCCATGTTATCATTAACATTTTTGTTCAAGCAGTTTGGACTGTGAGGACAGTATCAGAGTGATATAGGGTAGGTACATAGGATGAGTGCTTCCATACAAACACTTACAGTCATTGTACATTTGGATACTTGGGAAGAAATTACCTATACCAACCCTTAAGTTTCCCTCAGCCAGGTCTGCAGAAAAGAAATTTCTGGGATAGACCCAAGTATGTCTCTGTGTCTGCAGGTGAAATGAGATAAAAGTCTTCTTCACCTCTAGACCAGACCCACTGCCAAGATTTGAAATGCCCTTTCCAAAGACATACGTAATTCTTCATTTGTCCTGATTGTCAAGAGCCTTGGGCATTGTCATTCTTTAGAGCAGAATCCTCATCTGTGTGTATTACTCCCACCTCCAAATAAGTGATATCATAAAAAGATGGTACAACATGGCAGCTACTTATGTGACAGCTCAGGTTCTCCTGTATAACATGCATACCATAGAAGCAAATATTTATAAAATAAGATGAAAGACAGAATAAAAGAACCAGAACGTCTGCCACGAAACTCAGCAAGACATTAAAGTTGCCGTGCAGAGGTACCATGCTCTTTAAAACAGAATTTTCACTTCAGCTGAAAAAGGCGAAATGAGTTGAGAGTTTCCAGTTATTATTATTTCAGAAATCCATTTCGATTTTTTTTCTAGTCCTGGGGCTTGAATTTGAGGGTAGACACTATCCCTGAGACTCTTTGTACTCAAGGCTGGCTAGATCTCTACCACTTGAGCTACAAAGCTGCTTCCAGCATTTTCTGAGTAATTAATTGGAGATATACCAGATGGGTCACAAAGTGAATCTTCAGGAAGCCTGAAAGGGCAAGGCATGGAAGGCATTCTTCCATCTGAGACATACACTCCATGTACAGTACCAAGCTGATTTTCCTGTGTCATTCCAAGCCCTTCCTAGCAAAATCACAAGGGATTTCAGGACCCAGCTCATCAGTGTTTGAACAATATCTCAGTCTAGGTGGCATTACTAGTAACTGCAAGCTCAACTACATTGCCCCTAAAATGATCAATTGGCTGTGAAAACAAAAACTAAAGTATGAAAATAAAAATAAAGTGGGATCTCTAGGTCTTAGTAGCTTATCTTTATGTCTTAGTATCTTACAAAGGACATCCAAAGTAGCGCCTTTAATCAAAAGTGGAGCCATCTCACACATATTCTGTTCTGAATGTTTTTTTCATGCTCTTTATCAGTCACACTATTAACTTTAAAAAAAATCAGTGACTAGTTCAGAAAAAGTGGAGCATCTAAGTCTAAATGGCCCAGAAAGCTCCAATCATCTATAGCCAAAATAAGGTGGCAATAACAAGATATAACCTATATATTTTGCTCCTCTGTGATGCACTTAATTTTGTCTGAGACCCTGTCTCTATCCCCAGCCTAGATGCTAGACATGACTCACCAGTAGCATTAGGGGAAACTGTGAGAATATAACTAGAGAATAAAGGTGTCAAAATCTTGGCTCAACTTTTCAAAAATAAGAGGTTTGAGTGTAACACAAACAAGGTTTGGAACTATTTGTAACCCAGTTTTCTTCTCCTGCCCCAGTTTCTAAAGACTCAAGAGGGAAACGGGGGAGAATACAGAGGAATGAGTGGAGTTAGAAGGGAGGTAATGTCAAGCTTCACTAGAGAAAACTCCACCAGTGACCAGCACCAGAATGCCAAGTACTAAGGAACCTACTGATCAAGTATCTAGCAGCAAAAGTGTCCCAGATGTTCAAGCAGTCCAGATTCTTCGTGGCGTCATGAACACCTGGGAAAGGCGAAATGGTCAAGAGCTACCTTGACATCTCCCATAGAAACAAAACCAATGAAATACCCATTGCTACAAGTGGTCATTGTTGTGGAGGTAAAGACCATTATTTAATCTATTGGAATTGTTATGTCAGAGTCTGGGATAACAACTAATATGTTTCTTCCATTCCTAGCAATGAATTTTGGTGCAAAAATATGGAAGCATTTCACAGAGAAGGCTCCAGTGATTAAAGTTGGATTTTTAAGTAGACTCCTATACGTAAATACTTACCATTTGCAGATCAGTTTTATGTTCCAATGTAATGTGTCCACTTTTAAACTTGTTACAGTCCCATTTATTAGTTACAATCACAGCAGAAAACATAGAACTCGGGCTGGGGATATGGCCTAGTGGCAAGAGAGCTTGCCTCGTATACTTGAGGCCCTGGGTTCGATTCCCCAGCACCACATATACAGAAAACGGCCAGAAGTGGCGCTGTGGCTCAAGTGGCAGAGTGCTAGCCTTGAGTAAAAAGAAGCCAGGGACAGTGCTCAGGCCCTGAGTCCAAGGCCCAGGACTGGCCAAAAAAATAAATAAATAAATGAATAAATAAATAAATAAATAAATAAAACATAGAACTCTCAAACTAGATACTTTGGGAAGCATTTAATTGTTGAGGACAGTTTACTGAGTTCTGGTCAGGTAGAAGGAAATCAGCAAGGATCCTTGGGGTTGTTAATATCTACAACCCTTACTACAGCCCTTACTATGTTTATGTCTGAAGCAACAAAAGGAAATAATAGTTAGTAGAACTAAGGAGATAGTACCAAGTACCAGGGGTGCACGTCTGTCATCCTAGCTACTCAGTAGGCTGAGATCTGAGGATTATGGCTTGAAGCCAGTCCAGGCAGAAAAGTCCACATGACTATTATCTCCAATTAACCACCTGAAAAAGCCAGAAGTGGAGCTAAGGCTCAAGTGGTAGAATGCTAGCCTTGAGAAAACAAAATGCTTAGGGGACAATGCTCAAGCCCTGAGTTCAAGCTCTGGGATGGGCACAAAAAAGGAAGAAGAAGAAAGAGATGATAGCTATCTAAAGAAAGCTGTCAGACAAGATGTGTGCCTTCAGTAGAGGGGCACAATAGATCCTTAACAAGCTAGCAGGAGGCAAGCCTGGGGAATAAATATTCTGCCTTCCCTCTCCTCCAACCCCTTACTTTGATCTCCTATTCATAGTCTGCTTTTGATGGAATCCAACTAGAAGCCAGAGGGCAAGAGGACCCACTGAAACACTCCTGCAGCTCAGAGAAGAGTGGGTGGAGATGGGAACAATGAACACATCCAGCACAGACAACTTGACAGGAATTACAAACACATGTAAGAACTTCCTAGAAAGCCTTGCTTGCTTTGAGAGTTTCACTTTTTTAAACTGTAAATCCTCAAAAAAAATGTACAAGTAAGTATAAAAATTTGATTTTTCATGACATTTCAAGGGGTTGTTACAACCCATGTGGCTTCTTTATAGTGTTTCTGGGAGTTTTGTGGATACAAAGTTTTAAATTTCAGCTCTAGTGAGCTGTTTGTAAGAATGCATGTCATTTTCTTACTGTCCTTATTTCCTTAGCATTTTACTACCTGCTGTAGTTCCAACAATTTAGATGTCTCAGAGAAAAACTGACAACTTTGCTCAACCATCAGTAAGAAAAAATTGGATTCATTCTTTACTGAGGTCTGCTCAGTCTGAGCTATAGGATAGTCTGAGTAGCAGAGCTCTGAAGGAGAAGCAGGCATAAAATAAGAGAGCTGGCCATGTGATACTGGGTTGCCTAGCAACACTAGCAGGAGGCTCTCCTTCCTGAGCTTCTCAGCAGAGCAGCAAAGAGAATTGAAGGAGGGAGGAGAAGGAGAGAATAGGTGGAGGGAGGAGGAAAAAACTAAGAGAGATGGCAAGTCAGACAAAGACAAGCAAAGGAGAGAGTTTACTAAATAATAACCAAACCAATTTATTAGAAAAAGGGAATCCCAGAGAGGATGGAGGGATGATGAGTGAGATTAACTCTGTGACAACTAAAGGAAGAAGAGCAAAGGCTGAATAGACAGCCAGTCAGCCACAGAAGGGAAAGTCTGCATGATGGGGTGGGGATGGTTGGTAGAGCTAGCAGGAGCAGACCCTATTCCCAGATTTCTGCCCTGTGGCTTCTGTATTCCATCGATTTCACATTGAAAGTTGTCCCGCTTCTTCTCCTGAGTGTAAGTTTGTCTCCTAAGTCACATGCTGTTGCAATAATGCCACCAGGAATTCTTCCTTAAGTACTGTAGCTTCCCAGTGCTGCCTTCCCAGTGAAGCTTCTCTTGTATAATAGCCACCATGATGACTCATCCGTGGAGCACAGCTTTTTACAGTTTACCAAGTGCTTTCACAGCTGCCATCCCGTGGTACTCCACTGCAGCTCTGTGCAAGGTAGGCAATGCAGGAATTCTCAGGACTTTAATTCCACACATGAAAAAACAAGGGCTCTGAGAGAAGAAATAGCTGTGCGGGGCCCCTATAATAAGCTTAGGGCCAACATTTGAACCCGTGGCTTGAGCTAGGGGTGCTGATGTGCTTGGACTTGCCACTTGCATACTAAATGTGGTGGACCTGCAGGCAGACAAGGAAGGCACTTACCCTCTGCCACCTACTGATGTGAGAGCACAAGAGCTTTTAGAAAGTCTCTAGCCAGCGGGAAGCCTCTTCTTTCAACTCCTTTCCCCTAATGTGCAAATGTGTACATCTGTGTTTCCCAGAGCAGAGCTTAATTGGCCCTGGTGTGCAGCCAGATCCTTCCAACCCCTTGAGATATCCCTGGCACCCATCCTCAAGGAAACCTTGCCTCTCTAATTTCAGAATCGCTACTGATGCTCGCAAAAGACTTCTTTGACAGTACAAGGGAGATTGGGGAAATGGGAGCAATTGAGTTCTGGGGCCAGAGGGGCTGGCAATTGACAACTGTAGAGCAGTTGAGCGAGCCCTATTCCCTCTCATATGTCTCCAGAGCTTAAAATGGAGCAAAAATGAGCTCAAGGCCTCTGTTCAGCAGCACACTTTTTGCCTGCCTATCTGTCTCTTGTCTGGTTCATTTTGTAGTTGCTGACAGGAATTAAGTTTCTGAAAATGCAATTTACTTGCTCGGCAACCTTAACTGATTTGTCATTTCATTATGGCATTACTTTTTATTGCCCTGTCATTTAAAAGTCACTAAATATTGCCCATACGTCCCTTTCTGCTTAAGCTATGTGTATCTCTTACAGAAAAGCCATCATCTAACAAATTAGGCTACTTGCTGATTCCCAAATACACCATCTTACATTCATACCCTTACTCCAATCACACTATCCCTTTTCCTCATGTACCCTCACTTCCAATCAGAAGTATTCTCCACCAAAATCATCACATAGCATTTGGCTTTGTAGTCTGTCAACCCGCCTAAACAAACACATTTCTCAAAGAGGCCTCTCCAGTGTGTTACTGGAGGCCACCAAAACATTTCTTGTCAAATGGAGGGCAGAAGGGAAACCACATCCACACATGTGACATGTGCCTTCACATACATTGCCACTTCTCTGATAACTCATCATTCTCATTGTCTGCCCTGCAAAAGGTTTTACAAAGCATTTTCTCAACCTTTCACCAATATAAAGATGAAATTTTATCAAATATCAAAATTCTAAGAATAATTTGAGCTCTAACATTTAGAATAGCAAGCAATATCCATGGCTTTTTGTGCGAATATTTCAGAGGGTGCCACAGTTTGAATTCAGTGCTTCATAATTTCTAGGCAGGCCTTCCACCACTTCAGCCACAACTCTTGGGGGAATTTTGGAACAATCAATGCACGGAGTTGACAGTAAGCAATCTGTATTCTAACTTCAACTCTGCCACTTGATAGTTGGAGAAGTTGGATCAAGAAACTTCCCCTGACCCAGGTGCCAGTAGCTCATGCCTGTAATCCTAGTTACTGAGGATGCTGAGATCTCATGATCTAGGTTCAAAGCCAGCCTGAGCAAGAAAGTCTGTGAGACTGTTATCTCCAGTTAAACACCAGAAAACCCGAAGTGGCGCTGTGGCTCTAGTGGTAGAGCACTAGCCTTGTTTGGTTTTTTGTGCCAGTCCTGTCTTGAACTCAGGGCCTTAGCACTGTCCCTGGCTTCTTTTTGCTCAATGCTAGCACTCTACCACTTGAGCCACAGTGCCACTTCCGGATTTTTGTACATATGTGGTGCTGAGGAATCAAACCCAGGGCTTCATGTATATGAGTTGAGCACTTTACCACTTGGCCATACTCCCAGCCCCAGAGCATTAGCCTTGAGCTGAAGAGCTTAGGGCCAGTGCCCAGGCCCAGAAATTCAAGCCTGACAACATAAAGAGGAGGAGGAGGAGGAGGAGGAAGGGGAAGAGGAAGGGGAGGTACAGGAGGACAAGGAGGGGGAGAGGGAGCAGGAGGGAGAGGAGGAGGGAGAGGAGAAGAGAGAAAAGGAGGGAGAGAGAGAGAAAGAAAGAAAGAAAGAAAGAAAGAAAGAAAGAAAGAAAGAAAGAAAGAAAGAAAGAAAGAAAGAAAGAAGAAAAAGAAAGAAACAAAGAAACTTCTCCTGTGTGTATCTATTTCACCTGCCATGTTCCCATAGGAATTTGACTTGCTACTTGTTTGTATTTCATTACAATTGAGCTATATCCGGCTTCTCTAAACTTCAGTGTCCCCATATCTGGTCAGAATTGAATCCTGAATATTGTATTTCTGAGTATCTGTGGCTTTCTATATTTTCACATTTTTAAACTAGGCTCACAGTGAGTGTTTCAGTACTAACGCTTTGAAAACCTTGAGCTCCTTGTCAGCAAAGGTTGGTCTGTGCACTTTTACATAGTTAACATGGTTTGAAGTTTTCCGTTATCATGGCTTTTTTAGAAAGGATTTGGCTACACAATTACTGTTCCTTCCTCAAAAGGGACTTGGGATGATGCCAGAGGCAGAAGCAATTTTTGTTTTGTTTTGTTTTTGTTGTCAGTCCTGGGGCTTGGACTCAGGGCCTGAGCACTGTCCCTGGCTTCTTCTTACTCAAGGCTAGCACTCTACCACTTGAGCCACAGCGCCACTTCCGGCTTTTTCTATGTATGTGGTGCTGAGGAATCGAACCCAGGGCTTCATGTATGCAAGGCAAGCACTTTACCACTAGGCCATATTCCCAACCCCACAGAAACAATTTTTAACAATACTAAAGTGAGAGAATCATTTTATTCTGTTTCTTACTTTCATATTTTTAGAAACTCAAGGAATATAGTGGATTGCCCATTTTAGACGTTGAAGAGGTCAGAATTTGCAGACAATGGAATTTGCGTCAACATGTCATTATTGGACAGCATATGTAGTCAAATCCTGTGACTCACATCTTATAGTGAGACCAGGTCTGAGATGTGAACTTTAGATTTAGCAGAAGCCTCAGCAGAGGATTATGTCTGTTTGTTCAGAAGATATGGAGCCACTGATCTCATTTCCAAAGCTGTTTAGGTTTGACTCTAGCATTTACCCTGTAGTCTCATATGTTAAATGTTTGCTTTCCAGCTGACAGAACTTTTCAAAAGTGATTAGACCCCGCAGGCCTTGACTTCATCAATGGATTAACCCCCTGATTGATAAATAAGTCATTTGACGGTGGTATTGGGAGTGATAGAAATGAGGAGGTAAGGTACAGCTAGAGGAAGTATGTCATTGCAGGTTTGCCTTTGATGGATAACATCTTTGTTCCCAGACCCTCTTGTCACTTTGCTTCCTGGTCACTAGGAGATGAGCATTCTTGTGCTTCACATCCTCCAACCATCCTGATGTCTTCCTTGCCTTATATCCATAGCAACAGATTCAGCTGATCATGGGCTTGTGTGATTGTGAAATAAGTCACTTGATTTCTTACTTCTTTTCTCAGATATTTGGTCACATCAACAAAATCCTAACAAACACTAACTCTATGAAAAAAGCAAGGTTAAGAGAATTCTTGTATGCACTCAAGAGGCACCTAAAAGTTGGCTCTTCTCTCTCTCCCTCTTCTAATATCCATTGAGTTATTGACTCTGGTGTCCTCCATTCTTCTAGCCCCCTTTTAAATCCCATTACTTTCTTAAAAACTATAGCATACAGAGAGGGTATGTAGCAGCTTGGAGACATCCAACACTTTCCTGTGTTTTCTTAAATCTGAAAGAAAACAGGTGTGTGACTTCAGGAAAATGGGGGTAGTATAGAAAGGCAAGAGAGTGAAACATCAAACAATCAATAGAGAGCAAGTAAAGACCAAAAATATTGGATTTTAGATTTGTAAAAGAAACAATGACTCTCACATTGGGTGCTAAGCAACGACAGGGTAAGAAAGGGGGAGACTCACCCATCGGTGGCACTATACGCAAATAAGAAAATGAAAACCTCATCAAGCACCACAGGTGCACAGTCTGGCACTCTAAAATAGCTATAGCTTAAGATAGGAAGTATATGACTTGTACCGCAAGCTGGAGGAGGCACCTCAAGTTCATGACTCACTCACTGCTGCTGTGGATGGGAGTTATCACAAGAGAGCTCATAGACCCAAACCAGTCAGGCAGGAGAGCAGAAGGTCATGCATTATCATATCTCTAAGGCCTAAATGGCCTCTCCTGTTCTTTAGACACCCATGAGAATCATTGTGGGCCCAGGAAACTGTGCACATACACAGTCAGGGATACAGATCTATTTGGTAGGAAGTGTCAGTGAGCAGTGTCACTCAGGAGTATTGGTCCGACCACTGGGAAAAAGAGGGGGGTCATATCAATGACAATAACAATGGGGGGATGGGACCAAGACTCTGTGCCAGGCCCCATGAGCTCACACAGTGCCTGTGCATCCCTGTTTCCCTCTAGCACATTTTGCTTTGGTTTGACTGCATTTTATATTCTTAGAGCCCCAGAGACATTTGGTAGAAACAACAGCTGTTGCTTGCCCATTTCTCATACCCATACATATACTGACAAAATGCCTCTGGGACAAGGGGGCATCCAACCCGGTGGTACACAGGTTTAGATGACAAAAGCAGCTTAAATGCTTACTCTTCGGTGTTGCTGCACTTGCACACAGAGAACACTTTCAAGAAATCAGACCAGCAGCATCTCAGCAGGAAAAGTAGGACTGCAAATGACCCTTTCTGGTCTGACCTCTTTGGACCTCAAAGAGAACATGACTCTGCCAGCACACACACACACACACACACACACACACACACACACACACACACACACACCAGATAAACTGGAAAATAAAAATCCTCGGGAAATGTGAGGTGCCTCCATCTTCTATCTGCTCAGCAGTGACCTTTTTGTTATATTTTGTTCTACAGGTTTTATTTTGCATTTTTTCATTATTGATTTTCTTGCCTTCATCCCATTTACTTTTCCTCTGTTTTCTATGTTGCTTGTTCTGTCTATCCATTATATTAATTACTCATATTTTCACCTTCAATAACGTGTGTGTGTGTGTGTGTGTGTGTGTGCGTGCACATGCACCAGCCCAGGAGTTTGAATTCAAAGTCTGGGCACTATCCCTGACCCTTGTGCTTAAGGCCAGCACTGTAGTCCTTGAGCCACAGCGCCACTTCTGCTTTTTTGGTGGTTAATTGGAGATGAGTCTCACAGACTTTCCTGCCTGAACTGATTTCAAATCACAGTCCTCATATCTCTGTAGTAGATCTCTGAGTAGTTAGGATTACTAGAATTAGCCACTATAACCCAGCTAAAAATTTTAAAGTCCTAATTCAGCCCATATGTATCTTAGTATTTTTCCATTCTATTCTTGCTAGTGATGGTATGCTTGCTTCTAATCATTTGTGGCTCTTTTACCCTATTTAAATATCTTTTATTCTATTTAAATATCTGAGCTGTTATTGTTACTTTGCTGTGCTTTTTTCCTCTCCGTTAAGAAAGAATAGGTGAGGCGAATTTAATCAAAGTACATGACATGCATGTACATATGTTTCACAGTGAAACTCCTTTCTATAATTAATATAAATTTGAGCACTTTAAAATATCACAGATAAAATTAATGAAATTGAAATAAAATCAATACAAAAATAACTAAACACAGAATGAGTGTTTTGAAACTTTAAAGTTACAATTCTTTGATTAATTAAACACTGACAAATCTTTGACTAAATTAGCCAAAAGAGAACAAAGACCAAAATTAACAAAGCTAAAGTAATAGAACAGCAACTGAGCAATCATGAAGCTCTGAGTTCAAACCCCAGAATCAGGAGAAAAAGAAAAAAGGGAAAAAATAAAGATATTAGCAATAATACTGTTTCCAGCATTATGAAACAGGACCAGCTACATATAAGCAGCCCAGGAAAAGAAATTCAAAATTTAGTTTGCACTGAATGCATATCACTTTTGCACCATTGTAGTGTGAAAAATCCATAGGATGAACAATTGTAAATCTGAGCTTGTTTCTATTTAATATACACAAAAGATAAAATACATAGGTATAATGTATATAACATATCTATGATAATAAAGTGAAAAGCTATATATCCACCCAAAATTTTATAACTAAACTGTTGTCGGAAAACCATATGTGTCCTTCCTGAGAGAACCACTATCCTAAAGGTTGTTATTATTAGTCATTTTCTTTCTTTTCTTTATGTTGATTCCACAAGTACCATCCCATAAACTAGAGTACTTCTGATTTGGTATTTACAACACAAATGCAGTTAAACTCTATATCTTAAGTTTTCAGCTTCTTTCTTTGCCCCTAATTTGGTTTGTGAAATTTATCCAACGATGTACATTACTAATTAATCTTCACTAATGTACAATTATTCTCTATATGAAAAATTTCACAATTCATTCACTTGTGAAATGTTTCCCATTTGATGATTTCGCAAATTATGCTGCTTAGAACAATGTTATATATTTATCCTGATACCCAGAGATACAAATTGTAGCAGAACAAGAACATACCAGGGATGTGGTTCTCAGTGGATGGTTTTGCCTAAGACAATTTTGGCCAATATCTGGAGACATCTCTGTTTATCATGGTAAGATAAAAATGGTATTGGGTTACCTCATTTAATGTAATTTTTTCTAAGTCTCTCCATTTCCCTATGAATGGTACAATATCATTCTTTCTGATGGATGAGTAGAATTTCGTTGTGTATATATACCACATTTTCTTGATCCATTCATCCATTGAGGGGCATCTGGGTTGATCCTATATCTTGGCTATGCTAAATAATGCTGCAGTGAACATGGTTGTGCTGGTGGCTTTACTATAATGTTGTTGATCTATTGCATAAATGCCCAGGAATAGAATTGCCAGGTCATAGGGTCATTCTATGTTTAGTTTGTTGAGGACCATCCATACTGTTTTCTGGAGTGGTTGACCAAGCTTATATTTGGGTACTAGCAAGACAGGAGGGTGAGGCCAAGGGGAAAGGGGTAGAAGAATGAAGGGGGAAAGGAAGAGAATGCAGGTAAGAATGCATTGTATATGCCACAAAATTGAGAAAAATAAGGGAAGTGGTGGGTCAAAGGGAGGTAAAGATTTTGAAGGGATGACACAGATCAAGATGTATTGTATACATAAACTACTTTGTTAAATGGAAAAAATCAATACATAACCTAAAACTTAAGAAAAGTGAGTGAAGGGGTGGATTGTGAGGGTGTGTGTAAATGTTGAAAAGGGTGACATTGATCAAGACTCATGGAATTCATAAACCACTTTGTTGAATGGCAACTCCTTTCTACAACTACTTAAAGATAATTAAAGCATTCCAAAAGAAAAAAGAAAGACTGGTCTTGCCTTCATACATTCCTTGAGACAGAATTCAAAAGAATTTTCCACCCACAGTTATCAATAATGCTGACATTGAACAGCCCTCATCTAGAGTATAAGCATGAACTCTGAGTTATTGGGTTTTTCCAAGCTCAATTTATCTAACCAATACAATTCTCTTCCTCAGTAACTGTACTAGTTATTTCATAATGGTGTGATAATTGGTCCATAGTCTCACCACCTCAGTATCAACTCACAACCTTGAATATGGGCTTCTATATCACATCCTAACTTTTCACTTATATTCAATATTTTTATTGCACAGATTCATTTTTGATATTATTACCAAATTAAACTTCCTAAAACCTGACTTCCACAGTTCAAAACGCCTAAAAACTTGTATAGAATCTACTGCAAAGAAAATAAGCTTTGGATGGAAGAGTTACACAAAATGGCCTTATAAGTTCTGAATGCTTAGTAATAGCAACTACTTGATGGCCTTCTTCAAACAAACACTGATGTTTTTCTGCCTTCTGGGTATCGTTGCTGTTGAATTCCCACCCTTTCTTATATTCATTTTGGTCAGCCATTCAGTTAGTTAATATTTATTTTCTTTACTGAGTACTTATTATGTGTCTCACACTATTATAAATACTAGACAAGGAGCAATAAACTAGAGGGGCAAGATAGTTGTCTACCAGCTTCCCTACCCAATATCGTCTCAGGAAGCCTGCAATCTTGCCTTACAGGGTTAAAAAGTTGGTCTTTGAGAGTCAGTGACTGTGCATTACCTGGTGTACCCCAAAGCATATGGGAGTGGGCGTGCTTGAGCCACTAACTTGATAGGTTTCCTTAAACTCAGTGTTTTATCATTATCTCAAATGTTCAGATTTCCAAGAGTTATCTACATGTTAAGTTCTAATCTGTTTCTTGTTCTCTTAAGACTCATTGATAAACTCAAGGATTCATTTTGGGAATATTCTCTTGCCAAACAATATCTACAAGGCAGGTCTCTGGGAAGCCTTTACAGCAATCTATTTGGCTCTCAGCTAATTGGAGATACAAAATGTTCCATTTAGCTCTATCTGATGCCGAATTTTTTTCCCCAGTCCTGGAAAAATATTGTATTACTATTCCCAAGGTCACATTAAGAGAACATTGAAGAAAAGTTGAAGTACGGAAATCATATTTCTTCATTCAACTAATAAAATTTTATTAAAAGAACACCTGCCATGTGCCTGGCCTTGATTGTGTAACTAAGAGGCTCAAAGAACATGACATGATTTCTAAGCTAAAAGTTGCTCAATGTATAATAGCTAACAAAAAATCTAGGGGCTAGACTCAAATCTCTTAGCTAGCAGAGTAGTGAGCACAGTTGATGTGACAAAGTGCTGTAACAAACAGCTGTAAGCTACGGTTTCAAATATGAGAATTTACATAGAGAATGAATGGCAGGGATGACAGGTCCTTCAAGCAAAGGGAGCATGTTCAAAAGTCATTGAGATACAAAAACAATACCACAAATCACATCAGAGGCACTGTCAACATTTTTGTGTAACCATAGCAAAATAATTTTGTCAAGTGAAATGGTGGGAGGTGAAGACAAGCAGATAGGCAGGGTCTTTGGATGCTGTAATTAGTAGTTTTGGAGTCATCCTTAAGACAAAAAGAAGCCATCAACAAGGTTTAATTAAGGAAATGATTCGTCATACTATTATTGTGAAAGCAAGGTAGAGAAAAGGTCAAAGTGGGTCAATGTTGTAGAACAATTTATGGGAAGAGCATCTGAAAGACTGATCTAAGGTGATCATTATAAAAAACTAGAATTTACAATCAGTTGATTGGATGTGGACAACTGAGTGTGGATATGCAGAAAATTCTGGATATCTAAGGGAATAAATGATTGTGAGTGTGCTTACAATTTACTAACTCTGTATGAAAACAGGGGAAAGCAGATGGAAAGAATGTCACTAACATAAATAAATAGAGAGGTGTAAGAAAGAGATAGCAGAAAGAGAGAGGACAAATGGGCAGTAAACAGAGCGGTAAGGGCATAGACATTTCAATATGATCAAATACAAGCTGTGGAGGTGAGTAGAAGAATAAGAAAACAGGACTTCTGGGAGGTTGTGACCCAAGAAAGATGTATTATCATTGACACTGTCAGAAGTACAAATAGTTTAAAGTGAGCAATAAAAATCAGAATGTATCTGAGAGAGAATACGGTTAGCCTGAGGTAGAGAAATTCTCTGAACCTAAGATGGTCATTGTGCATGTTGCTGCCTTAAAAAGGGTAGAATAGAGCTGAAAGAAAGACCAACAGCCAAACCAAGAGGCAGATCCCTAAGACCATGATGAGTCAGAATAACTAGAAGTCAATAGACAACAGCATTGACACACACATGACATAGAATAATAGCATAAAACTCCAAAGTGCCTAAAAGCAATATGAAATTAAAGAGCACCCATACACTGGCTTTTTTAAAGCTGTAAATATGAGATCTGTATTTACATCAACCTTCTTTCATACCTCCTACTAAAATATTATTTTCTCTGTGAAAGTCTTGCACATTTTATAGTATACTTGTTCCTAAGTACTCCATATTTTAACACTGTCCTAAAATTTGTTCATTTCATTTTAAAACTTTTCTTGAATCAATATTTCTGTCCTCTAACAATATTTTTAAAAATTAAAAACATTATTGCCCTTTGTTCAACTCTTATAACAATATAACTCATTGTCTTCATACATTTATTTTAATTTTCAGACTTCTAATTTTTTTCCTTTGCTTATTAGTATAGCTTCAACCCACAAATTGTGTTACTTAGTGTTTTCTTTATTTCTCAAATTCACATGATCTGTTCTTCTTTGATCTAGGTGTTACATTTTAGCCTTTTGTCTGTTTAATTTTTAATTACCATAAATTAATCATGCAAGGGAATTTCACTGTGATATTTGCAATTTGCATAGAATGTATTGGGATCCAATTTATCCATCTATGCTACTCTTTCTAAATGCATTTCCTCCTTCCCACTCCTTTTTAAATAGTTTTGGATGGGTTTCATGGGCTGTTGTCACACACACACACTTACTATACTTCTGTACTACTCATCCATTACCCTCTCTTTTTGTCTCTTCCCAACCGCTGGTGTCACTAAAACAGTCCTCATTTTACAATCCTGTCATCTAGACTTAAAACATAGTTTTGTGTGTGTTTTCTAATTCACCATTTTCTAGTTAGTGATTTTGTTTTGATTTCTGAGTCTCACCATGATCACAGATCATGTTCTGGATGGTTTAACTATTTGTTCACATTTACTTTCCAAATTAAACTGGTCATTTCTTTTTGGTAAATGTTGCCCATGTGTTGTATATAGCTACACCTGTATTTATATTATCCATATCTAACAAACAATTGAAAACTTCAGCTTTCTCAAATCAGTTAAGTATGGGAGACCAAGTTAGAGTCAGCTACCAAACAGTATGCATCTCTATTAGGTCAAGTTTGATAATCATTGTTTTGAGGTTTTTATATACTTTAATAATTTTTGTTTTACTTATTCTATTATTGAGAGAAGCATGTTAAAATATCCAACTGTTATGGCTTTATTTCTCCTCATAACTATATCAATTTTTGTTCCGTATACTTACATCTTTAAGTGACAACAAACTTCAAGGCTGCCAGGAGAAATGAACGATCTGAAGCAGTACTACTCCTCTCAGGAACTGCAGACTCAAACAAACATAAGCAGTGATAGTAAAAATACAATGATACATTTGAGTTATTATAAAACATAAAATATAAATATACAGAGTATAATACTTCGTATTCAACAAAAAAAGTACAAATTATTTAGGAAAACAGAGCCCATTTAAACTCCAAAGAAACAATGTCATGAAAACTAGGCTCTCCGGTATGGAGATTCCTCAGAAGGCTAAACATAGAACTCCCCTATGACCCAGCAGCCCCACATTTGGGCATCTACCCAAAAGACCACAAACAAAATCACACGAAAGCTACCAGCACAACAATGTTCATCACACCACAATTTGTCATAGCTAAAATTTGGAACCAACCCAGATGCCCCTCAGTAGACGAATGGATCAGGAAAATTTGGTACAACTACACAATGGAATTTTATGCCTCTATCAGAAAGAATGACATTGTCCCATTTGCAAGGAAATGGAAGAACTTGGAAAAAGTTATACTAAGTGATGTGAGCCAGACCCATAGAAACATGGACCCTATGGTCTCCCTCATAGGGAATAATTAGCACAGGTTTAGGCTAGTCACAGCAGAGGATCACAACAGCCCAATAGCTATACCCTTATGAACACATAAGATGATGCTAAGTGAAATGAACTCCATGTTATGGAAACAACTGTTATATCACTGTTGTAATTACTTTCAACATCCCATGTGTATCTGTAGCTTCTATTATTGATGATGTTCTTGTATCCCCTTCCTGTGGTTGTACCTGCACTATCTCTGTATCTTATCTGAGAACATTGGAAACCATGTATACAGGTATAAGAACTAGGAAACTGAAAGGGAATACCAAAATCGAGAGACACAGGGTAAAAAAGACAAACGATTACAAAAGCAATACTTGCAAAACTGTTTGGTGTAAGTGAACTGAACACCGGGGGGGGGGGAGGGAAAGGGGGGGAGGGAGGGGGGCATGAGGGACAAGGTAACAAACAGTACAAGAAACGTATCCAATGCCTAACATATGAAACTGTAACCTCTCTGTACATCAGTTTGACAATAAAAATTTAAAAAAAAAGAAAACTAGGCTCTCTGATCAAAATGCTTATGTAGTAGTTAATAAGTCAGAAGTTAATAATCCAAAGACAGCACTGAAAAAAACTAGCAGAAAACAAAATATTATATTACTAAGTAGTTCTTGGACTGAATAAAATTGGTTGCTGAACATTTATAAATAAAAATACTCAATGCTAGCATTTTATATAATTTGAAATTGCATTCACTCTGAAATCGAGTAACATTATATTAGGTACTTAGCTTAAAGAACTCCGTGCAAAAAAAAAAAAAAGAACTCCGTGCATATTTGCCCTGAGAGACATATCAGAGACAGCCAGAGTTGCTTTGCCTGACATAGTCACACAATGGACACAATGGAAATTCCAAAAGAAGTCAAATGTGTATTAAAGGTGTAAGATACCCACAAATGGAGTATTGCACAGAAAGAAAAATGAACTCAGGTAACCACAACAAGCTGGATTAATTTTACAAGCACAATATTGAATCAAAGAAGCCAGATCTCAAGTTACATACTTTAAAGTTATACATTTTTCAAGTTATATACTTTCATTATATATATTATATATATATATTCATGCAGTACATATGTATATTTTCATGCAGTATTTGTTTTCCATGCAATATATTACATAATATATATTTTCATGCAATATTTTTCACATTTTGCATGTAATATATGTACTTTTGTGCAATATATATTTCATGCAATATTATGTAATATACATCGTATGAATACAGATATCTTCATTTCTTTATTGTCAAAGTGATGTACAGAAAGATTGCAGTTTCATACATAAGACAATGAGTACATTTCTTTTTTTTTTTTGTCCGTCCTGGGCCTTGGACTCAGGGCCTGAGCACTGTCCCTGGCTTCTTTTTGCCCAAGGCTAGCACTCTACCTCTTGAGCCACAGCGCCACTTCCGGCTTTTTCTGTTTATGTGGTGCTGAGGAATTGAACCCAGGGCTCCGTGCATGCTAGGCAAGCACTCTACCACTAAGCCACATTCCCAGCCCCACATTTCTTAGCCAACTTGTTACCTCCTCCCTCATTTTTCCCTCTTTTCACCTCCCCATCTCCCCACCATGAGTTGTACAGTTGGTTTACGCCATATAGTTTTATAAGTATTGCTTTTGCATTGGTTTGTCGTTTTATCCATTCTCTCTCGATTTTGGTATTCCCTTTACCTTCCCTAGTTCCAATACATGTACATACAATATCCACGGTACTAAAATCAGTTACAGTGACATCAGAGGTAAAACCATGGGAAAGAAAGACAAAAGAAAAAGGGCACAATTTCACATGGTATGTTGAAAGAAACAACAACGCTGTACCACTTGTTTCCAACGAATATATTTTTACAGATGTTTAAAAAGCATGTATTTAGAAACTACACACAGAGCCCAGAATGGTGATACATATTTGTAATGCTATCACTTGAAAGGTTGAGCCAGGAGAATTCATGAATTAGGAGACCACCCTGAACAGCACAGTGAATTCCAATCTGCTCTGGGCAATACACATATCCTATCTCAAAAAATAATCTCATTGGTTTTTCTCCTGTATATTCTTTATACTTGGATAGTACTTACACAAATGTCCATCTTAAACTATAATTTCATTCTCTGCACTTTTCTATAGGTGTGTCATATTTTACAACTGTGAGTTAAATAGCGTGCAGTATGATGATATCCCAGGGTGGAATCTCTGTGTAGTGTTGAGTTTGGAAAATAATATATTCCTATATAAACACATTCTGTATATTTGTACTTGTTTTGATGGTAGTGAGCCTGTTTAAGTTTTTCTTATTTTTTAATTTTATTTTATTGTCAAAGTGTTGTACAGAGGGGTTACAGTTACACATGTAAGGCAGTGAGTACATTTCTTGTCAAACTTGATACCTCCTCCCTCACTTTTCCCACTGCCCGTCCCTCCTCAACCTCTCCTAAGTTGTACAGTTCGTTTACAACATATTGTCTTGTATCGCTGTTGCATTGGTTCACCTTTTAGAAAAATCACAGTCATGATGTATATACACATCCAACTTTACTAGTGATTGAAGACCCATTCTAGAACTTTTCAATGAACCAACTTATTTTCAATAACAATGGCTCTCAAAACTTAGCATATGTTTTATATGTTTTATGGGAAGATTGCTGAATTAGAGTGTTTGGAGGCATCCCTACTCAAAAAGGAGGCAAATGAAACTTACTCATTTTGAATAAGTACACCTGGAGAGTTTAACGCAGCAGATTCAATAACATGAGGAATTTACATTGCAGCACTGCTATTTCCTTCAGTTGTGTCTGCGTGAATAAATTTGTCTGACCTATTCAGCCCCAAGGTATATTTGGTTATATGTATACAAACAATAAAGAAGTGAGACATCATGTGGTTCAATGGACTTAGTTGCAGATAAGCAGCAAGTACAGCAATACAGTGTGAAACTCAACAAGGACAAAAGGCCAGACATTGATGCAGGGAGCTGAAGCATTGGTGACTGAAAGTTGAGAAAATTTCCAGGTAGAATTCAGATTTCTCTTTTTCCTCCTTGAAGTAAGAGAGTCAAGTGAAGTAAGAGAGTCAAGTGATGTGGTGTAGTAACAGATAAGGACTAGATAAAATAAAAGAAAATATCACTCTGGAGGGATGAACTAGCCAGCTAATGATGCAGATGCAGATGGTCATTGTGAATTTATAGTGCTATGGTGATTTTGACAGTGGCTGTCAGCAATAAGAACACAACTTTAAACCACTTAAGGGGCAGGCAGATATGGGAGACTGAGCATTGGCAGTAGTTCTGAGACATTCATTTGATGTACTCATTCTGTGCTCTAAGTATACTGGCAGTTGGTAGTTGGGACTGAGAACTTGGACGATGAATTCTATCCTTATTCCAAAGCAGTCAGTGTCTCCTATTCACTCATGCAATAACTTTTTGTTTTCTGTCTTCCTCCACTCTTGGCTTTCTAGGGCAACCACAGTATTCTACCTGATTCTTACAAGCCTGTCTTTGCCTAGTCAGCAATCTGATCCTCATTAAACAGTATCTTGTCTACCCTTCTTTGCAGGAAGGGTCTGTGAATTTGATCTTTCTTACTCATATCCCAGAATGTCTGGTAATAGGCTATTGATTATTTGCACTGATAGGAACCCTGGCACTTTGTTTTATTATGCTCCAAATGACTAGATTGAACCAAACAGTTCTCTGTTATGGAAGAAAATTCCAAACCAACTGCACCTTAGGTCATGAATGAGACTTCTAATTATATAACAATGATGTAATACCACTCAGAGCATGACAAGGTCTGGGTGTTCTTCACACTGCTTGTGAATGTAATTTCTATTTTACAATTTAAAAAATATTCTTCAGAAATTACACCTTTCTCGAGTGATTTCAGTTTCAGCTGTTGGCTTTTTGACCTTTTACATTTTCTAAATGTCCCAGTATTGCTCAAAAATATGCATTCTCTTATAATTGTTCTCATTTCATATAAAGTCCTAAGTTTTTGTGGGGGGGGAAGAGAGAGAGAAAGAGAGAGAGAGAGAGAGAGAGGGAGGGAGGGAGGGAGGGAGGGAGGGAGGGAGAGAGGGAGGAAGAGAGGGAGGGAGGGAGAGAGGGAGGAAGAGAGGGAGGGAGGGAGAGAGGGAGAGAGAGAGAGAGACAGAGACAGAGAGACAGAGAGACAGAGAGAGACAGAGACGGAGACGGAGACGGAGACGAGACAGAGAACGAACTTTTCCTGGAAGCTCCCCAAAAGGTCATATAAGCCTCTACTATCCAAAAAGATAATCTCGGAAAGTGATGTATGCTTTCTGGAAAATTAAGAGAAATATTGTGAGAGTGGAGATGAACTACTTTAGATGAAACAGGATGATTGACATAAATAAAAGGTTGAGCTGTGCAGCTAGCTGGAAGAAGAATATTCCAAGTAAGAGCAAAAGCAAATTCTAGGCTCTTCAGGAGGAGTGTGCTAGGCATGTTTGAGGAACAGCAAGAAAACAAGTACATTTTCTATGAAGTACATCAGAGAAGGGGGAGGAAATTGGGAAGTTAATGTTTATTACAAGTGGCACTGGATACCAGTGGAGTATTTTGAGCAAGAAAGTTAAGATGTGGTTTCGATAAATATTTCCTTTTGCCTTGGTGTAGTGTTCTGTTACCGATAATAAAAAGTATGTTTAGCACATTTAAGCAGAAAGAGGGGATTAAGTGCTTAAAATTATTGAAAGGTTATCTAGGTTAAACTTTCAAAACCGCCTCCTAGAATAACACCACATACTGGCACCCTCAGGCCAATCAGGAAGCCATTGCCTCAAAAGTTGCTAAAATCACCACAAATGTTGACCCTGTGACCACAATACCTGTTTTTCCATCTACATGAGAAAAGTGGATATATCTTTATATTTCCATGGAATTATATACTGCAGTTTGTGGCCTCCATTACTGCTAATTCAGAAGAAGCAAAACCTTCTGCGACTATACTCACTAGAAGAAACTAGAAATCAAAGCAGAAGTATAGGCTTAAAAGGGGTTAGGAAACAGACTTTTTACCTTTTCAAACCTGTGTCACTTACTAAAACATACTAAAGTTTGAGTGGGAAGGGAGAAGACAAATGGGGAGGGTGAATGAGGAGGAATGTGACCAAAGTACTTTATTTCCACGTATGAAAATTTAAAATATAAAACATGTAAAAATGTCTTAGAAGTGAGGAAGGGGAGGGAAGTACATCAATGAAGAAAAGAGAGGAAGGATGCAATCAAGAAGGCAACATATATCCTAGAAAATTAAGAAAATGGAGGGAAGGGGTAGATTGGGAGGGATGGGTGAGAATGTTGGAAGGGGAGACATTCATCAAGATGCATTGTATTTTCAAACTACTTTGTTGAATGTCAACTCCTTTGTACAACTGTTTGATGATAAAAAAATATATATATATATTGACAAGGAGAGAGAAGGGTCAGGGAGAATAACAGAGAGATTGAGTTTGACTAGGGAACATTGTATGCCTATATGGAAATGTCACAGCAACACCCCTCTTGTTCAACTAATGGAAGCTAATAAAATCTTTTAAAGATAAAATAAACATGAAATGACTATGTGCTCCATCAAATGTACTCCTAGGGATATATCCAAGAGAATTAAAACCAAATGTTTTCACCAAATGTGCAAAAGATAAAGATATACACAGGAATTTCCATAGCAGCATGTTTTACAAGAACAAAAATATAGAAGCTACTCAAACACCCATGAATGAACAACATGGCACATATTTATACAGTAAAATATTATTCACTGTATTATCATTCATAAGAAGAATAAGGTACTGACACAAGCAACAACATAGATAAGGATGGAAGATAATATTCTAAGTGAAAGAAATCACAAAGTATCAGATATTGTAGGATTCCATTTGTATGAAATGTTCCAACGAGGAAAATCAGTAGAATCAGAAAATCATTTGATGGCTGACAAGACGGGATTGTGTAGTGGGATGCAAGGGGGACGGAGACTAACAAATACAGTTCCTCACTGAGACTGACAAAAGTATCCTGAAACTATAGTGGTGATGGCTGTACAACTAGAAATATACAAAAATACACTTGATTATAAACTTCAATACAATGATTTACATAGTATGGTCTTGTTTTCTTAATTAAGCTGCTATCTTTAAGGAAAGGCTAGAGGAAGGAATGATGCAGCACTTTTAGTCCATACGCTTAATGACCTGTCCTTAAAGGTACTTATGATCTCATGGTTATTGCCAGTGTTGTGTTGTCAGATGTGTCTCCCAGCATGCCTTTTGGGTAGTAAGAAATTAACTACTCCAAGGCATGTGATATCCAACATTACCAGAATCACTATATTGTACTGAAGTTTTCCTCTGCTCTGTGCAGAGGGAGGAAGTCTGGGGTTTTTAAACAGACTCTATCTCATTATACCAAATGAGAAACATGTAGAAATCCTGAATTGTGCCTTACCATAGTGAAGCCATGCCACAGTGACAGTGACATTGACATTGACATCATAGCTGGTGCTATCGAAACTGCCCTCAGTGTGTTTAGAAAGTAAAGCGGACATGTCAGCTAGTTCAACATGGATTGGGAGCTTTGAACACAACTGCAAATATTTTATATTGCTCCACGATAAAACAGCAAGTCGAAAGCATTAGAAACTTCAGAGTAAGGTGAATTCATGTCAGCCAGATACACCAACTGCTCTGCTCGAGGTGTTTCAAAGAAAACCCATAGTGACTGGCCAGTTTCTTTGTAAATTGCTATATGTAATTTAAAATGTAATTAGTAGTTGTGAAATAAGCTGTGAATAAATGAATTGTAGTTTGGGTAATATTTGAGGTCCTACTGTTTCTGGAACATGGTGTGTGGAGAAAAGGGGCTTATCTCCTCTACTGCGCTTTAGAGCTTAAAGCTAGAACAGACACATGTGGGTTACAAACATGTCTGTACCACTCTTACCCTGACCAGAGTCTAAGAGCTCATCTTAGAAACTGTGGATAAGGCTTATCTACCATAGTGACCCACATTCTCCCTTCCTTTCATTCTACTTCTCAAACTGCCCAGAAAATGACCATCTAAATCTCAAAGTTTTGCCAATGCTTCAACACTGACCATGTGTTCAGCCATTACATACTTTGTATGTTAATTTATATATTCTATGATAAAGTTGTATTGTCATCCTCCTTTGCAGATGCAGAAACTGCAGCACCGAGAAGTTGGGTTATTCCCTTAAGACTAGATAGGTAGTAAGTGTCAGGGCTCTGATTCCCAACCTAGCAATTTGGCTTCAGAACCAAGCTCTGTTATCCACCATGCCTTCTCCAGTCTTGACTAAAAATAATAGGAGACTGATAGTGCCCAGCTTACAGGGGTTATTTTGATGAGTAAATTACTGTTATTAATGCTGTAGACTAATAATTTTCTGACTGGTGGGCTGGGATATAAAGTACATTTTACAAAGTTTCTAAAAGCATTTCCACTTACTTTAATAAACTTAAGTGGATCTAAAGTGAAATTTTCATAATAAGAGTTCCATAATAATGCATTTCTTTGGAAAGATGCTCTCCTAACATGTTTATACTTAGTGAAATACAAGATGGTCACTTTGACCTGGTTTTCTAAGCTTACTCCTAAATTACCCAGTACAGGTTCACAGTAAAACTTCTGAGACATAGTAAATTGTAGGAAAAGGTCCTATACTATAAGTACGCTGTTCTGAAGGCCCTTTATCAAGGTTCACTAGTGTCAGAGCTACTAAGCACAGTTTTGGAGATTGATGAGCAATGTTCCCACAGGCAATATCACAAAGACACGAGCCATCACAAGAAGTGCTGTGGGTTCCTGTCATTTTGTTGTATGGAAATTTCTGGTGCTCAGTGAATGCTATCCTCACCTCTGGCTTCGATGCTCGCCCACTCTACATTCAAGGGATTAACCACATACAACATGCCCACATCGTGAGGAATGAAGTCGAAAAATGGCTCAGTTATTTAAAATCCTATAATTCCCAAGAACAAGCCAAAGGTATAGGCTAGTCAAGCTCAAAAGCTGAAAAATGAATCAAATAAATAGTTTAAGCAACCTTCCCCTCAGGGTTGGCATTTCTAAAGGAGAAAAGGGCACCAGGGGAGCAAAACGTAGCTCCTTCTTGATTAATTAAGAACACTTAGGCAGCATTCAGTGGGATCAATCACTTGTAGCCTGTGTTTTTTTACTCCAATTTCTACATTGTCAATTAGTCCTTAAAATGACTTATGTAATTTGTGCTTTTAGGATGTCAGGTGTTAAAATTACTTTTCAGTACAACCCACACAAACCATGATTGGGTTCATTTATGTGTTAAATGAAGTACAGATTCAAGGGAGAAATTATGGGGGACAAGAAGTTTGTTTTTAAAATGAGAAAAGATGCTGAGAAAAATGAAGCTACTGATAAGAGAAATGGAGCTTACAGAATTTAAATGACATAATACATACATACATACAAGGTGCTATGTAGTCAGGGTACAAACACACCCATGCAATCAAAACCCTCACGGCTGGCTTTGGGAAGAAGGGTATGTGTTCTTGGCTTTAAATGATATATTGGATTGTGGCAGATGATGGTGGCAATGTGAGTATCAGCCAAGAAAGAAAAGACCAGTGGTCCATTTGGATAGAAGCAGGATAAACAAGAGGAGAAGTAGGAGGAGAAAGCTAGAAGGGGAGGTCATAATCTGATTGGGAATGGCTTGAATAAGGAACAGATGCAAAAGGGGAGTGATTACCAAAGGGGAAAACCAATTTAAAAGGTAATTGAAAGAATCCAAAATATGGACAAATCCTTGAGCTCCAGAGATAAGAGTAGCATTAAGGGAGAGAAGCACAATGGATAGAAGCAACATTCAAAATGATGTTGTAAGCAGCCCCCCAAAAAGTCTAGACAACCACCTCTATCTTCCTCACCCCCAAAGTCTTCTGTCCAAGTGGGAGTCAATTACAACAAAATTGCCAATAAGTAAATGAGAGATACGGATGGAAGGTCCCAATTGAGTGAACCCAGGAGTAAAATGAACATGCAGCCACCTCAGGAGCTTTTATTATTGGGAGGAAATGTGGCCAAGGCAAAATGCCAGGTATGCCTAGACGCTGAGAGTGCAGCTGGCAGCATGCTTTCAAAGCTCAGACAGCAATGCTGCCCCACAATGCTGCTGCGTGTACAAAACACTCAAGAGGCCTGGCCTTTCACCCTTAGGTCAATTGCCCCAACATAATCCCAGGGGAATATTAATGCTCCACTCTTAGCAGGGTGTTTTCAGTAATAATGTTTAGGTCTGCATTTTCTAGCTTGAGATTCTTAGTGTAACTCGTACCTGAATAGAATTTTGCCCTTTAAAGGGATCGTAAAGCCTGTCCTCCTTGTTCATCTCCAGTAATGCAGAGCGTATTCAGTAGTGTTTCTCTTTTATCCTCTTCCCCAACAATTACTATGTCTGAAAGTTTTCTAGGAATTTTGCCACCTTATAGAAATTTTCTCCTTTTCAATTCTGGGACTGTTCATTCAACAGACATCCTGAGTGTTCAACAGAAGCAAAACTCTGGACTAGCCTTTCAGCATACACAAGATGAACAAGCAACATTCCCTAAACTACTGTAATGAATGATAACAATGGTAATGGATAAAGAAGACACTACTTTACAGTGTTGTCTGAAGAAAAGTATCACTATCTCTAGTTGCCTTGTGGGAAGATTTTCATCACAGCTGAATAATAATGTGCTAAACAGAGAGAATTATGAGATATTTCAATTTCTCTGTAGCATCATTACTTACATACCTAGCATGGAAGACAACTTCAAATGTTCAAAATTGAATTCTGAGCTTCCCGTATTATTTGCTTGTTTGATGCTTGGTTTGGTTTGCCAAAGCTAGGTTTGAGGTTCCTAGGCAAGTACTCTAACGAACTATGGCTCCTGCCCGTTTTTAGTTTTTGAGGAACCTCCATACTGATTTCCATACTGGCAGCAGTAATTTACAGTGCCACTAACAGTGTATAAGGGTTTCTATTCACCCACATCTTTACAGCATTTGCGGTTGTTTGCTTTCTTGGTGGTTACCATTCCTACTGGGAAAAGATAGAATTTCAGTATTATTTTGATTTCTATTTTATGGCAACGAATGTTGGCTGTTTCTTCATGTGCTTATTTTCCATTTGTATTTCTTTTTGGAACACTTTGTTTAATTCAATTGCTCATTTATTCATTGGATTCTTTGTTCTTTTGGTGTTTAATTTTCGAGTTCTTCATGTGTTCTGGATATTAATGCCTTGTCAGATGAATAGCGTGCAAATATTTTCTTTCATTCGGAAGGCTGTCTCATTACTCTAGTAATTGAATCCTTTGCTGTGCAGATGCTTTTTAATTTAATACAATCACAGTTGTCAATTCTTGCTCTTATTTCCTGAGCTATTGCAATCCTATTCAAAAACTTGTTGCCTACAGCTTTGTACGTTTGCCCTATACTTTCCTTTAGCAATTTCAACTTTTCAGGTCTTCTGTTCAGATTTTTGACCCGTTTTGAGTTAATTTTTGTACAAGATAAAAGAAAGCTAAGTAGCTTTACTCTTTTACATATGTACATCCATTTCTCCCAACATCTTCTGTTAAAGAAGCTATCTTTCTCCAATGTATGCTTTTTGAAATCCTTTTAAAATATCAGATGGTCATGGCTCTGTGGGTGTATTTCTATGCCATCTCATTGTTCTATGTGTCTTTTGTGACAGTACCAATTCTTTTTGGTTTTACCATTTAAGCATGAATATTTATTTGCGTAAAATCAGAGTTAAAAAGGGAGAATATTTATTTACCCCTGAGAGAAAAGAAAATGTGCTCAGTTACAGTTCTGTAAGATGACAAGCCAATATGCTAATATGTTTAATTGTACATTTTAAATGAAATATTTACCTGGTGTTAATAAAAAGAAAATAATTTACCCACTATATACATTGTATGTGACAGTACCATTCTCCACAAACTAATCATTAAAAATTAATAATACAATACATTAATAGGCAAATAAATTAACCCATTGTGTTAAATAAACCAGAATTAGGAAGATAACTATCATGTATATTCTCTTATATGTGTCATGTAGGCCTTAAAACATCAGGTAAAACAGAGACTGTTTGAGGCTAGGAACCAATGGAAGGGGCAAGGTATGTAAATGGACAGGATAATATATGTGTGAATGTGATCAAATTACTTATAGGAAGGTATAAAATAGAATAATGAAATCCCCTAAATAATGTTGGCGGGAGCTCTACTACTTGAGCCATGCTCCCGTCTCTTCCCCACATACTTTAACATGTTCTAACAATAGTCTTGCGCAAATCAAAAAATTTTAAATTCATTATTCAATTTGGCAAGGCCAAAACCCTTGAACATTTTTTCTTCCTCTATTTCACATCTTATATACAGTCTGTCTTGGAATCTTTTCAATTCTGGCTACATCTCAACATTTCATCTTAGTGAAAACCCATCATCTTTCACCAGGCTCTTTTTCTTATTCTTTTCTCACACACACATATAATGCACTTTGATGATATCCATCCTCCTTCACTCTCTGTATTCACCCTCCTCTCTCCCACTGGTTCGCACTGTATTGAATACTCGTGGCATATGGTTTTTTCAAGTCTAGATTACCATATGAGCAGAACATGGTTTATTTTGCATAGCATCATGATTTCCAGTTCCATCCATTTTCCTAAAAATGGAATAATTTTATCCTTTATGACTCCTTGTCAGAATATTCTCTGTGAGAATGGCAATCATCAAGGAAACAATAAGAAACATTAGCAAAGACGTAGCCTCTGTGAAAATCAATAGAAAGAGTCCTCAAAAAAAAACTTGAAAGTAGGACTACCATAAATGCTACTGTACCACTGATGTACATGTATCCAAAGAAATGTAAGTGACCATAAATAGAGATGCCTGTATATCTGTTTACCACAGCAGCATTCACAACAGCCAAGCTGTAAAATCAGCCTAAGTGTCCACCAACCAATGAACAGATGAAGAAAAAATGACATATACATAAATTGAAGTATTCATTCAACCTACAGAATGAAGAAATTATGCTGATTTCAGAAAAATCATGTTAAGAGAAGCTAAGCTCAAAAAGAAAAATAGCACGGCTTTTCTTTCATATTCAGAATTTAGATGCAAAAAAGTATGACATAAATGTAAAAGGAGGACTTCTTGAGGAGTGATAAGCAGGAAGTATGATAGTGTATGACAATAATCTAAGTACATTGAATGCATGTATGAAAACAGTACAATGAACTCCACTAAACATTGTTTTTGAAAAGGAAAGGAGTACAGAGAATTTACATAATAATGAAAACATTGAATAAATAATGAAAGAAATAATGTAAAGAAATAGTAATGTAGGCAGGATAAATTTGATCAAAGTACTACGTACACATTTCTGGAAATGTCACAAATGAATCCCCTTCAGACAATAACTATATACAAAAAATGACAAAAAGAAGAAAACCTTAGAATCTGACTTCCTGGAAATGGATTATCTACTTTGGAACTGTGCAACTAAATTTTATTAATCTGAAGTCTTGATACATTAACTGTGGATAAAAATGTACCCCTTATTACTATTGAGTACTCTCCCTTTGGTAAGAGTAGAATTTCTTTACTAGTTGTTCTGGTCTGTTCCATCAAGGCTTTAATAAAGGAAGCTTTTAGGACACAAATTTGTGCTTGTTACAAACATCCACAATAGCAACAGCAGCAGCAATAACAAAAACACAAGTTCCCGGAAAATAGAACAGTAATTGGAAGCACTAAAACAATTTCTCCTTCAAAACCCACAAATATAGATGCATGTCACACATGCAGTCATACACACACGCACACACACACACGCACCATCTACCCTCCTCCACGTGCATCAGAACAGTAGTGTCACTGATTAGGATAGCAGGATAGATGCAGAAAAGGTTCCTACTGTTTCAGTATTTCAATCAGCCCCACTCTGTAACTCCAAGGGAATCTTACATCTCTGAAGCAGCTGAATGACCAAGACACCCACCTTGTAAACTTTGAACAGCACCTCACAGAGTCTGTCGATTGTTTTTGTTCATGTCCAGTTCAGTGTGCTTACCTGCAGGAAACACAAAATAGACACATGGAGGGAGGGAGGGAGCTTCAGACTGAGAGCTTAAACATTTATCCCAATAGATGATTTCATTCATTTACACCATAATGAAATCCTAAGCAACCACAAGTACCTTGGAAACACGGAACTTCACATGATACTGTGAATTCCGATTCGTCAATTCACACTGTTGATACGTGCCATGGATATAATGCATTTGTTACTGAGACAAAAACCAGTAACTTAGCCATTTCATATAATCGGGCACAAATCTAGTATTTCATTTGGGATTCTGTTTCTACTAAATTGAGGGCAACTTTTACAGTAGAGTATTTTAGGGCTGGGAATATGGCCTAGTGGTAGAGTGCTTGCCTCGTATACATGAAGCCCTGGGTTCGATTCCTCAGCACCACATATATAGAAAAAGCCGGAAGTGGTGCTGTGGCTCAAGTGGCAGAGTGCTAGCCTTGAGCAAAAAGAACTCAGGGACAGTGCTCAGGCCCTGAGTCCAAGCCCCAGAGACTTTTAGATGAGTTTGCCAGTAAAATGGATGAGTATATATGTGTGTGACAATGAAGAAAAATACTGTTTGGTAGTCCTTGACTCTTTAGGACTAAGCTTACTGGTCAATTCTGTTTCCAAAATAAATGAAAACTATATTGATCAATAAATTTAGTTGAATATGTTTTGAATTGATCTAACCAAGTATACTTCACAGCTATTTAGCAATGATAACAATAAAAATAAAGTAACTTTTGAATAAGGCTTCACAATCTAAATTCACATAATAATTCTCCAATTCCTAATATTTTACATAAAGAAATCTAAACTATATAGCAGTATAACAAATTTGGGTGTTCTACTGTTGAAGTTATTCATTTTTCATCTTCATAGCTCCTTTTAAACTTGCAAACAAAACCTTCTGAAGTATATAAACCAATCTCTATGAGAAACATAAAAATAATCATATTAGCTTTAAAATGATCCCAAATACAGTATAGTGTCCATACTGTAGATAACATACAATTCTTTAAATGAGAATTACACTCTTTTATGTTCAGACCTGCTGTTGGTAATATAGAATTTACTTTATAATTCCTCATTGTACTATATGCTTGTATATAAAACACCTCAACGTTTGCACTACCTCTCACCATTATATAAAGGCCAGAATAAGAGCACCGCAAAATACAAATTAAACTCACTTGCCATTCCTCCATTTTTCAAACCTGTTGGAGAGAGCATTGTCCAAGCTCACAAGCAGAGTGCGTCTTGTCATGCTGCTGCTATGCCCAACATTGCTTCTTCCCTCTATCTGTCCACTCAACAGGTAGGCACCAAATCTTTCATGTCCGCTCCTTCCTGGCCACCTCCTCTGCCGGCAGAGGAAGGCATGTTGTCCTGACTCCCCAATCACACCTTGGGCATCATTGCATGGTGTAACTCCCATCACAACTTCGTTGACTGCTTCCAGTTTATCTTCCTGTAGACTATAAGAACATGAAGGCAAGGATCCAACTTCTTCTTTATGTCTTTACACAGCCCCTTTAATAACTCCATTCTTTAAAATAGAAGTGATGTTCAAAATATCTACATGATATGACATGAACAACAACCAGTCACAGCAGATGCCAGTTCTGAGCAACGTAGATAGCCTTATTAAAGTGTACTATGCACTTATTCTTTCAAGCAATAAAAATAACAAAAAGCCCCCGAATAGGAAAGCAGGGAGTCAGAGCAGCAGTGGCTCACGCCTGTAATCCTACCTACTGTGGAGACTAAGATCTGAAGATCACAGCTCAAAGCCAGCCCCAACAGGAAAGTCCATGAGACTCTTCTCTCCAATTAATCATTTAAAACAATTCAGAAGTAGACCTGTGGGTCAAGTGGTAGAGTGCTACCTTCAAACTGAAAAGGCTCCTTCCCCGAATTTAAGCCTAGGACAGCAATAATATCCCAATTAAAAACTGATGATAGGGGCTGGGGATATAGCCCAGTGGCAAGAGTGCCTGCCTCGGATACACGAGGCCCTAGGTTCGATTCCCCAGCACCACATATACAGAAAAAACGGCCAGAAGCGGCGCTGTGGCTCACGTGGCAGAGTGCTAGCCTTGAGCGGGAAGAAGCCAGGGACAGTGCTCAGGCCCTGAGTCCAAGGCCCAGGACTGGCCAAAAAAAAAAAAAAAAACTGATGATAGACATAGATATATCTCAAAAGAAAATATTTAAATAATAGATATGAAAGTGCTCAGCATTACCAGCTATTGAAGAAATGTGCAAAGCAAAAACCACAATGAGCACCGCCCCACTGCAGTAAGCACAGCTGTTATCAGAAAGACTAAAGATAACAAATGTTAGAGAGAATGTTGAGGAAAAGAAGTCCTTGTGTACTGCCAGGGGAGGGGAGACGTGGGTTATCAGGTACAAAAATACAGTTACAGCAGACAAATGCCTTCTAACATTCTTTAGCACAATAAAGTGGTTGTAGTTAACAATAATTGACAACATATTCCAAAATAACTAAAAGAGAATATTTTGTAGCCAACGCAAAGAAATAAATGCTGCACGTGCGTGATGTTATAATTGGTCTGATTTGAACACTTCACATGGTATACATGTATTGAAAGATTCACGTTGTACCACAGTAATATAAGCAATTCTGGCGTCTTAAAGTACAGCCAAACTTAACGGGGGTTGGGGATCAAGAGAAGAGAGATAAAAAACAGAATCTCTTGTGGTATTTATGTTCTTCCATTTCACTGAGCTTTTGAAAGGGCTTCTTCATGAATATTAGCCTGGTTTTGGATTCAGGGAGACAATTAAATAGGTTCCTCCCACAATTAGAGCAAGGGAGCTGACGCCCTCTGGTGGCTACATTTGTTAGTGAGCACAGCCCTTCCAGAAAAAAGATATGGAAAACTTGACAGCGCTGAAAGAATGAGAGGTAAAGCCCTAGACTTAGAAAATAGGGATAGATAGGGATTCTCATCTGTCTAAATTGTTTCCATCACATTGAGTATTATGATCATATTGATATGTCAGATGAGATATCTGAGATTCAGAGCCTTAGACATATGCCTGGGAGCTGGCACCAGAGCTCTAATTTAAGTTGGTAGTTAAATGCCCTTTTAGTACACTATATTACAATCTGTCTCTGGGAGAAAACCTTTTCACTGAGTTAGGACAGCATCTTCCTTGCTCCTGTGCTTCCATTGTAAGGAAGAAAGAGGTTTCTGGAAGATGCTAAGGAAATGAAAGGGCTGGTTTTTACAGGCGTGGGAGCTAGGAGGGTTGTCTGTGACTTTCATAAATTGTGAAGGCACAGAAAAAAAATGAAGACAAAATGTAGACATTCACAATGAGAATTCCAGTACCTTGTTCATTTGTGACATGTGGTCAAAACTATTGACACATACCACATGGTACCTAGGCACGTAGATAGGCTTATGTCTTCATTGTAAGCATTCTTGGTTTGTCTGCTCTCCCAATATGGAAAAATAAAGTATAGACTAATGAGAAGGTGAAGAGGAAGCAGGGGGAAAGAGAGTAGTAGCTATGCTATCAAAGTGCATTTTAATCATATACTACAATGAAGTCCTTATTTCTTGCAGTTAATATGCCCTAATTCTAAAATAATTTTTAAATGTTTTCTATGAGACATGAAGGAGTCTTTAGGAGTACATAAGCATATCACTCAAAAGGAAAAGAAGAATATCAGTTAAATGAAATAAAACATGAAGACATGACAAACACAGAAACTGCCACACTTCTCATATGGAACAGAATTCTCTATCCCATACCTGACAGGAAGCCATTTGTTCTGTTGTTGTCTAAGCAATTCTAGCAACAAGAAAGGATGGTATGCTCCAAAAACATCCTATTGCCCATTTAACTATTGTCTATGTATTGCAATTACAAACTTCATGTAGAAATTTCATTCCAGCGCAGCAATAGACAGCCCAGTAACTCAGAGAAGGCATGTGGCGAAGCCTAAAGGCTTAACCAGACACATCGAGGATCATAGAACTCACCATTTTACACATTGATTTTTATTGCCTGGTAATATTTATACAGAGAGGATTTCACTGTTGTATTTCCACATATTTACAATATGTTGCCGTCAATCACACCCCTTCTGTCACTCTCCCTTTTTTATAGATTTTTCCTTAGAAACTGATCAAACATTGAAGGGGTAGTACGGAAAAGGAAATTTTTCTAGGGCGATTCACTACCTATGAGCACATTTTTCTCAGCCTTGAATCTCAGCTAATGTATTGTAAATATTGTTACTGTATCCATTGATGCCTTTATCTTCCTTCTTTAATTTTTGTATAAGCTCAGAAATTTTTTATAATATATTCCAATTCAATAACCTTATATTTTAGTTAGGCTTAGCTTTCTGCTAAATCCAACTATTAAATGCTGAAGTTTTATTGTTTGTGGGTTGATTGGGGGGGTTGTTATAGACTTCTCATCAATTCTTTTTCATACTGTTCTGATGATTTTTCTGTTTCCTGTATTTTCAAGCTTATCTTTTGTTTTTTGGTTTTACTAAGCCATAATTGTTGTACTATATGATATCTGTAGTTGTGGGTTTGTTTTTGTTCTCTATTCTCTTCTACTGTCATCATGTACCTTCTTTTTTAATGTAGCATTATGTTTTACTGTGAAAGAGACATACTGAAAACTTATTTGTACAATGATTGTGGGCCCAAGTTCCTGAAGAATCTTTTCATTTCTTAGCATATTTTCAAACCTCTGGGAACACAATTTATTCAAGGCCACATTAAGGCAAAAGCAAGACTTCACATTCCTTAGCCCACCCACATGATGTGGATGTAGACAGCAAGGCCAAGGCTGGTTACTTCTCAGTCATAATCACCTGGATGCGATAGCTGTTCAAGGTCTCAGCTCAAGCAACAGGAAAGCCTATCAAATTCCCTATTTGTTTAAATTCCAAGCTTTGACTTTTGTCCCCACTGTACATGATATCCTGAAAGCACAACACAACTTCTCCGATCTATTAACTTCCATCAGAGCAAAGGAAAGCAGAATATAGTGCTGGCCTTCACCCTGTGCTGGTGGTTTCTTTCTATATTTCATCCCATTTATTTATGTCTTCACTGGGTAAATGAATTCCAGGTAACTAGCTTGCATTATCAGAACCAAAAGATTTTTCCAAGATCATCATATTCTTGTGTCTTTCGTTTATAGAAATCCTTTCTCAAAAGCTTACAGCTACATCTAAAATAAAAAGTAAATTTGTTACTTTGGGCAAGATCTCAATGTGTTCTTGCGTGGTTTGTTTTGACAAGAATTAATCATTGGCAGGACAGGTTGTACCTCATGTGTCACCTCATGTGTCTAGCAGTTTTTCTCATGCCAGGCAACTGTAGCCTTACTGGAGCTTTCCTTGTACTGTAACACAGCAGAGTTACAATGGAGATCAGCTCACTACCAACTTGATGCCCTTTCTTGTGCTATGATCCCATGTTCAGTACAAATATTTATGAATATCCTAATAAACTAACTAGAGAAAAAACTCAAGAAGTAAAAGTTACAGCATCATTTATGTTTCTTGCTGTATTTTGGTCTATTTTGTCTCATAAGTCAGGAAATTTCAACGAAGCATTACCACTACAGAGAGCAGAAGTGGGGAAGTGTCTTCTGGGATTTAGGGTCTGGAAGTGAATTCATCAGCAGCACTGAATCTTTTGGTAATATTCATAGGCAAAAGAGTATGTAGTAACATAACTTCAGGGTTCAATGTTGCTCTCTCTGACAAATAAAGGAGAGCAATGGCGTGTGGGAACATCGCACATGCAAACAAATCTACTCCCACCTGCTGGTAGTTGCCTGAAGTTCTTGTGAAAGCTCACAAATAAAAGATCCTTCTAGAAGGACGAAAGCTAGAAAGACGGATTGCAGTGCTTTCTTCTACTGGTATGTGACTTAAGGCCCGTCCATTTTCCTACTGTAAGCCTCAGTTTCTTCATATTACAATGCAAGTGGTTGAACTTAGCGTGAACTCCACCAATTTTTGGCAAGTGAAAATTGTCTCTGCTGGGACATCAGGATGATAGAGATGATGGAGAAAAAAAGTAATAGGGTGGGCTAAATTGAATTATTCTTATGTGTGATGGTCAATGACAGTCCCACTACGTCTTCTTTCTTCTGTGAGGACATGGCGATAAAAACATTTATTGCGATGCTAGAAGGAACAAGGAAAGGAAGAGCTGAGTACGATCTTCCCTGTGAGAGAAGGCAGAGAAATATGAAATATGTTTTTATTCTGTTCCATTCTACAGGGGCTTTGCAAGATGACAGTAAAAGTGCCACAATGTGGCTCCAGCTTGTAATTGTAGCTAGTTGGGAGGCAGAGACCAAGGTGTCATGCTTCGAGGTCACCTGGGGCATAAAGCTGTTGAGAGTTGGTCTGAACTAATGGCCAGGCTCAGTGTTGTTTGCTGGGCATAGCGGTACCTTATTGTTATTGAAGAGATTAAAAAAAATGGTGACATAAAGTGAAATGGCGCCTTCAAAATAATCAACGGGAGAAGGAACTGGAGGTAGAGCACCTCCAAGTGGTAGAGCACCTGGCAAGCAATTAGTGCACCTGATAAGTCAATTCGTTGAATTCAGAGAGTAAAGAGTGAATGCCTCAAATTTGGAAAGACTGAAGCAACAAGGCAAGGGAGGCTTTGCTTAGTGTAAGAAAAATCCCAGTTCACCAGATAATAAGGGAAAATGGAAGAAGGGTGTGTTTGTGTGTTAGTGTTCTCACTTCAGTAAGAGTGAACATGAAACCCATTTTGTGTGCTGTTACTTGGACTTTCTCCACTCAGGGTAGGTATTCTTCTTGCTGAGTGAAGTCTCTATTTTCGGTTATTTGTTGGTTAATTAGAGCTAAGTGGACTGCTTCACTTGCCTTTCAAGTTCCATCCTCAGATGTGAGCCTTGTGAGTAGCTAGGATTGAAGGAGTGAGCTGCGTGAGGTGTTTGATATTCATTTTGCCTGCCATTGTTGTCAGTGATGTGATTTGAAAGGTGTAGGGGTGGTGAACAAAGTTTGTCATGGAACCTCTGTGAAGGCATGGGGGACTGACTGGGGGTTGTGTGTATTGCAGACACCGTTCTGTTTGCTGGGGGAAGTTTTCCAAGTGGTGGAAGGAGTAAGAAACTTGTTTTTTAGTAGGATCTAGCGTTTTCCATGTAGTTCTCGCCATAGTGTAGGAACATGGTATTAGATTTGGATCATTCTTTCTCTGAATTGTGTAGCTATGTCACAAAAGACCCCAGCGAAGTCTATTACTGTGAGTGACCCCCTGAGACCCCAAATTGGGGCTAAGAGTACGTGGGAAATTTCGTTCTTGAAGCTACTCCCCGCATGCAGGAGGCCAGTTTGCATCGTAAAGTGGCCAACGTCGTGTCATAGTGGTGATCTCTGCTGGATCCTCGTTAGGAACTAGGTACAAGAGGTTCCTGACGGTTCATTAGTCTGGAAAGCAGCAGCAGAAAGGGTACTACCTGTTCTTGCAATGTGCCCAAGCGTTTCAGGACGTGGGTTCAGCCATGACAGTGAAATTGCAGAGAGACCCCTGGGGGTAGCATCCCTTTTGCGTTTCCTAAAGAGATGTGCGGGCCCCGGAGGTCCTGCCCGCCAGCCCTGGCGTAGCCTTGAGCGGGCAGTGCGGGTATCCCTCCCAGGGCTGGGCCCCACCCGTGTGTCTGGAGCTGGTCCGGGGATGACTGCAGAGGCCTGAAGGGGCGGAGGGGGGGCGCCGCTTGGGGGCGGGCGGAGGCTGCAGCGCGCGCCTTTTTGTGCGCTCCTGGCACCTGCGGGATTGGTTGCGGCGCGTGCTGCCGTCGGAGTGGGCGGAGCCAGCCGCGCGCGCCGCTCGGTGCCCAGTCGCAGGCAGGCACTGCTGCAGACGGAGCGCACCTCGCGGCTGCCAGGCGCCTTCTAGGGAGCGCGGCGCTGGGCAGAGCTGCTTGCTAACTGCTTTCCCCCCGGTTCTGGGCTCCGCACTCCCCACTCCCCGCACCCTCGAGCTCTAGCCTCCCAGGTGACTATGAGCTAAAAGCCTAACGATCCTGCGCCCCTCCGCGCAGTTGTGACCCCACTCACCCACCCCTGAACCCCAACCCATTCCTTTTTACAGCTGTCCGCAGCAGGCTCTGTGTGGCCCCCAGACAGCCGCAGCGATGGGCATCCGAGCCATGCTGCGAGCCGCCGCGCTCCTGCTGCTCATCAGGACTTGGCTGGCCGAGGGCAATGACCCCCAGCCCACCCCACACTTCCAGTTGGAGTTCTCCTCCGCCCTACCCAAAATCGTCGTGGATCTCTTCAAGTGGTAAGTGGGTGCTGGCCTTGCTGGCGATCGGGGCCAGCAGATGACTTTCGGCCTCTTGGCCGAAGGGGGGCGGGGAAGGGGAGGAGGGCTCGGGGTGGGCGTCCCAAAGATTAGCCAGCGATCCCGACTGCCTGACCCTCAGGGCAATGCGGTGGGAGGGGGCACAGTTAGTTAACACGAGTTAGTTAAGCACACTCGTGTGCTTCAGCCCACCTGTTACTGCAGCGCATGACTGCACACCCCCCCTCCCCGCTGCCACCCACGCGTGTGCCTAAACCGCAGTCTGGAGCAAACGATGGCTCCCATCTCACAGTCCACTGGACCACTGACTAGCGATAAGGTGCCAGGTACCTTTCTCGGGTTACGTTTTTTTGGAACAAAAACGATGTTTGTGGTTGCAACCGGGGGATGGGAAATTCACAAAACAGAAGAGACACCTGTGGAGTGCACATTTTTATCCATTCCTCGAGGCAAATAAGTCTGTGGGTGTGTGTCTGTCGGTCTGTCTGCCTGTGTGGCTGAGAGACTCTCCTTTGCCACAAATAGAAATAAAATGATCCTAGTGGACTTTGGTGCTTAATCCTGTGAAAACATTTGAGCACATGTCAGGTTTTCTTTGCAATTCATTTCAACTTGATTTGTCTCTGGAACTGTCTGAAGCGGTATTAAGCAATCTTCTTTTACATATAGATCACACAGAAATATGTATTTGTGGTGGCCACAAATCCAGAGCACTAACACATGAGAAATGTATGCATGGAAACAGGCGGGAATGCAGTCCTTTAATGTGGGGAAAATTCATGTACACAATGCAGAATGGAGCAAAATGAAATTTCATTATTGAAAAAGATAAGCAATAATTTTAAAATAGTAAACCAGAAATGAACATGTATTTAGATTAAAAGGGCTGAGTTGGGGAGGGGGGTTGGAGAGTTTTACTTGAGCACAATTCGAGCACATAGCCCTGCAGTGCCCTTAATCCAACATATCAGACTATACCAATGAATATGCACGCACACACACATACACACACACACACGACGGAAGACATATTTGATTAGGCAGTGCATCAAAGATCTGAAGAGTTGCACTGATGTCCAAGGCCTTTTATTCACAAGGCCTTTTGGGGAGCACAAAAGCACATCTGAAGGTCTATTTACTGGGTGGACAAATTAGAGAATCGTTAATAGCCATCTTTCTGCAGAACTGAGCTGGATTCACTTACAAATGCTCACTCCAAACAAAACCCCAGGCTGGAAGCACATACTGAGGAACAGACATGCCTGGCCCCAGAATGGATCTTTTCAAGGATAGGTCTGACCCCCAGCTATCTGAAAGGGTTTGGTAAAATGACAGCCACAAATCTCTCCTACATAAAGAAGGTTCATTCTCATGCCCTGTCTCTCTTCTCTCTGCGTCATATGCCATATGCCAAATCTGAAAAACAACAAAGGTGTACAAAAGCAAGGTTGACATAAACATGGAAAACAATATGCTCAGACCAGGCACAGGGAATGTGGCTTGGACCTGGAGAATATTCACTCCACTCAGGACCACAGTGAATGGGAGATGAGTTTTCCTGGGGTGACCAGGTACTACTAGAAGAAGAACCCCCACCAATCTACAAAGAAGATCCAAGCGGACCTCCCGAGGTGGGGGTCTCCGTAAAGGGCTAATATAATAGAGCTTTCTGAGTATCCCCACTTCCCAGTGTTTCTCGGGTCCTCTTGTCATATGGCATCCCCTCCTCACCCACCTTCCAGTCCTTGTTCCCCAAAGCCTGGTGAAAGCTAGGAAGGGGGAGGGGGAAAAAGAGGCTGCGTCACTGCTGGCTGCTGGCTGACTCACTGCCTTGTGCGGGGAGGGGGAGAGCACATACACATATGACTTGACATGTCTGCGCATGAACAGGAGCAAGGAAGGCTCTGGAACCTCAGCCAGTGACAAGATGGCCACAAGTGAAGCAACATTTTACTCATGACTTCTGTCTTTCAGCAAAAACTGCGCACATGGAGCTGTGGTTCAAAAGATTTTGGACAGAGTGCTGTCGAAATATGATGTCCGTCTCAGACCCAATTTTGGAGGTAGGTCATGTGCATACTAGATGCTTTTGTGTGAGGCACAATAAAGCGAAGAAACTGCCAGCTAGCTCCACCCTATAAGCTGACCAGGGACACTTCCCCAAATCCTACCTACACCTGTGCCTCCGCAAATCCTGTTCTCCTGAGCCTGCAGAGCCCTGGAAGGGAGCACTCCCAGGCCCCGATCCTCAGCCTTTTCCCTCTGCCCCGAAGTAGCCTTCATTTCGCTGCCTTCATGTGCAAGAGACCTTGTGTCCCCTCCTCACTCCCGGGCTCCCTTGCAATGTTGTGTGTAGGAGCACCACACAGTCTGTGTTTGAGCACACTCTTTGCACCCTGGGCATGCTCCCTATTCTGCTAGATCAAAAGTGACACCATGCTCTTTTCTGCTTCCTTTTCCTAACCGACCTAGGTCTGAGGTCTGTGACTCCTGGTTGCCTAGGCCTTTCACATCCTGCCAAGTTCAGGCCATTCCACACACTGCACTCAGTGTGATTGGGGTTTTACAGCTTTATGTAAATTGCCAAATAAAGTCCAAACGAAACACCTTAACCCCACACTCAGATCTCCAGCACAGAGATGAGCTGGTCCACTCATAACTGTGCAAGCAGCACCTTTTCTGTGCTGTGTGGATTGCTAGGGAGAGAGGTCAGGGTGTCTAGCAAGTAGAGTGGCACGCCACAGCCAGCATCCACTTTCATAGCGTAATCCTTTGGGTCACTTGTACCAAGCACCCAAGAAAAACAAGGCAGAAGCTACCGTATTTTTTCCTTGTCTCATACTTACATGTTTCCAAAAAGGCTGAGGAACAACAATTCAAGTCCTACAAGCACATTCTCCCAAGTGTTTCAAAGCCATGCTGTCATCTTTACAGGTATCCAGTGGCAAGGGAGGTCATAGGGTAAGAATGAATCTTGGAATGGTCAGATATGCTTGGTCCCCAATACCTCTGAAATCCTTCACTGCTATCTCTCACGGGAAGGAGAAGAGATACACTAAGCAGGCAAACATGGACATTTACCATCTTTTATGGGACAATGTAATAAAAGATGGGCACCTGCATTCATGAGGCCAAACAGTACATAAAGGTAGCAAGAGAAGTACATCCTAGCAGTTAGACAGAAGAGGGCGCTACAGGCTGTCAGGCAGGAGTGTTGTATGGTAGATGTGGATACCTCACTTGACGGGCAGGCCAGGAACTCAGGACATCCTATAGAGATACAGTAGTAAAAGAATTGAAAGGTAGTAATCAAAAAAGAAAAAAATAGGTAGTCCCAGCAACCTGTCACTTGAAAGCATTTTCTTGATTTTCTTCAATAGCTCTTAATATGGAATCTGGGCTGTACTTTAAACACAGAGGCCCATTGATACTCCTTCCCAATAACAGTTTTCTCTGAAATTCCCCACTCCCCGTGCATCCAGCATGGAATACGTTCCGGGGTTAATCTCCTTGCATAGAAGCAATGCACATGTGCATACTCAAAGGGCCTGACATAAATACTTGACACTATACGGTGAAGGAATTCATCAGACATATCCATCATGAGATACCTTACTTAGACAAGCTCTTATCTCACCTAGCCTATAATGTAGCCCGTCTAGGTACAGAAATTAGAAAAAAATACCCTGCCTCTGGGTCACAGTGCCCCCTTGCCCTTTCAGTTGGGAGACCTTGGAGACATGTTTGCCCTCACTTTTTGGATCCTCATCATTATGCCCTAGGAGAAGGAGTTTCCTGATTGACCGGGAATAGTTTGGGGAGGTTTGCCATGAAGAAAGGGGCTGCCAGTCCAGCAACTCTGGTTTGTTGACTGCCTAACAGAGATTCCAGCCACTAAAGTTGTGGAAGTGGATTAAACTCTGTTTTCAGAGACCCTGTCACTACACGGCAATTTCCTGGGGCTTGTTCACAATAGTCCTGAATGTAGAGTCTGGCCCGGACCCTAACACAGTGGCTCATTTAATTCTCAGCTGCCCGTCATGCGCCTATTCCCAATAGCACTTTGCTTTTTGAAGTACTGGGCTTGGAATAACACATTTTCCTCTTTTCAGCACAGCTGCTGGGCAATCAGCCTGCAGTGAAACCAGCAGGCCGAATTGCAAGCATCATGCGTGTTTCCCTAGCAGCAGTGTGATGTAATACACAGAATAATAGCTTTGCTTGCAGGGCCAAGTGTAGACAGCTTTGAGCTGACAGGGAAGAATAAAAATGTGTTTGTCCACAGTGCTTTACAGTTTACAAAATGTTTAGCCATTCATGATCATATTTGAACAGTGCTAATATCTAGGATACAGAACACTGCTACATGCACACAAATTCATACTCACTTGCACACTCAGGCTCACACAGGTACTCATTCACTCACATGAGCTCATGCACAATTCATTCACACATATAGACACAGATCCTGGTCACATATTCACTTAAGCTCACACATTAGCACATACAACTATGCGCACAGTACACATGAACACATATTCACTCATAGAACCATGCTTATAGATACAATCATGCAAGTTCAATCATACATTTATTAGGTCACACACCTACACACCTGCCTGTGATCAGGCACAAATATGCCCACTTAGAGGAGCATCAAAGTTCACTAACACACATGAACAAGAACACTAACATGCTCACACATATACGCAAACATTGTGATACACTCATTCACACTCACAAGCCCACTTGCATACTTTAATGCACAGCAATGTATTGACACCTAAACGTGCTCCCAAGCACAAAAGCTTTCAACAACTTAGTTACACATGTAAGTATACACATTAATACATTCAGACACATTAATATAGTTATACACATAGTAACACAAACACAGATGAGTGTGTTCACACATTCACTCACCTGTAAACATGCTCACTTATAACAATACAATCACAACTTAACTGCCTCCAAAAAAGCTGAACAGGTTAGTACACACATCAACAATATCACATATTCAGTGACACAAATATGCCCACGTATCCAAACACATTATCATATGCCTCCCCACATGGACGTGTACACACACGCACTCATGCATGTATCCAATGATGCGCAAATTCACTCACATACAACTACTTCGACATTCACACACGGAGAAACTTGTCACATAGTCACACACAAATGAACATGCTCACATGCTCCCTCACATCAAACCTGCCCACATATACAAACACATATTTATTTAAAAAGACAGACATTAAGGTACTCCTCATACACTCACACATGAACATGCTCAGCCTCACTCATACACAATCACACAACGAAACATACACCCATGTGAATCTTGTCACCTACACTCCCATTCACTCACAATCTGAAACTGCATATGTATATGCATAAACAGTGTCTTGAATTCACTAACACATGAGCATTCTGTCACCTGAATTGCTCCGAAATTTTCATGTACACATACATGTGGACACATCATACAGCACAGAAGCATGCATACATGTACTAGTGCACATATGGACATGCTCGTGCTTTCCACGCATGCACACAGGTCCTGACATATACAAACATGTGCGTGAAGTCATTGGCTCACAAACCTACTCCCATACACTCACGAACACACTCACATGTACACATCCATGCCTCCATGCTCATTCGTGCCCATAAGGCTCACACTCATCATTCACACATGCTCACACTCACATTCACTTTCATACAGGCATGCTCATGAATTTCTTCATGTAAGAATACACATTCCCCAACTTATGTAGACAGGGTGACATACACAGTATAACAGACACAGCTTGCCAACACACACATGCTCACATAGTCAGTCCTTCATGGTGAACACTTTCACAGTCATTCACACATTTCCTTCCACACGACGTAAGAGACTCATACACATGCTGACACATTCACTCATACACTGCCACATTGACCCAAACATGAACACACTCACAAACTCATTCATAAACATAAGCATAACCTTGGCTCCACTTTCTGACACCATAGATTTTCGGCTCCGTGTCAGTACTCTTTAAAGAGTGCATCCTTTCCTATTTTCTCTCTTTTTCCCTGACACCTTGGTTTTAGCAAGGCCAGCCCTTGCTCTTGTGTTTGACCTATGTTTACTATGACATTAGTATTATCTGTATCCTCTTGTACCCAGGAGGAAACTTAAATCTCAGAGAGGTTAGGTGAGTTGTCCAAGTCACACAGCTAACAAGTGCCAATGTAGATTCAAACTTGACTAACGCGGAGCCTGAGTTGTGCCCTTAAACTTTATCACAACCGTCAAATAATAGTGTTTTCCTGTACTGTAGGTGCCCCTGTGCCTGTGGGAATATCTATCTATGTCTCCAACATTGAACAAATCTCTGAAATCAATATGGTAAGTGTGCTAGTTCCAGCCATGCTGCTGGGGACTGGGAGCAATAGACATGGAAAAGAGTCATAAAGCAGCTCTATTCTAATCTATAACAAGACAGACATGAAAAAAAAGTAGGTTTTGGAAATAACAAGCCCCCTGGAATACGATGTTAATTAATTGAACTTTCACATACTGTATCCAGAAATTTACTTCTGAATGAATGACAGAATCAAAAATCCCAAAATTGAGCTGTTGCTCAAATGGGAGACCACCAGGCTACCGCTTTAGCACAAAAAGCTAAGGGACAGCCCTCGGGCTCTGTGCCCGAGCCACAGTGAAAAGGAGCAGATTATGTACTGACCAAACTAGCAAAAGTCAAACATCAAACCATGGCATGATTGGTGAGGTGCAAGCCTTAGCGACCTTCCCCAACTCTTCATTGTGGTTTAAGTACATATGCTGCTTTTCAATTATTATATGAAAATATATATATGGAAGTATGCAAGAATGAACATGAATAAATTATAGTTATGCATATCTACCTCCGTTGATCTCAGTATTAAATAGAAAAACAAATTACAATTATATACAGTATGGTTCCATTTGTATGAAAAAATTTAAGTTCAGCTAAGAAGTTGAACTTCATAGATATGTGTGTGTGCACATGTGTAGACATAGACTTTAACTCAAAGTGAGTACATTATTATTATAAAAACTAGAATAATTGTTACTGCTAGGAGGTATTTGAAATAAGTTCAGAATGGGACACATTGGGATTTGCAAGTTACTGATAATTTGTTTCTTAACCTTGATTTTAATTACAGAATGTTTATCTTATTATTCTTGTATAAACATGTATAGGTTTCATGCACTCATTTGTACTTATGTGTTTCATATAGTAGCTTACATGTATGGGTACACAGTCATATGTGCACATGCAGAGAACAAAGAGCTAGACAACCTCACTTACAACTAACATTCACCGTTTTCTCACCAGGACTATACAATCACAATGTTTTTGCATCAGACATGGAAGGACTCACGGTTATCATACTATGAAACCAACCTGAACTTGACCCTGGACTATCGGATGCATGAGAAGTTGTGGGTCCCTGACTGCTACTTTCTGAATAGCAAAGATGCCTACATCCATGATGTCACTGTGGACAATCGGGTGTTTCAGCTCCACCCAGATGGGACAGTGCGGTATGGCATCCGGTGAGTTCCCCTGGGAGTCTGGAAGATCTCCTCAGGCTTTCTTCTTCATAAGTCCCAAATCTCTTGATGCCTTTCTTTCACTCCAAGTCTCTCTCTCTTCCATACATATAGGTCAGTCCTTAGGATTAGTTATGCCTCCCATCTCTGTAGTGTGGTCAGGAATGGTTGCTTGCCTGGGACTTACTTTTTCTTTCTTTCTTTCTTTCTTTTATTGTGTTCCTTGGCAGACTTACTACGAAAGCAGCCTGTTCCCTGGATCTGCAGAAATATCCTCTGGACAAGCAGGCCTGCAAGCTGGAGGTGGAGAGCTGTATGTATTCCTCCTATGAACCCTTCTCCCTGCCCTGCTTCAGGCCACAGGACTCACGAAACCAAAGGCAGAAGTGACAGTGAAAGGGGGAGCATATGTTCTTTATTCTGCCCTGCCCCTGCATAGGCAGATGATCAGTATAGGAATGGTAGATACATGGAAGGTGATTGGTATGTGCACGTCTGTATGCAGCATGTAGGAGCGCGTGGCATTTAGGTTGTAACCAATCCTGTTGGGACATCATACCTTACTCTTTGGGAACTATGTATAAGCTCATTCCTTACTGACTAAGAAACTCTAAAGTCAGTGAGCTCTTTCCAACTGTTCACTGTGTATCTCATGCTCGCACTCAGCAAGCGCCAAAGAATTCCCCGAAATCACAAGAGGCAACAATGCTTTGATTTGTCACAGACTGCTTTGGTGTGCTTATGGCTACTTCCCAAGACTGTTTGTCTTACTTTCCCAGATGGCTACACTGTGGAAGACATCGTGTTATCCTGGGAAGACAATGAGAATGCCATCCGCATGGCAGAGTCGCTGCAAATCCCTCAGTTTGCTTTCCTGGGAAGGACAATTACTAGCAAGGAGGTGTATTTCTACACTGGTGAGTCTCTTTCCTTCTCTCCGATATCTTGTACCTTTTGCACAACTCTGAATTCTTAGGGGCCTCTGCTTTTAGTCTCTACGCTCTGCTGCCTCCTTCCCTAGTTCCCTCCTTCTGGACAGAAACACCAAAGGTAAAGTGCCAGTGGCCACCTGTGTAAAAGAAGAGCAGGTGTAGAAGCACATGGCCAAACTTAGAGCACTGACAGCTGGAGGAAAGGATGCATGCTCCTCTTAGCAGCAGCTTCCTCTCCCTCTGCTTGCAAGTCGGAAGCATCTCTTCTCTCTTCCGTTCCCAAAGGTCGGCTAACATGGAGTAAGTGTGAAGGAAGGGGGAAAGGGCAGACATGGAACGTGTGGGCCTGACATCAGGGTCTCTCCTGACAGGTTCCTACATGCGCTTGGTACTGAACTTCCAGGTCCAGAGGGAAGTCGGTAGTTACCTGGTGCAAGTCTATTGGCCCACAGTCCTCACCACCGTTCTCTCCTGGATATCTTTTTGGATGAACTATGATTCTTCTGCAGCCAGAGTGACAATCGGTAGGTCCTATCTCAGGGAAGTACTTGGGTCATTTTTCTCAGAGAAAAAGGTTGGGAATAGGAATAGAAACTCGGAGCAGTATGTGACTGCCCAGTCAAAGAAAGAAGGATTTTTCCTTATTCTTTTCTTTTGCTTTCTTTTTGTTCTTGTGGTGGTGATGGTGGTTGCTCCTGGGAGTTAAACTCAGGGTCTGGTGGCTACCACTCTGCCACTTTGATCCACAGTGCCCCTTCCAGTTTTCTGCTGGTTAATTGGAGATCAGAGTCTCATGGACTTTCCTTCCCTGGCTGGCTTTCAATCACAATCCTCAGAGCTCAGCCTTGTGAGTAGCTAGAATTACAGGTGGGAGCCACCAGCATCCGGTGTAAGCAAGGATTTTTCTACTATGCATTATACAGGTGCTAAGCCAATCCCTAGTGGGCAGACTGATACTGGAGACATGGGACATGTTGGGTCCTTCATATGATCATTCATTTTTTATTGCATTCATAGAACTTTTGTTGCAGATATACCAAACAAGTAATAAATTTAGGTCAGAAATGCAATAAAATAAATACTGATTGTGAGAAATATCCTAGTTAAGCATCAGGGGTCTTCCAGAGCAAGACCTGTTTTGACCAGTATCTAGTGGAATGTTGAGATGCAACCTCTGAGAGTCTAGAGGAGGAAGTGACCCAGGTCTTGCTGGCTGAAACTGTTGTTCCAGAGGAATTGTCATGCATTGCAGCAGGCTGAGACAAACTTTACGTTTCCCAATATAGAAATGCTTGGATTAAAGACCAAAGGGCAATAAAAGAGATTAAATCACAAGATACCTGAAGCAGGAAAGCATCAAAAAGACTGCTAAGAAAAGGTTTTCAGCAGAAAGCCTAAGAGATTACTTCCCCAGGGCTTATCTTCCTCTTCTTTGAGGCAGTCTCCCCTGAATCTAAAAACCACATTGTGGACTCCTAATATGTGTACAGTGTTTCAGGGTTCAGAAAACTTTCCCAGATGCTACTAGATGATCTGTTCACTGAGAGGCATATTTGCAAAAGGTGGGGCTAAACATGTAAATCGTCATGAAGCCTTGGCTAGGGATTTGGAACTTGATCCTAAGAGCAACAGAGAGTCATCAAAGTAGTAAAGCACAAGCTGGGTTTAATGGGGATGGAGGAACCAGGAGAGCACAGTGGGAGATCGTCCCCCACCCCGGTGGCTTTTGATCACTTCCTGTGGGCTGTAGGCCACCACAGGACACTAAGCCTGTGCTGTGTTGTTTATAGGCTTAACTGCAATCCTTGTCCTGACGACCATCGACTCCCACCTGCGGGAAAAACTTCCCCATATTTCGTGTATCAAGGCCATTGATATCTATATCCTCGTCTGCCTGTTCTTCGTGTTCCTGTCCTTGCTGGAGTACGTCTACATCAACTATCTTTTCTTCAGCGAAGGACCTCGGCGCCACCGTAGGCGACAGAGGAGACCCAGAAGAGTTGTTGCCCACTATCGCTACCAGGAAGTGGTGGTGGGAAATGTTCAGGTTTGACTTTTTGACTGGCAATCGGTTTTCCCTGAGCACCTCTTAAGCCCAGGCTTAGTGCTTAACTCATTTGCATTTCATATTTCCTTTCATTCTCATACATGCCACATGCCTGCACAGCACACACCCACAACAGATAACCAAGGAATAGGACTATTTTACAGCACTCTTTTTAGGAATGACCATTGTCCAACGTCATGAGGCAAGAAGTAACAGAGCTAGATTTCTCCAGATCTTTGGGCCAAATTTGCTCTACTTTGTATGCTGCCAGAACAGGTGATGAAGCCAGAAGGAAAGCGGGCACAGGGAGGCTGAAAGGAAGACAGCCACCAGAGAGGCTGGCCTGCCCTACCATTCCTTCTTTGGCACTTCAGACTCCCAAGGCCATGTTGAGGCTTTTGCTTTGGGCAGTATGTTAATATCCAGCAACCTCCCTCCTTCACAGGGAGCCCAGCCTTGCCTGCCTGAGCAGCCTCCAGCCAGCACACAGCGCTCCCAAAGGAGCAACTGCCCCCAGGGAGATACAGATTTGGCTGCAGCCATGACCTCCCTTGCATGCTACCAACCTCTTGGTCCTGTTTCTCAGTCCCTTGAGCTCCAGTGACCCCCCCAAGAGGAGATGGCTGTATTTGTCAAAGACATCAACAATAGCATTTCAAGTGCCGATGAGGAAAAGTCCCCTCCCTTCTCCCTTCCCCCTCAGTCCATATCCACTTAGGTGATAGGAAACTGATGAGCCTATCCATTATCTCCTCAAAGGATGGCCTGATTAACGTGGAAGACGGAATCGGCTCTCTTCCTGCCAACCCTGTGCAGGCCCGCCTGGCAAGCCCAGAAAGCCTCGGCTCTTTGGCGTCAACCTCAGAGCGGGCTCCTCTGGCCACCCCGGAAATCCTCAGCCCACTATCTTCTCCCTTGGGCTGGGCCCAGCTGGCCACTGGAGAAAGTCTGAGCGATCTCCCCTCCACCTCTCAGCAGGCTCTGCATGCTTATGGCTCTGGCTTTGCCAGTGTGCACTCTGATGACTCTGTTACCCCTGTCGAAATCCACAATCCTGAAGAGGCCCATGGGTATGCTGAAACCTCTGATGATGAAGACTATGAAGACTATGAAGACGACATCCTGAGCCTGGATGAGACCCAGGACCATGGCCCCAGCAGTAGCCTTCTGCTGCCCCATGGCCAGAGGTGTGTGGAAGAAGAAAGCTGGGACCTTGATAAGATCCAGAGCTTACCCGATGACATCAATGATGAGAACACCAGCCTTGACCTTGAGGAGCAACACAAGGGCAATACTGACAGTGTCTGGAGCCTTAAAGATGATGATTTCCTGGCCTATGACCAAGAAAAGGACAGTGGCTCAGATTCTGAGGACAGTCGTCCCCCCAGCCCTGGGTGCTCCTTCACTGAAGGGTTCTCCTTCCACCTCTTTAACCCTGATTATGTCCCTAAAATTGATCGGTGGTCCCGGGTCCTCTTCCCCCTTTCCTTTGCGTTGTTCAATGTGGTTTACTGGCTCTACCATTTCTATTAGTTCCCCGTGGCCAGAGCAGCATGGGACACCTGCTCTGCTCCCTTCTCTCAGTTTTGTTTTTCTTCTTTCCTCTATTCATTTTATTTGGTGGTTATTTTGGCAATCTAATCAGTTCAACACTTCTCTTTATTATCATGAGGTAGAGAGTAGTTGAAGGAACATGATCTGGCCAGAGGGGAAGGAATTGAGGAGAGTTGGAGGTAAATAGCACATTGATTTCCTTTTCTGCTAGAAGACTCTCGCCTTTTCAAACACTTCTAACAGTTAATAAGCATGGAAAAGCCCCTGGAAATGTTTCGAGATAAGCCAGGTTGGGAAGAAAAGTAAGGATGTGAGGCTTGCTCACACACATTTCTGGGGGCTTTTGTGTCCCTTGAGGTATCAAATGTTCTTTTTCATTACTCTTTTTCTTTGTTCTTTATTTTTCTTCCTAGGGGTCTTGGACCTTTGTGGGAGCAAACCAAGCTAGGCTGGGCTGGGATATACAGGTAATGTGTAGGCACAGCTCGGAGGTTTAGTGAACTGGCTTTAAGAAACTTGGGGAGCATTTGTAAGTGCCTTTTGCCCACAATTTTGGGTTGCCTTGAGGGTAGAGTTGTGGGGTTGGGAAGGGAGTGTGGGTAGGGTTCAGAAGGAGAAGACAGGACAAACAGGAAAGCATGGTTTTCTGGTGGTAGCGGGGGGTGGAAAGGTGGGGGGAGTGATAGGTCAGAGATTGCCCAGGTTCAGCCAGCTGCTCTGAAGAGAATAGAAGATTCTCTTGCCTGTAGTTCCACTTCAGAATACATGACAGTATACACTCAATGGTTGTGTCCAATCAGGAGTTAACTTTCTCTCAATGGCTGAATTGATCACATCACTGTGTAAGTACTTGGTGAATAAGCATTAGTTAGCAAAGTTCAGACTGGCTGTTTCAACATTTGACCTAGAATCACAGATGGAAACCTATTGTGAATCCATACACTAACCCTTTCTAGCTGTCTAGTGTATAGGAAGTGTCAATGAGCTCACTGACGTCACATCGCTGGACTCTCACAGGAGCCGTATGAGCCAAGGACGACAAAGCACCTTGTCCCCAGTGTTCCAAGGAAAATGTGGAGCTTTTCTGCCAGGTTTAACGACACTTGCTGTTCCTCCTTATCCTTCTAAGTCTCAGTTAACGCTTTCTCCTTCCTTCCCTCCCCTTTGCAAAGGGGGTACTCCAGCAGAGGCAGGCATCCAACCTCATTCTGCAGCTCCCAGAGCACCTCTTTAGGAAGAAACTGCTGAGCAGTCATTGAGTATGAACTGAGCAGGTAGAGAGTGTGGTCCGACCTGCCCAATGGGGCTCCTAAGGAAAGTAGGGTTGGCCTCACACCTCTTTGCAGCTGTGCCAAGCACTCAGCCCATATTCCCCCTTTGTCTCTAGGCAGCCTCTCCTTCAGCCCCTTATACCTCTGCCTTTCCATGCTTTTAACTGTGCTTTTGTGTGGTTCTGTGTATCCATGGGAGTGAGTGTATGCATTGAGGTAGGTCTACAGTATAGTCATTTAAGAAGCTAAATAGTACTTTGTCCATGTAAATCTCTATTGATATGTATGGAAGGTTAGCTACAATGTGTGTGTGTGTGTGTGTGTGTGTGTGTGTGTGTGTGTTCTCCCCTGTGAAACTGTGGCTTACATATGTGTATGCTTGTCTTTACACATGATTGTAAATGTATTCTGTGTTTGTGTATATAATAATTTTATATCTGTGTACCTGACTTTTTCAACTTTGAATGGGTGTGAAAGGAGGTACCTCTGGAATCAGATGTGTCCTCTGTCGGTAGCTGTTCCACAACTATCAGAATTTTCATGGCCTGTTACCACCATGAGGGAGCAGAATTTATTTGTATTAAGTGGTCAACTAAGTGTTTTTTTCCAGTTCCCTTGTTCCAGGAAGCAGTGTTTCCTGGTTCCCATTCACTCCATGCCTCTCCCTCTGTCTGTGCTGTTTCCCAGAGGAAGTAAATGTAGTCCTGACAACAGTACTCTGTGGGTGGAAGTGTCCCATTTGTAAATATCCACACTAGATATACCTTCAAAAGACTACTTTGCCCTTACGTGCTGCAATGAGAGCAGTTGAACGCCGCTGCAACTCATAATGTGTGAGCTTGAGTGTGAAAGTGATGTGGAGATTTGGCAATGACGTCTTTTTAAGAACTTGAATCTTGGCTTTGGTCTTTCTAATTGGAAATTGCCAGATCTCCTCTTGTTGTATTCTGTGTGTAGTCTGTTGCCAGCATCCCCGTAGAGCCCAAGCCTCGGCTATCCCCACGCCCTTCTCCATCTGGCTGCCTATGGCCCCTCCCGAATGTTCCCCAGCAGCAAGTGTGCAAGGCATCTGGCCAGGTTCTCTTACATTTGGCCAATCAAAGAGCACTTGGTAGTTTGAATATTGGGCCTTGCTGAGTCTACAATTAAGCAACCCCACTTTACTCTCTTTACCCATCTTCCCTTTCCCTCTCCTTAGCTTTATCCTATCCCACTCCCCTCTTCCCAAAGTGTCATTTTCTTTTGGGGATGTGTAATTCTTGCTTGTTATGGGGTGCCTTTGCACATGTAACAGTCCATTGGATCTTAATGGAGTTTGTTGAATGTATTCCTACAATTCATGCCATCTAGTTAATAGCAAGGCTAAAAAGTCTTTGCATATTGACGACGGAGTTTTGCTGAGAGTGTGGCTTTTCTAAGTGAAGGTTTCTTGCTTTGTATATATACCAGGTAACCCTTTAAGCTATTAACTACTGAGTGCATTCTCTGAACACTCTACTTGCATGATGCCCTACTGTGGTAGTGAGCAAGGACTTTCCAACTAGTCTACAACCCAGCATCAAAAGAAATTGTGACCTGTCCTACTGAAAGTGTAGTGTGTTTGTATTTGCTGTATAATGTCCTGTTATCAATGTGAAATCTGTATTATCAGTATAAGGGTTTCATGGGAGGGAGGGAGGGAAGGGGTTTAAAGTATTTTTCCAGATATACGTAAATTATAGAAAGAAAACTTGGACAGAGTCACCTGTGGATGTCTATTTCTGTAAGACTTTGCATGCACCAAGTTTTTAGAATGCATCTTCAAGATCAGTAGTCATCAGTAATTCTTGAGGTACTGGAATTTAGTACAACTGGCCATAGTGGCTGACATCAGGCTGTGTTGGAATTCTTCCAAGGAGAGCCAAATCAGTAACACTGTGGAAATCGATGGACTACAGTAAAATCACACATGTGAGTCGTTGGCAGTAGTAGCGCTTGACCCACACAGTGAAAATCAAGATGAAGATTAGCATTCTAGAAAAAGCAAACCTAGAAAGGCTACAGAGAAGCAGAGCCTCACGAGATGAAGGGGTGTAATTTCTGTCCTTACTAAAGTACAGTTTTGCATGAAAAAGACCTTGGCTGGTCCTGACATCAATAAAGTAAAATATGAAGAAACATAAAAATATGCTTCTGAAAAATATACTGAAATAAAGTGTTGTAAATAGGAAAATGAGACAAATAAAGTTCTATAGTAGCAAATACTCAGATGAGTCATTGTAATTCCTTTGTTAGATTGAGAGGTACTGCACGGGGCACCTTGTGTTGGCCTCAAAACCTTCGGCTTCTGGTACTCACCATGGTCCTCTCTGCCCATCTGTCTGTTCATACTTCAGGACATTTGAAACCATGGTTTTCAAGTGGAGAAGAGGTAGGCAAAGTATTATTGAACAAAAATGTTACATATACGTAGTATGTATATATATATATAATTTTATATATTATAGTTTACACTTTTTCACAAGACATTCTTAACCTTTGAAGCAAACAAAAAAAATCTTACAACAGAACAAGCCATGATAGTGCCAAAAATCAAGGTGGATATTTAGTTTGACTTTATGGGATGAAGGGGGAGCATAAAGGGCACTTGAGAAACCAATTTGTTTATAAATCTCCTTTGCCAATGTGGATGTGGAGTAGCAAAGAAGAAAGCCCTGGGAGTAGAAAGAGGGCATACTTGGGTTGAAAACATTTTCTGAGGGACATGGAAACAGTCCCCTGATGAGGCACAGGGCCGTGGTTTGTGGCCCACACACACCATACATGTCGAAGGACTTCTAATGAAAACTTTAGACTAGCAAGAGGACCCCTAAGCTGGTGACTCACCCACCACAGCTCCTTCTTGGCCAAAGTAGGGTAGGAGGGCTATGCATACATACAAGAACTCCTCTGCTAGATTGCCCATCACTCAAGGCAAAGAGCCACAGGTTAGAAGAGATTCTTAAATAACTTCTCTTCCCCAGGGTTCTAACTTTTTCACAGCTCAATACAACATGCTTTGTTCTCCTGGCCCTCCCTGATATCCCTGATTAGACCCAGCCTCACAGCTCAAGACCTCATTCTCTGAACAGATCCCAACAAAAGAGTCCATACTTTCTGTATCTCAGCACACAATAATTGGAAGTTCTCGGTGAGCAAACTTTTGTGGAAAGGCCAGTTCTATTTGACAATCCCACAGATTCCATTGTGTTTATCAATGAGGTAGAACTCTCCTTTCAACTCCTGACAAACAGCTAAACGCTTCCCTTGCCACAGAGGTTCCAAGTACCTAAGGAAAGAAGATGTGATCTGCTGCATCTTCTTTCAGCTGTGTATAATTTTGCTGACAAGCCCATTTCTGAAGGTGGCTCCGTAGGGAGTGTGGAGCTGTTAGATGGGCCTGAAGTGCCAGTTACAGTTCCTGCTTACACGACTGCATAACTATCCTAAGGGTTTGAATGAGAGGAAAGGGGTGTGATATCCTCCCTTCTCACTTTTATTGATCTTCAAAGTAAAGGAGGTTGAGGCTACAGTCTCCTAGGATTTTAGCACGGCCTCTCTTGCTAACTTCCCATCACAGGTTACCTTGTTCTAAGCCCTAGCAGAATTTCCTAGGCACTCACTCCTTGGTACTTCCATGGTGGTAATTACTAATCCAGTTCTCCCCAAAGCTTTCATCAAGGGAGAGAGAATGTTCCCAAGCATCTTTCAATCTTCTTCCCACCATGCCCTACTTAATCCATATTATAGGCTCTATAGACAAGACAAGTAAGTGGGCTACACACTTATCTGTAGCTGTGATCTGTAATCCTACCTGCTCAAGATAGCTAAGACCTATAGAGAACATTGTAGTTCAAAAGAAGTTCAGGCCAAAAAAAATTGTTTGGGAATCTGCATCTTGAAATTATAATCAAATTTATGGGTTCAGTGATAGAGTACCATGAACAAGCAAGCTGAGTGACAGTGCAAGGCCCTGAGTTCTTGTACTAGTAGCAGCACGTGCGCACACATGGACACACACCCCATATATACGTAGTTTATTTTACCATTCTATGGGTGAAATTTTTATGACCATTTATTATATAGTGTCAGAAGAGTCCCTGTACATTTTGGTTTATCATAAGGAGGGCCAACTATTTCACAGTGATTGCACAAATGATTCTACTTTCACTACTGTTCTGTAGTTGTATTATATTTTGAATAGATCCTTTTTCAAGGGTCCATGCAGGTATATATAGGGTACCTGGTCTATTGATCTCCTTGTGAACTTGGCACCCATATCAAAGAATTAGTATACCATTTTAATAATTCTTATCTAATAAGATAATCCTTCCTGTCTTCAAGGTAGTAGTTTCTGTCCTCTTTTGTTACCTTAAGTGGCTATGCTTGACTGTGTTTGATCTTGAGCATAGCAATTTAAAATCTGTTGCCATTAAGTCACATAAATATACATGTACATTCATAAAAGACTCTAGACTTTTTTATTTTATTGACGTCACCTGTAGATTGATTTACAGGAAATTAATATATTCACAGTATTGAATGTTCATATGTGTGATCATTGTTGTACTTAGTATTTACATATTTTTCCATAAACGTCTTTTAGGTAGCTGATTGACAGGGCTTTATATGTAAGTAGTAGGGAGGAGAAATATAAAAATGGAAGTTTGAGACAACTGAAAGCAAAAACTCCTGTAGTACAGTCACAGCAGTATGTGGGCTAGGTCCTGCATACCTATCAGCACAGCTATATGGAATGTTGAGGTTGGGAGGGTTATAGTTTAAGGACAGCATGGGGTAAAAGAAAATCACAAAAAAACTGATCTGAATAGAAAAACATAACTTGTTATGGTGGCACACAGTCTTTATTGCGATTATGGCACGGTATGAGAAGGACGTGTAGGCCCACTGTGGCATAATATTGTGGCATATTTGAAAGTGTGTGCCAAAAGTAACAAGAAGATGATGGAAGAGTTGAAACTTAAAGGAAAGAATAGGGAAAATAGCAGTACTTATTGGCATAGGCAGAAACTTCTTGAACAGAATTCCAGAAACTCAGGATGTAGGAGTACAGGTTGATAAATGAGTTTATATTATGGTAAAAACCTTGTGAAAAATATGTGTCTAGAAAGGGAGAAAATCTTTAACAGCTTTACATTCCACAATATAAAGGGAGCTTAAACACTAAAGGAGTATACAAATATGGACATATTGAAATTAAATCCATGTGTACAATTGATACTAATTTAAATAATAATGAGTAGCAACATGCAATAGGTCATATATGTAATTTTAGGTACTCATTAGGTAGAGATGTACAGATATTAGTTGAAAGCCAGCCCAAAAATGAAAGTGAAAGACAATTTTATGACCAATTAAGTACAAAAAAACAAAAAGCTGAAGTGGAAGTGTGGTTCAAGTGGTAGAGTGGTAGACTTCAGAGAAAAAGCTAAAGGATAGTGCCCGGGCCCTGAGTTCAAGGTTCCGTGGTAGCACAAAAGAAACAAAAATAGTACAAAAGAGGGGGCACAGTCCGGATCATAGAGAGCGAACACCTGGGATCTTCTGGGTCCAAGACTCGGGTCTCCAGGAATCAAGAATGGGAGCACAGTCCATCTGATAGAGGAGCCGTACAGCCTCAGGAGAGCGTAGGTGATCAAGGAGAGCAATCTCGCGATATTAGAGGACAGGAGAGCAGCGCGTGGCAAAGAACTGCGTAGAAGATGTTGAGAGAGGCAGAAGAAGGTCAGAGAACTTCCTTACAGACCACGTGCCTCTGGGGTGGGCGGGGCCAGCCCCCGCACAGGAAGTTGCATCATGGGTGGGCGGGGCCAGCCCCCGCACAGGAAGTTGCATCATTCAGCCAGGAGCAACGAACTACAGAGAGGTAATGGCTTATTGTTTCCTATTTTATCGCTTTTTTTGTTTCTGTGGAAAGTCTTAGGGTTGAAACTTACAAAGGCGTACTTGCTAACAGGTACTCTTACGACTTGAGCCATATCTGTAACCCTGGGGTAGCAGCTTAAGGTTAGAAAAACCAAAATGGAGGACGCTAGGCTCCAGGAGGCAGAGACGAAAACAGCTTAGAGGGAACAAGGGAAGCTTTTTCGTATTAAAGAGCAGAACAAACAGCTTACATGAAGCCTCTTCATGTTGCCCAGCCTCAAATAACCCAAGTGTACTTTTCCTTTTAGCGCTACACAAGAAAGAAGTTTCTAGACAACCCAGCATCTGGCCCTTCCCCCAGCCTCTCCTTGGCTTTCTGGAAAGTTCCCGAAGGTGAGTTTTGTGGAGGGAATTGGTCCGGGTCCTGTGAACTGTATAGGTTACACCTCAAAATAGGCATAAAAATCCCCCTGCCATGTAGACAGTCCCCCAAAAGTCCAACCCTATCTCATTTTCACCACGACACCACATGGAAGTATCGCCCCTCCTCCACCCCATGCACCCCTTCTTCTTGGTCAAACAACCTTAGCACCAACAGCCTTGCTCTACGATATATAGACTGGAGAAGCCTAGAACTCTGAGATGTTGTTATATGCAGCAGCATGGGAAGGGGGAAATATTTCAAATTACTTTATCAGTCATGGAACCTGAATTCAACACCTGGGTGATATGTTTCACTTCTATTATGGGACAGAGTTAAGGATGTTTGACTATTACTCAGAAAAAAACTACAGTACATAAAAAAATTGAAACCCATAATACTCACAGACTCATGCCTATAACACTACCTATTCGGGAGGCTGAGATATGACAAACACAGTTCAAAGCCATCCCACGCAGGAAATTCTCAAACACTCATCTCCAGTTACCCACCAGAAACCTGGAAGTGGCACTCTGGCTCAGATGGTAGAGTGCTACTGTTGAGCAGAATACCTCACAGACAGTGCCCAAGCCCACAGTTCAAGCCCCATGACAAAAAAAAAAAAACTGGGACCAGAAATAAGTAGAGTTTTAGAAAATAGGAAATCGTCTTGAAGCACACTTGATTGTACATGTTAATTTCACTCATGGCACAGATAGGTTAAATCATGTAAAATGATATCCTCTTTCAGAAGCAGATATATATGTATACACAAACATATATACATCTACATATATAATATAATCTCTGTATAGAGTGATTGATACATACATATGAAGTAGACAAAGGAAGTTGGGCCTCATAAAAATCCATGAGTACTGTTGCTCTCAGTTCTACAGACATATGTACAGACATCTAGCGACACGACTGTCCACACCACTTCCTAGCTATCTCCTTCTACCTCTATACACCATAGTATTCACACCCTTGGACTGAGGTTGATACAACACACAGTCCATGCTCTGCTTATAGTCAGGAAGAGTGTTAGGACAGATCAAGCACACAAAAGAGAACAAAAGAGACAGACAACTCAAGAGATCAGATCACAGATAAATCATCACTAAAGACAGCTGCCAAATACCACCAAGCAGAGTCAGAGATACAAGGGACAGAACAGAAGGTGGGGACTTCCTTCCATGCTCCCTCAGAATCCTCTCTGACGGGAATGTGCCTTGCCCTCATAAGGCAATGCTGTCCCCATGGCTTACTGACCTCCTTCCCTCCTGGTCCACTATCAACACCTGTTCTTACAAATCTCCACTCTGGAGTGGTTCTCTAAAAATATATCTTACCACCAACCCTACCTCAAAGTGTACCCCAACCCCTGACCTACCCAGAAGCTCACATTGCCCCAGGTGGGATCTGGAGCTCCCACAACACTCAGTGAGACCAGGGCCTTGGCCTGCAAGACAGATACACAGGTTAGAAGAGGAAAAAGAGTCAGAGGTGTTGAGAAGTAAACATGAATACCTCCAGCACATTCCCAACCTTCCGCACACAAGGGTCCAGGAAACCTGCCACTTTTCTCAGCCTTGGGAAAGTCATGCCACTGTCTCAGTTCTGTTTTCTAACTGTTAGGGAGGTGAGAATTTGGGGTGAAAAGAACCATCCAGACAGAAAAAGGAGTCCCAATTGGTCAGCAGAGAGGTGTGTCAGCATCCCTGAGGAGTAAAGGTAAGGTGAAATAGAACCTTTTACCCAGACACAGAGGACACCAACACCAATCTACCCTTACATCAGCTATTGAATAATGTAGGAGCTATAATTACATTGTCCATCTACCTCTTTCTCTTTTACCATTGAACACACACACACACACACACACACACACACACACACACACACACACACAGAGCTTTCGATAAAGTGCCCTAAGGTCATGAGAGGTGAGCTCTAGAGCCTGCCATTTATCAAGTTGAAATACAAGCAGATCTTCTACCTACATGGCCCACATTAAATGTAGACATTTGGGTAGATGTAGTCAGCTGTAAAGCCCTCACTGTCATTTTATTCCATCTCAAGGGGATAAACCCCTGTACTGACAGGTTGCCTCAAGCCACCAGAGGGGCGATACATAAGCCTATCCAGGAGAAAGTTGGAGATCAAAGTAAGAACAGAGAGGACCTCACAGAGTTCAATCCATCCTTCCTCTAGAACTAGAGGCCTACTGTTGTCCTTGCAGGCTATAGCTTGGAGGAAAGAATAAGAAGACGGGGGAGAGGATTCTCACTGCCTACTTTAGTAGCTCCAGGGTCCAGAAGTTGACAGTAAGGTCTGAGGCAGTATGTTTAGGACACAGAGCTGATATCCAGCCTGTCAAGTCAAGGTGAGGTTCACACTCTGAACATGCACCAATGGCTCCAACTATCCCAGAACACAGAAAACCCCGCAGTGCAGCCCCAGAAGTTCAAGGTCTGTAAGCCACCTGCCCCATGAGGAGCCATGTCATTTGTTCCTCAGGCTCTCAGGGAATAGACCACCAGGAAGCCAGGAGCCTGGGCACCCCCACCCCACCCCCAAAGAACACCCCAGTGAGGGCATGTGCTAGAACACCAAGGGTGGGGGTGGAGGCTGAGTGCACTCACACGCTCCCTCTCTCCCCAGGTCTGGGAGTCCTCGTCACCTACGGTGCCCAAGGACAACCATGATGCCTCGGAAGGGCCGGCAGGGTCAGGATAACCCCCAGGACCAGAGAGAGGCGTCGCAGGGCGTGGTGAGTGAGTGCCCGGTCCCTGTGGCTGAAGTGCAGCAAGAGGGAGATGAGGAGGTGGCTGCTGCCTCTTCCTCCAGCTCTGCTACGATCCCAGAGGTGCCTGTTAGTGGAGTACCAACTGTTCCCCGGAGTCCCCCGAGAGCCTCCTCTCCTCCCAGAGCCCTGGTTTCTAGTCTACAGAACCAATTTGATCAAGGCTCCAGATGCCCCCAGGGTAACCTTGGAGACCCTGAGGCCTTGCTGAGAGATGCATTAAATGCCAAGGTAGTTAACTTGGTACAATTCCTGCTCTTCAAGTATCAAATGAAGAGGTCTACCACCAAGGCTGAAATCCTGAATCGCATCATCAGACGTTACCGGGATTATTTCCCTGTAATCTTCCGCAGTGCTCTAAAGTGCTTACAGCTGGTCTTTGGCATTGATATGAAAGTACTGGAGCCCCATAACGAATCCTATATGCTTGTCACTTGCCTGGGGCTCACGTATGATGGGCTACAAACTGATGTCCAGGGTGTGCCCAAGACAGGCCTCCTAATCATGATCCTGGGCATCATCTTTATGGAGGGCAACTACATACCTGCAGAGGTATTCTGGGAATATATGTCTATGATGGGGATGGATGAGGAGGAGCACTTTATCTGTGGGAATCCTAGAAGGCTCATAGGTGAAGATTTTGTGCAGGAGCAGTACTTGGAGTACCGCCAGGTGCCCAACAGTGATCCTGCTCGCTATGAGTTCCTGTGGGGCCCCAGGGCCCGCTTAGAAACCAGCAAGATGAAAATCCTACTTTTCTTTTCCAAGATCAGTGGGAGTGATCCCAAGTCCTATCCAGCCCTATATGAAGAGGCATTGAGAGAAGAAGAAGAGAGACAGTAGGCACGAATTCCCTCCATTCTTGTATATACTGAGAATGCTCACTTACTCCTCCCTTTCCCTTCCAAATGATGGTACTGGTATAGCCAATACAGAGCTTGTATCCTCAATGAAGCTCTGAGGCAGATATCTCCCTGTTTGAAGATAGCTGTCTTTGTTTGCAGTAGTAGACAGACTATGTGGGGCTAAGGGAAATAGTTACTCACATCTTTACCTCCTGTTATTCAATAAGTGTGACTTAGAACTTTACCTGGTTTTCTTTTGGTATTTTTGCTGTGTTTCTCCTTTTCATTGAAGTCAAGTAACTTAAGAATCTAACTTTGTGTTTTGGTATTGATAACACCTTGATTTCTGTTTATCCAGTAGAAGTAAAACTTGTGCTATTTTGTAAAACAAACAGGAAACTTTACAAGTTACTTTGTGATCTGGAACAAGATGGCACAGCATTGGAATAAGAATTTCCTAGGAAATGTAAAATATGTAAGAGTAAGAAATAGAGATAAAAGTAAGAAATGAAGAACTCAGTTTTTTGTAGCTTTTTTCTAAATACTGTTCTGTAAATTCTGTGTGTGTGTGTGTGTGTGTATATACAAGTCTTAGGGCTCAAAGTTGGCCTGGGTGCTATTCCTTAGCTTTTTTTTGCTCAAGGCTAACACTGTACTACTTGAGCCACAGCTACATTTTTGGTGGTTAAGTGGTTAATTATATATAAATAATGTTGGTAACGTTTGAAGGTTAATTGATAGGACTCTCGCAGACTTATACCCTTTTACTAAATACTGTTGTTCTGTAAAAATGTCTGTGTCTACCCTGTGTTAGTCTTGGGATGTGAACTCGGCCTGGGTGCTACCCCAGCCCTTTTCTGCTTAAGGATAGTTCTCTACCACTTGAGCCACAGCTCCATTTCTGGATTTTTATTGGTTATTGGTGGTAGGAATCTGACAAGACTTTTACCTTTTTGCTAAATACTGTTGTTTTATAAAAAAAAAAATTGAGCCAGCGATAACCTGAAAGGCTTTCTTCTAAACCACAATCCTTAGACCTCAGTAGCTAGGATTGCAGGGGTGAGACCCTGATGTCTGGCTTGTGTAAATTTTAAATGTGTGTATAAACCTGTTTGCTTTACCATTTGAGTGTGTATAAGAAATTTGGTAATAAAAAGTTTTAAAATAATAAGATTGCTTATGATTTCTTATAATAGAATGCCTGGGATAGTGTTACTTGAGTCTGAGAACATGAGAAACTTCTCTGAGCAGTTTCTGGTGGGTACACAACATTGAAAGGAGCCTCTGCCTGGGGGCAAGTTTAGGCAGGGAAGGGACTGTGCTCTTTTCTCAGTGAGGTTGAACACAGTGCAAACATCGGGTAATTTATCCTCATTATCCCCATCCCCTAAGAGATAAGTGAGTCTCTTATGAAGTGAGTCCCAGAAGCCACTGGCTGTATAATCTTTTCCTTGCAGTGGAAGTACCAGAGTCTAGAGCATTACAATGGAATTGCAATTTGGTTATCTCCAATATAATTTGGACAACTTTACACAAGAACAAGATTTAAGATGTGGGGAGATGAATGAAATGAAGGTGCCATCATCTGTATGTATAGAAATATTGATCCTGGTATAACGATGTAGAGAGGGGGTGGCACCATTAAGAAAAGTGGGACCTAGCAGGACACCATTGGAGGTCATTTCTCATAAGGAATTCATGTTGTTCCTGTAGGACCCTCACTGTTCTCCCAAGAGCTTGTTATAGTAGAGTGAGCGTGGTGCTAAATCACTCTCTGGCTCCTGCCTTGCCCTGTGGTCTTGGCCTTCTTACACTCCCACTAAAATATCAGCTAACATGGGCTTCTCACCACAGCTGGTACCTCTAAAAATATGACATAAAGAAGCCTCTTTTATAGAGTTCTTTCTTTTAGAAACTGTTTTGTAGTAACAATAGAAAATTGAGACCAAAAGTTCTGATTGGAGTAGCAGCTAGGAGGGAGGGGGAGGGGGGAGAACTTGCTACTTGACTTGAATTCTAGGAGCTCTGAGGTAACTCCAGATGGGGAATGCTCCAACAAATTAAATAACATCTTCTGGGAAAAAATTTTTCCTAAATTGTATCTATAAAACAACATTTTTGGTTGAGTTGCTACTGTCTGTACTATTGTCATATGGTCTGAAGTCTCCTAGATTACAAGCACAACAACATTACCAGAGAAAATGATGTTAGTAGAGAAATAACTGCCAGTCACTAAAGATCTAAAATATACCAGGCTTTACATGTGTTACAGACATTGAAACAATCCTACAGAGCTTACCAAAACTTTTTCAAATGAAGAAACTGGAGTTCATTGGCCTTCACAGTAGTTCCATAACTACATAGCTAATAGGACTGGCATTTAATCCTTATTATGAGCAGAAAGAAATCTGTCTGTCCTAAAACTCAAATGTTCAAGTCTTAGTCCGTAATACCTTAGGATGTGTTTGTACGTGAAGATGAAGTCTTTCAAAAGGGGAAATAAGGTCAAATGAAGTCTTTAGTGAAGGCCCTAATCCAACAGGACTTGCTTTGGGTTTTCTTCTGGGGCACAGATACATGCACAGAGTAGAGACCATGTTGAAGACACAGGGAAGGAGAAGGTGGTTATCTATGCTCTAATAATAAGGGCTTCCAGCCCAGCACTGGTGACCCAGGCTTGTAATCCTCGCTACTCACGTGGCTGAGATGTGAGGATCATGGTTCAAAGCAAGGCCAGGCAGGAAAGGCCATGAAAGTCTTATCTCCAATTAACCACCGGAAAACTAAAACTGGCACTGTGGCTCAAGTGGTAGTGCACTAGCCTTGAGCTGAAGAGCTTAGAAACAGTGCCCAGGTCTAGAGTTCAAACCTCACAACTTATAAAAAAGAGGCGGGGGGGGGGCTTCCATTTGGAAACAACCAAATTTGCCAACACATTCTGCTCATACAGGATTTCCAGCCTGCACACTGTCAGTTTTTGCTGTTGAAGCTATCCTGTCGGTGGTCCCTTTGCAAAGTCACACATGTACATGCTCTGAACTCATCTAGAACCCATATCATGCCAACTCCTCTATGTCTTATCATTAATTTCTCTTATCTTGCCTCCATAATGTCTCTCAAGCAACAAAAAGAATGATCTGATAATCAAAGTACTAAAAGTAAACCTAAAGAACAGTGTCAAAGTTGTAAAGACTGCTCCTGTGGCAGCTGTCATGGGCCCCGCACATTGCACCCATTCAGCAGGAAATAGAAACAGAGCTCAACACCCTCCATGTACCTAAGCAGTCAGGAAAACCTCAGAAGGGGGAAATGAAAGAAAACATCAGGCAACCGGTCCAGGCCAGCTTACCAGCTTATTAAATCCCCACCAGTGCCACCACCCAGGGCAGGTTCTAGGATCCTTCAATAACCCAGGCCAGGGGGCTGGGGATATAGCCTAGTGGCAAGAGTGCCTGCCTCGGATACACGAGGCCCTAGGTTCGATTCCCCAGCACCACATATACAGAAAATGGCCAGAAGCGGCGCTGTGGCTCAAGTGGCGGAGTGCTAGCCTTGAGCGGGAAGAAGCCAGGGACAGTGCTCAGGCCCTGAGTCCAAGGCCCAGGACTGGCCAAAAAAAATAATAATAAAATAAATAAATAAATAAATAAAATAACCCAGGCCAGCCCTCTTGTAAGCCACTCCTCCGGGGGAGGGTCTGGCTTGTTTCTAAAACAAGTAATCACCTTCTGACAAATTGCAAAACAGGAGGAGGGGAAAAGGTGGGGAAGGCAATCCACGAGGTACACAGCTGGTTTCTGGTCCTGCTGCTCACTCTCCTAAGTGTCCTTTACTTTTTCTTTACCAAAAAAAAAAAAAAAAACAAAAACACCAAACCTCTTTACAACTGTGAAAAAATTAAATATTGGAAATATCATAAACATACTAAATTGAAATAGCACCACAAAAAAGCAGCAAAAGAAAAAAGGATTAGAGTTATGGGTCAAGGTAAGGCACCCACCTAATAAGTATGAGCCCAAGTTCAAATCCTAGTACTGAAAAAAAAGGGTTTTTTAAAAAATAATTAGCCTTAAATCTGATTTTACTTTTTCAATGAACCTATAAAGTAAATAGATATGTCTAGCCTGCATCCAATTTCATCCAGAAGTTAATGCAGTACCATACTGAAACCAAGAAACGGACATTGACCTTTGTATACTTCTGTCAATTTATCAGAAATGTAGCTTTATACAGCCACCATCATAATAAAGATGGAGTCAAGATACAGAATTATTCCATCTCATATTCATCCTTCTTTCCCCCACTAAGCCCTGGAATCAATCATTTCTTCTTCATTTGACAACTTGGGGGGTTTGGGAGTTTGGGGGGGTTGGGTACCATTCTGGGGTTTGAACTCAGGGAGTGGGTGCTGTCCATCAGCTTTATTTGTTCAAGTCTAGTGTTCTACTTCTTGAGCAACAGGTCCACTTCCAGCTTTTTTGGTAGTTTACTGGACATAAGAGTCTCACTGAGTTTTCTGCCAGGACTGGCTTCAAACCATGATCTTCAGATCTCAACCTCCACAGGAGCTAGGCATGGACCATTACTGCCCAGAGACAACATTGTTATTTTAATAGGATTTAACACATAGATAATACAACTTAAGAATTTTTTTGTCTTTTCTTTTTTTGGTACTGGGGATCGAACCCAGGATGTTGCTAGGCAAGCGCTTTGCCACTGAGCTACATTCCAGCCCAACTTAAGATCTGTTGAGTTTGGAATCTTTCATTGAGTAAAATGCCCTTGATGTCCACATAAATTACTGTACCTATTAATAGTTTTCTCCTTTTTAGTGCCGACTCTTCTACATCCCCAACTTGATGACAAGTAGTGAGCAGGGGTTCAGATGCCTTTATATAGCCAAATGAGGTTAGAACCTAAACTCATTCGTTACTCTTTGCTGGTTGGAGTAGAGTTATATATTTTGCTGTAGTATTAGGACAGCACTTACTGTCTAAAAGTGTTCTGCCTTACAGGTCTGCCTTTCCTGGTCCTTTGGATAAAGAGCAAGGTTTTTGCTGTAGCTTTTTTCATCTGTGCCTATTATTAGCCTTTCCAGGTTGCTGCTTCTTCATCTTTAAGTCTGAGAAATACGAGGCAAAAAGAAAACCCAGGAAACCCACCACCATGTCATTCCTTGTCACTAGATATTATGCCTTCTTCTTCGTAGTGTTCAGTCTTCTCATGCTTACTTATACAGGCTGTTTAATTGTACTTAGCAAGAATAGGAGAAAGTACTTCTCCAGCGGGGCACTGGTAGCTCATGCCTGTAATCCTAGCTACTCAGGAGGCTGAGATCTGATGATCACAGTTCAAAGCCAGCACAGGCAAGAAAGAATATGAATCTCTTTAATTAACTACAAAAAAAGCCAGAAGTGGAGTTGTGACTCAAGTGGTAGACCACTAACCTTGAGCAACTAAAGCTCAGGGACAGCACTCATGCCCTGAGTTCAAGTCCCATTACCAGCAGAAAACAGAAAGGAAGACAGGGAGAGAAACACAGAGAGGGAGGGAGGGAGGGAGGGAGGGAGGGGTTGCCAGGGGAGGAAAGGGAAGGAAGGAGCTTTTCCATCTTCCTGGAGACAGAAGTGAGATTTTTAAACAGTAATAAACCGAACTTTAAGTCTTAAGCATTATCAAGACCATACTCCAGCATTTCTAAGTAATTCCAGTGTTTAAAAACACTTCCTAAATTGTTTTGTCTATTCAACAGTATATATTCTTGCAGAAAACATAATTTTCTAAAGCTCTGTTGAGGTATATTTCACATATAAATTCCATAAGCTTCAACACATCTATATTCAGGGAAAACTTAACTACAATAAAAAAAAAAGATCCATCATATCCAATAGTTTCCTCTCAGCCCTTTATAATTCCTCTAGCAAGTTATCTCTAGATAACTACTATTCTGTCTTCTTTGGTCATAAATTCTTCTTTTGATGTTATTGTTATGGAGCTTGAACTGAAGGCTAGCACTCTACCAATTTAGCCACAGCATCACTTCTGGTTTTTTGGTGGTCCATTGGAGATAGAGTCTCATGGACTTTCCTACCTGGTTGGCCTTAAACTGTGCTCCCCAGATCTCAGCCTCCTAAGTCGCTAGTTTTACACTTGTCAGCCACCAGTGCCCAGCGTGCCATGAATCCTTTTGCATGAGATTCTTGCATTACATAGTAGTTTCATGCTTCATAGTTTTAGCAACTGCCAAACTTACCAGGTGTAATGCTACATACATGCAATCCCAGCAGTCAGGAGACAGAAGCAGAAAGGTTGCAGGTTAAAGGCCAGGCTGGCATACACACCAAGTTTCATGTCCGCATGGGCTACATTGGGAGACTATCTCAAAAAGAAACTATCAAACTGTTTTGAAAAGTAGCTGCGATATTTTATGTTCTTACTAAGTACTTACAAAAGTTCTAGTACTCCAAACCCATACCAATACTTGGCATGGCCAGTTACCCTAAGATGTGAGCTGTTGTTTCTCAAGTGTGACTTTGCTCTTCACTCCTGAACAGGCTAATGAGCTCTCTTTCATGTGAATATTTACCATCTGTTTCTGGACAAATGTTGAAATCTTCTGTCTATTATTGTTGGTTTCTGCTTATCCTTACTGAGTTTTTGTGGGGCTTTTATTTATTTGCGATATAAGACCTTTACTAAATATATGATTTCAACAATTTTATCACAGTATATAAATTGTCTTCTGACTCTTAAAATGACAAGAACAGAAGATACTAATTTGCATGAACTCTTATTTATGTTTTTTAATTAATTGATTAGTGTAAGGTCCACACCCGGGAGGTGCTCCATGCAGATGCCCCCACCTGTTTCAGTCTGCGCCCAGGACCTGAGTTACCTAGGTAACTGGCACACCTGGAGGCAGATACCTCCTCCTCCTCTGAGGTCACATCCAATCCACCTGGCCACACCTCCCACCTCTTCCTATATAATCCGGCTCAACATGGTCCCCGCGCTCTTTCCTTTTCTCTCACTCTTTTCTTTCTCTTCCCCTTCTTCCTTCCCCTCTGTCTCCCCACGCCTCCATCTTCTGTGGGCTGTCAGTTTGCTTTCCCCCCAATAAACTCCCTTCTGCCTGAACCCTGTGGTAGGTTTCCTTTCTGGAGAACCTTACAATTAGATTCTTGCTATATCAAAGAAGTTGTAAGTGTAACAAGTATTTTCTTCTAGAAAATACATGTAGTTCTCTAATTCATGTTGAGGTACTCTTCTGTATGACCTAAGGCATGAATTGAGATTTTTGCCTGTGAGTCTGTTTCAAAGCTAGTTGTTGAAAACGTAATTTCTCCTTTTCCTGTAATTTTTGCTTATGCCTTTATTGAGAATCAGTTTTCTTTACATGTATATGGCAGTGTGTCTGTTTTTTTACTCTCTATAGTTATGTCAGTAGCATGCTATAATGATTATTCTAAGTTCATTAGAAGTGTCCAAATCAAGTAGTGCAACACTGCCACCTTTATTGTTTTTAGAGTTCTTTTTAGATACGTAGGACCTACCTATTCCACTTCTAAATTGATAGGGTGATTTAACAATTTCTATTAAAGAGCCTTTTGGACTTACAGCTGGGATTTCCTGAAAGTTGTTAATGAACACAGTAAAAAATTAAAGTAACACCCTAATAACAAAGTCTTCCAACTCTTGAACAAGATATATATCCTCATACCATATATTTCAGTCTCTAATAATGTGTCCCTTCAAAATTTTATGGTTTTCAGTAAACAGATTGGCCATTTATTAGATATAGTCCTTAGTATTTCATCGTTTCTAAAGGCATTTTAAATTCACTGTTTATAACTGTCTCCTAAGCCATGATCCCCTCACTCTTATGTTGAAGTTTCCTACAGCACAATCCCAGCACATGAATTTCTGCCTCCTCTTCCTACACTGGTAAAAGCCAAGCCTGAGTTATAACTATGGTAAGCGGGCATTGAGGATTGTAACAAGACTAAGCCACCAGGGGAGCAAGTCTGCATATTCACTGAAATTTGACAGCCTAGGGAAGTGGGTTATAGACTGGAAAAGAAAACCCAGGCAGACCTCTGTGGACCCTGGGAAAAGGGAGAGATGGGATGGAAAAGCTCCCAGGTGATCACCAAAAAGTAAGTCTTGACGACATCTGAGAGAAATTTATTTGAGGCAAATGGGATGATCACCTGTCCACAGACACTTAAATATGGCCACATGACCATGGATCCATGCAGGTAAGAATGCACAGCCTGGGCAATGATGAAGAGTTGGGGAGAACAGAATGTGCATGGAACAGATTGTTGGTGGGAAGCACAGAGAGAAGGAACACCCTCTCTCTACCATGTGACCCAACAGAACTGTCCTGGGGAGAGGAGGAGGGGAGGGATGGCAGGTCAGTTTGGTGGAATCTTTGGGAGTGCTAGAAAAAAGCCGGCTTTCTCAGAGAGCTGGGCCTCCCCTCCTCCACAGATGAGTGGACAGCTCTTTGTGAAGTCCAAGCCCCGCCCTTGGGTGGAGCTGGAGGGGGCGGGGCTTGGTGACTACATAATGGATAAGGGCAGGGCCAGCCTTTATCTATGGGAGGGAACACTCAGGGCAGTCAGAAAGTCCTCGGGGCAGCCAGTCAGTCAGATTACTAGCATACAGAAACATGGGAAATATAGACAGACAACAACCAACACCAACCCCAGACATGGAAATACCTATGGAAGAAAAGAAGGAGAGGACCATGACCATTTTAAAGCACAGACACAAACATAAGGTGAGTTGACCCATCCATGGTACTCTTCTTCTTCTCTCGACTTTCCTTCCTAGAATTACTGCCCTTTCTCCAGCTTCCATCTCCACTTCCCATGTACTCCTGTTCCCATGGTCCCTTCACCTTCTTCATGTAACCAATGCCTTTCTGTAACCTCCTGTTATCCAAACAAAAGATCGACAGTATGTAGAACCCCTCATAGAAGATCAAAGAAAGAGGTATCCTCTGCCACTCAGAATGCTTCTGTCAAAGCTAAGGAAGTCACTAGCACAAGTAAACTGCCACCACCAGAAAAAATGTGAAGCACCATCACCATGAACCAGAGCTAGGCCAGCAGAGGAAGATTAACCCACCAAGCTCCACGAATGACCCGGATGCCCGTTAGCCTTGACAGCAGGGCCAGATACCTCAGATCTGAGTGAGAGTGTCCATAGGCCTCTACCTGTTAAGTGATCAACCATGTACATAAATTTAACATCAGTTGGTACACAATTTTGAAGATAAACTGACATCTTACAAGATGATCATGTATGTGCTTCCTGATGGCCTGGAGAGGAAGGAGGAGAGGAAAGAGATTGGATATGTGATGGAGGGGGAAGATGAACCCTGGGGTATGAGGTTAGGGGGACAGAACCACACTGAACCAGACATGGGGGACAAGCACTAGTTCAGACCACAACACTGAAGGTAGATTTCCCCCTTGACATTTTATCCCACAAAGGAAAAAGACTGAGTTTTTCTACATGTGTCTGTGTGTCTAAGTGAAAAGGGACCAGATAAGAGATGTGCTTATGGTGACAAAAATTCCTCCAAAATAACGCCAAGTAGAGTACTTTCTATGTTCCTTTAAAATTTTAGCTCCTAGTGTATCCTAATAAATAGCCCGGTAACTTTCTTTGATAGCCTTATTAGGGACATAATTCACATTTAAAATTATTTACTTCATCTAAATATCTGATTTGTGTTTGAATTGTTGATTACATTTATTGCTGTCTACTTTCTTTACTCAGAGTTGACTGAGATATCAAAGCTGGCAGATGCTAAAATCACAATGTGTAACACAAGTAATACAAAAACACTCCTAGCAACTCAATATCTGAATCCAAAGATAGTGACATGGCAGATCATTTGAAAGTTTCCCCTTCAAGAGATTCCTATTACACAGGGCACTGGTGGCTCAAGGTTTTAATCCTAGCTACTTAGGAGGCTGGGATCTGAGGGTTGCAGTTCAAAGGTAGCCAAAAACAGGAAAGTCCCCCCTGGTAGTACTGAGCAGTTCCCTTCCCCCTCATCTGCTGACACCAGATTCGCTCAGCTTTGGGAGTAAAGATGCTCCTTGTGCTCTCAGTAACTATGGAAATCCCAGGGTTTCCCTAGCAACACTTCTACATGGGTCTCGTTGCTAGGGAACGCTGGGATTTCCCAGGCTGCCAGATGAACAAGACTGCTGTAGCTCCAGGGCAGAAGCAAAAACTCAGTTGTGGGTCTGAGCCCCAGGGAATGGAATAGTTCCCTTTGACTCTGGTCCTCAGCGTGTCCAGTGCCATACCCAAGTGAAAGAGAGATGGCTGCACATTAAGTAAGGGGATCTATGCAGAGGGCTGAGGAGGGAATGCTGTGCTAGATAAACAAACTAATAATAAAAGTCCAAATGAACTGAATGGCTAACCTGAGACAGTAAACTTTAGGATACTCCTTAATCTTCAAGCACAAAATAACTGTTTAGGAAGTGCTTTTCCCAGACTTATCACACAGTACACACCTGTTCAGTTTCAAGAATAAGTACAAGATTAGAACCAAGGCTGATCTCAGGGGTTTACAACCTAAGTAGTCACAGAACATACCACACTTTGTTACTTAGTGCCTAATTAATTCTTGGGCGACAGGAAAATCCCTGTGCAACACTCCTCACACATTTAATGAGGCCCTGCTTGTCAGAATCTAGGCCTTCCAATTCATATGGTAAAGTCCTAATCCCCGGCCCTATAGAATGTAACTATTTGGTGATAGGCTATGTAAAGAAGTAACTAAAGTAGTTGGGTACCAGTGCCTCAGGTCTGTAATCCTAACTACTCAGAAGGCTGAGACCTGAGGATTATAGTTCAAAACCAGCCCATGCTGAAAAGTTCAGGACAGAGGCTCTTATCTCCAATTAATAAGCACAAAGCCACAAGTACAGCGGTGGCTCAAGTGGTAGAACAGCACTAGCCTAGAGCAAAAAAGCCAAGCAAGCTGGCTTGGTTGGTGGCTCACAACTGTAATCATAACTACTCAGGTGGCTGAGATCTGAGGATTGCAGTTGAAAGCCAGCCTGAGCAGGAAAGTCCATGAGATTGTTACCCAATTAGCCACCAGAAAACAGGAAGTGGAGCTGTGGCTCAAATGGTAGACCCGTAGCCTTGAGCAGAAAACCTCAAGGACAGTGTCCAGGCCCTGAGTTCAAGCCCAATATATTTTTAAAAGGCCAAGCAAGAGTGCAAGGCTAAGAGTTCAAGGTGTAGTCTCTCACAAAAAAATAACTAAGATAAACTGAGGTCTTCAGTATGGGCTGAGATACTTCCTTGCCCTCAGGCTATCACTAGTTAATTTCTCCACCAGGTTTCAGTGTCTCAAAGCTTCCTTGTGAATTTCCCCCTTGCCACAAGTTAAAATGGCCTCCCCAGCTGTGTCCCTTGACAGAAAGAGTGTGAACTGAGATTGAGTTTACCATCCTAAAGACCAAACAAATGTGTAGTTATGAATAGCCTTGGGAAAGTACCACAAATTAGAGTGGCAGCTACATGGGTCTGGAGCACCTCAGTTCCAAACAAAGTCTCCCTCGGGCGAAATTGGCTCGGCCAAGCAATCCCAGCTTCTGATGCCTTCCAGAGGCACTACCACTGCTTCTCATTTGCTCCTTTCTTTCCTAAAGATTTGAGGCTTTCTAAGCAAACAGCTACCTACCCAGAGAAGCCATGCGACTCTTCTGGAAGACAAGAACGACTACAAGTGATTGCAGATGTTTCTTTTTTCTTCTTTGACCAAAAAAATCAGGTTAACAGTGCTTTAGCAATATGTAGTATATAGACAATAATTGCACAAATACTAAGTTTAGCAAACATACCCCCTCTAACCAGCATCCTGGTTCAGATGGAAGTTGTATTTAGAAATAGAAATGTCCATCTTTCTGATACAAGGTCTCCATGCAGAGGTCAGCATTCGTAGCCATACCACTTGTGGAGCTCCAGGCATGCAGACATGCAGAGTTGAAGCACAAGGTCAGTGCCACAGATGACCTTTTTTTCTGAGCTAGGGACCAAACTCAGGGCCTTGCACTTGTCAAACAAATGCCCTTCCACTGAGATAAATCTCCAACCCTAATAGATGACCTTTCTAATGTAGCAAGACAGAGGTATGGTAGTGAAGCACAGAAAGGAGACCTGCTCCAGCAAAGAGGAAACTCAGGAGACTCCATCAAGATGTGATCTGTGAGCCACGTCTTGTACAACAAGACACTGAGAGGAGAGGGGAAATGAAGAAACAGTGTAGACATCAGAAGCCCCAAATATTAAGGACTTGGGAGGAATCATTCAGTATTAATATAGCAAGGGATGGCTCATGGGGTGCCATTTGGGCGTCAGGAACAAGACATGATTATAGAGAAATGGAGCGAAGCTTGTTCTCTCACTAAGAAACTATTTCTGAAGCCAGAACAGTCAGTGCTTATCTGATGTTCATGTCAGGCTTTATTGCTTGCGGTCAAAGGCTGTGGTACACTATGCAAAGCCAACAGCAGAGACTGTGTGACTTTTTGGAGCAATGTCCAGAGGAAATGTGAATCTCTGCATGGAAAGTGACATTGTAGAGAAAATTATGGTAACAGAACCATCAATCTAACAGATCTCAACATGAGTTGATCAAAGTACATAAAAAATCAGCTTAGTATTCATATGCAAAACACTACCAAAGAGGTATTTAAACATAACTTTTTTCTGGGTGCTGGTGACTCATGCCTATAATCCTTTCTATGCAAGAAGATGAGATGTAAGGATTGAGGATCAAAGCTGGTGTGCAAAGGAAAGTCCATGATATTCCTGTTCCCAACTAGCCACTGAAAGCCAGAAGTGGAGCTGTGGCTCAACTGGTAGAGTGCTAGTCTTAAGTGAAAAAGCTAGGTGACATCATCAAATACCAGAACTGGCACAAAAACAGTTATACAATCTAAGTGTATGTTTCACTTCATTGTCCAAATACGTCATTTTCTCCATCTCTAAGCATTTGTTTTATTCTATATCTTTGACCGTATCTTTTAAAGCCACAGTAAAGCTCTTCTAGGAAAAGGGAAGTGTGAAACTATGCATATATGATCCCATATGTAGATGCATATGTGTACACTTCAGAAATGGCCCATCATCTCATATCATTTAGCACCTTGCCTGCCTAGTGCTTCTTAGGCAAGTGCTCTTCCACTTAAGTCATGCTCTCATGGCTGCTCTTCATTTATCTTCCAGCCAGATGAAAAAAGACTAGTGGAGGTCTCTGTGTGCCTAGGGGGCCCCAAGTCTACCAAAGCAGAGGAAGTGGAGTCCCTAATAAGCTTCATGGAGCAGAGTCCAACCCCATTCAAACCCATGGCCACCAACTTGGAATTATAACATGACTGAAAAATGATCCATTACTGACTCAGCTCATTGAGAGGCAGAAATTGATGTGCAGCAATTAGCCTAGTCCAACCAGCTCTATGCTAATGACAATCAAATATTTGAGTTTCAGGCTTGGGTTCCTAATTGTGCATCAAATAGTTGACAATGAGGCTCAAAAATGATAGGGCAGAGAAAATTTATTTAAGTAGATTGCTAGGAAGCCACAGAGATTTACTCATTCAATTCATCCATCCAGCAAATGTTTACTGAGTGCCGTCAGTGCAACTAACACTGCAATCAGCTCTAACATTGCTGTGATGAGCAGACAGGGATTCTATCGTTCCTTTCACACCGTTCAACAGAGCTGCATGACAGAGGATACTGTGGCTCTTTATCACTCACAACCATTAGAAGCTTCCGCAGCAAGTGCTATTTTATTTAAGCATAACAATAAAAGTGTTCCTGTTTAATAGGTAGTCCCTTTCCCCTTTGTCCCAGTGTCTGCAACGTCATATCTACTTTAGGTGTGCCTATGAGTTTATCTGTTGTAGGTACTTATATAAATATGCTCATCTACTATCTGCTCCCTGAATCTGGCTTTATTCACTATAAGTAAAGTTTTCATGGCCTGTTTATACTGTGGCATATACAACCCTCTTTGTGACCAAATACTCCACTGTGGGAATAGAGCACATTTTGTTTATTCATTCATCCATCAATGGACACAGGTTACTTTTACTTTTCAGCTCTTACGAGTATTAGTACTGAGAATGAGAGCCCTTTCTTTTGGATGCATACTGGCAAATGTAATGCTGGATCATACAGTAATTGTTTAACTTGTGAAGAGCTACCACCCCCTTCTCCAGTGGTGACATTGATTTACATTCCCACTACCCCAGCCCATACTTAGTATTTTCATTTCTTATAGCAAGTATTCCTAGCACTTGTGAGGTGGTGTCTAAGAATATTTTTTAATATATAAACGTCAGGCATAAAGTAATCTTTTCCCAAGAAATGTATTCCCAGAGAATAAAAGGAGAAGACCTGTTGTGCTGTCACCACCTCCAAGCTCTTTCCCTTGTACAGAGAAAACTACTACTAAAGGATTCTTGTGGAATCTTCCATGCCTCGCTTTCTGTGTATGAGTGAAGGATCACATGCAATACACAGGTGTACATTCTGTTAGTAAAGTCAGCTTCCTCCCTCATTGCACTCATTGCACTATATGTTCTGTGAAAGGTGTCTCACTGCTGCAGTCTTTCCCTACAGCTTCCCTTGCTGTTGGGAAGGTCTTTGACTTGGGAGAAGAGAACTGTACTAGCAACAATTCTGAGAAGCTGGTTCACGCAGAATGCATTGCGTTGCTCAGTCACCTCAGAGCAGATCTAGGCTGACCTGCTCCTGTCGTGTATACCACGGACTCTTTATGCTCTCTGTCTCTGAAATCACCTTCCTTGGTCTGAAATTTTGAAACAAGAATTAGGAAAAAAAATATTTCTCCCTTTTGAAGAACACAACTATCCAACCCTACTGAGGTAGGAAACAGGCCCTGCTTAGGAAGAGATCGCCCTCTGCTGGCCGAATGTGTCAAGCTTCTCCAGAAACAGAAGCAATCGAAGGTCTAATGCAACACGTAAATACATTTAGATACCATATATTTTATATTGTATATAAACCCACATCCTATGGAGCATAAAATTATACAAAGCTATATATCAGGAGGAGTTATCTTTCACAATTATGGAGCCTGGTGAGTCCTGAGAGATGGACTGCCAGGAAGCTGGGAGTTCCTGTCTGAACCCAATAGGCTCGAAGCCTGATGCCACAATTCAAATCCAAAGGCAAAAAAGAGACACGATATTCCACTTGTTGGTAATCAAATTCCAATCCAAGAAAAATAAGCACATAAACCAAAATGGAAAGGGAACAACTGATATCATACTTTCATGCTCCGAACCCCACAATTGCTCCGTCACCTGTAGATCATCAAGATTTTCTGAGGCCTGATTCACTCCTTGCCTCTTTTTTGCAGTACTGAATTTGAATTCTGGGCCTCATGTTTGCGAGGCTCATGATGTACCACTGGAGCCCACCTCAGCCTCTATCTTTTGCTGATTATTTTTCACATAGGGTCTTAAGATTTTTTTCTATCCAAGCTGGCCATAAACCATGATACTTCTGCTGTCAGCCTCCTAAGTAGCTAGGATTCCAGGGGTGAGTCACCAGTTTCTGGTCCCCTGTCCCTTTTTGCTGTTATCATGTAGGCTTCTGCATGTTCCTCACTGTGCCGAGATTGTCCCTGCTGTCTGAGGACTTCTGTACTCACTGTTCCTTCGGGGTATTTTTCCTTTCAGTCTCCATAGTCCTTCACATTTTTCTCAAATGTCAGAAACCCTGCCCCCAAATAGCATCCTTTTCTACTTTCTTATGCTTTGTTTCCTTCGGTTTGGTCAGTCTCCACTTGAATAAAAATCCATGAGGCTTGATTTTTTTTTCATTGCAAGGCCGAGGTTGGAACAGGAGCTAACTATTTGTTGCAGGAGTGAAGAAATGAATGAGTGAATGAATGAATGAGAAAGATAAAAGGAGAGAAGAGACTTAATGATAAAGTACACAAATGGTGATGTGGATAATTAATTTCAGAAAGACTAAAGCTGAACATGAATTGAAGCTTTCAAAAACTGTTGAAGACAGAGAAATAAAATGTCCATGGAAAGAACTGAATAGCAATTTCGTGGAAGAAAGGAAATCCTTTTTCACTGCTATTTTTCCTTCAAGATTGATCCTTGACCTAAAAATGTGGAGGGGGAGGGAGGGAAGAGAAGCGGGGAATGCAGGCGGAGAATGACAGGATTGCTGGATTCCAGAGGCCCAAAGGAGTGCAGAAAAATATCTACATGGGTACAGAGACAGCATCACAGAGACAAATACCTGGAGTGGCCCAGGAAGTAGACGTTTCAAGCTCCTGGGCATGTCACAGAAATGGTAATAGAGCTACCCCACTGGAAGAATACAGGAAAAGACATGACATCTACAGAACTCAGTTATACCTGTGAGGACAGAGAATCTCATAATCAGATTCTATTCCTCAAACACATACACATGTGCGCGCGCGTGTGCGCGCACACACACACACACACACACACACACAGTATGGTACAATGCTGTATGTTTGCATATTTTTCTTCATGCTCAATTCCAGGACAGTACTCTCAATTTAGGGAGATCATTGAAGTCTTCAAGCAAATCTGATAAAAATTGCCCACCTGCACATATCACAAGTGTGTCCATTATTTCAGGAGGTGTAAAAAATCTTCATCTACTGGGATCCCTGATCCAGATAAATAGATAGATACAGACATACATAGAGATAGGTAGATCATATATGCATGTGTATTTGTGTGCATGTATGGATATATTTTTACGTGTATATATCTGTAAATGTATGTATATATGTAGATTGCAATGCTACATTAATCATGCAACTCCTGAACCCTACAGCTGAAAGATGGCAGCCAAATTCTATTTCTTCAACAAATATTAACTGAATGCCTACTATGCACCTAGCCTTGTTCTGTTCTTTAAACATATTTGCTCATATAGTCCTCATGTCTGCTCTTGAAGTAGGTTTTATTATATTAATATCCTCACAGTAGAAGACATGAAACAAATAAGGTATCAGGCTTTCGGTAACTGACTGGGGGGTCACTCACTAGCAGCAATGGGGCCACTAAGTCCTGCTACATCACAGTGCCTCTCACAAGGTTGGTGTCTGTTCAAGAGCCAGGATCTTGTGAAAGTATTTCTCTTAAACTATACATAGCAAATAACAAACTCCACCCCCAATGGCATCCTGAGATGCTGCTACCCTGCTTCTAATTATCCGACTTTCCCAGCCTTTGCTGACTTGTTTTCCAGTCACTGGCACTTTTGTACCTATAGATTAGAGGAATTGCAGTTTCCCACATCTAGGATCTCAGAGAATATGGTCTACACATACATGTTTCAGCTGAGACCCTAGGTCAAGAGAAAAGCTTTCCAGTAGCAATGCTGTGCGCCCCAGGTACCCATGGATCTCCTCCCCAGGGGGGCAAATGTACTGGCCATGAGCGGTGAGTTTTGTAGCACAGATTCCCATTGCACTTTTGTTTCCTTGGCATTTACTGCGAGCCCTTCTGACTAGGGTACTGCTGGGAACTGAGGAAGTTCTCCAGTAATACAAACTGACTTATGAATTTGCTAAGGCTATGGGAACTAAATACTTGTGGTATTTTATTTTCTCACAATTTTGAAGGCTGCAAATCCAAAATTGAGTTGTGTGCTGCCTCCATTCCTAAAGTTACGTCATGATCCAAGACAGGCCAGGCTGTAGGATGGAGGAAGTAGGAGGAAGAGACAACGTGTGCTTGCCAGTGTCTTCCAGGGATCGTTCAATAGGCTGCCACGTGTGTGACACACACTCATCTCCCATTGGCCAGTCACAGGGTGACACTTCACCATGGGACAAGCGGAAGCGTAGTCCTGATGCTGCGCTGCCCTGTGCCCTGACAACCCTTCTAGTTCCACAGGCGGGCGCAGTGGATGACGGGAACACAGATGCCTCTTCTGCCAGCCATCCTGACAAATCAGCCCGCTCATCGGTTTGCTCAGATCACCCTCCCGAGCCCTGCCAGGACCCTTCCCTTGGCGTGTGTCTGGACGGCTGTCTTCTCTGTGTCTCTTCACATTGTCTTCCCTCTGGGTGTGCCTCTGTGTCCAAATTTCCCCCTTTTTGAAGGACGCCAGTCCTGTTGGATGAGGGCGCACCCTGATGACCTCACCTTAACTTGATCACCTCTGTGTTTCTAAATATGGTTACACCCTATAGTAGTTGGGTGTTCCAACTTCAAGGCATGGAGGCCACAATTCAACCCATAACTAGGAATCATTGTCAAGAAAAAAGAACTAGAAATGGCTAGAAAATGTTACAGTATTAGTAAGTCGTTGGTATAGGACCAATAAACTGCGCAAAGGGCTAAGCCTGATTCTAGATGGAGCATTATTCCAGGCACAGAGCACAACCATGAAGAAATGAAAGGCATATTGGTGGCCTTCCCTTGAGAAGTCTTCAGTGTAGTTAGGGGAATCTCATTAAGCCCATGCAGCAGGGTAAACAATTTTGTACATGCTCCAAGTGCAAACATGACACTGACCTCTCTTTTAATTCGACTCAGTCAGGGATCCATGTAAAAGAGCAGTCGTTTCATCACTACTCGTGCCTGGCAGCCTTTTCCCAGCCACTGAGCACCCTCTCACCACTGCACCCTCTCCACCACACTCCAGAACGCCCTGGGTACCAGGGAAGATTCATCTTTTAGAAAAAAAAAAAAGCCTTGGGGCTGGGGATATGGCCTAGTGGCAAGAGTGCTTGCCCCCTATACAGGAAGCCCTGGGTTCGAGTCCCCAGCACCACATATACAGAAAATGGCCAGAAGCGGCGCTGTGGCTCAAGTGGCAGAGTGCTAGCCTTGAGCGGGAAGAAGCCAGGGACAGTGTTCAGACCCTGAGTCCAAGGCCCAGGACTGGACAAAAAAAAAAAAGAACTCAGGGACAGTACCCAGGTCGTGAGTTCAAATCCTATGACAGACAAAAAAATGACTGTATTAGTACAAATTAATGGCACAAAGGGATTTTCACTGTGCTATTTACAACAAATATATGATGTACTTGGATTAACTTCATCCCATCTAGATTATTCTTTTTTACCTCATTTCCCCTCTCCTGCCTTCCCCTTCCCCCCGTATCCTACCAGTACCATCCACAAAATAAAATAAAAATTCTGTCTAGGAAGACTCAACTTAAATCAGTGAATTCCAAGACAATTCAGTGACATTACCTCTGGGTTTCTCTATTCTAGTACCCCATCTAGTGGCAAGTGATATATTTGCAAGGTTATCATTTCAGATTTCCAGCTGGGAAGTCCTCTGCTCAAACAAGGAGTTCTCAGGAGTTTTGTAAGGAGGGAATTTAGGGAAAAGATACAGGAGTAACACGTTAACTAAGACAATGGCAAAGGCAGGAGTGCACACTTAGAAATGAACTCTATATCCAGGACAATACACATAGGCAAGGACAGTGCATACCAGGTAGGAAAAAAGAAAACCGGCTAATGGCCAAGCAATTACCAGTGGGTGGCCAGGAGTGGGTTGGCTCTGCCCAGGCCAGCAAGTGGGACCATCACCTTCTGCGTGCCCACCAACCATCAGAAAACTGCCGGACATTTGCCAGTTCCCTTAGACTTCACAGAGCCCGATTTTTACATGAGCAAACAAAAGCTGATGGAGACTCAGGTCCCCACTATATCCTAGGCTAGTAATACTGATGCACAAATACAATCAAGGCCTACACATCATCTTTTATTTTTCCTTTCCTTTTTGGCAGCACTGGGGATTAAACTGACAGTGTCATTCTTGCTAGGCTATGACCTTTGGCCAATCCTCCCAAGCCAACCATTTCTGCCACTCCCCCTCACACTTATCTGATCCAACCCCACATCAACTGTCCTTTGCTTTCTTCAGTCCAGTCCCCACATCTATCCATTTCCTTGACCTAGCCCCATATGAACTGCCATTGGCTCTCCTTTCTCCTCCTCCTCATTACCTCCCTACATCACTCTGTTCTGTCCTGCATAAACTGATCTCTCTTCCCTGCTTCCACACCCTGATGCCCTCCCACTATTACCTTCCTACTCCATGCTTCCCTCATCTTTCTCTTACTCCATATTCCCACTTGCTTCTGTGGATGCAGCAACACATACACGACCCTGATGGCTGCTCCTTCCCCCACTCCCACTACATGTCTCAGGTACAGCCATGCAAGCATGGGCCTACACTCTGCCACCTCATGACACCTATCCTTCTCTCCACATAAGCTGACCTCAGCTCGTTCTCTATCCATCCTTCACTCCCCTGCAGGGGTCTTTTCTGCCTCCCCATACATTGACACAGCTTCCTCTCCCTCTCTGCCTTGTAGATCCCTTTACAACTCTCAGGCCCATCCACAGCTCAGCTGACTTCACACTCTTGCTGTCCCTATTTTCTCCCCTGAGCAACTGTGGACCACACAAACAGCTGCGTGGCTGAACAGAGTGAATGCCTTATGCTTGTTGTTATTTTTAAGGATAATGTTACATGCCATCCTCCCACCTCCCTTGAGAGATTCCAGAGAGACTTTCTTTCATGTGTAGGAACACTGAGGAGGACAGAAAAATGTTTTCAAGTTCGTTAATTAGCTTGACTTAACCATTCCACAATGTAAACATCATTCAAAATATTTGTATAAACTAAATACCAAACTTGTACACTTTTTACTCATTAAAACATAAATTAATTTTAATAAAATGTTTCTACAAGGCCAGGCACCACGGGTGATACTTGTAATCCTGTCTACTCAGGAGGCTGAGATCTGAGGACTGTAGTTCAAAGCCGGCTCAGGCAGAAAAGTCCTTAAGACTCATCTCCAATTAACCACCAAAGTTCAGGGACAGTGCCCAGGCCGTAAGCCTAAGCCTCAGTACTGGCACAAAACCTGTTTTGTAATTCTTTCCAAAGTCTTATAGCATATCATAGGATTATTATGTAAAAAAAAAAAAGCCTGGGAATGTGGCCTAGTGGTACAGAGCTTGCTTAGCATGCATGAAGCCCTGGGTTCAATTCCTCAGCACCACATATATAGAAAATGGCCAGAAGTGGCGCTGTGGCTCAAGTGGCAGAGTGCTAGCCTGAGTAAAAAGAAGCCAGGGACAGTGCTCAGGCCCTGAGTTCAAGGCCCAGGACTGGCAAGAAAAAAAAAAAACTCAAAAAACTGCAAGTAGTAGAGCACTAGCACTGAGCAAAAAATTTAGGGACAGAGCTTAGGCCGGTATATATGTAATTGCTCATTTGATATGTTGAATTATATATGTATATATACATACATATACACATATAAATATATACATTGTATAATTGCTCCTTTAAATTTTGTATTTATCTAGCTGTTCTTTTTATTAACTAAATCAAGCAGCTGTATCCTGTGAGGAATGAGACGTCCATAGAAGTCTTAAAACCCATTCGGCCCCTCTTCATGTACACACGTGTGTATCTATTCCTCCTTCATTTCCTTGCTCCCCACTCTCATCTGGAGCAGACTTTAATGCCACCTACCTGGGCTTCTCTTGCAAATAATCTTGTGTAGGGCAGGAGGGCAGCTGGACGATGTACCTTTCTTTTCCAATATACCAAGTTTATGACACTGTAGGTGAATAAACTCATGATTGCCTGAATCCTACTCATGATGAGTGTGGCCTTTACATTTTGCCACTTCTTTGACCATATCAGTTAGGCTTAGGTGAAATGCAAATTCTAGTTTTACAAATCTATAATAATTCATGCCTAGTAGAAAAGGATTATTTCTTTTTTTTTTCTCCATATGCTGTTTTAAGTCTACCAAGATGCCCTTGACACAACTATTTAGATGAATTTAAAGTCAAGGATAAGACAAACTCACCCTTAGGAACCACATACTGGTAGCTCACACCTATAAGCCTAGTTACTGAGAAGGCTGAGATGCCAACTATTTAGAAGATGAAGTCAAAGTCAAGGCTAAAAATCTCAGCCTTAAAATCCAGGCAGCAGTGGCTCACCCCTGTAATCCTAGCTACTCAGGAGGCTGAGGCTGAGCGCAGTTTAAAGCCAGGCCAGGCAGAAAAGACCCTGACACTCTCATCTCCAATCAGCAAAAAGCTGGAAGTGAATCTCTGGTTCATGTGATACAGCATCAGTCTTAAGCACAAAAGCTAAGAGACAACACCGTGGGCATAAGTTCCAGCCCCAGTACTGGCACAAAAACAAAGAAATAAAAGAAAAAAAAGTCAAGCTTAGATAACTAAAGCTTAAACTAAGGAAGTTTTTATTTTACGACAGGATAAATAGCATCAACACACCAAAATACCAAAGCAAGGGTTCACTAGATTTTATAAAAGACAAAACTGCACTCAGGTATCAATTAAAAACAGAACCACTGAGGAATGACCACTGCTTGGGGCAACACGGTACATGTGCTTGTCTAGGGTATTGTGTGGTTGCGTCTGTGTGGAAAGGCATGACAAGAGTGAAGCAATGCAGGGGAAATGGCAAGTGGTCAAACTTTAAGACCCTTTTCTCCACTTAAATGTGCTATCTTTCTGCTTTTAAAAATCAGCAGGTCATTTTACAAAGAACCTTAATATCAAAGAATACTTCCAAAAGGCTAAAAGAGATTTAAGGTCATGGCTAAAGTTGTACAGTGAAGTCTGGGGGCTGGAGGAATTAGGTTGTCAAAAGCCAGATTTCACACAATGGCAGGCACACGTGCTTAGGGTAAAAAAGAAGACACTAATCTTAATAGAGGCTGGTCTTTTTCATAATGCGCAGGAATTCTTGCTCATTGACCTCTCCGTCTCCATCCCGATCAGCTTCATCAATCATTTCCTGAATGAGAGTAAGGATGAAGCTTAGATTAATTCACAAACTAAACTAAAAGATGATTATGCAATAGGCGTGCAAAAATGCGATGTGGAGAGATGATTATAGTTCACCAAATGTGGGTCTGCCAGTTTTTATGATAGCTCACTTCCAGAAAACTTACTGTAAACCATGTCATACATATCTATATGAAGCGAACCCCGAAATCATTAAAAGGAGGGATTTCCAAAATCTCAAATAGTAAGTTTAATGGTGCACATATGCATTTTTCTGGAAGCAAGGCTTAGGTTTGTGTAACTCACAAAACAGCATTGTCAGCAGAAGGCCAAGTGGACAGCAGCTTTCCTTCAAAGGGGCACTGTCACTAGAGACAGTGTAAGTCAGAGAAGCTAGAGGGCTCAAAAGCAAGCATTCTGAGTTCTAGGCCAAGGCATTACAGACCTGCAGCTCCTCGTCAGTCAGGTTTTCACCCAACTCCTTGGCCACCCGCTTCAGATTTTTGAAAGATATCTTCCCGGTTTCATCATCATCAAATAACTTGAAAGCTTTTAGAATTTCTTCTTTGGTATCTTTCTCAGACTGTAACAAGTAAAACATCAAAGTTGGGACTAGAGAACAGCAATTATTCATGGCCCATGACCACCCCATCCCTACCCCTCCATCCTCTCACTGTCAACAAGTAGCTCAGGTATAGACTGGGACAAATGTTCAGAAGCCTGGCAAGTCAGGTTGTCCACTGCATGACATTTTTTCCTCTCTATATTAATTGGTGTGGATTCTAGAGGGAATAGGTATGTACTTGATGCGTAAGCATCCAGTCTTTAGAAATAGGAATTAGGGCTTATTTGTTGAAAGACCAAAGGACAATGGGGGAAAGGCAGGCTTCCTGGAACTCCTACATCATGGTGAAGCAGTTTTGCTTTTCAGGTGGTAGGATTACATATCATTAAGTATTAATAGGTATTACTTGGTGTGCCTCTCTAGGTCTTTCTCTTATTCAGAAATTTCCTTTAGTTCTGCAGCCAAGAAGGGACTTGTGGTGATTACTTTCTTGGATTAACTCCTTAGTATACTGCCATCCCCATATCAGCAGAAGGTCTCACTGATGGCCTTCATGACATAGGTCCTTGGTCACAAGAGAGCAAATATCACCCATGGTAGAATAAGAGGTCAATCTTAAAATTATTACAAGTTCAGAGGTTACTCGGGAAATATAGGCACAGAAATGGAGGGAGAAAGAGTAAACAAATGCAGCTGTGGTAGTCACTAGACACTGTGTGGAAAATGAACTATATAACTTGTGGATGAGGATGGGAGGGAAAATCTGTGAAAGAGAGGGAAGGGATGACACTGTCCCAAAAGAAATGTACGCTTTGCCTGACGTATATAACTGTAACCACTCTATACAGTACCTTTATAACAACAATTAAAAAAGAAAATATGAAGGGGCTGGGGATATAGCCTAGCGGCAAGAGTGCCTGCCTCGGATACACGAGGCCCTAGGTTCGATTCCCCAGCACCACATATACAGAAAACGGCCAGAAGCGGCACTGTGGCTCAAGTGGCAGAGTGCTAGTCTTGAGCGGGAAGAAGCCAGGGACAGTGCTCAGGCCCTGAATCCAAGGCCCAGGACTGGCAAAAAAAAAAAAGAAAATATGAAGGACTCTGTCTAAAAGACTGTACAAAACAAAAAGATACTAGATTTTTTTTAAATAATATAGAAACAATAGGCAGAATGACACTTGCAGAAAACACACCTTTAAGTGAATAGAGCTTGGATCCTCTTTGAGCAGAGAGGTGGCAGGGACAGAACAAAGCAGGTGTGTATGTACCAGTACTGGGGCTTAAATTTAGAGCCTTGAGCTTTCCCTTCACTTTTTTACTCTTGATTGGCACTCTATAACTTGAGCCACTGCTTCACTTCCAGCTTTTTGCTGGTTAATTGGAGATAAGAGTTTCACGAACTATTCTGTCCACACTGGCTTTACACTGCAAAAATCAGATCTCAGCCTCCTGAGTAGCTAGGATTACCAGTTACCAGTGCTTGGCTTACTTTACTTATTAAATTGTAGAGCAATTCTGAGTTCGATACTGAGGCAATACAGACTTGCAGTGCCTGACTTTGCTAACTTACCATTTTCTGAGTCATCACAGTCAAGAAGTCACTGAAGTTCATTTTTCCTGTCCCTTCCTTATCAATTTCACTTATCATTTTCTTGATTTCTTCTTTTTTGGGCTCAAAACCAAGGGCCCTCATTGCCACCTACAACAAAAAGACATTCCTCTCAATGCACACATGTAATCCAAGTAGTAGTAAAAGTAACTGCTGAAGACATTAACCCAGAGTCTAATAAAATGTTAAAACAGGTGGGGAAGACAGCAACACTGATTGAGTTTGGTATCTTTCATTCAGTTTAATACTCTAAGGTAATTAAAGGCAAGAGAATAGCACAGTACATGTACCTTGGTTACTTTGTACAGGGAGGAGAGAGTGAGAGGGGTAATGGAAGAGAATGAAAAGACAGAGAAAAGGAAGGCAGGAGAGTAGAAATGGTTACAGCTTGCCTTTAGTTCTTTTACATCGATGGTACCAGTTCCGTCAGCATCAAAGAGATCGAAGGCTTCCCGGATTTCTTGTTTTTGCTCTTCAGTAAGCTCTGGTTTCGGACTCATCCTTTTACGCTGGGCACTTGATGTTACGTTTGTCTTCTTAAAATTGGAAGCCTTTTGAGAGAATACAAACACATCAGTACAAAATAACCTAATATAGTCCATGTTTTATATGACAATTACTAACATCCACATGCATTTTTCAAGTGCATAGAGACTAATTTCAAAGCTCTGGTAAACAAGAGTGATAATAGCGTTTTACAATGAGTGTCTTCAAGAACTTTGGTGTCCCTGTTGTGTTTACTAGTATTTTCAGAAGCAAGGAGATCCTTTGGTATTTTTGAAAAGTATCCTAAAGGACAGATAGGGAAGAGACTAATTGTGAATAATTGGAGAGAGCAAGTCTTCTTGAATTTTGGGGTTCCAGTTCAGGGAAAGTCCTTGCAATGGCCAGTGAGTGCTCTACTTACTATAAGGAACTGTAACTTTCCAATTACTTCAAAATTCGGCCAATAAATAATAAACCCCAGTCTGTTTGGCGCTCTGAAACCTAATCCAGTGAGTCGAAAGCATCTCGTAAATGCCCCATATTTAAATTGGAAAGTGCAGTCAGCAGAGAACATGGAAAATTTCCTACCACCTCTGCACTACAAAAAGAGAGGGAGGCAGCCCAGAGGCTGGGATCTGAATGGGATCACGGCGTAGGGGGAAGTCTTTTGTGGGGACGGAGGGAGGGGGGGTGGGAGGAGGATCACCCAGAGGTTAGAGTAGGCCCGCCGGAGAGTTCGGGACGCCGCTGGGATATAGGCTGTAGGAAAACAGGAGGTGGCGGCTAAGGGCAGGCCCACCAGAGTGTTTGGCGTCCGCGCTGTCTACCGTGTCCTTCCGGGGTCGAGCTGAAAGGAACGGCTGGCGAGCTAAAGCCGACAGAGACGCAGGGAAGGAAGCACGGGTCTATTGTTGCATCTGTATCGCTTAGAATCCTGGCGCAGGGAGCAAGAGGGAGCCCAGCACTCACCATGGCCCAAGGAAGCTGCACCCGGTTGTTAAGGCAACCGCGTACACGCTGACTGGCGCCTTTCCCACCGTCCCGCGCGCGTGTGGCCCCGGTGCTCATTGGTTGAGAACAGAAGTGGGTGGTGCTAACCTTGCAAAAGCAGAGTCTGGGGGCAGAGGGCCGTGTGCTGACAACCGAGACCTGTGTTTATTGGACGAGGGTAGTATGACAACGTTGATTGGTTGAATCAGCTCCAAACTTGGCCAATCCCCTTGCTGGAGAAAGCTCGGCTGATTCTCGGCTCACAAGGCGGGGAGTAAGGGGTGGCTCCGGATATGTTGCACCGTGAGAACCATCTACACGCTCGCTGAGGCCGGCTGGTTGGGAAGCTACAGACAGGTAAGAGTCACGGTCTTACCCATGGAGGCCACTTTGTGTGGACAACAGAGCTGGGCGAAGGGTTGGATGGGATACCCTACATCTGAGTTACAGAAACCGGGCACAAAGGGGGCAGAAGTAGTATTGAACACTGCTGTACTCAAAGGCACCTCAGACCCGGCAGGGGTAAATGGAGTCGCCGACGTTCAGAGAGCAGATCCGGATGAGGCTTTTTCTTTGAAATATCCCCTTTAACAAAAAACAAAATCCCTTGAGCTTTCACCTGGCCCAAGGCAGCCCGGAATACTGAGCTGGGATTCTTGGAAATGAAAGAATTAAAGTGAGACGACAACTGTCATCAAGGGTCAAGAGAATATCACAATATACTTTGACATCTAAACATTTGAGCCAGAAAAAAAAGGGAGCACCCTCATGCACATAGTCATGCCAGTTTTGGAAGTGAGAGATGTGCTTGAATTAAAAGGTTGGGAGTTGAGAACTGAAGGTCCACAGTCCTCCATCATCTGCTCTCCTTCAAATTTACACGCAGAAATTTAGCCTAAATTTTTCGCGCTGTTGACAGAGCTGCAGCATATTAACACTCCATAAATGGGACTTTTGGCCTTTGCTCTCTTCCACCTCACCCAGTGAGCCTGTTTCCAACCCTTGTGTCAGGTTTGTTTCTCCCTCTCCCTCTCCCTCCCTCCCTCTCTCTGTGTATCTGTGTCTCTCCCTCCCTCCCTCTCCCTCCCTCCCTCACCTGCAACTACTAGGGCTTGAACTCAAAACCTGGAAATTTTCTCTAAACCTCTGCCCTCAAGTTGTCACTCTACTACATGAGCCACACCTCCACTGCCGGCATTTTACTGGTTAGTTGGACATAAGGGGGTCTCAGACTATCTTCCCACGCTAGCTTTGAGCCATGATCTTCAGATCTGAGGCTTCTGAGTTGCTAGAATTCCAACCTGAGCCACCAAAACTGGCTTATTTCATTTTTGTCACATCTTCACTAGAAGTCAGGCTCTATGAAGACAACAGTATTTATTTAATTTATTTCTGATACTCCAGGAGAACACATTAGGCTCTCAGAAAATACTGCCTGAATGCTCAGTAGTCCTCCACTTTCCAACCATTCACCTCTGGAGTTTGCCCTAATCTACCATGCTGATCTTTCTAAAGAGCATCTCTGATCAAGATGGCCTCCTGCTTCACAAATTTCTTATGATTATAAACTCATATAAACTTCCTGCCTAGGTTCACCTCTGCTAACACTACTAGCCCCTGTCTCTCCATACCCTGTGCTGTACTTTGGATCTTAATGGTCTTTCAAAGGCAATATATCAAAAGTTTGGCCTTGAACCTATACTCCTATGGGAAGATTATAGAACTTTTAGGAGGTGGACCCTAGTGGAAGGAAGTAAAGCCATTAGATGCATGCTCTCAAAAGAATTATAAGCCTCGGTCTCTTTCTTCTTCTTTTGCTTACTGGCCACCATGAAGTGAACAGCCAACTTCCTGCACTACATGCTCGCAGCATTAAATACTGCAGCCCCACAGACCCAGCATCAAGACCAATTAATCATGAACCCAAATTTATGAAACTTTAAGCCAAAATAAACCTTTCCTATTTTTGTATTGGTTGTCTCAGGTGGAAAGTTGTTTAACCACGCCTTGCTTCCCAATCAGCAGGGCAACAGCCTGACACAGTAGTAGTAACAATTGCAAATTCTGCCTAGAGTATGTGCCAACCATGTGATTCCCCCCACCAACCAATTCCTTTGACCTCTCTGAGTCTATTTCTTACCTGTTAAGTGAGATCACGACTATCTGCCTAAGTAGATACTTTTTGAACCCTAATGGGATGTGTACTATGTGCAAAGGCCTGACATTTACCCGCTCTTCAAACAATATTACTTTTCTCTGGTTTATGATTCTCATTTCCCCTTCTGGCATGCTGGGGGCCTTAGGCATGGCTAAGATCCATCATCACACTATAGGCAGGGTGATCTGGTTGTGGCACTCACTCTGCCTGCGACTTCCAGGGGGTATACAGCCCCTTGATGTTGTCAGCTTTGCTGCCCATCTTGCTTCACACTTGTAGTGACACAAGTTGTCACAGTTACCAAAACATGCTGGCTCTATGCCACCAACTCATTCTTCCCACCTCACCCAATGCACCAGCCCACCTACATTCTGTGGGCTTATTCTTCTTGGGGACCAAACACTTTTGTGATTTCTTGTAACTGCCTGTCTCCCTCACAGTGTGGTAAGCTCCTTGAAGGCCTAAGCTGCTCTATTTCGTTTTTGCCTAGCTAGCTTTTGGTGGCCTGTGAATGCAAGAATGAATGAACACTCAGAAGTTCTTTTACAAGTTGTAGCTCTGCTTTTATCCCTGGGGCGGGGGAGCTTGTTTTACCCTGGAAACAGCTTTCAGGAAGGATGGCTATTTTCTACATGTGAAGTTTTCACCAGCACCAGTAGAGTAATCCAATAGAAAGTCATGGAAACCTAGGATGAATACATTATAAGCAGGCAGGTGCCAAGGAGGCAGCTTGTCATTCCTGGCTAGTGGACCTGTGCACAGAGGCATTTAAGCTAGGCTTTGAAGGATGATGGGATGTTCACTATGGAGAGGGTGCAGCAGGAGCTGAGATCACAGGCATGCTGAAGATTCCTGAGTAAATTCAAAATTAGGCATTGCGAGTCCTAAAAGGAAATGAACAGAGAAACTACACTGATTTATAAGGTCATTTCTGGTCCCTGGATTGTCCTAGTTTAGTACTGGCTCACCTGAGACTTCTGAAGACATATGCCCTCCTAACCACTGCTCCTAATCCATACTTCGTCCCCTTTGTCAGGTCTTTGCATTCTGAAAACAGGGGCCTTAATTTATTTTCTTTTTGTTGCTTGTTATGTTTGGCTAGCAGTTTTTTTTTACAGGACTCCTTCATTGCAATATTTCCTCCAGGAAATGTATGTGAAAGTGTTATACAGGTTGCAGAGCCTGAGAGTAAAATAGATGATGGAGATTCCCAGCTGGGTTCTCCATATTGGGATTCCACAGCCAGTGGGAGTAGTGGAACTCTGCTTTTCCAACTACATCAGCCAAGTCTTTTGGAGAAGGGCACTTGTCCACTTGTTTTTGTTAGGCAGATCACCTCTGGCAATGAGCTCATGCTGGCTGTCCCCACTGCACTTCTTCTTTCTCTGGTATTGGGGCTTGAACTCAGGGCTCTCTCACTATGCTTTTTCTGTTCATGGCCTTCTACCTCTAGGAGTAAGTGGTCTAGAACTTTCCCAGCAGGAAACAGATTGTGCTCACTCACTTGTCTTCATGGAATCCTGTCAGGAATCAAAAAGGAGTAAGGCACTTCAGTGTCACCAGTGTGAGCCAGGTCTCTTCCTATATTCTTCTCAGCCTAGAACATTACATCCTGGTTTTTAGAAGATTTGAAAACTTACATTCTAAACAAAGCAGATTTGAGGCCTCTGCTCTGTAAGTCTTCACCATGTACCAGCCCCTTGTTAGGGTATTATTCTTACTCATTCAGAGTTCCTTTGTTCTGTGTATATATTTGGCAAAATTGACGTAACAGAATATGTACCATTTTAACCACAGTACACTTGAATGACAGCACCTTCTCATTGTGGTAGAACCATGAGCACCATTCAGCTCAGAGCTCTTCTCACACTAACTCTGTACCCATCAACGGCCATTCCCCTTCCACCTCCCACCACATGCTCATCTCAGTCTCAGAATTTGGTCTTTCATAGGGGTTCTCCATATGAGCACACTTGGGCAATATTTGTTCTTTTTATTTAGCATGATATCTTCAATTTTGATCCTTTAATCTTAAAATGGGAGGGCATCCACTATAATAGATAATGGATTTTGTTTATCCATTCATCCATCAATGGACACCCAGGTTGCTTTCACCTGTTGGTCATAGAGATTAATGCTGCTATGCGCATGTGTAAATGCACAAATATATATTCCAACTCCTTGCTTTCCATTTGGGGGGATGTATACTCACAAATTTGGTGACTAACATGGTAATTCTTTGCTTCATTTTGGAGGACCTACCACATTTTCACAGAGGCTTCAGGGTTTTACATTACCATTGACAGTACACAAACATTCCAGTTTCTCCATCTCCTTTCCCTGTGTGTGCTATTTTCTGCTTCCTGGCTCCAGATGGTAGCCATCCTAATGGATGTGAAACATTCTTTCATTATGGTTTTGATTTACATTTCCCTCAGGATTAGTAATATTGAACCCCACTTAATATGACTGGTAGCCATCTGTAAAATATGTTCTTTTACCCAGTGTCTTGTGCCTCACAGCTCTAATCATAGATACTTAGGAGACTGAGATCTGAGGATCATGGTTCAAAGCCACCCTGGGCAAGAAAGTCCATGACATTCTTATCTCTAATTAATGCCTGGAGTAGCTTTTTACAGTTCATGAAAGGGGTAGGCCCTTAATCTCTGAACTTGTAGCTTATGCACCATCTAATGAACACCCCAAGAGAAAGAATAATTGGGACATGTAAATGTCATAGAAAAAGCTGTAATTCCAACATTTTTGTTGCAGCTGGTAAGTGATGTTAATTGACGACTTTCCAATTTGCCTCTGACCCAGGTATATGATGAGTTATGGGCCCAGCCATGGCTTCCCTCGCAGGAATATGAGCTGGGTTCTTCAGCCAGCAGCTTCCACTACGATTCAGCTATCTGTGAAAATTCAGCACCCACCTTAAACACTTAACAGCTAAAGATGTAACACTGGTGTCTATCTCTAAATCTGTCTTTAGGAAGAAGAAAAGTTGATTGCAGAGAACCATAATTTGAACCACAATGGAACAAGCAGTTGGCAAGCCAATCAGAGACCGAGGGGCACAGATGCTTCTGACAGAGGATATTCCCAAAGTGAGTACTGCCATGACAAAGGCTAGCAATCAGGCAGGAGGAAGTCAGGTCTCTCTATATTAGCAAGCCACTGACATTGACCAGTACAGTAAGAATGTACTTAAAGTTGCAGAAGGTTGAGTTCTGGAAGATCACAGTTTGAAGCCAGGTCAGGCAGACAAATCTATCGTACTCTATGTCCAATTAACCAGCAAAAAAGTTGCCAGAATGGAGTTGTGGGTCAAGTGATAGAGTTCCAACTATGAGCAAAAAAAGCTAAGCCCCAACTTCAACAAAAGCCCCAACTTCAAGCATTGGCACAAAAAAACCATACCATTAATAAACTAGTCAATATTGGATGTATTTTATATAAGATGTATTCAATGAATCAGTCAGTGCTGGGTGTATTTTATAGAAGATACATAGGTTTATTTAAGATATATCAGTTACTTATTCCCGCATAGCAAACAACATCACAATGCGGTGGTTTAAATGAACACCAGCTGGGAGCTGGTGGCTCACGCCTATAATCTGAATAGCTAGTCAAGAAGCTGAAATGTGGAAGACCACATTTGAAGCCAGCCCAGGCAGGAAAGTTCGTGAGACTCTTATCTCCATTTAACCACCAGAAAATCAGAAGTGGTGCTGTGGCTCAACTGGTACAGTTCTGACCTTGAGGAAAAGAGTTCAGAGGCACCACCCAGGCCCTGAGTTCAAGCCTTACAACCAACAAAAAAAAGTGATTATGCCGGCGCTGGTGGCTCATGCTTGTAATCATAGCTACTCAGGAAGCTGAGATGTGAGGATCATGGTTAAAATCAGCTCAGGCCAGAAAGTGTATGAAATTCTTATCTCCAGTTAACCAACAAAAAGTTGGAAGTAGAATTGTGGCTCAAGTGGTAGAATGCTACCCTTAAGCAAAAAACATCAGGGACAGCCCCCAGGCGCTGAGTTCATGCTCCAGGACCAGCACACACACAGAAAAAAATAAATGTAATTGCAGATCATCCAATTCTTCATGTGGAGCTCAGAGTAAGGCCTCTTCTGAACCTCTAGCTCAAGCCACTTACCATCTGCACTTCCTTTTATGTAATTTAAGATTTTGTTGCTATTTAGCAGCCAGAAAAAAATCATACTGCCATTGTCACCAAATTTCAATTTTTTATTTTCTTCAGAATAGCTTTTATTTCACTGATTCGATTTGTAGGAAATAAGAGTTCTAAATTTAAGGTACTAAAAAAGAACACTTTTGTCTTTTTTACATATTCCATATAAATCCCTCTAAAAACAATAGGCCTTGATCATTCTCTTTATCTCAAGATTATATTGCAATTAAATTTGTTGGTCGTCATGGCTTCTCTTCTTTTTATAGATTCCCCACAGTAAACCATTCCCGAGTGTGGCTACCTAGTTCCAGTCTGCAGTTCTGTTCTTGTCAGTTACTCTTGCCCATTGTGGCCACATTCTCAAATGGCTGGACATTGGTTTAGTTTTTTGTTTTTTGTTGTTGTTTCTGGGGGGTGAGTTATTGTCTTTGTGTTGTGTGTGTGTGCGTTTTGGTTTTTCTTTTTGCGTGAGAAAAGTATCCAAGGATCAGACTTAATTATAGGTGCTTTAATTTGCTTGTCCTGGATCCAAAGCATGGATTGTACCATCAATCCCAACAAATATGTTACTTCATTCAATCACTCTTGTCCCTCCTTGTTAATCCCAAGAAAGGAAATGATTCTAGTTACTGAAGTGATATCAGGCTATGCCTAAGGTGTTTCAAACAAGCAAACGTGCCTGCCATTGTGTCAGTGGCTCTAGATGTGTGAGACTGGGCTCTTTATAGCATCCAGTTATTTTCCCATCCGTTTCCACAGGCGAAGAAGTGTACAGTGATTGGAGGCTCTGGGTTCCTGGGACAGCACATGGTGGAGCAGTTGCTGGCAAGAGGCTACACTGTCAATGTCTTCGATATTCGCCAAGGGTTTGACAATCCTCGTGTGCACTTCTTTTTGGGTGACCTCTGCAGCCAACAGGTATTGGACCCTGCAGCCTTGCTGACCTTCGCAAGTACTTCCTGTGCTTAGAGGCTACACAGTTAAGCCATGCAACAGTTTTAATACCTGAAAAAAACTTTCCAAGACTGCTAAAAGTTATGGGAAAGAAGTCAACGCACATCACATTGACACTATTTTCAATGAACATGTGTTGTGTGTGTGTGTGGTGTGTGTATATGTGCGTGTGACATTTGCTGTCTTAGGAGTGTGAGAGCAACTGTACTTCACACCTTAATGAGCAGAATGGACTGTGTGCCAAGAAAGCTTTACCAGAAAGTTTTTGCTAAACATATCATGGGGTAGAATGTCCAGACCACTGTTGTGGACCACGCCAGTGCTGAGCTGTAGGGTATTCACTTCCTTTTCATTGAGATCTACAATTCACAAACTATCGTTTTCAAAAAAAATGTAAGCATGCAGTCTTGTATTGTTCAATATGTCCAAAGAAATGTGCAAACATTCCCCACTGTCTAATTCTAGAACATTTTTATCACTCCAAAAGTAAGGTTGTGCCTGTCCACTTCCAGTTCTCTCTCTCTCTATCTCTCTCTCTCCCTTTCCCTCTCCCTCTTTCGTTTCCTCTCTCCTCTGTCTCGTTTCTCCTCTCTGCACTCTCTCCTCTCTCCCCTCCCCCCTGTTTGTCTACCCCTCTCTCCCAAACCCTGACAACTTCTCTTCTGTTTTCAGTCTCGTCATTCTCAAAATGTCAAGAGCATCCTCTACTTTCCTCGCTGGCCTCCTAGGATGTCACTCATTCATTTCCCCTCCAACCTCAGGATTGCCCCTTGTCAGGCTCCTTTTCTCTGTTACTCCTAACTTTTGGAGGCTCTAGGCTTTCTTTGGATCTCCTTTTCTTCCCCAAGTGTATTCAGTGACATGGGGAGCCCTCCCTCATCATAGATTAAGTTCTGTCTAGAAGCTGTGAGGCCCCATGCTGGCTCTGCCTAACCCAAAGCACTCATACCTGGCTCTGATCACCGCAGGCATTCCTGCTTGCCCAGCTGCCGGCCACATCCTCCTCCCCTAGCACAGCAACCTTACTCCTGTAGTCTTCTCATATCCATGAACGGCCTACAGTCTTTCCCTTAGATCCATCCTGGAGTCCTTGTCTCACCCCTTCCATCTCATTTATCAGTAGACTATACTGATGCTGCACTCTGTCCAACAACTTTTTGCTCCTTTCATTCAGCCAGCCTGGTGTAACTCATCATCATCTGTCACTATTAGAGGGATCCTTTTAATGCAGAAATTAGGCCTCTTCACTTCTCTGTGCAGAAGCCTTCAGTGGCAGCGTAATCCACTTAGAGCAGATGACAAAGTTAGTCACAAATCACAGACACGACGTGCCTGTCAGGCCTCACTCCTCCGGTGTTCCCTTCATTGTTCGGCTGCAGCACACCGGCCTTCGTACTGCACCTCAAACGTACCAGCTAGGTTTCTGTCTCAGGACCTTTATCTTGCGTCCTTTTCTAGACATGCTATTCCTGGAGAACAGTGCTTGCTTCCTAACATCCAATAAGCACCTAAGCATCAGGGCCTGCATACCCCTTCTGATCTCACTGAGCATTAGCTTTGTAAGGAACTCTACTCCTTATTCATCCTTTCCTCCAAAGAACAGCAGCTGCATACTGGGATTTGGGTTTGGGGCAATTCTGAAACCTCAAACAAATAGAACTTTCTTCTCTTCTAGTAGGTGTAGGCCTTCTTAATTTCAACTCATAACATAAACACTATATAGTTTGGGGCAGTGGAATGAAAGCTGGCATCAAAAAATACTTTGATTAAAAGAGATGACAATGTAAAGGCCAAATGGTGGCAGTTCTTTGGAAATGCCTTGCAAAGCATTTACCATATCCTAAATTGGCACTCTTTGCAGACTTGTGCACATATATTCCACTTTTAAATACTTTTGCAAATCCTACACAAACAAAGGATGGAAGCTTTTTACTAACAAATTGTATTTATAAATTATCTGTATTAGAATACAATAAACCCCAATTAACATAGAATTACTACACAGGTTGTACAACAGGTACCTTCTATTTTAGTTGCTAATAAAGGGCTATAGAACTGAAGAAAAAAAAAGACTGGGATTTTGACTCTTAATCCCTGCTTAAAGGAAACAAGGATTCTTAGCAAGTTTTACCTTCTCTCCAAAATGCTATGTAATATATATGCATCCTCTCCTTGTTTCTAGAAAATTCTTTACATTTTAACTGCTATCATTCTTCCTATTCTCTCGTGGACTGTTACAGGACATATGATAGTCCTCTGTTACATTCTTCACATCTCTTAGCTTTTCTGTCGTGTTCCTTTTCTTCTCTTGGTACAATTTTATAGATCGCTTGTTATATATGCACTCGGGAGCAATGTTGTGTTATCTTTACGCCCTTATATTACTTTGAAGCCAATCCTGGTCTGTCATTTTATCTGTAAATGTTGCAGTATTTGCGTCTAAAAGGTAAAGAAAAAACATGATCACATTTCAAAGATACTGTCAACAGTTCCTTAATGTGAAGCATTGTTCAAATATCCCCGGGAGTCTCAAAACACATTTTTTGTTGGTCATCGGACTTGAACTCTGGGCATGAGCACTGTCCCTGAGCTCTTTTGCTCAAATCTATCGCTCTACCACTTTGAGCCAAAGCACCACTTCTGGTTTTTGAGTGCTTAATTGGAGATTAGAGCCTCATGGCAACTTTACTGTCCAGGCTGGCTTTGAACTGTGATCCTCAGATCTCAGCCTCCTGTGCAGCTAGGATTACAGCGCCTGGCTTGAAAAAATTTTGCAGCATTTTTTTTTCAATTATGGAATCAAGCAAAGTTAAGACTATAATTCATTTGAAATATTTAGGTGTCTTCATTTGCAAGATCCCATATATTGTTTTAAAGCCTGAGTGTATTTGTAAGAACTATGTTTAGTGGGCTGTAGCATTCCCCATCATCTGCATTTTGCTCATTGCACCCTCACAGTGGTGTTTACCATGTCCCTCTGCCATCTGCCACAGGTAAGTCTAAGAAGACAGTGTCAAGTAAGTAAGGTGAGCACTAGCCACACACGGCCATCAAGTACTTCTGATAGGGAGGTCTCCATTGAGAACTGAAGTATAAAACCGTAACAGTTTAAAGATTTAATAGAGTAAAAGGAAGTAAATATCTCAGCAAGTATTGAAATGGCACTCTAGAAATATTAGATACAATAAATTTAATTTTAACTATTTCTTACTATGGTAATGTAAATGTTACAAAATTTAGACTGCTGACCATGGCTAGTATTACATTTTTATTGGACAAAAGACTTGATTTGAATTTTGTCCACTTTTTCTCTCCAGTATATCATCAGTCAGTATCTACATCAAAGAACAATAGATGTAGTTTGTCATTATTTCCACAATTCATGCCATATACATTTGAAGTTATCTGTTAAGTGTGGGCCATATAATTTCTTCCACTGAATTTCAGAAAGAAGCCTACCCCATACCTGGGTGATGGTGTGCTGCACAGACAGGCCCAGATGACTGAATCTTGCTGGATTTCCCTCTTAGTCTCTTAGTGTTACAACATACCCTTTTTGTCCAGCCATGTTGATACACACTTCTGTGTGCTTCAGTCACACATCTATAATGAAACTGCAGAGACTGGGCCACAAAGAGGGCATAGAAACTACACTTGACTCCCAATCCATCTATCTGTGCATCTCTTTGTCTGTATCCTTTATAATACCTTTTATAGGAAACTAGTAAACATGAACATTTGCTTGAATTCTGTGAGCTCCTCAAAATCGATAAGTCTAAGGAGAATTGGGACTGTATCTCAGTGTTAGACTCCTGGAGTACAGGCATGAGCCACTGGTGCCCAGTTAAACAATTCTTCCTCTTACTGATGATCAAACTGTCACTTCTTCTTTTTTTTTGGGGGGGGGGGCAGTCCTGGGGCTTGGACTCAGGGCCTGAGCACTGTCCCTGGCTTCTTTTTGCTCAAGGCTAGCACTCTGCCACTTGAGCCACAGCGCCACTTCTGGCCATTTTCTTTATATGTGGTGCTGGGGAATTGAACCCAGGGCCTCATATATATGAGGCAAGCACTCTTGCCACTAGGCCATATCCCCAGCCCCCAAACTGTCACTTCTTGACCAGCAGAAGCTCCTTCATGTTGGTTCCTGAGTTCTCTCACCATATGTCCAGTAGCTTGGCAAGGTTCTTCACCTTCTCATACTACATGGTTGGACTGGTATATTGTGTGTATTTCCTGCCTCCAGTCTGCAAGTACCCATTTCTCTCAGGAGGGTTCCCTTTTATTGGCAAAGTAAATGTACCTGCTTTTAAATCCCTTTGGTGTTGCTATGTTGTATCTGGTTTCACAGGAAGGACTGCATGTTTGCATTGGCTGTTTATACTGTCTTGAATGGTGTGAGAGTTTGTCTGTCTATGAACTCGCCTTCCTCAGGTGGGAGTTTTATCTGCTAGATGCCCTGAACTTGTAGAGGTGTATTGTGTCCACCGATATCACAGGCTTCACATACTCCGAACCCATTTTTATTGGAGACTACTTAATGAGACTGGGACAATTAAAATCAATTAAATAGCTGGGTGTCAGAGGCTCACTCCTGTAATCCTAGCTACTCAGGAGGCTGAGATCTGAGGATCAAAGTTTGAACCTGGGACAGGAGGAGAGGAGTCCATGAAACTGCAGTCAACTACCAGAAAACTAGAAGTGGCACTGTGGCTCAAAAGTGTTCGAATGCTAGCCTTGAGCAAAACAACTCAAGGAGGCTGGGAATGTGGCTTACTGGTAGAGTGCTTGCCTAACATGCTTGAAGCCCTGGGTTCAATTCCTCAGCACCACATACATATTAAAAACCAGAAGTGGTGCTGTGACTCAAGTGCTAGAGGGCTAGCTAGCCTTGAGCACAGAGAGGCTCAGGGACAGAGCCCAGGCCCTGAGTTCAAGCCCCAAGACCAACAAAACTAAAATAAATTAAATGGACAACTTTGTTTCTGTCCCATGTACTTTTGTATTGTTTGAATCATTTACAAGAGTATGCTTCTGTGTTTACAGAATTTTAAGGCAGCAAGGGATCCACTAGCTCCAGATTGAAGAGTTGAATATGAGAAGACTGTTGACCTGTGCAAAGCTAGAGCGATTCTTTTGTCTATTTATTTTTCCAGGACCTGTACCCAGCTCTAAAAGGTGTAAGCACAGTTTTCCACTGTGCATCCCCGCCACCATCCAGTAACAACAAGGAGCTCTTTTATAGAGTGAATTTCACTGGCACCAAGAATGTCATTGAAACCTGCAAAAAGGCTGGGGTTCAGGTAAGGGGAAAGCTGCAGAGAGTGTTGGGAGGAGTATATGGTGGCCAGTAGGGGATTTTCCTTGCGGTCTTCCTCTACTTACCTAGGGTTACTTTTTACATGTTGTAAACATCTTAGAAATTCAATCCTGGTTGTCATGAAGGACCACTTGCAAAGGCCAATTGCTGTTGTAATAGTCTAACTGCATACACATAGACCATCTCGAATACCCCTTACGTTATTTGACCAAAGAGCTATGAAATTTAGACATTGCTTGTATTTTCAGTTGTGAAAATGTATGTGACCATTTAAGTATACCTTTCAACCATTTTGTACTATACATTCCATGGTATTAAGTATGTTCACATTACCAACATCTGTGTCTACAACGTATCTTCCTACGTAACAGAAATTGTGCACGGGAGCTGGGGATATGGCCTAGTGGCAAGAGTGCTTGCCTCGTATACATGAGGCCCTGGGTTCGATTCCCCAGCACCACATATACAGAAAATGGCCAGAAGTGGCGCTGTGGCTCAAGTGGCAGAGTGCTAGCCTTGAGTGGGAAGAAGCCAGGGACAGTGCTCAGGCCCTGAGTCCAAGGCCCGGGACTGGCCAAAAAAAAAAAAAGAAAGAAAAAGAAATTGTGCACCTGTTAAACAGTCTCATCATTACTCCCTCCCCGTAACCTCTGGCAACCACTGTGTCTTTATGAATCAGAGTATTTGAGAGCACTCATAAGTGGCTTCATACAATATTTGTCCTTTTGTGACATTCTCATTTCACTTAGTGTAATATCGTCAAGGTTCATTCATGATGTGTCAGAATGTCCCTTTTGAGGAATGACATTTATTCTTTTCCTTCATCCATCAGGGAACTCCTGTGTTGCTTTAACCTTTGGGTTGTTGTGAATACTGTTACTGTGAGGGTTAGGGATGTGGCTTAGTGGTAGAGTGCTTGCCTGGCATGCCGGAAGCCCTGGATTCGATTCCTCAGCACCACATAAGCAGAAAAGGCCAGACTTGAAGTTGTGGCTCAAATGGTTAGAATGCTAGCCTTGAGTATAAAGAAATCAGGGACAGTGCTCAGGCCCCGAGTTCAAGCCCTGGCACTGGCAAAAAAATAATGTTACTGTGAACATGGGTATGCAAATATCTATCCTAGTCCCTATGTTCAATTCTTTAGGGTCTATATCCAGAAGTGAGATTGCTGGACCTGGCCATATAGTAATTCTGTGTTTAACCTTTTGAGAGCCCACCACATTGTTTTCCAGACTTTACATATGTATGTGTGGGGTGGGTGTGTGTGTGTGTGTGTGTGTGTGTGTGTGTGTGTGCACACGCGCACATGTGTGCACATGCACGCATGTGCATGCATGCATCCTGGTCCTGGGACTTGAAGTCAGGGCCTGGGGTGCTGTCCCTGAGCACAAGACTAGTGCTGTACCGTTTGAGCCACTGCTCCATATCCCAGGCTTTCCTTGTATTTTAAAAGACAAAACTATTATTGGGTGCTGGTGGCTCACCCGTATACTTCAAGATATTTGGGAGGGTGTGAACAGGAAAAGCATGGCTTGAGGCCAAACTGGAAAAGTTTGCAACACTCATTGTAACCTGTAGCTGCGTACAGTGTCATCCAAACCTATGTAGGAGGCTGAAATTAGTAGGGTCAAACATTTAGCCCAGTCAGAAAACTCCACAAGACTCAATTTTAACAAGGGAAGGTACACATATCAGCATATACCTGTCATCCCAGCTAAGATGGGAAACCAGAAATAGATGGTTTGCAGTCCAGACACTATCTCAAAAGTAACTAGTGAAAAATGGGGCCAAAGGTGTGACTCAATAGTAGAGTACTTACCTAGCAAGTGTGGGAGAGGAAAAATACTGTGCTTGTAGGAGATCGAAATATGTGATTGGGGCCTGAGGGGATATGAATTTCCACCAGATGGTAGCTTGCTGTACTGTTAGCCATTCTGGTCCTCAGATGGTCTTGACAACACTCCCACCACTGAGTGTAACAACTCCTGCAGTGGTGTGCGCCACAGGAGTGGGTAACTAGGGGCAAACCTTGCAGGGACCTGGGGGCTTTGCTCCTTCTGAGTACTCTTCCGGTTGCCAGCATATGTACTATGTACTGGACCAGCAAGGACAGGCAGCCAATGAACCCTTCTGGGCTTCCATCTGTTACAGTAAGAAGCTGATAAGTAACAAATGCAGCATGCCATAGGTATTGCTGTCCTACCTGAGCCTCCTCCTGGGCTCTCCCCTTCAGCAACACTGGTCTCTGTATGTGCATGTACCACAAAGTCTGTACCTCAGCATAGGGCTCAGTATGTTGTGTTACTCTGAACAACTCCTGAGTAGGTAGTACTGCAGGGTGACACAGTAGGACTCAACTTGGGATCGTTGTAATTGTACTGAAGTACATAATTTCACACAGAATTTACTTTTAAATTATATTTTCATCTGTTGCTAATGTTTAAGACTGTGCTCATTATATTACGTTTTCAATTATTGTTCATGATTAAGAATATGATTAATTCTTGCATACTGAATTTGAATTCCATAACTTCACTGAATGTTTACCTATGTTTTCTGTGTATTTTTTCCAGTCCTGGGGCTTGAACTCAGGGCCTGAGTGAGCACTGTCCCTGGCTTCTTTTTGCTCAAGGCTAGCACTCTGCCACTTGAGCCACAGCGCCACTTCTGGACATTTTCTATATATGTGGTGCTGAGGCATTGAACCCAGGGCTTCATGCATGCTACTCAAGTACTCTACCACTAGGCCACATTCCCAGCCCCTTCTGTGCATGTTTATCATTTAGGAATGATGTCACTTTGATTTCTTCTCTTCAAATCATTATAATTGTGCATTTATCTTATCACACCACTGTCCAGTGTTGGATGAGTTGCTCTTAGCCAGAAGCTGAGAATCCTTCAGAATAGCTTCCTTCTTCTTTTCTTTTCCTTTGGTTTTCTTTTTCGATAGTGCTTCTGGGGATTGAACCCAGGGCTTCATACATTCTAGGCACATGCTGTGCTTGTGCATGTGTGTTTACATGGTAAGGTTGGTATCCGACTAGTCTGAAGTTTTACAGATAGACATCTCCCTAGAAGTTTGTGGAGATGAGAATAAAACCATGAAATCCATTGTTTTTTATTGTAATGCTATACTGTGTTTGGAACCCTCATAAATGTGAGGTGTTAACTTTTGGATTCACTTTAGACGACATGAAATGCACTCTGACAAATGATTTGTGCTGCACTTCATGAGTGGGGCTAGGAAAGAGGGCGGGGAGTAGGGAAGAGGTGCCGTTTCACTCTGGCTCCTTCATGACTCTTGAGCTGTTGGAATTGTAATTATTCCTGACTTATATTTCCTGTTAAATCTTCCTCTGCTAGAAACTCATTTTAACCAGCAGTGCCAGTGTCATCTTCGAGGGCACCGACATTAAAAATGGAACTGAAGACCTCCCTTATGCCATGAAACCCATTGATTACTACACAGAGACTAAGATCTTACAGGAGAAAGTACGTATTTTGAACTGGTCGAGTGAGTGCAAGTGTGGTGGGTTTACATTACTAAGAACAATGTATATGAACATAGGAAGTATTCTGAGGCCTAAATACCAAACATGGGAAGTCAGGTATATGGGTAAAATTGAATTTTAAGATAAGAATAGAATAGCCTGAGAATATTGTATTTTCTATGGAGTGCCTCCTTTAAGTTTCCCGTGATCCTGTTATGGCACTATTACTATTGTCAGATTACAGAGGAGGACACTGATTTATGCAGAGATGAGGAACCTTCCCCCAGGGACACCTGGTTTTCATGTAGCTAGGTTCACCAGCACTGTTGCTTGAGGCCGCCAGGGGTCCAGGAAAGTTATTTCTGTCACCCTGAATCCATCCTAACCTGAAGAGAGACAGTGCTCCTGAACTGCAGACAGCTCCCCAGAGCTGAGTACCTGTGACTTACCTGTCCCCAACATTCACAGTGTATCACACCCACTGAGCTTTGCAATCCAAGTACTTATTAAACAGGAGCTTGACTCTGAACCAACACTAGGCTGCCTGTGCTGCTGGACACTCACTGCTTTCACTCACAGAGTCACAGCAGAATCAATCCCAGGGGGACTTGACAATGTCTCCAGGGCAAGAGGTGCAGGTTGCCGTTTATTTGGGAAGCTGCCATCCTGTGGGTCGGCTGGGCCCGCCTGCTCCATAGTGCTCCCATCTACATCTCATTCTCACCCAGATGAACTAAAGGCTTTTGTGGGCCCTGAGACAACTTTAGTTGCCCCAGAAAAACTCTAAGTGCTCATCGTGAGGTGCTGGGACCCCTCCCCGCAGGTGAACTCAGCAGGGTTCCGCAGCTCCAGGAGATGCCATCAGTCTCACTGGCCTGGCCTTTGTGATGCTCGGCTAGAAGTCAGTATAATCCGTGTTTGAAGCAAGCATGGAACAAATGCTTCAGGAAGTTTTGTTCCTTTTGAGGCAAACCCTGTTGCTGTGTCCAGCCCTCCATCACTGAACAGTGCGCACAGCTTGTGAGGAATGCAGTCACTGTGGAAACCAAGATGATCCAGTCATCCTGGATTATACATCGCTGAGGGACCACCGTGCTATATGCATCTGTTGTTGACTAAAGTGTTGTGTGATGCATGTTTGTGCCCTTGGGTTCTAGTATTCCATACAGAAGACATTCATTCCTTCTCTCTGTGATCCCCGCCCCCGTGCCTCTCTTTCTCTTTGTTTCTCCGTGCAATGGCGACAGAAAGAACAGCTGCCTCCGATAGAGTATTAGCAGCACATGTCTTTTGCTGAGCTGCTGCTACCCTATTTCTCGTAGGTCATGAACTTCACACCCTCGGCCCTCTCAGACACATTTTCTGAGGCCACTTGGGTCTGTGTGAGTCGTCTCGTACAAGGTGGTCCACTCAGTGTGAACTGAGCACACTGATGTGCAGCGGGTGTGCAGCCAGCACGTGTCACTCAAGTGACAGGTCCTTTTCCTGGAGGCTCGTGGCTGACTCATTACCAGGAGCTCTCACATCTCTTCAACAAACACTGCCAAATTATAGCCACTGGATGTGTCTGTACATTTTAACTTTTGAATCCGAATCTAGGCTTTCAATATAGTCTTGCTGAGTTTTACCTAGCAGTCTCATATTTTCTTCTGTTTCTCCCAGTTACGAGTACAAGCTGTGCCCATTAAGATAACCAGGCAGCCACATTGTCTGTCTGTGTCTCTGGTACTGCCCATCCAGCAGAATTATTTTGACTCTGAGAGTTTGCAACACACACATTCTTCTTCGGCTCTCTTTTCAGGCAGTGTTAGATGCCAATGATCCTGAGAAGAATTTCTTCACCATAGCCATCCGACCTCATGGCATTTTTGGTCCAAGGGATCCCCAGCTGGTCCCCATCCTCATTGAGGCGGCCAAGAAGGGCAAGATGAAATTCATGATTGGGTAAGCATGCCCCAGCTCGTGTCCACCTGTCCCTTATTCAGGTGAGTGGGGTCACTGCCTTAGACTATTCAGGCTACTAGAGCAAAATCCCTTAGCGTGAGTAACTTAAATAGCAGAAATGTACTGCTCACTGTTTTGGAGGCCAAGAAGTCTGAAATCAAGGCATCAACAATTGTAATGTGTGAGTAGAGTTGGCTGCTGTGTGTCCTCGTGGCACAGAGACAGATGGGTCACTCAGGCCTCTTTTATAAGGGCACTGATCACATTCATGAGCACAGAGACATGGAAGGGACACAGACATCCAGTAACTTGTTACCTGTATATTCATTTTCTCAGGCAGCCATAACAAATTACTAAAAACATAATAGTTAACAATAGAAATTGATTTTCTCACTTATGGAAGCCAGAGGTCCACCAAGCAGATGTTGGAATGTTACTTCCTTCTATAACCTGTGAGGGAGAATCTGTTGTAGGTTTCTCTGAGGTTGTGGGAATTTTCACCAATCCTTGATATTCCATCACTCCCACGTCTGCCAACATTTTCATATGGCTGTCATCTTTCATTTCTATGTCCCAATATTCCTCTTATAAGGACATGAGCCATTGGATTTAAAGCTCATCCTGCTCCACCATGACCTTAGCTAATTATATGTGCTAGGATCCCATTTCCACATAAGGTCACATAGGCCGGGAAGATCTTTCTATCCCTGTTTGGAAAAGTAAGGAAGGTGAGCCTCAGATGGGTAACAATTAGAGTCAAGGACTTGCACCCTGACTGAATCTAAAAGGAACTTTAGAGTGTTATGGTCCTTCCCAAGGAGAACAGGTGGCCAGACCCCTAGATCTGTGTCCCAACCATGTCCTCTACTTTCATCTCTTTTGATCTGCCTTTCTGTGTCCTTCCCCTTGGTGCTGGTCATGCGGAGATGAGATAGGCAGGACACTAAGCTTGCACACTCACTGGTTGGCCCTTAAGTATTCTGCATCCTCCCCAGGGCGCCAGGCTTCTTCATCTGTTACAGGCATCCAGATGAGCCAAGGTGAGCACTCAAAGTGCTTATGTTGCAGGTGGTGGTCTCTGAAATGCCCACGTCCAGAGGCTTGCTGTGCTTGCAGCCAGTCACTCCCATTCTCACTGCGCCATTCCTTGTTCATCTACAGAAATGGGGAGAACCTGGTGGACTTCACCTTCGTGGAGAACGTGGTTCATGGACACATCCTGGCCGCAGAGCGCCTCTCTCACGATACAGCCCTGGGTGGGAAGGTAATGTACTGCTTCTCCTGGCACTTTAGGACCCTCATTGGGGGTCAAGGTTGAGGTCCCCTACTTGCGAGTTCTGTATCATTGTATATCCCACATCTTGGGATAACCAAAGTGCCAGAACCAATGAGCTAAGTTTGGTTAAAGATTCATACTCTTGTCAGTGGAGCTTGATCGATTTTGTCTGTCAGTGTGAGCACCAAACTGGATCCCGTGTCCATTGACAGGGTGCTTTCTCTTCAGTGTTTCTCCTACTTGACCCTCCAGTGTCCGTTGTTCCTCTTGGCTCACAGGTGGTCACACTGCTCAGATATGTGGCTCCTTCCATTGGGCACTACCTCTGAATCTCTTGGGATTTTGTGTGCAACATGCAGAGCAGAAATTGAAGAACCTGCTTAGTCCCCTGACCCCAGGGCTTCCTGTTTTCTCTGTTTCTCACTCCTAGATTTGGAATCCCTCATTTTCAGCCTTTTTTCATTCTAAATATGTACTGTTTTCCCACTCAAAACTTTAGTGATAGTTGGGAATAAGGTTAGCGTGGCTTACTTTAGTATAAGCATAGCATGTTTCAGGAATGTGATACGGAAATAAGATCAGTTTCATCATGATCAGTAATGAAATTAGCAGATAAAACCTTTCCAAGTACAACCTAAGGTCCACTTACAGCCCTGCAATCATGCACGTAACTTTCATTGCCTTCCCTCCCTCCCCCTGAATACTGTCCATTTGCAGAATTGAAGGCAGAGTGCGTCATACACTGTAACAACCAAGCACGTGGGGAGCTCTAGTATTCATTCACCTCATTGCTTAGCTGTTCGGATAAAGAGCTGTGACAGACAGGGGATGAGCTGTTTTTTCATGGTAGGAGTTGTGAGTTGAGGTGGCAACTGTGGCTGAGCTTGGGGGTCCCAGACGCAAGGGAGAGGGTTCTAACTTCTTGTTCCTTCACCAGGCATTTCACATCACCAACGATGAACCCATCCCTTTCTGGACGTTCCTGTCTCGTATCCTCACAGGCCTCAATTATGAGGCTCCCAAGTATCACATTCCCTACTGGGTGGCCTACTACCTGGCCCTCCTGGTATCTCTTTTGGTAATGGTGGTCAGTCCTGTCATCCAACTCCACCCCACTTTCACACCGATGCGGGTCGCACTGGCTGGCACATTCCACTACTACAGCTGTGAGAAAGCCAAAAAGGTCATGGGCTACCAGCCTGTGGTCACCCTGGATGCTGCCGTGGAAAGGACTGTACAGAGTTTCCACCACCTGCGGAAGGTCAAGTGAGGCACCCTGGAGACCAGGCTATTTCACCACATGTCCTCACCTGTAACTGATGATAGCTTTCAATCAGGTTTCTTTTGAGCTTACTCCCTTCCTGCTAGCTAGAGGAAAGCATGTCCTGTCCCTTCCATGACTGTGAGAGTGACAAGAACAGGAAGCACTGGCTTCCTATTTCTTAAAACAGAAAGCCTCCTGTTCTGTTCTGTCCTCTCTTTCTCCCCCTGTACTGGCCCACATTCCTTGCCACAAAGACCATCCTGAACTCACCTATTTCATTCCAGTGTCCTTTTACATGGTCCAGGAAGCTATGGGAAAGAAACAACTCATTTGCTGATGAAGGATATGAGACCATACTATTTCAATGTGAACCAATAGCAGAGTGAATTTCACCAGGCTCTGTTCAAGGGACTACAGCTTAACAATAACCTGGAAGCGAAGCAAAAGTGGTAGATGCTGGCTAAGATTTCCGTTGGAGATGTGTCATGTGATCACAGCATAAATGACTACTCATTAATCCCTGAGGGGAAGGAACACCCGTGGTTTTTCGCCCCCTACTGTGCATTCAAGGTCTCTTTCAGGGACAGTTTCAGTACCTGTCTACTTTTCCAGGAAACATTTCCTTTATAAGTAGTGTTCTGTCATCATTTTTATGGTAAGATGGTGATCTGGCCCAGCAATGTGACATACATGTAAGCTGTTAGCTCCTCCCTAGTGGTGGAAATCAGCCTAGGAGCCACTGAGCCAGAGAGAAGAGGCTCCTTCATCTCCTTGGAGTTTTGACAGAACTCTTCACGTTCATTTCCAAAGAGCAGCCATTTTTTAAAAAATCAGTTTCTTCTATATTCTGGTCATATTCTGCTTATAGAACCTGGTTTCTTGTCAGACTAATGGAAATTAATCATATTAAAGAATTGTAATTTCTTTCTTTGTGTTTGTCCCAATGTAGGGAAATGTGTAGGAAGAATAAAGGGAAGATATACAAACCATGCAGCTCATGTTACTGGATTCTTAGCTCTCACTGAACATAGACCCATCTGGCTAGGCTTGCAGAACAGTGAGATACAAATGTATATTAAGATGCTGTCTCATGCAGTGCTGTTGACCTGCTAAGCCTCTGTAATAGCAGACATGAAATGATGTTTTCACTTAGGATGAATGGTATAAATTCACAAGGAAGTGGTCCATCTTCAGCAGTGCAGGTGCTGCATTGAGATGAATCTTGAAGAATGAGGAAATAGCCAGCAGATACAGACTCCTAGTTGACATTTCAGGTTGAAGAAGTCAACACCTTGGCCTACTTTGATTAGCAGCATGTTGTATTTCTCAGTGGTACATGAAACCATGGTGTTTCTTGCACTCATCGTTTGCTTCATTTCATAAGGGATCAGTCAGGGTGGTTTGGGGTAGGGGACTGGAAACAAAAAGGAATTTGGCCAAGATATTATATATATATATAAGTTTTCCAAGAAGCCACATTTTGAAGGATCGAATCTTGGAGTCTTTATTAGAACATTAGCAGTCTTCAGGCAGCCAGTTGTTACAAAGGCTTGCAGCCCACAAATACACTTAACACTATTAGGAAACAGACCAAGGAGGAAAGAACAAAAACAACACCAACGAACCAATCCAGCTCCAATGGAGAGCTGACTTGGGACACCATGGTGACCAGAGATGAGACAGGACACAGGACAGGAACACGGAGACATGTGGCAAGGTGTCATGACCCCTGACTGGCCTGACCCTAAATAGGGTGAGGTCAGGGGCTGGGTCATAGGAAGCTCCCAGTCCCAGACACTTGACAGACAAGTCAGTACCCTATAGGCCAAGGGCCTACCTCTGTCTCTAGGGATTCAGGAACACCCATGAAGACAATGCCAGACAGTACAACACACCATGTCGCCAATGCTGGCAGTGACCCGATCTGACCTCCATATTACAGTAGAAGGGCGTGAGAAACCTGTAATAGTTTACAAAATTGGCAGTGTACTCATGGAGGACATGAACCAAGAAAATCCTCCTAGCCACCCCTCATAGAGGCTGGGAGAGCAGAGGCCCATGTAGTGACATAGCAGTAGGTTGGAAATGAAAGCTCAATGGAAGTGCCTGGAAAGGAGTCAGAGGTCAGGGCAGAAAGGGAAAACCCAGTTAGATGGAATAATGCTGAGTTCAGCCCAAAAGGAAAAGTACAGGTGTCATCAGCAAGAGGCCAGGGTCCAGCTGTTCATCAAAATAGAACAATCGTGGCAACAGTGACCTTGAAGATGAGAGAAGTTAATGAAGAATAGACCAGAGGAATCTTCTGGGCTCCCAGCAGACGTAGTACATTATTCTCTGTGCCTAGTGAGGGCTTTAATATTTCCCTGTGTTCCCCACTAAGCCCCCTACCCCTTTACAGGAAATCAATACCCAGGAAACCTTGTTCTCATCATCTGGAGAGCTCACGCCCCACCCAGACTCACTAAGTTGAGAGTGAAGATGGGCCTGGCACTCATGTCCGTAAGCACTGTGGGTGGTTGCAAACCAATGAACTGTCCTCTTCAGATCACTGAACACAGCCTAGCCTCAGCCACTTCAAGACAGAACTTGCCATGATCAAAGGCCAGCCCCTGGGGGTCATCCCCACCCATTCCATTCCTGATGACTGATATCTTAAAGTGGCTTCCTGGAACACAGCAAGACCTCTATGTCTCGTGTGGCACTTCTTGTCTGGAAAATCATAGCCAGTGGAAAGCAGTTCTCTCCCAGCTTGGTGATAGCTAACACTTTATTGCCAACTTCTTCATCCCCATCTCCACTGTCCTGGTTCAGTATGTGGTACCATGTGCATCTTGGTCAGGTGTATCTTGAGAGCCCGGTAGATCAGACCTCCTCCTTAGCCTGTCCTCCAGTCTAGTTTCTATACACATACTAGGGCATCAGATCTAAAATAGACCTAAAAGCTGTTTCTCCAACAAAAATGCTTTAGCAGGTCCCAACATTCTCTCAGCACCCCCTTTCCACTTTTACTGGACTTCACCTGTGCTGTGTTCCAGCCCAGCTAGGCCATTCCCATTCCTGCCCTGTCCTTTGCTTAGATTATTCCAGCTGCTGACATCATCCTTTGCTTGCTTTTCTGCAAGTATAGAATAGCCAGCTTTTCCCACCAAATCCTGGATTGTTCTGCCTTTTGTCATAGTTGCTGCTTGTGCTCACCACCCCACCCTAGCCCCACTTCATCAGGCCAGGAGCTCCTGGAGGGCAAAGCCAATCTGTATCCTTACAGCACAGCATGAGGGCTCAGAAAACGTAGGTAATCAACTCCCTGGCTTGGAATCGTGGAGTAACAATCACGACCACAAAAAAGGAACCATTCCAAGGAATTTTCAGGTATCTAGATGGGACTGGAGCAGAGGTCCTAAACCCACTATTTATAAGTGGATCTGAGAGGTCTGTTAACTGCACAAATTGGACACAGCATGTGTTTTAGTAACAGGCACAACTTTTACCAGCTTATCAGAAGAGGCCTGTACCCAATGAAAACTATAAGCCTGTGCGGTGAGGAACAGCACCTGTAAGGAAGCTTGCTTTGGAAAGAGGCTCGAAGAGACACAAGGCAGTAGGAAGACTGTTTTCCTGACTGGACTGTTTTACTGTGGGGTCAATGATTTCAAAACAGGGAAGAAATGGAAGCCATATGGAGGCAGTCTCCTCTAGCCACAGCCTTCCAGGATTTCTGCCTACTAGCAAGGAACATTTCTGTCTACTAACAAGAAACTTGGTTTCCTCACCCTCAAATATTCTTGGCTTGCTATGTAGAACACTCTCCCTCCTTACCCTCCTTCCTTCCTGCACCTCCACTGAGCCAGCTTATACCAGTGCCATTCCCCACCAGCTCCACCTGGAGCCTCCTGGGTCCTCAGCAGAATTCTCTGCTGGGTATCATGGGGCATCTTGTTGCTCTTAGTATCTCTATCTCCAGTATCATTTCCTCCTCAACTGCTCGCCTCCCTTCCCCCACAAGTCTCTGTCTTTTGGCTTTCTATATATCCTTCAATGCACTTCCTCACATACAGAAAACCATCATACAGGCTGTCCAGATTTTCCTACAAACCTCTCTACTCTATTTTCCATGCATTACTTCTTCCTAGGAAGGTGCCCAGTTTAAGTATGCTGAGACTGGGAGGGTTAATTACAGAAGAAAGACCAATTCCCACATTGGCCACATGGGGGAGCTCCAGAGAAAAGAAACTACAATGAAGGGCACTCAGGGCAGTTAAGAGAACTGGGCTGTTATCACTGCTGTGATCTCCCCGGCCAGTGGGCCCCAGGTTAGCCATTCAGCTTCAAGCTGTTTACTGAAGCAAAGGTGCCCAGGCAGGGAAAACCGCAGTTTGGACACAGGGTGCAATCTGAGATGCTCTAACCTGAAGGATTCGAAAAACCCACATAGTTAGGAACTTTGAGGGGAAAAAAGAAAAAAAGGAATGAGAACCTCCATTCTAGCATGCACCTCATTTTCAAATAATGGTGGACCCAAAGTAGAGCTTTACCTTTCCCAGGCCTGCCTCCTCCCACTCCACCACAGGAAAATTGCATCAGTGCCAGGGCTCACAATTTTTCAGAGAACTTCTAGTGAAGTTAGTGATGGAGGGAAGGGCAAAAAGCTGCCTGTTTCCCAGTTCTTTGGAGTTCCCCTTTTAACAGATAACTAGCATGCGCGCGCGCGCGCGCACACACACACACACACACACACACAAAATCAGCTTTGTTCTCCATGGAGGAAGGGGGAAATGTCAGCTCAGAAACTATTAAGTGGATACCTACTTTATTCAAAGGGATGCAGAAGTGGCCCAGGTAGAATCCTTAGCCATTCACTTACACATTATCCATAGCTACCTTTCAACTACTATGGCAAAATTGATTCGCATCCATAAAACCTAAAACATTTGCGGTCTCCCCATTCACAGAAAATGTTTTCCACATCTTAAGCATAATGCATAAATCAGGCCCCCGTGGCTCATGCCTGAAATCTTAGCTACTCCAAAGGCCGAGATGTGAGGATTGTGGTTTGAAGCCAGCCCAAGCAGCAAAAAGCCAGAAATAGAGCAGTGGCTCAAGTGCAACAGCATGAATCTTGAACCCAAAAGCTTGGGAGAGTGCCCAAGCCCTAAGTTCAAGCCCTAGGTCCCGCACAAAAATAAAGAGTAATGCATAGGACAAAGTATATCTGAAAAATGTTCCCTATCAATAATCATTAAAGTAGTGAAAATTAACATAGAATGCCTATTTTTAAGTGATTATGAGGATCTAGAATGTTTCTTCACTGCTGGTGGAGGTGTAAAATGGTGTAGCTACTATGGAAGATAACCCATCTTTACAAAACTAAACAATTGTGACATCTAGCGGTTCCACATCTGGGTACATACCCAAAAGAATTGAAAGCAAAACCTTGAAGAGATGTTTATATAGCCCAGAGATGGAAGCAGTCCAAATGTCAATCAATAAATGAATTAATAAATGTGAGATATAACATCTATATGGTTGTTATCCAGCCCTGAAAGAAAATGACATTCCAGGACGTATTACAACATGGCTAAAGTTTCAAGGACATTATATTAAGTGAAATAAGGAAAAATCCTCTATAATTCTACTATGACGGACCTGCAGTCATCCAACCTATAAAGACAGTCGCACAATAGTGGGGCCAGAGTCTAGATGGGGAGCTCATTTTTAACAGGACGGTGTTTGATTTGAAGAAGATGAAAAAGTATTGAGGATAGATGTTCAACAATATGGTGAGTGTGCTCAATGCCATGAAGTGTATATTCTAAAATAGCTAAGATAGTAATTTTTATTTATTGAATTTTTAAATATTTCTTTAAAAGAATAAATAAGGGTTGTGAATGCACACATAAAAGAGAGGTCACAACAGGAATGGTATCAAGGAGAGAGTGATCACTGAGCCAGCCCGGGAAGAATGGCTTGACATGGCCAGCTTGAGAAGAATTCCCATAAGGTTGTGGTCAGAGATAAGACTATGAGTGTTAAGGACCTTGGACTTGATCATGCCCTCTGAAGTGGATGGTGACATTTGTGTTTAGATGGTGGGGAAAATGCAAGGAGAGGAACTAGTGGTAAGGGACCAGTGTCTGCCATAGGGAAGTGGTAACAGGGATACAGAGAAGGCATAATTGAGAAATGGTTCTGTACTAAGGAAGAGAGAAGGGACTGAGCTAAATCTACAAAGGTAGATTCAAGCTTACAGGAATTAATGGCTGGCTGTGTCCTTTTTTGTTTTTGCCAGTCCTGGGGCTTGGGACTCAGGGCCTGAGCACTGTCCCTGGCTTCTTTTTGTTCAAGGATAGCACTCTCGGGCTGGGGATATAGCCTAGTGGCAAGAGTGCCTGCCTCGGATACACGAGGCCCTAGGTTCGATTCCCCAGCACCACATATACAGAAAACGGCCAGAAGCAGCACTGTGGCTCAAGTGGCAGAGTGCTAGCCTTGAGCGGGAAGAAGCCAGGGACACTGCTCAGGCCCTGAGTCCAAGGCCCACGACTGGCCAAAAAAAAAAAAAAAAAGACATGGTTCCCTTCAGCGGTCGTTATTTGTCCTACCAAATGGTGACTGAGATACCTGAGATTCAGCCTAGGGCTCTTCTGGCTGGTGGAGTAGAAGGCAGGGATGTCATGGGATTCTAAAGCTTGCTTGGCAAAGCAATCAAGCATGATATTCTGTCTGAAGCTCAGCCAAGACAGGGAGGAAGAACTAGCTTAGGCGGTGCAAGCACATAGAGTTGAGTCTGAAGGCTCATCACTGTACGGCCGCACAGACAAAGGAGGTAACTGCACAGTCTTCTGAAGCACAGAAGATACTGGGGCCCAGTTATGAGACCAGGCTGCAGATAGAAGACACGTCAAAGGGTAGGCAAGTCTTAGCAGGTTCATTTGTCACAAATCCAGGTAAAGCAGTCCATCAAGCTCCCTAGAAGAGGCAGGCACTTGCATAGGGTGCTAAAAGGCTGCTTACCCAATTGCCAAGCTACTTCACAAAGCCGCTGCTTCGCTTCCAACAGGCTAGAGACCTTGAGTAGATTGTCTGCCAGGACTATTCCAACCATTCACAAAGCCAGTTTGGCACCAATTAACTATTGAAAAACCTGTTCAGAGGTCACCAGAATAGGACGATACTGAAACATTTCAAAGGATCCACCTGAGAATCCGGGGCCTAAGTGAGCATGTGCTTCACCTGGCACTACCTCCACTCTGGGGAGTGGAACTTCTTATGCTGAGTCTGGCCTACAGGCTCTCTAGCAAAGGTGAAACTCAGACTTCGTCACATCCATCTGTACCACCATTTGGAGCCAAAATTAGCATTTAGGGGAAGGAAACTCAGAGGCTAAGCCATGGCCTCCCACCTGAACACCATCAATCCAGATTCTACCCAAAGCTTCTAATATGGGCCCAGTGGCCCTGAGACCAGGCCCTGAGCCTGTCAGAGGCCAGTTCCTGAGTGAGAGTAATAGGACTCAAGGCACCAAGGGCACTGCAGGATATTGAAGTGTGGAAAGAAGGGAAATGGCAACAACAGATCAGCAGATTGATTCTCCCCTGGGAAATAGAGTCTTTGTCAATGCATGAAGCTAAGTCTGGGAGATCCTAAACAAATATGATGGTGTCCTTATAAGAGAAGAAAATAGAGCCAGGCAGTAGTGACTCATACCTGTAATCCTAGCTATTCAAAAGGCTGAGATCTGAGGATCACAGTTAGAAACCAACCTTGGAAGGAAAGTGCATTCGGTTCTTACCTCTAATTAACCAATAAAAAGCTGGAAGTGAGCAACAAAAGCTCAAGGACAGTGCCCAGGCCCTGAGTTCAAGCCCCAGAATCAGCACAAAGAGAAAAGGAAAGCAAAGGAAATACAGAATGGATACATGAGGAAAGATAGTCATTTGAAAAAGTAGCCAGAGATTGGAGTAATGTGTCACAAACAAGGAACTTGTAGACCCACTAAAGCTGGAAGAGGCAAGGCAGGGTTCTCCCTAGAGCTTTGGAAGGAACATGGCCCTTGCTGACACCTTCATTGCAGACTTCTGACCTTCAGAACTCAGAATGCATTTCAACTCATCTACGTCTTCATGTTGTGGGACTTTGTTCCAGCATCCCTAACAAAAGCCTTTCACATGTCTGCCAACACTGTCCCCTCCCCCCAGCTACACATAGAAGGGCTCCTGATTTCTCACTCAAAGTCAGAGCTCTCTTAGCCTCCCTTAGCTTGCCACCGCCACTCCAGCTGTGAATAAACACTGCTCCTCATCTTCAAAGCACTTTGGAAATACTAATTAACTCTCAGTTAATTGGATGAAATAACATGAAGCTCCAGTGACATCATCTCCACTCTGTGCCCAAATTTAGCCACAAGCAAAGCCTGGTGACTGCTGGGCTTTGAGCCTTGTCTTGTGGTAACATGTTGTGCCTTTCCGAAACATCCCACGGAGCGTGGCTAGAGAACACACCTCAGCTCTGCCAGCCTCAAAACTGACCATCTGTGAGCACGCACACATAGAGGGTTTCTGTGTGGGCATGCATATTAACCACAGCTTAGTGTCTGCACGTGAATAAGATGGTCTTACTACCATTTAAACAAATGCCCACCCAAATGTACTTCCAAGTATTCATCACGCTAAGCCTCCCTTCCCCCATGACCCTAAGGGACTGTGTAGCCCCTGCCTTGTAAAACTTTAGTAGAATCCCTCTGCTGTTCATGTTCAAGACCCCAGTGGGCAAGTATGACTTGACTCAGGCAAGTAGCTGCTTGCAATGCCTGAAGGCAGGAGCCTGCTGGAAATCAGACAGTCTGGGCCAGAAGCCAGAGTGAGGGAGAAACTCAGACCAATAACCATGTGGCATGATAGAAGAAGGACAAGGCTAGGGCCAAGACCTTTGGTGGTCAGATAGTAGGCATGCCATGGTAACCAGAGTCAGGAGATGGGGGTTGGAAAGCTACCTTCAACTGCCACTAATTAACCTGGTGACAGCAATACACCAATCCCACATCTTCCCTTCATCCTTCAGCCGTGACTAGGAACACAATGAGACAGGCAGATCTGTTCTTGGCACTGCCTACTGAAAACCTCACCTGTGTGTCCTAGCAGATAAGACCTGCACATCATCAGAGATACAAAGATTATCTTTGTTTAATAACAAACAAAGGAAGGCCATCCCTCCCCAATTCTCTTGGAATCTTTCAGATTATGAAGTGTGTGGGGGGGGGGAGTCCAAAAAGCTCAGGGGTTTGATCTGTGATATACTTTAACTTTGTACTTCAGGTGTGTGTGTGTGTGTGTGTGTGTGTGTGTGTGTGTGTGTGTGTATTTTTTGCCAGTCCTGCGGCTTGAACTCAGGGCCTGAGCATTGTCCCTGGCTTCTTTTTGATCAAGGCTAGCACTCTACCACTTGAACCACAGCGCCACTTCTGGCTTTTTCTGTGTATGTGGTGCTGGGGAATCGAACCCAGGTCTTCATGTATACGAGGCAAGCACTCTACCACTAAGCAACTTTACCAGCCCTCATAGCATATAATAAAAGAAGTGTATTTCATACATTAAGTGTCCAACTTGCTGACTGCTCACAAAAAGAGCATATGCTTAAAATATGGGCTCAGAATTTTAGAGGCTTCAGTCCATAATTGGTTGGCATCATTGCTTTGGGCAATGATGAAGGGGGCACATTGCATAACCAAAGCATCCCCCCATGACCAGAAAGCAAAGGAAAGGCATTGGGGGTTCCACCATCCCCTTCAAGAGCCAGTGACTCACTGACTGACCACTAGCCTTCAACATAAATAGTAATAGTGAAGTGTTCTGACTTCTGTGAGCTGTACTAGCAAATTAAGGATCCTGAAGAGGGGACAGTGGGAACCGTAGACTTATAACGTATTGGCCAGAAGTCCATGTGGTAACTTTGGACTTGAGCTGCCATCTAAAGTGGAGGCAATCTTACGGGGTCTGTACTAATTCTGGGTAACTAGGATCAGAACTAAATTTAATTGGAGGACACTCATTTGGTATCTATACATTTGTGGTCAAAAGTGTGAATCAAAATTGTTCCTATCCCAGGCATTCAATTAGCTAATCTAAGTCTTGCTATATAAGTAGTTGGTGGAGTTGATTAAGTGTGGTGTTAGTTGACTTTATGCAGAGAGATTGTTCTAGAACATTTGGGTGGGCTTCAGCCAATCAGCTGGAAGGATTAAAGAGTATAGTTGAGGCTTTGCTAAGAAAGAAGAAATTTCTGTTTGTGGGCTGCAGCATTGGCACATGTCCAATAGCACGCTTGCTTTTCCTGCTGGCCTTCCTATGAATTTTACATGTTCCCTAGCCAGTGGCCACTATCAAAGAAAGCACTGCTTTGCAATAGAGCTTTTATTTGTGTTTCCCACTAATTTCATACTCATTCATACTTTTTGCTCCCCCAAAAATCTTTAGATCCAGGTTTCTGGGTGACGAATTCTGTCACCCACCAGAAACTAGGAAAACAAGGCACATTCCTCAATAAGAAAAGCATGGAACAGAAAAAAATGGCAGTGTCTAGTCCCACTTAGTCACATAGATGTCAAAAAAGTTGTTTAGTTAAACAATCTCTTAGCTATAGTAAAAGCATCTTATATCATGAGCAAGTTAGTGTGGGCCAATTCACAGAAATGAAGCAAGATGGAATTCACATTGGAAATAGTGCAGGCCTACTATCAAACTTTCCAATGAAATGCACATTAAGTCAATGTGTTCATATCCATATTGTCCTTGGCATCTTCATGCCCCAGAACTCAAAGCTAAAAAGCAACACTGGAGACATTTCCTGGATCTGCAGTTTCTTCAGCAAAATCCAGGTATCAGCTGGTCACTGGTGGCTCACACCTGAAATTCAAGTTACTCAGGAGACTAAGAACTGAGGACTGTGATTTAAAGCCAGCCCAGGCAGGAAAGTCCACAAGACTCATCTCTAATAAACTACAAAAAGCTGGAAGTAGAGCTGTGGCTCAAGTGGTAGAGCCCTAGCCTTGAGCAAAGGAGCTCAGGACAGTGCCCAGGCCCTGAGTTCAAGTACCAGGACCAGCACCAAAAAAATCCAGGCATCACTTTGCTGCTGTGTTCAACCCTTGGAGCACACTGAATTTTGAAGGACACTTATTAAAAACATGGATTGTCTTCTGGGGCAAGTTAGTGAACCAACCACCCGACTTTTCTCACGGGTGCCAACTGCCTTGAATTTCTGTCCAGACTCAGTTACTTCCCAGCTATATGGATTTTGGTAAATGATGTCATAGCTCTGAGCCTCAAAATGTCCTCCTGTGAAGCACATGGGATCCTTACTCCAAAGGGTAAAGAAGAGTGGTGGGACACGTGCTTGGGCAGCCTAGGTGGAAAGGAGGAGCTCTGCTTCATTCAGCCTCAAAACAAGTCATTTTGCAAAGGCTGCTTGAGAGAAAAGACAACCGTGAGCCGTGTCCTACTAGGGGCTGATAACGTAGAGTCCTCACTCACATTACAAGCGGCCAAGCATTGCGACGTGGGGCTACCAAATTTACAATTATCTCCAGATCCTTCTAGAAATACTCTACTAAAAAGCCAATCACATACTTCCTGTCAAATGTGCCTGATATTTAAACTGGCATAGCAGCACGTTACATCAGCCTCTTATATTCTAGGCCTGTTGAATTAATTAACTTAATCAGTTAACTGAATTAATTTTGAATGTCTCTGTCCAGAGTGACAGAAAGCAGGGGAATGAGTCTCCAGCGATGATTTTCCTCAGGAAACTTAGTAACCAAAGTATCTAGCAACATCCCAGAAGAGAATAAGCCATTGATAAGTATCAGCTCCATTATTGGTACTGGTAGTGCAGTTCACATAGTGACCTTTGACCCCACTTTTAAGTCCTTAACCCATAGGTTTCTAAACATGAAAGGTACAGGTTCTGAGGTGAGGCCACCTAGGTTCAAACTGAGCTGCAACCCTCACGAGGTGTTCACTCTTCTCATTTGGAAATGGGGGTCAGAGACAAATTTATCTCCTAGAGAATGAAATGAAAATGATAGGGGTAAAGTGCTTGGCACAGTACCTGCTATAAACCATGTTAAATAAATGTCAGTAAACTATGTGCCCTCTAACCACTCCCTCCATACGGTTTTGGAAAGTTTGGCTTTGCCCATCCATTAACAGCATCATGGACAAGTTTCAGAAGTCTCTGCTCTCTTGGGATTACTAAAACTCAGAGGAGATAGACTTGTCTGTCTCAGACTTGATTTCATTCTCCCTCATCCAGAGCAGCTTCCCAAGAAGGCATTTTTGGCCCCTTGCATCCTGAGGATTCTTGAAAAATGTGACTAGCAAGGCATTCCTGCAGCCTCCTTCCTCGTGGGAGTCCTCTTCAGCTGCACTTGCTGGGGCGTCTCCCTGGGTGCTCTGATTACTCTGTGTATACTCAGCTCCTCCCATGCTGCCTGGTTCATGTCTTATTTATCCCCTGTGATGTCAAGGGGTGATTACTAGCTGCCTCGATCCCCACAGGCTTGCCCTTTTCCCTGGATGCCCCCATTTCTCTCAGATTCTGGTTGTTTCTTGATTGTCACATACACTCCTCTATCCACTCTCTCCCCCAAACCAACTTCATTACCCAACCCTTAGAAGGGAAGTGTTGAAGAACAGATCATGTTCCTCTCTTGATTCACATAGCAGTTCTAATTCCTCAATGCACGGTTTCTGCAAGTAACTGATGCAAGCAGCACCCTCCCCTTCCCAGCCCAAACGCACTCTGATCTAAGTGCAGTCCTTCCTGACCAAGCAATCACGTGTGCTGTGTGGGAATGGGAACTCCAGGTTTCAAGACTTGAGAGCTGGTGAAGCTCAGAGTGGGGGCCAGGGAAAGGAGAGCTGAAAGTATTTCCCAGCCACATAGTAACATTTCTGCTGGTGCAAGAAACCTACATCAAAGTGACCACACGATGAGCTAATAGAAGATGGATGAGTATGAGTCTACACTCCCTATGTGGAATCTAGACTTCATAGGGAGAGGCCCACCCGTGCTATTTTCCTTCTACCTTGCCCTTCAATAGACCTCAGGACTCCATTTAGGATTTTGAGCTTAGAAACATAGGCATTTGCAAGAATGGCATGCCTGTCTTGGAAGGTTTTGAGGGAGTGGCAGTGGGTCTGTTGTGCAAATGATTCCATTTCCTTGTTCATAACGCTTACTGAACATTTGGTATATGCCTGACCCCAAGCCTGTGACCAAAGACTTTGGGGAGGAGATGGGCGCTGGCTTCTGTCTTTGTGAGCTCATGGGCTGTGGGGAGATGGGAAAATGAGATGGGATAGCCACACAGTGCACTCTAAGGGACTGACCATTTGTGGTTACCTGTCTGTCACCAATAGCTAAGAAGAGCAAGCATCTGAGAAGGAAGAATCTCCTTCTGCTGGTCTCGACTGAGTATCTGCTGTGCCTGTTTTTTGTTTTAGATACAATTAGTTCTTTGTCAGGTGAGTGTACCCTATGATTATTCTGTTCATGTTCACCATCCCTATGTGTTTCTAATTTTTTCAGACTTTATTTCTTCATAGCTGTCATCTTTATAGACTTAGAAGTGCTTCGGTTAAAAAAAACAGGCTGGTTTATTACAGGAGCCTTCTGGCCTCCGACAGCCTGTTGGCTTTTTGATTGTGTCCATCGTTCCTCTCTGGGCTTTAGGGGAGGTGGGGTTGGCCTCTCCTTCCAGCACACAGGGTGGAGGAGCCCACAGCCACTCATTTTATGGTGGTGACACACATTGCTCTTGGCTGAAAGCAGCACCCAGAAGCAGTAAGTAGCACCAGCTCTGTGTCTTGAAATTTTCCCCAGCCACAGGGGGAGGAGGTGTCTGGCATGAGTTAACTGGGCTCCTTGTAAAGTATTTGGGGGCCTCAGCATGGCTTTTGGGCTGGGCCTACAGTTGCAGGGGCTGGCAAGGCTAGCCTGGGTGTTAAGAATAGCACCCTTTTTTGTTTTTATTAGTGCTTTTTATTATGGAAGTAATACACTGTCATAAAAATTCAAAGAGCACAGCAAGAAATAGAGAAAACTCAAAGTACCTTCCCACTCAGCCCACACAAACCCACTTCCTTGAGGCAGCCGCTGGGATCAGTTTCATGTGAAACCTTCTAGAAACTTGCTGTGCACTTTTTGAAAGTTTTAAAATGAAAAGATGTATGTGTTAAAAAGTCAAAAGTTGTAAGGAAAAACAAAGAAACAAACAAAAAAATTAAAGTGACTGAAAATCCATCTTCTAGACCACAGGAAATATTCACATTCTCCAAAGGGTTTCCTGATACCTTATTCAATTTTAAAGAATTGAAATAATATTATCCATGCTGTCATGTTTCCTTTATGCAAACTGATTTACCCTCTTTCATTCAGCAATATGGTGTATATAATGTTCCATACTAGTAGAGATCTAAAATCATCATCTGATCAGTCACAAATTATCCTGTTTTAAAATTTCAATGTCCCTCTTGGTGGAAAGTAACCTTCAACAATTTTCCCCCATAATGTAGTTATAATGTGAGGATGAATGTGTAAATGTGGGACTGCAATTCAAAGCCATGGTGGGTTAGCACTTTGTACCCACTGCATTGACAAAGTGCACCACAGCTGATACCACCAAGTATTGCCAAGGGTATGGAGCACTGGGAACATTTAGGAATGAAAATTGGATCAAGCATGTTTGGCCCTTCCTCAGACTCATTAATAGGGGGATATCTGAGGGGTGAGATCCAGCACTCTGGTTTTTAACATGCCATCAAAATTAGTATCAGAGAGGCTGGAATGCAGCTTCATTGTACAGTGCTTGCCTAGCATGCATGAAGCCCTGGGTTCAATTCTTCAGCACCACATACACAGAAAAAGACGAAAGTGGGTGGCACTGTGGCTCAAGTGGTAGAGTGCTAGCCTTGTGCAAAAGCAAAGCAACTAGAAGCAATCCCTTCACTGGTCAAACAGTGGAAATGGGAGGAAGTGATCAGCTTTGGACTTATTGGGAAGGTCAGGTGGTAGGATTTGCTGGCAGAATAGATGTGGAAAACAAGAGAAATTGAAGAATCCAGGATGGCAGCAAAGACTTTGGCCCGAGTCACTAGAAGGTTGTGTCACCATCAACTGTCCTGGGATCAGCTTCAGAAAGAACAAGCTTGGTTTGGATCACAACATAGAGTATGAAGCCTATGTGAAAGGTGTCAGAATCACTATGGAGTTGCTTGGGTCAATCCCAGCTCCCAAAGTCAATAAATCTTGGATTATAAAGGCAATGTTCCTATACATGGTAGCCTGATAAAACTACCACAAGACTGCCATCACCTTGTATAAGAAGTGCTTCTACCAGGACATCTGTCGAGCAACCATCCTTTCAACCTTGAACCAACACCACCCTTGTTATTAATTGCTATGGCCAAGGACTATTATTATTATGTATAGGCTGATTCTAGTAACAATTCAGATGGAGATATTGAATAGGCCAATATACTTTCCCCACTCCAAGATATCACCACAATAGATGTAAACTAGTATGCTCTATATGGCACTCTGGACTTCAGGGAAAGGACCTGCGCTGGAGGTGTACATTTAGAGGTGGTGTTTTGAAGTACATGCAATGAGTATGATAGAAGTTATAAAGCCTGAATCCCGATCCGTCCAAAGACAAGAGGTTGTCCCAGTGGAAGGAAAGGGAGTTGACAAGAGGCCACAGGAAATAAGACGACCTTGGTGTCTTGTAAAATGCAAACTAAGAACTGACCCTTGGAATTAGCAACGCAAGGTGGGGGCAGCAATTTGTGAAGTTGGCAAGATTGATTTCTATCTAGTAGAAGAAATGGAGATGAGAAAGAAGAGGAACCATAAATGGTGAGTATAGATAATTCTCTCAAAGATTGTTCTTGTAATGGGAAGAGAAGCTATGGGTAGGCAGACAGCAAGTAAAGGGGAAGATAGGCTCAGGAGAAAGTTGGATTTTATGGGGGTAGCATTACAGCGTGCATGTATGCATGATAATCAGACGAACTGAGTTAAGAGAGAAGAATTGATGACCCAAGACAAAGGGAGCAATGTTAGAAGATGTTCTTGAGTAGGCGATGACAGATACAATCTAGGGCACAAGCAGAGAAGCTGGCCTTTCATCTGAGAAAAAGACAAGTTATTCCAGACTGCCAGAACAGAAGACAGAATACTTGGGTAATGGTGCATCACATTTTACATAATGTACAAAAGTGCTCTTTTATGTATATGAGTTCATAAGAATACTCTGTAACAATTGATATTGCTATATCAAAAGCAGTCCTCATTTTTCATTTTCTTCCATTATTTTCGATCACCATCATGGAAGGGGCCACTGATTTATCCTCCCACTCCTTAGGGGTTATGGAGCAAGCAAGTCCCATTTTCCCACAGCCCAGGTAATTCCAGGCTCGGTTGATCCATTTTCAGTTCCCCATCCATGAGACTGAGGTAGAAATGATTATCTTTATTTACATTTCAACTTCAGATGTTCCCTTCCTTTGCTGGCTCATTTGCCCGTTGGATTATTTTAGGAAGATTAAGCTTTGTGCTATCACATGCAGTGCAAACAATGCTTCACCACTGGCTATTTGTCTAATGACAGTTATGCTGGGTTTCCATACAGAAGTTTTTAATTTCTTCATCGTTTCTTTTATGGTTTCTGGTTTTCATGACATACTCACAAAAAGCTGTCCCCACCCCGAGTCTTCTAGTACTTTTATGGTTTCGTTTCTTACATTAAATTTTTGAGCCATCTGGAGTTTATTTCAGTGTGGAGCCTAAAGTAGGAACTCTAGCTTGCTTTTCCTAAATAACCACTTGTTTCAACATCATTTCTTAAATGATAAGCTTTTAATGCATTGATGCAGAATGCCACCTTCATCATACAGTGCATTTGAATGAAATTTTCTCCCTTCCTTCATACATACAGAATACATCTGCTGAATACAACCAGGGCTCAGAGGAGCCAGACAGTACGAAGTATAAACTGTACATCTAAAAGGTGGAGAGAGATGCTGGACAACACACTGACCACACCAGGTGATGAGTACTGCAAGAAGTAGAAGACATAATCCCCTAAATCTCGGTAGTTAAGGACAACTTCCTGCTACAACCAATGACCTTAACTTCACAACACAGTATCGTGGTTAGCCAAGGCAAGGAAACCTTGATCAACCTTAAAGTCTTAGAGGCTTAGGTTGTCAGAAGCTTGGAGCCTGAAGAGGTAGGAGGCATAGCAAGCATCAAACCTGCAAAGGTAGAGAAAAGGAACAGTCTCAGAGGCTGCCCTGTTGGACAGAGAGCACAGAAAGAAGTATTGTGGCTGCCTTGCAGAGAGTAGATAGAGCGGGTCAAGAGCAGAAAGCAAAGAAATATGTGAGCAAGGACACCGGTGTGAAGTGGGCAAAAGTGATCACTTCTGAGCCTGATCAGGTTCTGGATATGATAGTGTTAGTACTGCTGTGAGGAGCGGCTGATCTGTTAGATTCAAGAAGAGCCATTGATAATGAAGTCACAGAGGGAACAAAGATTTAGAAGTCCCCAAACAGGGAGCATGTTTGGGTTGAGGGAACTCTTAGCCATTCGTAGTGGTTCCAAGTAACAGGATTTGCAGCATCAAACATTCATTGTGCACTACCATGTAATCGTCTATCTCTAGTCTGACTTTCATAATGACTCCTGGACGTAGATGCTGATACTCTTCCTTCTATTGAAGAGGGCAGAAATTGAAATCCAGAGAGGGCAAGTAACATATCCAAAAGCACACAGATGTTAATTAGAACATCTGAAATTTATACCCAGACAATCTGGTTCCAGAGTTTATGAACCTGACTTTTGTACCTCCAGATAAAGTGGGATGTCAAGGCAACCAAGAAAAGCAAGTTTTTCCAGAAGGAAGGAGTGATCACCTCTGGATATGTGGTAAATGAAGGCAGAAATATGAACATTGATTTTGCAACCTGATGATCATTGGTGACACAAACTATTTTAAAGATTTATAGGGTTGAAATCCTAATGGAAATGCAATTATGAGAGAATGAGAGACGTACAGATAGTGAGTGTTGATAACTCTTTAGAGTTTCGCAGAGTAGAACAGAGAAATGAAGGCGTAAATAGAAGAGACAGTGGGGTCCAACTGAGATTCATTTTTAAAATGATGGTGGGAAGTACTCCGAATAAGGTAGGTAGTTTTTCATCTGGTGCATGGAATGAACACTCTCAAGCAAGTGTCCTACTACTGACCTACATCCACAGCAAGACAGATGATACAATGCACAAAAAAGGAATCATTACAAAGATAGAAGTCCTTGGAAAGGTCTCAATCATGTCTCAGATTCTCAGTAGAATCTAGGACATTATATTGGTATCATTCTGTCCAGTTGTATGACCTTCACTAGCCTGATCCATTGAAACGCCGCAAATATTTCCGTGATGCAGATGCTTAGATTTTCCCTAATATATAAGGCAGAGGAAACAGAAGGTCAGTAAGGCCAGAAAGATTAGGATGCTGACAAGACAGCAATTGAAATGATGGGCCCTGGACTCTTACCTGGCTAGGGAAGAAAAGAGCTGGTGAATGGAAAAGTAGTAGAGAAACCAGGCTGGAAGATATCAAGAGCTTGGAAGAGAGTTGTCTTGGAGGTAGTGAAACAAGTTCATTGGAAAAAGAGATTGTGGTGAGAAAGTAGTGGCCTACCTTACAGACTCTGGAGGTGACCACAGCATGCAGGCTGCCCCTGGGGAAAGTTGACCAAGTCTTTAGAGACAGGAAGGTGGGAAAACTAGCAAGGCTTCAGAGTGGAGCTGGATTGAAGTTGTGTACTCACTAACCTGTTTCACTCCGAATACTCGTGCTTCCAGTCACTTTCATATACTGCTGAAAAAGCCAATTGAGACTCAACATACATGAGGTTTTCAAGCAAGAACACATTAGTCTATGCAGAGATCAGTGGTCATAGGAGAAGAGAGAGCTTTTCCTGGCGAGAGCTGTCGGGGGACTTTGCCTGATGGACAGATCCTGCCGTCAACTGAGGAAGTGGAGAGTTCCCTTCAGAGGGAAGTGGAGCATATAGAGCAGTACTGTCCAATAGAACTTTCTGTGATGGACCCGCCCTCTATCTGTGCTTTCCAACACAGTAGCCATTGGCCTCACGGGGCAAGAGAGCACTTGAAATATAGGCAATATGACTGAAGAATAGATTTTCCAATATTTTGTTGTAATGAAACTAACGTTAAATACCAGAGCCCCTGAGTTGGTCTCCTTCCCCCATGGGACAGATGCAATGAGTTTGGAAGTCAAGATTCACAGCTTCGCATGGTAGCAATCCTAGCACATGGGAGGTGGATGCAAGAGAATTATGAATTCGAGGCCACACTGAACTGCATAGCATACTCTGTCTCCATGTCAGGTCAAACGCTAGTGGCTCATGCTTGTAATTCTAGCTACTCAGGATGCTGAGATCTGAGAATTGCAGTTCAAAGACTGCCTAGGCAGGAAAGTCCATGAGAGTGTTATCTCTAATTAACCACCAAAAGGCCAGGGGTGGAGCTTTGGCTCAAGTATATATCCCTAGCCTTCAGTGTAGATGGTGAACGACAGCACCCAGGCCCTGAGTTCAATACCAGGACTGGCACAAAACAAAACCAAAAACGATGTCAATTTTTGTGTATAGCCTGTAGCTCTGTGTTAGGCCTTCTAGCTCAGGGTCCTAGTCAGGGCTAGGGACCACATAGACCTCAATGCCAACTTAGATTTTCCCATCTCTGATCATGCAGCAGCTTCTACACCTTTCTTCGTTTAGGTCCTGAGTCACAACACCCAGTGGGCGCCAATCCTGCTAGAGGGTCCCAGGAGCCTGGACACTTGTAGGACAGCAACAGGGCCTCTGGGGTGGTCGTGTGGTTGGGCCAGGTTCCAAGAAGGAGCTGTCAGCTGAAGGCAGACAGCCTCTGAATCCTTCAGGCTGAAGCCAAGCCTAGACCCTTAGCGTGGCTCTACTCTGGCCAGCAGTGGCTGAGCTGAGCTTAGGGGATGAGGGGGGCGGCTGGGCAGGGAGCCCACTGTCTCCTCCTCATCACTTCCCTTCCTCCTCATCCCAGGAGCCTCCTTGCCGGCCAACTGTACTAAAACTCCGGAAAACCATGGCGGGGAGGTTTTCCAATTAGAACATTCTTTTTCCGATCTGTGGATGATTCTTAAAGCAGGGGATGGGGGGGAGGCCATTCTTCAGGGCATGTGGGGATTATCTGCCAGCAAGGCCTTGGCTTCCCTCGTGCACTCGTGCTCTGGAGGCCTGGCCTGGAGCTGCTTCAGAGCCACAGACAAAAGACAAGAGTCTGTGTTCTAGGGCATCAGGTCATGCAGAGCAACACTTGTAGTGAGTGCTTCCTGACCTTATTGAAAACAGCAGATTTGAAGGACAGCAGTAGAGCAAGCTCAGGGTTGCGAGATGTAAGGACCTGGTCCCCTTGGAGGAGATCCTGATCTCACCCTCCTTGCACCTCATGTTCTCTCATAGGAAGATGGGGCTCATTGACTGCTCCCAGTGGGGCCACAGTCGATGGACTAAAGCATGGGTACGGGTGCTGCTCTGACAGAGCGATCGCTCTGGCTCCCTCACCACACTCAGAGCAGCTCCTGTTTGGGACTGGGTCTGCCTGGTTTCTGGGCAATGCAGTGGGGGCACTCGGCAAATGAGAGTGTGTTGCATGCCAGAGAGCAGAACCAAGGCCTCCCAGTGAAGAGCACAAGTGACGGGCATAGCAGGGGGCCCAAAGGCACCCCATATGGCTGAGGCTTTGAAGCAGCTTCTGGCAGAGGAGCGCCTTCCAAACACAAGAGGTTCAGCTTTCCAGAGGGCTCATTGTGGGCCCGTCTTGCCTGGTGTGGGGACCCCTGCCTCCAGGGAAGCCATCCTGCTGTGAGCGGCACAAGTCACCCAGCAAGTGGAAACCAGTTGAAGAGCTTAGAAGGATGAGGTGGCAGGGCGGGCCTGGGAAGGAGGGAGGGGAAGAGGGTATTAGGGTGCAAGCAGGCAGGAACCCAGCCCTCCCCACAGAGGGACCTAAGCACCCCAGCCTGTAGTCAGCTGGGTGGAGACCCACATAGAGTCACTCCATGCAGACTTTAGTCCCAGCTCTGTCAGACTAGTTATGGGATTTTTGTTTAGCGATCTACCCTCTCCGGGTCCCAGTTTCCCCATTTGTCCAAGTTCAGAGTTCAAATTGTTTTAGTCTCCAGTCTTTTCTGGTGTACAAACACTTTCTGGGCCACCTTTAGGGCTTGACAGCTTTCAAGGCCCCACCTCACTTCCCCTCCCAAACCCAGGAACTCTTCAGCTAGATAGTCTTGCCTTAGCCCTATTCCCAGCCCTAGAGATGGAGATGGGGCCTCCCTCAGAGCATAGGAATGCTGCTGGCCCATTCTCACATGTAGCCACCTGCCCCCCTCCCCATCTGCTGGCTTTCATCTGGCCTCCCTCTGCATACAGTCATTACCTGCCATTCTCTGCTTCCACCTTGAAGACCTCTTACCTCCTGTGACAGTCCTGGCTATCCCAAGCCTACTGTATTTAGAAGCAGCAGGACCTTGCTGAAGGCCTGCCTGTGGTGTTGGCCAGTCCTCTGAATGTGTGGCACTGATACCCAAACCTCAGGCCTTCATGACAAGGGCCAGAGCACTGGGTAAGTTTGGAGCTAAGGCTAGGGACTAAGGTGTAAGAAGATAGGAAAGCAGACAGGGATAGAACCAAGGTCAGGACAGGTAGAGGTAGAACCCAGCCTGGGAGGCAGCTCCAGCAGCCAGTGGAACTTGAGAGGAGTCCAAGGGAAGGTTCATGAAGAAGACAACATGACAGCTGAGAGTGAGTGACAGGTCACCTGGTATCTTCAAAGACGAAATGGCATTCCAAACAAAGGGGGTATCTTGTACTGGGGTGTGGTGGTAGGAGAGCCCTTGATGTATCTAAGTCTGTGTCACTGGATATGTCTGGTGCTTGAAGAAGCTAAATAAGTCTGTATAGCTGGGCACTGGTGGCTCATGCCTGCCATGATAATTACTGGGGAGGCTGAGAGTAGAAGGATCAAACTTTAAGGGCAGTCTAGGCAGAGAAGTTCTTGAAACTGTATTTCAAAAATAACCAGCAAAAAAGAGATGGGGCATAGCTCAAGTGGTAAAGCACCAGTTACCAAATTTGAGGCCCCATGTTCAATCCCTAGAACCACTAAATAAATAAATAAATGCCTGTAGGGCTACATGCTGGTGACTCACATCTGTAATCCTAGCTACTGAGCAGACTAAGATCTGAAGATTATGGTTTGAAGCCAGCCTGAGTAGGCTTATCTCCAGTAAGCCACCAAAAAGCTAGAAGTGGAGCTGTACCTCAAGTGGTAGAGCACTGGACTTGAGAAAAACTGCTCAGCAACGGTGTCCAGGCCCTGAGATGAAGCCCCTAGCACTGGCACACACAGACAGTCAGACAGATACACACACACACACACACACACACACACACACACACACACACATACACACACACAGAGAAGCTGGGAAAGGGGGGGGTTGGAAGGCTGGCAAGTGACTACAGGTGGTTCTGGAAGGCAGTGGGGGTGGAACTCATGGTTGGAAGATTCTGCTGGGGCAATGAACAGGTGGGCAGGGCAGGGCAGGGCAGTTACCATTCGAGTCAAACCCGTTTACAGGCAAGATCCACTGTGGGGCCTGGCTGTCTTGGCCACAAGGGAGGAGTTGAGGAAAGGCTGGTCTCCTTGGCTGAAACGTCATGACACATCTGTCTTGGGCAGAGTGTGGAGTCACCAGGTGCATAAGAAGGGTTCAAGACCTAGCCAGCTGTCAGTGTGGGTCCTCAACAGTCTTGAACACCAGTCACGCTTTCTCTTTCTCTTCGGCTGTCTCACAATTAATTATAATCCCGGCTTGAGTTTGGTGGTTCTTGACAACAGCCTTGGGAGACAAGAGTTCCCATCTCCCCATTACCTCTGATCTATCACTATGTCATCTACATGAGGAGAACAGACACCAGAGAAGGAGTGTGACACACCAAGCCCGTCCATGGCCATCAAGAGCCACAGTGAGAGACGGGGAGGTATTAAGATGCTAGCCACCAGGCTGGGGCATGCCGTATTGGAAGGAGAAAGTTACTTGTCAGTGAGAGAGACAAAGGAACTGAAGTGACTTTGTATTCCCTTCAGAACACACAGTGTAGCTTGTTTCTATGTGATTAACCCCACCATGAGGAGCCCTTTCCTTTCTTGATCTCAATCTCTTACACCTTCCACAAATGCGTCAGATGTGCTGGGCTGGTCTCTGTGACCCTGTGATGAGTCAGATGGAGTCCTAAGCAAGCAGTGCTCACTGGCTAGAACAACAGAGGGTGGTAGCTACTGTCGTGAGAGAAAACTAAGGTAGTGCATAGAAGGAAGTTATCAGCTTGGCTGTGTCACATTCACAGGAGACTTGGGGAACACTTGAGTGCACAGTTCAAGCATAACTGAGTTCAGTAGGCAGGCATGGGATACAGGAAGTGCCGTGCAGGAGTGTGGGTAGCTGTAGGTACAAGGAGACATAATGTGTTCAGAAGACACAGGAGGGCAATGTGAAAGCAGTGTAGTGAAAAAAGAACACAGTGGGTGGGATTGCAGAGAGAGGTCAAGCAGAGTCAAATCCATGGGTTATGTGAAGGAGTTTGGCCTTGATCCGCAAAGGTATGGGAAGCAAAGGGTAGGAAGAGGAACATGGTCCTATTCACCCATCTAAGTGTCTCAAGTGACTTTTATGTGACCTGTGAGTAGCGACGAAGGTGCCGAGTGAGGTTGGAAAGCTAGCAAGGCGGCTGAGCCTGTGGGCATGGAGAGAAGTGAGTGGGTTTGCGGGCCTGTGGGCTAGAGACTCATATGACCTGAGGAAGGACAAGTTGTTGTGTTGGTCCAGTGTTTTGTTTCCTGGCCAAGTGTGTGTCATTGCTTGGGCTGGTGTAACTGTTCCCTGTTGTGCACGACTTTTCCTAGCATCACAGGTGGTGAGAGAGTTGCTGTGGTAAGTGTGTGTGTGTGTGTGTGTGTGTGTGTGTGTGTGTGTGTGGTGGTGGTGGAGGTGGGGCTTGAATTCAGAGCCTAGGCTCATGGTGTGTGGGCTTTTTCTTCTTTATGTTGCCATGGTATGATTTAAGTGAGAGGTGTACTTTTAGGTTTTCAGTGGTTAATTGGAAATAGGAGTGTGGTGGGTTTGGGCTAGGTCCAAATAGTGATTGTCCTATGTCAGCCTGCTGAGTCGCTAGGGTTACGGGTATAAGGCAGCAGCATTCAGTTTAGGGCGTCCTTTTGCTGTTCCTTCCACCCTAGTAGTCTTCAAAGTAGGACGGAGCCCACCGTCACAGGGGTTATTTAGTCAGTATAAATACATAACAGGTATGAAAGTGAATGGGGTGTGCTGGTTGCAGCCTAGTGTGTAAGCCTTGTTTACTGTGTCTTGGGGACTCCAGTACCCCTTTCCCTGTATAGCCTTCCAGGGTGTCAGCTGTCCTGGCTGTCGCTGGCTGACAGCAGCAGCTCCATCGCTTTCCCCTCCTCGGCTTCCTAGACTTCCTGCATGATCTCAGCCACCGTCCCCCCGCCCCCTCCCTGGCCTGTCTGGGATCTCCATCTGTAAAATGGATCTAGGCACCGTAGTTGTCGACAGAATGGACTCGACAGCATCTGTGGAAGTCGTTGGCTCGGAGCCTGGGCCCGATCTCGTCCGGCGCAGGCAGGGGCGCCGCTCGGCAGCGGGGTCCTTTCACGTGGTGGAGGCTTCTTGGCCCGGGGGCCGCGAGCCCGGAGGAATTTGCCTGGAACTTTTCCACGCGGCCCAGCCTTGTCGAGCTGTCTCTGGGCTCGGCGTGAGGAACCCGCGCGGTGATTGCTCCCGCAGCCCCGTGGGGCGGGGCTGGGAAGGGGCGGGCAGGAGGAGGACACTGGCGGGAGAATGTGCGGAATGTGCCAGGCGCATCTACCTACCCCAGGAGAGGGTAGAGGAAGGGGGCCGGGCGAGGGGAGGGGCGAGGGGCGAGGCTCCGGGCAGCCGGAGAAAACCTGTTTGTTCTCCTGCGGGTGAGCCCAGTCCGTGCCTCGTCGCCTCCCGGAGCGCTCCCCTCGGCGCCCCGCGCCCAGCGACTGCCGCCACGAACTGGCCAGGTCGGGCACTGCCTGCTCCAGAGAGCCCACGTTCGGCGCCCGCCCGACCCTCCGCTGGCCCCCCAAACAGGGCACCTGTTCCAGGTAGGGCTGTCGAGTCCCCGTCCGAGGCAGCCAGACAGGGAGGCAGCAAGGGACACGCACCGATCCGTGCCCTGGACGATACAAGTGGGGACTACAGTTTTCTCACCCGTAGACCTTACTTATCCGGGAAGGGGGAAGGGGGATGCAAGACTGGATTCCTTCGAAATTCACGGAATCTTGCCTCCCCACTATTCTTATGTCCATTTTAAAGATGAGAAAACTGGGCTCCACTGGCTGGCTCACCCCGAGGATCTCCTTGCTGATCCGGAGCCTATGGAACAGGAATGGATGGTGGTTTGTGATGAACATGTGCTGGGCATAGAGCGATCGCAGGGAGGGCCACGGGAAATGAGCTGCTGGTACTCAGACAGAAGGCGCCGAATCAAGTGTCACTGTGGTGCTATCAAGGCAATCTGTAGCACACAGGCTCTGTAGCTGGATTGTTTTGATGGGGGCAGGGGGAGCCAAGAGCCTTGTCCTCTTTCAAAACGCAGAGTGATACCTAGCTGCACAGAAAAGCTAAAAGCTTAGGTCCTGCTGACTACAGTCCTATGTCCAAGTTGCACATTTGGGCAGCTCCACTGGCCCAAAGGGATAGATAACATGTTAGACAACCTCTCACTAGAACTACTCCAATCTAGAATAAGGTAGCTGGTGAGTGTATACCAGCACTTTACAACTCGTGAGATGTGTTCACCTACGGAACTTAGTCTTGCCACTGTAGAAGGAAATGAACAAATATCTCAAGATGGTCATAGAGAGACAGAGACGAAAGAAGGCAGACAAAGAAACACACACAAAGGCAAGGAAGGACAGAGAAGGCCTTTCCTGCCCAATCCATCAGTGTTCAAAGTTGCAGACACCTCATTTCACTCTGCCCTCTTCCCATGGTCTCATGGTTCTTTCAACTTCTCCCTGGTGCCAGCAAGTAGAGCTGACATGTCTAAACAACAGAGTAAGGCTTTAGGGTACAGTGCCTGAGACTTGGCTGTATGCGTGTGTACATATGTGCACGTGTGTGTGCATACACACACCCGTACAGAACTACAGCAGGACTCTAGAGATGTCCAAATACCTTCTTAGGGCATCAACTATCACATCTGGAAAACCAGGGCCAACTTCAGTGACTACAGCACAAATACATTGACAAGAGACAGTGTTATCAAGGGCTTGATGCTTATACTGTTCCCCTGACTGCACCACCAGGACACGCAAAGATGGAAAAGAACAAAGCCATTTCACCTGCCCTGCCTTGCCCTCCTTACCATCATGCACAACTTCCCCACTGCACAACTAAGCACACAGCTGCCACTCAAAATCGGTTCATTTGTGTCTTCTGCACATTCATGAGTCAATGTCAGAAGTGGCTCACTACCACATATAGTACTGCAGCTCTAGCAGGAGAAAACCTTAGGCCCTACTCTTTGTCCAGGGAAACAACGCTGCCTAAAAAGCTAAGGGATAACTTCCTGGAGGAGGAAGACTTAGAAGCAGGATCAGCAGCTCAACAGACACGAAATCAAGGCCCATACATATTTTGGATTTGCTTGACACTAGCTTTTGCCCGCTCCTGAAAGACCAAAACCAATTTTCCCTAGTCTCCAAATATATTCCAGTGAGAGCCAGACAGTGGAAGGTAGGACAGAGAGCCTTGTGCCCGGAGGGGAGGAGTGACAATCAGGAAGACGTACAAGCCACTTTGTAAGGAGCTGAGTGGTAATGGCAGCCGGGAGTGCTTCCTGTGGGACAAAGCACTCGGGATTCAAGGCAGTGGCACAGTGCAGCCAAAGCCACACCTCAGCCTCACTCATGCTGCTTTGTGTTCCACAATTTGGTCTCAGGCTTCCTAGCACAGCCTTCTGAGAGCAGTGATTCTGGGCTCAAAGGGATGCATACACACCAGGTCCCTCAACTATCTTCAGTTACATACTAACAAAACACCCCCAATCCAGGCTTGATCCACTGTGACACTCGCAAGCGTCTCTTCTTTCCCACTCAACTCTCCACAGCTGACTGAGTCCTTTGCTCTGAATGTGGCCTCAAGGTACAGCCTGTAATGTGCAAACACACTGTGCCTTGCTGAGCCCTCAGGCCACCTTCATTGCCGTGCCCCAGGTGGTCTGGGCGGACTCGTACCCAGTACACAGTAAAGTTTCTCTTGAGGACTGTGGAACTCACAGAAACATCTCAGCTGGCACTGCAGGCCTCTCAACTCCTATAGTTGGGACTGTCCAAAGGGTTTTGCATTCATCCTCCCTGTACCCCTAGACAGCTGGCTGACAGCAGAACAGGGCAGTGCACTAGGGACTGGCAGTCGAGAAGGGATGAATTGTACAGCATCTTGCTCCTAGTGGGGGATATGACAGCTTAAGTTAGAGATGAAGTGGACAGCACTGGAGGTTATAGTAGGTTCAAACCTCAGCTCTGCTACCATGTAGCTGTGTTCAGCTTTGACTGTGCTACGTGACCTCAAGAATGATTGCTTTCCTTACTTGTTTGAATGCAGCTGGGTGTCTAGCTGAGAGACTTAGCTGGAACCTCTTTCCCAGTGATGGTGACAAACGGGAAGGTAGGGGACCGGTTAGGCAGAAGCTGGTCAGGATGTGCACTCCCTCATGCCTGAGGAAACTAGCTGGACAATCCTTGCTAGAGGCATTAGTGCTGCACATAGTTGCATCACACAGTCCTTCATGCTTAGGCTGACTTTCCATGAAAATCAAATTTTGTTTTGCTTTCTTTCTTTGTTTCAAACAACTCCGGTAAGTTCCCACTGCTGACATGTTACTTCCTTTGTGGTGGGGTCTATGGAGGGTCCTTTTTCCTGAAAGGAAACTGAGGCACAGAAAGGGATTTGCTCTGCTCCTCTTTGAGGACTTGGAACAGAGTTATTGATGCACATGGAAGCATTTAGCAGGCATTTTCTGCTCACTTTGCTTGCTGAGATGGCTGGGAACTGAAAGGACAGGCAGGGAGATAGGAAGGGTCGGTCTAGGTGGAAAAGAGAGTGGAAAATAAAAGGAGCAGAGGTCATGTGCATATCCTTCCCCACGGCTAGGGAGCACACTGAGCTTCAGAAGTGAGGAGGCACAAAAGAATCTGCAGCTTACGCACATGGCTCAGGGGGAGTTCGTTTCTGGAGGGACCCAGAGGCAACTTTCAGGAGCACTGTGTGGGAGCAGGGGAGGGCTCCGTGGAGCACCACTTGGGCAGTTCCCCAAGCACTGCTCATCGCCAGCTCTGTTGCTCTGTTGCCCCTCTCTGCAGAGCCGTGTGGAAGTTGCCAGTGGCTTGAAGTGCCTGTGGATCTCTGAAGCCACACCCCAGTGAGAGGAGAAGACCTGGGCCAGGGCTCAGCAGACCCCAAGCTACGGGTGGTCCCTGGCCTTGGACATATTGGTGGGCTCACCTCAGACACTTAGGTCCAGCCCTCTTGGTGCGGTCCCTATGATCCCTGGCTCTGCATGCCACTTTGTGATGACTACGTCAGTTTCCCAGAGAGTTTGATGTGGCAGAGTTGCTATGGAGAGAGAAGGCACAAGATTCGAGTCACAGGAAGGGGATCCCCACAGAAAACGCTTACATCAGACACTGCCCGCTTTAGACTGGAAAGAAAACCACAGCACAAACCAAAGCGCAGGACTTGCTTCACCATTTCTGCCCGTGTGAGCTCCTACTCCTTTTTGCATACTTTAGGATCCCAGCCAAGGGCGCCTCCTTGAGAAATGCAGCACTCTGGCAGGGCCACAGGGCCCGGCTCCCCTCCTCCGGCTCCTGTCTGTCTCTCCAGCTTTCCCCAGTACCCAGCCCAGCTGTTAGCTTTCCATAAATGCTTGTTTCACAAAGGAAAATGTGACCTTGGGCAAAGACTTTCTCCTTTCTAGACCTTTATCTCTTATCCAAAACTAATGTGGGGGGGGCGGTAATACTGGGGAGGGCGGGACTTAAGAGGACTCTTGAGTTGGAGCTGGACATGAAAGTGAGAAGGGGGAGGCAAGCAAGCTTTGAGAGAGAAGTAGGCTGCAGTCCTGCCTCCCAGCTGTAGTGTGAGGTTTCATCGGGCGCTAGAGGGATCTCTGCGTACTTCTTAACTTTTAATCTTCACTGGTGATCACCTCTAAGTAGACCTAAAGCACTTGGCTTTGGCCAATGTTAGTCAGTTCTACTTAGAGGTGGCAGCACTGAGGTTCTTTGTACTAGTTCTGGGGATGGGAGGGAGGGAGGGAAGGAGGAATAGAGAGAGAGGGAGAGAGAGAGAGGCTAAGCTGGGATGGGACAGGACCCACAATTTCTGAACCTCTTTTGTGCCAGTCCTGGTGCTTGAACTCAGGGCCTCTGCACTGTTCCTTAGCTTTATTCCACTCAACAGTACTGGTTTACTACTTGAGGCAGAGCTCCACTTCTGGCTTTTTGGTGCTTAATTGCAGATAAGAGTATCATGGAGTTTTCTGCCTGTGCTGGCTTTGAACTGCACTCCTCAGTGTCAGTCTCCTGAATAAGATTACAGACATGAGTTACAAGTATCTGCCTTTGAACCCCTTTTGACCTCCTTTAACTGCCTTGTCTGCAGATGGTGGTAGCATCTGTAAATGACTGACACCTTGGTTCACAGGCTGCAAAATAGGTGGGGTGAGGGATTCAGAGGTTAGCAGGAGCAGCAGGAGCCCCTGACCTCCTGAGGGCCCTTTCTCATGGTACAGCCAATGAGGTGAGACCCTGCTAGCAATGGGATTAGCTCAGGCAGTACTATCTGAAGTGAAAGAACTTTGGGGTCCTGGCCTGCCTAGCATGCTGGCCTCAGCCAAACCCCTCCACAGAGGCACTTCAGAGGGCTTTTCGTAGCATCTACTGGTTTGAGGCCACACCACCTGTAAACTGGCCCAGACTTTCCTAAGCAACTGCTTGTGATCAGCTTCCCGAGAACCAGAACATGGATACTGGAGAGCCAGGCTGAATCTTCACACCTCAGGAGTGGTAGGTGGCCATGGCTGCCTTGTCTCCTCAGAGCTTCACCTCCCCACCATCTTGGGAAGGAGTTGGCTTGCCTCAGAAGTCTCCCTTCCAGGGTCCCTTCAGCAAGACGCCGAGAAGTCTAGAATGTGGGGTGTTGGGGTGGGATGGCGGGAGGTGAAATTCCAGACTTTCATGCAGAAGTCATTTACCTGTAAAGCACATTTACAAATACCATCCCCCCCAATACTACTTCTTTTTCCATATTACATTTTTTCCTCAGCAACCAAAGTCGGTTCCAGCTCTTTTTTCCATTTGGTGAGCCTCCTTCCTGCTGTCTTTTTGGTGTCCAGGCAGGAGCGTCAGGGACTGGACTGTGTCACGCAGGTCATGAGCTCGTGCAAGAGGGGCAACTCACGTAGCTCCTGGGAGGTATGTGCTGAGCAGCAAGTTAGGGGGGTAGGGGGAAAAACAGGATCCAGCTGTTCAGCTACTGCTCTGCTGGGCCCAGACCTGTGTAAGACCGCTAACTCACTTTCTTTATGCCAGGACTGGAGTTTGATCTCAGGGCTTCATGCTTTCACTTGGTTGGTTTTTTTTTTCTCTTAAGTCTCGCACTCTACCATACTTCCACTTTGGGCTTCTTGGTGGTTAATGGGACATAAGTCTCATGGACCTGTCTGCCCAGGCTGATATCTTAGCCTTTCAAACTCGCAAGTAGCTAGGATTATAGGTATAAACCACTGGAACAGATGGGGACAGTGTTAACTGAAACTTCGTTCTGGGAAGAAAGCAAGCTGGCCACTGATTCTGCTGCAATCCCAAGACATTTGGAATCAGAATTCTCTGATTCACAAGAGCTGGACTAGGAGGCTGCATTATAAACTGGGACATTTCATCATGCCAGCCTCTTTGGCACAGAGAATCTAGCTGGCTGTGTGAGTGCTGCCTTAGGTCAGCCTGGGTCGAAACTCTGTGAGCCAAGTGCATTCCTTGAGAAAGAACTGGACGAGAATACTCAAGTACTGTGTGTGTGGTGGTGGTGGGAGGGACATTCCTCAGCCCCCCTTACACATCAGGCCATGACCTGCACCTAGGTCCCTATACCTTTCCCAGGCAAGCAAGTGGAACACCAACTTCTCCTTAAATTTCCTGCTGCAGCTGGGGGGTGGGGGTGGTAACCTCCATGCACCCAAAGCTTTCTCCCTAGTTTGCTAGGCCCTTGGCTCCACCCACCCAAAGTAGCACTCCATGGGGTCATGGGACATAGATGATAAGCAAAAGGTGCTGCTCTGGGTTGGGAGGGGAGCTAGGTGAGCTGGCCCAAGTAGCCAGGAGCCTCAGGGTTGTAAAGTATGACTCAGGACCTCATTGAAGGCCGGGGAGGGGAGGGGGAACTGATCTAGCAGTTGGAGTCTCCTTTGCAAATTTTGTTTGCTGAATGTTTAGTCCTGTGCCCTAATCTGGGTGGAGAACCAAGACCCCATGAGGAGAGACTAGGTGTGCCAAGGTGGCAGAGCTGGGATGATAATGCATTCTCCTTCTCACATAGCAGCCATCCTCTCTGAGGTCCTTCCACAAGCAGTGCCCAGCTGAAGGATTGGCACCAGCGGTGCCCATGAATATCTAGGAATTTGTTCTAGAGAAACAGAAGACTTTAGCATCACCTTATCATTGTCCTCATGACCAGACAGGAGCACTGTGTTTTTCCTGATGGGAAGGGGGAGGCCTAAGAGCTTGTTCCCAACTATGTAATGCTTTGGGACTTAGCCTATCAGAGCAAAGTTCTTTCCCCAAAGCTACATGCAAATGCACATGTGTACAAACATGGCTTCACCTAAAATACGGCCTGACATCAGTCCAGCAATGAGCCCCTGTGTTGGGTAGACCAAGTGTTGATTGCACATCCAGATGCCACTTGCCACATGTGTATTTGACCACTGGGCTGTGTATTCTTGTCCTGCCTTGCCACAAAAAGTCCATGCCTGTGGTCCTGGGCAAGCAGGACAAAGGGCTAGCTGCTTTGACCCTCCCTGACTTTGTTCCTGCGCTGCAATGGGCAACCCTGTCTCTGTGGTGGCAGGGGGAACCCAGGAGGGAAGAGGCTCGTCTTCCTAGAGTGGGTGAGTGTGGAGGCAGCATTAGAACCCGAGTGTACACTCTAGGATACTATTACTCAGAGTCCACCCCAGCATAGATAACGAGGGCAGATATTCTTCCCTGTCCATCATTCCTGGGCTCCCAGTCAGTAAAGAACAAGAAGAGGTCTGGGCTTGGGCAAATGCAGCCAGATGATTTGAACCTATCTTCCTAGACACTTCCCTTCTTTCATTTTGCTTTCCTTTTCCTTTCATGTTTAGTACAGTGTGACCAAGAGTAACACTGGACTCTGTCTGACTGGGTCCCTGGGCTCAGGAGAGGAGGTGCCTCTTACGAGGAATCAAGTGTAGGGGGTTAGGGTGCAGCAAGGGCTTTGACAGAGTACATTCCCATAGAGTGGTTTTCTGTTTGTTTTCGTGTGTGTGTGTGTGTGTGTGTGTGTGTGTGTGTGTGTGTGTGTGTGTGTGTGTCCTGGGGCTTGAATTCAGAGCTTGGTGCTGTCCCTGAACTAATTTTTGCTCAAGGCTAGTGTTCTACCACTTGAGCCACAGCTCCATTTCCATTTTTTTTTTGTTCTTAATTGGAGATAACATTCTCAAAGACTTTCCTACACAGGATGGCTTTGAACCACAATCCTCAGATCTCAGCCTCGTGAACAGCTAGAGTTAAAAGTGGAAGTCACTAGCCTGCTTGTGATTTACTGCATTCTACTTACACACCAGCCAAGCATTTATGTCACATCTTTTGACCCCCTCAGCATAGCTCCCTCTAGCATTCACTACTCTACATCCATTAGCTCTTGTGTGTATCAGCTCTTGCTCTGACTCTACTGTAACAGTCCCTAACTTGGAGGCATCAGGCTTGTGGGCAGGAAAAACAGGCTCCTCACAGCTCCCTCACTGGCCCCTTGCTTCTTCTATCTGTCCAAGACACTGATGGGGAAGGTGTTAGTGAAGCTGGCTACTAAGCTGATTGACGTGGTAATTCCGAAATAACCAGAAATGTTCTCCCAATCAAGGTAGAAGTGGAGGTCATGGTACTGAAAAAGTGCCCAGAATGGATGACCTGACTAGAAATATGCTTGTGTGAATCCTTTGGAGATTAGGACCAGCACCAAACTACCCACGTCATAGGATGGAAAATTCCAGACAGGGTCACATGGGGGAGGGGTCTGCCAGAAAGAGGCCCTGTGGGCAAGTCCATGGACTTGGTGGCTCTGTGCTACTTCACAGATAAGGAGACCTGGCTTCAGACACCGGAACTTTGGGAAGAAAGGCAGAGATGTGAGCCGAGGTCACAGCCTTTGAGACAGTGTTTGCTGTCAGGCTGAGCCTCCTCTGGTGTCTGAGCTAATGGATCAGGATGACTTAAGTTCCTGGAAGGAAGGGCTTGGTAGATGGCTAGCCATGGGGTGAGTGGGAAGGTACAAGAACTCCAATCCCAGCAGTTTGTTCTTGTACTTTTTTCAAATTGTGGATCTTAGGCACTAGCCTGAGAAAGGCAACAGAAGGCAGGCTGCACAGTGAACTGAGGGGACTGCTCTTCTCCAGTCGGTTTCTTGGACATCTGGGGGCACAGTTGGCTACCGTAGCTGGCTCCAGTGCTCAGCTTTGGAGGAGAAAGGAGAGGTGGCCAGTAGTGGGTGTGCCTGGATCCTGTATCTTTACACCAGGGGCATATGATGCTCTCCTGCATGTGGTTACTAAGGCTCCTACATGGACCACAGCTCAGATCCTTGGGAGTATGGCCCTGAGCCAGCCAGTGACCTATTCTGGGTTCATTTGGTTATGGTGAAGCAGGAATGAAGTTATATTTAATGCCTGTGGTTTGCACATTGCTGCCAGGAGTCAGTGCCCTGTTCTCTGGACCTCAAGGCAGAGTGCTGACCTAGCTCGTGGGATGTAGTGTGTGATGGAGGCCAGTTTTGCTAGGACTTCCCAGGGCCCCATGTGGCCTCCTGCCAGGTCTTCTTACAGCATGGCTTGGAACTGGCAGCAGCTGGAGAAAGGCAGAAAGGTCTGAGGCACACTGTACATGCTTCTCCCAACTCCGACTGACTCTATACTTGCTATTTCTACCACAAGTGCAGAGAGCGGGTCCTGGGGGAGCAGCTGCAGGACCATAAATATTTTCGAAGCCATGCCCATCTGTACGAGGGACCTCACTACTCCGCTCTCCCTGTTCTGTTGATATGAAAGCAGAAGCAAGCATCTGAGGCTGTACTGAGCACATATGCCCACATGCGGCAATACTCATCAGTCTGGATGCCACAGTTCATATTTTCTAGACATAAAGCTCACAAGTAGGGAGTTGTCATTGTCTGTTTGAGTAATTTGTTTTCTGCGTAGATCCTGACTTACCAAGGGTTGGGGACTCTGCCATGCTCTGTGTGTGTGTGTGTGTGTGTGTGTGTGTGTGTGTGTGTGTGTGTGTGTATTCCTAACCTGGTCAGTGATTCTGCTCTAAGCACGGAGCAGAGCCTTTAGTGAGCCACGTGTACACTATCATTCAGCCATCAGTCCTAGTTTGTGCCCCTTGCATGTTTGAGCAAAGAGTGTGCCTTCCTCCTGCAGGGATATTTCTACTGCTTCTCTTGCGATTATGACCTGACTGTTGGATCAGGCTCCAAAAGCACCTCCCTCAACGTCTGCAAGTGCTCAAGTTCCTTATAGAACTTTGTGATCTACTTTCATGCTGTATGCACATCTTCCCATGTACTTAAATCGTCTCTAGATTTTGTATAATGCAATAGCATTGCCAATGGTGGTTATGCTGTGCTGTTGAGGAAATATTAAGTCTGTACATGTTTATTATAGATGTGATTTTCTAGCACTTTTTATCTGAGGTTGCTTGAATCTATAGATGTGGAAACAGACTATATAGGAAGGCATGTTAAATTATAAATATATATATATTTATTTATGTATGCATATAATTTGAAATAATTGCATAGTGTGTGCTTGATTGTATGGGTCATACCATGTTTAATATGAATGCTCAACTTCTATATTGCCTTAGAAGCACAAGGGGACCATCAGGAGGTGACTGAAAAGTGGGGGCTCATATGGACAAGTAGGATTAGAGTTGATGAATGCTAGTGGCAGGAAGCACAGAAGAATGCAGGATAAACAGGGAAGAAGTCACAAGTTATCTTCGCGTGAACCAAGATAGGAGATGGGAGAGCGTAGCAAAATGAAGAAAGATGTCAGTTCTCTGGCTAAGACATAGATGCTAACCACGCTTGTCAACCCACCTAATTAAGACACATCAACATAAAGAGCTGCCCCACTCTTCAATCTCCTTTAGCAGTGACTTTTTGATTTATTGTCTTACCAAAAAAGAAATTGGACTTCTGAGAGGCAGCTAGGCCTGAGAGAGAGGAGCCCATGCAGAAACATCAGGCCTGGTGTTTATCTGCCCCTGTCCCTGCCCCTTTGGCCTGAGAGTTGCCAATGGCCCCTCTCCTTATGTCATTCTGCACATGTGTAAGGGTATCTTGATTTGAGAAATAGCTTATGTGCTAGTGACAGAAGACTTCTAGGCAGCATGGCCATTAAATCTATCAGGGGAAACTGATGAGTTCCTGAGTCTAATGCTGGGCCTGGGATAGAGTTGGCTACCAACACAGTAGGTAAATGTTACCTGTTTGTCAAGTTCATGTGTGGATACCAGTGGCCATAGCCTCTGAGGTCCTGAAAAAGGAGTGTCCTTGAGGTTCCCTGAAGAAAGTAAGCTTAAGTAGCAAGAACCACGCAACAGAGTTAGAAAGACCCTATAAAATCAAGTAGTATGAGGTCTTTGCTTGCAGTTGTGCAGTTGAACCCCAGAGAAAGCAAAGGACTCTCTCAAGTTCTCACAGTCTCTGTAGCAGCAGGAGAGCAAGGACCAAGATCGAAGGCTATCTGAGCTGTCTACAGGCACTGACTTTATCCATGTGTCCCAGCCTGTAAGGCCACTCCCCAGGATGCCAAGATAGAGACAATTGGGCAATTGGGCCTATGAAGTTTTAAGATCACCTGTGGAATCAGATCTTCTTGACAGAAGTCTGATGTGGCAGCTGAGTTCAGTGCAGGAGCTGGGCATGCAGGGCTCCCATGTTCTATGATGAGGTGCCGTTCCTGGCATGCAGCTGGTTTGGGCTGCCTGGACTGCTCATTTGGTGCAGTTTATGGGAGAGCCAGCTCTTGCTGACGTGGCTAATTTGGTTTGGTCATGGCCCCTTGCCCTGCCCCTTTTAGTGTGCTCCTGACTTCCACACATGTCCAGGCTTTGCCAGCTGGCAGCAGTACAGAGCGGGCAGAGACTAGCCGTGGAGGGGCCCACAGGGTAGCAGCCCCTGGGGAGAAGGAACTATACCAGCATAGCCAGGGCCCCACTTCTCAGCTGCTGAAACCTCTGAGCCTCCCAGGTCCTCTCCTGAGGCCCACAAAGTCACCACTCGAGGCAGCAATTAGACCCACAGCTGGAGTTCGGTATCCTTGCCACTGTGAGTCAGTCCCAGCCCGGAGGACAGGTGGACAGCCCTCATGCTGTGAAGGCCTCAGAGACCACCAAGGCCCACTCTTTGCTTTCTTTTCCCCACCCTGAAGGGCACAGAGGAGGCAACAAGGGACAGCAGAGCAGAAAGCTGATGTGGGCCCTGACCAGATCTTCACCTTCATCTGGTCCTGCTAAGAGTTAGCAGCGAGTCTCTAGGCTGTGCTCACTGGAGATGGAGCCAATCCCAAACCAAACAGAGCTGCCTAACCCCAGAGCATTCAAGTACTGACCCTTCCTCTTCCAGGAAAGACAAGTTGAGAATTATTGCTACTTGGTTCCTGTTCAACTGTCCAATGATCTTTCCTGTCCTCACAGAAATCCTAAAAGGCAGACACTTAATCCCATTTTACGAATGAGGAAAGGAATCTAAGGCTTCCTGGAGAGATTGTCTGACCTGTCCAAAGTCCATCAGCCAGCTACTAAGGGTTACGAAAACAGTCCAGCCTCACAGCAGCTGATTCCTGAAGGCTTGTCTTCCCACATGTGTGGAAGTCAGGCTACCTGATTGCCCCAAAGGTGTTCTCCCTGAGATGTGCTCCAGTCCCACGTCCTGAATCCAACTGTATTGTCTTAACCCCATGCCTCTCTCCATGACCCTCCAGAGGCTCCCGTTCTACCAGCTGTCTCCCCCACACCACCAGGGGCCCAGAATGTGGTCATTAGCACTCATTAGGAGAGTTCATGCTTAGCCCTCATCAGTGATTTACTTGAAGAGACAGTTCCTGACAGCTCTAGAACTCTGTGCTATCCAGGTGAGCATTCCGAAGTAAACAGGTGGCTGTGTCACTCAGCAATGGTAGGTACAGTGAGTGCTGCTTGTTCCTTGGCTTCTGGCCTGTGGCCTCCAGTCAGAACTCCACCAGTCCTTGCCACACTCAGGGCAAAGGAGACAGATTGATCTTCTTGTGCTAGAAACGACATAGTGGCTCCATTAGTCTTTTTTCTATTACTATAATGAGATATGTGAGGCTAGAAACTTTATAAAGAAAAGATTGATTTAGCTCACAGTTCTGTAGGCTGGCATGGTGTGAGCACCCAGCTTGTGTCTGGTGAGGATCTCTTGGTTGATGGCATCACAATAGCAGGACAGCATGTGAGAGGACAAACTCACACAGTGACATGAGAAGCCAGAAGGAGACTGAGGTCTGGCCAGGCTCACTCTTTGATACCAAATCAGCCATGTGAAGTAACTAGGGTTCCATAAGAGCTAGAATTCCTTCCTACAGAAATACCCCCAAGTAATTAAGCTTCACCTCTTAAAGTTCCTACCATTCCTTACTACTGTCACACTGGAAAATCAAGTTTCCAGCACATGAGTCCCTAGGGATCAAGCGACATCCAAACCATAGAAGTGACCCACAAGCTACTGCTACTGTATGAAGTTACAAACATATGCTTGCCTTTGTCTCCAGGAGCTACAACTGAATCAACTGACAAGGAACCTGCAGAGCAAACACCATGAGCATCTCCGCTTTGGGAGGCAGCACCAAGGGTGAGCCCGGGCTTCAAGATGGTATACCCGTCTTGTTTCGCATAACCCACAAGAGCTATGAGTGCTGCCCAGGCAGCAAAGGGAGGGCTTGAAAGGAGGTTGCAGGCCTTGGGGTTAGAGTTCCTCCTTTAAAGTTGTTTGGTGTTGCCCTTGCCAGGGAAGCCCCTGCCTCCAGCTGAGGAGGAGCGCAATAATGTACTCAAGCAGATGAAAGTTCGAACAATACTGAAGGGGGACAAGAGCTGGATCACCAAGCAGGATGAATCCGAGGGCCGTACCATGTAAGTCCAGGACGGATGACAGCAATGGAGTGGGGATGTACAATCCATGGAGCCTTCGCCTTTTGGGGGTATACTGAGGGGCTTTCCCTTAGAGCTCACTCAGATCACGTGGCCATTGGCCAGTCAAAGATGATGGACCATAGTGAAGGCAATGTGGCCAAGGGCAAGACCTAATCAAAGTCATATAGTGGGAAAGTTCCCATATTCCAAGGCATCTATGTGTTCATGCACCCATGGAGCAAGGGTGGGAAGGAGAAGGCGAGGTAGAAATGGTGGCATCCAGCAGGCTGCCTCTATGATCAAGGCTGCAGTGTGGCAGGTGACAGGTGAGAGGGGACCCTGGGAACCACTCTTTCACAAGTTGTCCATCTTCCTCCCAGAGAGCTGCCCCCATGCCGGAATCGGGCCACATCCTTTTCATCAGCTGGGGAGGTCTCAAAGGCCAGGTAAGAGACGATGCCTTAGTAGTACCTTGTAGTACCTTGTAGGTGCACCAGAAGGACTTATGCAGGAGAGAGACTGGAGACACAGGAGATACATAGGAAGCCCAAAGTAAGCAGGAGCAGGAAAGGCATACACTGAGGCATTTGAAATCCATAAGGAAATTGGCTTTTCTGCTGAGTTTCCCCCTTGGGAAAGGGCTGTCCCTACTCCCTAGCCTTGCAGTGCATCAGCCGTGAACTTGACTTCCCTTCTGTGCTAGGGCTCCAGATGGCAATTGGGATAGAAATTATCAATAAGGCTGGGATTCCAAACATCCTGTGCAGAAAATGAGATCATACCACTGAGGGCTCTCAGGCAGTTTTGATTCACCTGTCTCCCAAGTTCAGAATAACACCTGGCCACATGGAATTTGCCTGTGTTTTAAGGTTTTTCCATCAGAAATGTGGGCACATTCTGCTGGCATCTGGAGGAACTCTCCTGAGTGACAGGCTCTGTCCTGGTTCCAAACTGCTGGCAGCTGGCATCAGGAAGGGGGATTTTCAGGTGACGGTAGAGGCCGTGTGGCCCACAGGGCAGATTCTAGTAACTTCAGCCTTGCTTATCATTCTCTTAATGACTCAGTTTCTACTCACTGTCAGATCCTTTGTTGGGCACACAGGCTATAGTATTTGTTGAGACCTAGATACTTTCTTTACAGGCCCACATCCCTGCCAGGGACACGTGCTCAACTCAGTAAAGCGATATATCCTAAGAAGAGAATTGGGAAGTAGGATGGGCAGCATTGGCACACAGTTGAGAATCAACCATCCAAAGAGTCCTTGTTTCCCCAGTATAGAATATTCACTCATGATGTGCCACATGGCTGGAATGCATCTCAGTCTAAGTGTTGCAGCTTGATAACCTTGTCAAAGACAGGGTGTGTAGGGATGAAGAATATTGAGATTGTGCTTTACCCTTAGACCTGCCCCATGGCTCCAGCCCAAAGCCTTTCTGTTGCTGGACAGAGAGAGTGTCTACCCTGAGTGCTTGTTTTCACACCCAGCTGTAAGGAAGGTTCCTTGGAGGTGCCCTGATCTTCTGTCCCCAAGCTTGAACCTAGAAGTTCTGGAGAACCTTTAGCCTGAACTCATTCAGGTCTGAGAGCAGACAGCAGGATGGCCAACTGCAAGCAGAGCTGAGATGACTTCTCTGAGCATAAGGGCCTGGCAGACCAGGAAGAAGCTGGACTTCAGGACAGAATCCTCTGCAGTAAATGGGCAACCATTCCTGGGCACCTACCATGAGTCAGGGCCATAGTGGGCCTGGCCACATAAGGGTCAACCATAGGCACTCCTCCTGGGAAAGACTGAGAGCAACAGATTGAGGGAGCACCTGGGCTAAGAATATGAGTGTGGCTCGCTCCCCTCATTTCTGCCACACTGTACAACCATGAGCCAATACCCTTTGATGCACTTGGGGACAGGATAATGGAGGGTGAGGGTGATCTGAGCCTTCCAGTGAGGCCTCATTTCACTTCCTACGTCATTTTCTTATGGCAGGCCTCCCAGCACAAGGGCTTCTACTGGTTATATCATCCGGTAAGTGACTGCAGATCCCTGCCTGCCTCCTCATGCCACTGGGCCACCCCCTGACTTCTCAATGACATCTGGGTTCTCTTGCAGGGGAGTGTTCACCAAGCCCATAGATAGCTCATCTCAGCCCCAGCAGAACTTTCCTAAGGCCAATGGAGCTCCAAAAAAGTATGTCCTTTGGGATACTGACCTGCTGGTGGGTGGAAAGGCATGAGCTCTGTCTAGATTCATGGCAGAGAAAGGGCTCTACTTCCTACAAGTGAGGGTATGCGGGGGAAGAAATCCTTACTGTCTCCAAAACAAGCAGGTGCAATGTGGGGGCAGAGGCATGAGGAGCTGAGCCACAGGTCTGCTAGCCTGACAGCTGGCATGGAATATACTGGGTGCATTGGCTTTAGCCCTCAGAAGGCTGATAGGCATATTATCCAATCTCCTGGAGTGAGGCACAACTGCGGCTCCATTAGAAAGGAAAGGCCAAGGAGACTAGAGGATAGAAAGAAGGCACGGGCTGTTGTTCCCCTAAGGTTCAGTGAGTCTGTTGGCAAGAGATGTCTTCTAGGGATGACAGCAAAGAGGAAAGACTACCAGCAACCCCCTGGGCCATCTGCCACATGACTGCTGGGCTGTGTAAGTCTGGGAACAAGAGTAGCCTGTGGATGGGCACATGGGAACTCTTTGCCTCTCTAGTGCTACTGGACTGGTGGGAGCAGGTAATCTTGGCCCTACCCGCCCCTCTTCCTCTGGCTACAAGATGACCACTGAGGATTACAAGAAGCTGTAAGTATGCACTTTCAGACCCAAATTTTGAGCCTAGTTATTGGGCCTACTGAGAACAGGTAGATACTTGACTCTGAGCAAGAAGATGGGAAAGCTAGTCTAATGGCGTTGACACCCCCCACCAGTTGTAGCTGGGGCCTAGTGCCCACCCCAGTCCCATAATGTTTTTTCTTTCATTTTTGAGGCAGTCTCTCTATGCAGCCAGGGCAGCACTGTACTCTGGATCCTTATGTCTCAGCCTCCTGCATGTCAGGATACAGGCCTGCACCCCTATGCCTGGCTTCAGTTCATTTTTGTATACAAAAATGTCTAGGCATGCAAGGATCTGGAGAAAGGACTAGGGCCATGCCCATGAGGCTGTGGCTGGCTGCCTTTGTTTACAGGACAAGATTCTGTATCCCTCTAAGCGTGAGGCTCTCAATCTGGGTTGGGCTGGCCTGAGAGCCTGATGATCCTTGAGATGTTTCTGACTCTGGCAGCATATTGATATGGACATTTTCTGTCTAAATCTGACCTGTTTCTTAGATGTGAATCTTTGGTATGTGACCCCTCCCCAGAGTTCCCCTTGAGAGTCCTACCAGAGGCCCCCACTTAGGGAAGGAGACTCAAAATGAAGCTATGAATGGTGCCTGAAGTTCCTGGGCGCTTTGTACTGTTTGTTCCTCATTCCCATCATGCAGTGTCATGGAGTAGATGGCCAGTCATTGTAGGGAACTGGCAAGCTTGAACTGGATCTTGAGAGGAGGGAATAGGGAGGAGTGCTGGCTCTAAGGAAGGAGCCTGAGGTAAGGCCCAAGGGCAGTAGTAACAACATGTAGATGACAAGAAGCAACATCATGAAGAGTGGCAGCCTGTGACAAGGAGAAGGGGGCAAGTGGTAAGAGAGCCATGACGGCCTGTCCTCTCCCCCCAGGGCACCCTACAACATCAGACGCAGCTCCACATCAGGAGCTGAGGAGGACGAGGTGCCCTTCTCTTCACATGAGCAAAAACGGAGGTAAGGGTGTCCCTCACGGGCAAGACAAGGGCCTGAACTGTCCAGAATGCTGACAGGAATTGTACCAGTTGGGGTGACAAAATGTGCCACACATAGGGCAGCACTGAGTTCAGGGTGAAGGAAGATTCAGGGTGAAGCTTCATTTGTAGATTCTTCAGGAGATTCTATCAGTCTGTAAGAAAGGATCTTGAGAAAATTGTACAAACATCCCCAGGATAGGGGCTATGTACAGCACCCTCTACGTGTGTGCTGTGTGTAGTGTCCTACCAGTCCATGCACTACACTTGGGAGGCAGGAATGGGAA